>NC_083590.1:44954770-46154770 GCF_027579695.1 Neoarius graeffei | reverse complement strand
GTCTCATCAAGTAGCACATGCTTATCATCGTTCCTGTTTCACAGCTTCATGCCTCATTTTAAATTCATGCATTATTACAACAATGGTAAAAGCAAATTTTGTGATACAGCTCAAACAATTGTTTAAATATATTTCATCAGATTTTTTAATATGTGACCAAAACAAGAGTTTTCTGGATTTTCAACCCAAAATAATCCTACCAATAATGAATTCCCAAACCCTTATTCTTAACAGAAACTCATATCTAAACCAAGGGAAATGTACAAGAAATATACAGTGGTGCTTGAAAGTTTGTGAACCCTTTAGAATTTTCTATATTTCTACATAAATATGACCTAAAACATCATCAGATTTTCACACAAGTCCTAAAAGTAGATAAAGAGAACCCGGTTAAACAAATGAGACAAAAATATTATACTTGGTCATTTATTTATTGAGGAAAATGATCCAATATTACATATCTGTGAGTGGCAAAAGTATGTGAACCTCTAGGATTAGTAGTTAATTTGAAGGTGAAATTAGAGTCAGGTGTTTTCAACCAATGGGATGACAATCAGGTGTGAGTGGGCACCCTGTTTTACAACCCCGATTCCTAAAAAGTTGGGACAAAGTACAAATTGTAAATAAAAATGGAATGCAATAATTTACAAATCTCAAAAACTGATATTGTATTCACAATAGAACATAGACAACATATCAAATGTTGAAAGTGAGACATTTTGAAATTTCATGCCAAATATTGGCTCATTTGAACTTTAATGACAGCAACACATCTCAAAATAGTTGGGACAGGGGCAATAAGAGGCTGGAAAAGTTAAAGGTACAAAAAAGGAACAGCTGGAGGACCAAATTGCAACTCATTAGGTCAACTGGCAATAGGTCATTAACATGACTGGGTATAAAAAGAGCATCTTGGAGTGGCAGCGGCTCTCAGAAGTAAAGATGGGAAGAGGATCACCAATCCCCCTAATTCTGCGCCGACAAATAGTGGAGCAATATCAGAAAGGAGTTCGACAGTGTAAAATTGCAAAGAGTTTGAACATATCATCATCTACAGTGCATAATATCATCAAAAGATTCAGAAAATCTGGAAGAATCTCTGTGCGTAAGGGTCAAGGCCGGAAAACCATACTGGGTGCCCGTGATCTTCGGGCCCTTAGACGGCACTGCATCACATACAGGCATGCTTCTGTATTGAAAATCACAAAATGGGCTCAGGGATATTTCCAGAGAACATTATCTGCGAACACAATTCACCGTGCCATCCGCCATTGCCAGCTAAAACTCTATAGTTCAAAGAAGAAGCCGTATCTAAACGTGATCCAGAAGCGCAGACGTCTTCTCTGGGCCAAGGCTCATTTAAAATGGACTGTGGCAAAGTGGAAAACTGTTCTGTGGTCAGACGAATCAAAATTAAAGTTCTTTATGGAAATCAGGGACGCCCTGTCATTCGGACTAAAGAGGAGAAGGATGACCCAAGTTGTTATCAGCGCTCGGTTCAGAAGCCCGCATCTCTGATGGTATGGGGTTGCATTAGTGCGTGTGGCATGGGCAGCTTACACATCTGGAAAGACACCATCAATGCTGAAAGGTATATCCAGGTTCTAGAGCAACATATGCTCCCATCCAGATGACGTCTCTTTCAGGGAAGACCTTGCATTTTCCAACATGACAATGCCAAACCACATACTGCATCAATTACAGCATCATGGCTGCGTAGAAGAAGGGTCCGGGTACTGAACTGGCCAGCCTGCAGTCCAGATCTTTCACCCATAGAAAACATTTGGTGCATCATAAAACGGAAGATACAACAAAAAAGACCTAAGACAGTTGAGCAACTAGAATCCTACATTAGACAAGAATGGGTTAACATTCCTATCCCTAAACTTGAGCAACTTGTCTCCTCAGTCCCCAGACGTTGACAGACTGTTGTAAAGAGAAAAGGGGATGTCTCACAGTGGTAAACATGGCCTTGTCCCAACTTTTTTGAGATGTGTTGTTGTCATGAAATTTAAAATCACCTAATTTTTCTCTTTAAATGATACATTTTCTTAGTTTAAACATTTGATATGTCATCTATGTTCTATTCTGAATAAAATATGGAATTTTGAAACTTCCACATCATTGCATTCCGTTTTTATTTACAATTTGTACTTTGTCCCAACATTTTTGGAATTGGGGTTGTATTTAAAGAACAGGGATCTATCAAAGTCTGATCTTCACAACATGTTTGTGGAAGTGTATCGTGGCACGAACAAAGGAGATTTCTGAGGACCTCAGAAAAAGCGTTGTTGATGCTCATCAGGCTGGAAAAGGTTACAGAACCATCTCTAAAGAGTTTGGACTCCACCAATCCACAGTCAGACAGATTGTGTACAAATGGAGGAAATTCAAGACCATTGTTACCCTCCCCAGGAGTGGTCGACCAACAAAGATCACTCCAAGAGCAAGGCATGTAATAGTCGGTGAGGTCACAAAGGACCCCAGGGTAACTTCTAAGCAACTGAAAGCCTCTCTCACATTGGCTAATGTTAATTAATGTTCATGAGTCCACCATCAAGAGAACACTGAACAACAACGGTGTGCATGGCAGGTTTGCAAGGAGAAAGCCACTGCTCTCCAAAAAGAACATTGCTGCTCGTCTGCAGTTTGCTAAAGATCACATGCACAAGCCAGAAGGCTATTGGAAAAATGTTTTGTGGACGGATGAGACCAAAATAGAACTTTCTGGTTTAAATGAGAAGCGTTATGTTTGGAGAAAGGAAAACACTGCATTCCAGCATAAGAACCTTATCCCATCTGTGACACATGGTGGTGGTAGTATCATGGTTTGGGCCTGTTTTGCTGCATCTGGGTCAGGACGGCTTGCCATCATTGATGGAACAAGGAATTCTGAATTATACCAGTGAATTCTAAAGGAAAATGTCAGGACATCTGTCCATGAACTGAATCTTAAGAGAAGGTGGGTCATGCAGCAAGACAACGACCCTAAGCACACAAGTTGTTCTACCAAAGAATGGTTAGAGAAGAATAAAGTGAATGTTTTGGAATAGCCAAGTCAAAGTCCTGACCTTAATCCAATCGAAATGTTGTGGAAGGACCTGAAGCGAGCAGCTCATGTGAGGAAACCCACCAACATCCCAGAGTTGAAGCTGTTCTGTACGGAGGAATGGGCTAAAATTCCTCCAAGCCGGTGTGCAGGACTGATGAACAGTTACCGGAAACGTTTAGTTGCAGTTATTGCTGCACAAGGGGGTCACACCAGATACTGAAAGCAAAGGTTCACATACTTTTGCCACTCACAGTTATGTAATATTGGATCATTTTCCTCAATAAACAAATGACTGAGTATAATATTTTTGTCTCATTTGTTTAACTGGGTTCTCTTTATCCACTTTTAGGACTTGTGTGAAAATCTGATGATGTTTTCGGTCATATTTATGCAGAAATATAGAAAATTCTAAAGGGTTCACAAACTTTCAAGCACCACTGTATGTACCTACATATTACTCCAATCCAGAGGCCAGAGACAGGGACTGGAGTTAGAGACTCAGACTTGTGTTGTCCTTGAGTCACACGATGACAGACTCAAGGCTGACTCGTGATATATCAGCCTGGATAAAAACATAAATAAATCCAGCATAATGCAGTAAATTTACTATTTTATTTTATTTTTTTTTTTACCTCATGTGTGCGGCTTTGTCTGTCAGCCATGCAGAGTAAAACAATGAAACATCACCAGGAAAAAAAAAGCACTAGCGTTTTTGGATGCAGAGCAATTTTCATAGTGTGATCAAATTCCCCCAAAGAAAGAAAAAAGGTGTCCTGTGTTATTTATCATCCCATGATAGAGGTTTGCTTTCCTTTGAAATTACAGCTTGTACTGTTTTACTCATGTGTACTTGCACTATTCAAAAATTCTGGAGTTGTCTGTACATCTTGATAGGGAAAAATATTTAAGCACTATATTAAAAATGCATATATGTAAAGGTTACATATATGCATAAGGTTCTAAATATAAATGCAGAAGATAAAAATGTTCTTGGGCAAAATGCACCAGATGTCATTATAAAAGGCTTTGCTACTGGTTCGGAAGGTTTCATGAAACAAGTAGCAATTATGGTGAAGATGAAGGAGCTTCCTAAAGTTCTCAAGGATGACATGAATAAACAAAGTGGAAAATGTTACAAAAACAGAGCAAAGACCTTAAACGTCCTTGTCTGTACAACTGGTTCGATAATACAGTATACAGGTGGAAAGTTCATGGAATCACAACTAATTGTCCCTGTACAAGTGCAGCACAAAAGATTTCACAACACAGATGATAAGGAAGGTAAGCCAGAAGTCACAGAAAAATTGCAAGATGAGCTGAAAGCAGCAATAACTGATACACAGACAGCAATAAGCAATGAAGTACACCACCATCATCTCCATTCCTACACCCCAAAGCACAACATCTTGCACATAAGCATTTAGACAAGTCAGAACTCATTTGTAACAAAAAATAGACTTCGTTAACAATAATTCAGCTTGTCTTATTTGGAAAAAGAAGGGTTGTGTGTATGATCCCAAGAACACCATAACCACAGTGAAGCATGGTGGTGGGAGCATGATGATAATGGGGCTGCTTCTCTGCAAACGGTACTGTCAACAAAAGAAACATGAATGGAGCAATGTACCAGGACAAATTAGAGGAGAATTTAATCTCATTGGGCAAAAACCAATGAGACAACAACTGCAAACATGCATCCAAAATATTTTATCATACATTCTTTGTGGAGCATTCTGATATTGCAAGTCCATCAGAGAGACCCATGAAACCATGAGGAATTGAAAATGAGTTGCAAAGAAGAAAGAACAAAGTTGATCCGCAATGCTGCAAAAAGCTAATTATTCCCCACCCAAACAAAGTTTGGCGGGGGATATAGAAACAGATTCCGTCCGGCTGTCCATCCGTTTGTCCAGCTGACCGTCCATCTGTCTGTCCAGCTGTCCATCAGGTCATGTTTTCGTTTCTGGGCCATATCTTTAAAACTACATAAGATATCTTCATGGAACTTTGTATACATATCAAGTAACATGTGAACTGGTGCCTTTTGCTATTTTGGATTTTTGAAAAAAAAATTTCAAATTTTTACATAGAAAATAGATTTTGGGAGCGGCACGGTGGTGTAGTGGTTAGCGCTGTCGCCTCACAGCAAGAAGGTCCGGGTTCGAGCCCCGTGGCCGGCGAGGGCCTTTCTGTGCGGAGTTTGCATGTTCTCCCCGTGTCCATGTGGGTTTCCTCCGGGTGCTCCGGTTTCCCCCACAGTCCAAAGACATGCAGGTTAGGTTAACTGGTGACTCTAAATTGACCATAGGTGTGAATGGTTGTCTGTGTCTATGTGTCAGCCCTGTGATGACCTGGCAACTTGTCCAAGGTGTACCCCGCCTTTCGCCCGTAGTCAGCTGGGATAGGCTCCAGCTTGCCTGCGACCCTGTAGAAGGATAAAGCGGCTAGAGATAATGAGATGAGAAAATAGATTTTGACTTATGCCGCTTTTCCACTACAAACGCGGCTGAGTCGGGCTGAGCCGTGCCGTGCTGAGTCGAGCTGAGCGGGGCTGTTGGAGTTGCATTTCGACTACAACCGCGCTGAACCGTGCTGGCTGGAAGTGGGTGGACACATTGGGTGGAGTTAGCGAAAGTGGGTGGACGTCACGTGATGTCGTTAAGCAGTGCAAACAGTGACATCAGTGATCTTTTAAGTGGTAGTCTCACGACCCGGATAGTAAACAATAAACATGGAGGACATGGAGTCGTTAGTGTTGCTGGTCTTGGTGCTGTGGCTTGTTGTCACTGACAACGCGGACAGATACTGGCAAGAGCGTATAGATGAGGCGAGGCGCATAAGGCTTCAGAAATTCTCGTAATTCTTCTCCTTCCGGGTTTGCGGTGTTTACAGATCCCAGCGCGCTCGCGGGGCGTGTGTGGGCATGTGAGGACACTCCTCCTCACCAATCAGTGCACAGGGGAGTGTCTGCTCACGCCCCCAACCTCACTCGGCACGGTTTGGCTCGCTTCAGCCCCACTCCAAAACCGTGCGAGTTTTAGGGGCTAAGCAGGGCTGAAACGAGCTGAGTCATGCTGGTTTTTGGTAGTCGAAACGCGAGCCGTGTCGGGCTGAAGTGAGCTGAAGCGAGCTGAAGTGAGCTGAAAAAGGGTAGTGGAAAAGGGCCAATAGTTTCTAAGAGCAATGTTTGTTTCCGGAGCATATATCCAAAACTATTCATAATACAGATTTGAAACTTGGTATACATGTTAACAGGGTGAAGTACTGTAAATGTGCCTTTTAGAAACAGGTTTCGTCCATCTGTCTGTCCGTCTGGCTGGCTGTCCATCTGGTCATGTTTTCGATTCCAGGCCATATCTTTAAAACTACTGAAGATATCTTCATGAAACTTTGTATACATATCAAGCAACATTTGAACTGGTGCCTTTTGCTATTTTGGATTTTTGAAAAAAAAGTATTTTTCAAATATTTACATAAAAAATAGATTCTGACTTAGTTTCTAAGAGCAATATATATATCCAAAACTATTCACGATACAGATTTTAAACTTGGAATACATGTTAACAAGGTGATGTAGATGTGCCTTTTCATACTAAGAAATTTGAAAAAATTTAATTTTTCATGTTTCCATGGAAACACTTTCAGAGTTAGTCTCTCAGGTTAGTCTTAGGGGTAGGTTTTGTTTCCGGAGCAGAACTTGAAAACTATGAGTGGTATAGTCTTGAAAGTTGGTATATGTGTTGATTAAGTAATGTATATGTGCCTTTTGATATGAAGAAATGTGAGAAATTTTAATTTTTAGCTCACCTGGACCAAAGATCCAGTGGGCTTATGCCATGGGCTGCTGAGGTCAGTGTAAAGAGGTAGGGTTGGTTTCCTGCAGCAGAACTTGAAAAATGCGACAAATAATATTTTCAAACTTGGTATAGAGGGCAGGGGATATAGATGACTCTGCCTTCTTGTTACTTCTTGTCATAGACTTCTCAAAGTTGTAACTGATAAGCATGGGCTTTGTAAGAAAATCCTAATGTTGCTACAGTGTCTTGCAAAAGTATTCATCCCCCTTGGTGTTTGTCCTGTTTTGTCATATCACAAACTAGAATTAAAATGCTTTTTTTTTTGGGGGGGGGGGGGGGGTAGCGCCATTTGATTTACACAAAATGCCTACCACTTTAAAGGTGCAAATTGTTTTTTTTTTTTAGTGACACAAACAATATTTAAGATGAAAAAAAAACAGAAATCTGAAGTGTGCATAAGTATTCACCTCCCTTTCATATAAAACCCCTAAATAAGAGTTGGTACAAACAATTCACTTCATCTCATCTCATCTCATCTCATCTCATTATCTCTAGCCGCTTTATCCTGTTCTACAGGGTCGCAGGCAAGCTGGAGCCTATCCCAGCTGACTACGGGCGAAAGGCGGGGTACACCCTGGACAAGTCGCCAGGCAATTCACTTCATAAGTCACATAATTAATTGATTAACTGCACACAGGTGGATCTTAAAGTGTCACATGATCTGTCACATGATGTCTGTATAAATCAACCTGTTCTAGAAGGACCCTGATTCTGCAACAAGCAAGCAATATGAAAACCAAGGAGCACTCCAAACAGGTCAGAGACAAAGTTGTGGAGAAGTATAGATCAGGGTTGGGTTATAAAAAATATTCCAAACTTTGAATATCCCACGGAGCACCATTAAATCCATTATAGCAAAATGGAAAGAATATGGCACCACTACAAACCTGACAAGAGAAGGCCCCACCCACCAAAACTCACAGACTGGGCAAGGAGGGCATTAATCAGAGATGCAAAAAAGATACCAAAGATAACACTGAAGGAGCTGCAAAGATCCACAGCAGAGATGGGAGTATCTGTCCATAGGACCACTTTAAGCCATACACTCCACAGAGTGGGGCTTTATGGAAGAGTACCCAGAGAAAAGCCATTGCTTAAAGAAAAAAAATAAGAAAACATGTTTGGAGTTTGCCCAACAGCATGTGGCAGACTCCTCAAACACATGGAAGAAGATTCTCTGGTCAAATGACACTAAAATTGATCTTTTTGGCCATCATGGGAAATGCCATGTGTGGCACAAACCCAACATCCTGAGAGCACCATTCCTACAGTGAAGCATGGTGGTGGCAGCATCATACTGTGGGGATATTTTTCATCTGCAGGGACAGGAAAGCTGGTCAGGACTGAAGGAAAGATGGATGGCACTAAATACAGGGCAATTCTGGAGGAAAACCTGTTTGAGTCAGCCAGAGGTTTGAGACTGGGATGAAGGTTCACGTTCCAGCAGGACAATGACCCTAAACATACTACTAAAGCTACACTGGAGTGGTTTAAAGGGAAATATTTAAATATCTTGGAATGGCCTAGTCAAAGCCCAGACCTCAATCCAATCGAGAATCTGTGGCATAACTTGAAGATTGCTGTACACCAATGTAACCCATCTAACTTGAAGGAGTTGGAGCAGTTTTGCCTTGAGGAATAGGCAAAAATCCCAGTGACTAGATGTGCTAAACTAATACAGACATACTCCAAGAGACTTGTAGCTATAATTGCAGCAAAAGGTGGCTCTACAAAGTATTGACTTTTTTTTTTGGGGGGGGGGGGGTGAATACCTATGCACACTTCAGATTTCTGTTTTTTCATCTTAATTATTGTTTTTGCGACAATAAAACAACAATTTGTTCCTTTAAAGTTGTACACATGTTGTGTAAATCAAATGGTGCTAACCGCCCCAAAAATCCATTTTAATTCCATCTTGTAATGCAACAAAAGAGGACAAACTGTTTGACATACAGCATATCATCTGTGCTGTATGTCGAGCATGTATAGCATATTTGGCAATAAAGTTGACTTGAAACATCAAGGGGGATGAATACTTTTGCAAGACACTGTAATTTGTGATGTCTGAGTGATTTTCCCCAAGCAAATTAGTTTTTGTAAATGCATCTTTGATTATTTTTATGAATACACACTTTTGTTTATATTTATAGGTACAAAATATATTATGTATGTAAATACAAAGTGGACATATGCACTGGAAATATATTTAATCACAAAAACGAAAGCGTTTCCCCTCACTGGATGAAAACACATGAATCTGGATGTCAGATTATCTGCTGTAGTACCTGCCAGGAGCTTCAAACATTCATCAAGCAGTTGTATCTGCACTATACCTTAAGATAAAGTGTTCACAGAGGTTTAAGGAGGCAAATTTTCAGTGGTGTTAAGACTGCTATAATACTGATCTACAGAGATCTACAGATACCAACATGAAATATCAATTACTGATATGAAATATCAATTACTTCTGACATGCATGACACTGCAAATTTTTCTTTTAACTTTTAACCTCTTTTAACATTATTATTTAGAATGTTAAATATATTTAAAAGCCTAAAGTATTTTGAAGAATTTATTTTCTTTCTTTTGTTGGTTAGTCTGTTAGTTATTTGTCTAACACACAAGTCCAAGTTGATGTTGCTTAATAATCATTTTATTGCAATTTGTTTATATACAGGAAACTACATCATTAGCTACTGAGTGCAAATTGCTATTTCCCCATTTGATGCACAATTGGCAGAGTCATTTCTGTCATTTAAAAGCCGGCATCTTTATTCAGTTCTTTCCATTAGCTGGAAAAGAGTGTTCTGTTTCACTTTATTGCACCACAGGTACATTACTTCATGCATATTCTTTGCATGCAAGCCATTTACTAAGATGAGGATTGTGCTCAACACCAGCCCTAACCAGAAGCACAGTCATAAGAAGAAAAAAAATAGCACATTGAAATTTTTTTAAATTATTATTATTTTTAAACAGCATACTTTAGATCATGTTTCTTTTTTCGAGGTTAAATTGGCTTGGAAATATACAGATCGAAAGGTTGAATTGAAAGGACATTGGCAGCAGAAACTGTGAAAAGAGGCCCAGTCTTAAAATCATACCAACAGATTCCATACACAAACAGTTCTTTATTTTGTTCCAGACCACCTGGGCAGTTTTCATACGAGTTGCTTCCATGGTGAATATCCATCCATCCATCCATCCATTATCTGTAGCCACTTATCCTGTTCTACA
This sequence comes from Neoarius graeffei, assembly GCF_027579695.1. Classification (NCBI taxonomy): domain Eukaryota; kingdom Metazoa; phylum Chordata; class Actinopteri; order Siluriformes; family Ariidae; genus Neoarius; species Neoarius graeffei. The sequence continues at coordinate 46,144,624 of NC_083590.1, read as the reverse complement.
GGGCCACAGGCAAGCTGGAGCCTATCCTAGCTGACTATGGGCGAGAGGCAGGGTACACCCTGGACAAGTCATCAGGTTATCACAGGGCTCATGGTGAATACAAATCACAAAATCGTCATCTTCTGGCAATGGCTCCATGTGGGTTATTCCCTGCGAACTCACACTTACCTTCTTTCTCAAAGTTTCTTGTCCAGGAGTTTTGTAAGTGTAAGTACAGCCCTCTATTATTTGTTTCTTGCACATTTTTTCTACATTTCAGTTGCTGTGGAATCAGAAGAGTTAGGTACATTTCCCTGAGGTAGCTTTTGGCAACCAGGGTGTTGAAAGTATGTGTGAGTTGCCTTAGAGCCCATGCAATGCCAAGGTCTGTGAATACGAGTTGGGCCTGGTTGGGAGACTGCCTGGGAATACCAGGTGCAAAACAAATTTTCCAGCTTGATGTTGCTTACAGCCAAGGATGGATTACTGCACGGGCCCAGGCCCAGGGGCCCAAGGGGGCCCTGAAGCCCAAGCCTTCGCGCTACCATTTCAATATTGTTTTTACAACATTATGCATCCCGATATCCTATTGGGGCCCTGAAGCCATATAACACTGGTTATATTATGTAATATGTCTTAGGCCGAATCCCATTTCACCCCTTGGACCTACCCCTTGGCCCTTCCCCTCCATTTTGCGCGTTCACGTGAAGGGGTAGGGGTATCCCAATCCCAGTTAACGCGGAGGGGTAGGGGAAGGGGTAGGGCTTCTGTACCCCTCCAAACGGAGATTTTCCTGGAGCTGACTCCGAACGAAGGGGTTTGAGTGATTTCCCACAATGCCATGCGGATTTCAGCGAGATTTCATGCGGATTTCAGAAAGATGGCGGTTCCCGCGGCGAAAGATTGTCATAAATGTATTTTCTCCATTATTTACGTGTTTTAAGTTGTTATCCAGAGGAAACACGCCGCTTGATTCGCTTTCGAGCTGAGAATGAGCAGCGATTTCTGAAATCCAAGCTGCTGCTAAAAAGCTTTGGGAGTGAGTATTGTTTTCGTTTGCTTGACTGCGTACGTTTTGTTCTGTTATTCTCGCTTTTATTGTTTACATGAGTGTTCTGACACCTCATTCTGTCGGATGTGGTGCACGAAGCGCCAAAGATATCCCATTCAGTGGTGTAAATCACACCCTGCCAGCAGAGATTTCTGGTTCTGCCTCTGTCTCTGACTGTAGCGGCTGGTCGCAGCCAATGACGCATTTGGTCGCGTTTTGCTAACGTAAACGCTGACGGAGGTACGTGATGACGTATGCGATCGTTGAAGGGCTATCCCAATACGTAAGGGTTGAATTTCAAGCCCTATCCCTTGTAGCTCAGTTTCAAGGGGAAGGGCCAAGGGGAAGGGGGAGGGGAAGGGGTAGAAATTAGAATTGGGATTGGGCCTTAATAGGGCCCCGCCACGTGCTTTGTAATTCATCCCTGATATGTGAAAGGGGCCCCTCAATCAAATAGCATGGTGTGTGATATGTCATATAGGGCCCCTGAACCACAGGTTGTGTATGTTATTCATCCTTGGTATTGGAAAAGGGCCCCTCAATTAGGTCATATGTCATATGGGGCCCTGAAACACAGGTTATAGTATGTTAGTCACCCCTGGTATCTGAAAGGGCCCCTCAATTAAATAGCATGGAGTATGATATGTCATATGTCTTAATAGGGCCCCTGAACCACAGGTTATGTTATTCACCCTTGATATCTAGAAGGGGCCTCTCAATCAAATAACGTGAGGTATTAAATGTCACATGTACCCCTCTATCTGCTTCATTAGTGCACAGGTCCAGGGCCGGTTCTGGAGGGGTAACAATGGGAGCGATTGCACCCGGGCCCAGTCTGGAGGGGGGCCCAGAAAAAAAGAAAAATAAAAGAAAAATAAAGATTTCTCTCTGATCCTGCATTAAATGTATTGCTGAGTGCATGGCTTGCACACCATAGTCTAATTTGCCCCACCATAGTCTAAATATGGAACATGAAAAAATATTTCCGCCATACTAACGCAAAGCATACTGATGTTTAAGTCAGTCTCTTTTGTTTGAATTACTTTTAATTGCTTCAGTACGGTAATACGTAAAAGTAATTCAGTTCTGTTTACGTCTAGGACACAGCTAGTCTGTTAGCTTACTGAAAATAGTTAGTAGGCTATAACTGGATTTGCCAATAGAGGGCGCTAGTTAGAAAACTTGACAGGCAGGTGAACATTTACAATACTAATAATTAAGTCAATGCAAGATCATGGAGCGGCAGGCATAAGTGGAGCAGCTAAGCGCAAGTTAAAAAAACAAAGATTTGAGAGAAGCTGAGATTTTAAATCAAGTTCCTAGAATTTTAATTTTTATTAATAATTCTACAATAAATTATGAAAACATAGGAGGGATAAGAGCTAAATTTGATGAAGACAGACTGGCGGGTAACAGCAGCAGCAGTGATGTTATGCTAACAGAAGTGAGGGAGGAGGAGGGCAATGAGAAGGACAATGAGCACACATATGGAGGGATAACAGGAGGACATGGTGACAAGAGACAGCCAGGTACGGTAGCAGCAGTAGCAGTAGCAGCAACAGCAGCAGTGTTATGCTGGCTGAAGCAGGGAAGGAGAAGAACATGACAGTAGAGGGGTACCAAAAGGCAGGTTACCTCTGTTAGCAATGTACAAAAGTGTCAGTTACCATGTCTTAACACAAGAGAGGAGCAAAGGGCGTCATCGTGGTTTGAGACTGTTACTGACCCAGCTTGCTGGGAGGACACTCAAAGTGACAGGGCTAAAGCAGCCCTCATTGACAGAGGGGTCAAAGTGTTTCAAAACAGGAGGGTGAGTTATCCTGCCTCTGCAAGAGAAGTGGAATAGGTGGCAAGACTTGTGTTCTAACAAACGACCAGCTCAAATGCATGTTGCCAAATGGCCAAGTCATCGATAGAGAGTGGATCACATATTCTCTGTCCACAGGAAATATTTACTGTTTTGCGTGTAAATTGTTTTCGTCTAAATCACATTCATTCGTCGCTGGTTATTCCGACTGGAAACATCCAGAGCGGATTGGAGAACATGAGAGAAGTATGGAACATCTGGCCTGTATGATTGCGTTGCATCGTCGGACAACAGCAGCAGGCTACTGTGGACAGCGGACTGATGATGCAAATAGAGGGGAAGAGGCAGTATTGGAGAGAGGTGCTCAAGAGAGTTGTCTCCATTATCAAGTTCTTGGGGGACAGAGGACTTGCATTTAGGGGACAAGATGAACTACTAGGCTCACCCCACAATGGGAATTACTTGGGCACTTTAGAATTGTTAGCGCAGTTTGACTAGTTCTTGGCAGAGCACATCAGAAAGTTTGGGCAGAAGGGCCATGGCAGCGTCTCCTATTTATCCTCAACAGTCTGTGACGAGTTCATAGAACTCATGGGACAGAAAACAAGGCAAACTATTATGAAGGAATTACGTGATGCCAAGTATTTCTCTGTAATAGTTGACTTGACCCCTGACTTATCCCACGTAGACCAGCTCACGTTCATTTTTAGATTCGTGAGTGAAACAGGCCGCATAATGGAGCGCTTTGTTGGATTTGAGCCCATCAATAGTCACAGAGGAGAAAGCTTAGCTGATTGTGTTCTCAATAATGCATCAACTTGGTCTAGATCTTGCAAACTGTCGTGGACAGTCGTATGATAATGTGAGTAACATGAGTGGAAAATATAGCAGATTGCAAGCCCACCTAAAAAAGAAGAATCCAATGATTCCTATGTCTCATGTGCAGCCCATTCTTTAAACCTGGTTGGAGTTAACAGTACTGAGGACTGTAGTGATGCAGTTGGCAATTATTTTGATTTTTTGCAGTCTCTGTACAAATTCGCCGCTGCCTCCACGCATCGATGGGCCAAAGTATTCTGACACTCGCTTAGAGCTTACTTTGAAATCCCTCTCTAGCACATGCTGGAGCTGCCGAGCGGAATCAACAAAGGCATTGTGGCAAAATTACCAGCAGTTGCACGAAAGGGTAAAGCTTTTTTCCACGGATATGGATGAAAAAAGGGAGACCCGTTCAGAAGCACGTTCACTCTGTAAGCAGTTTGAGACATTGGAGATTGCGTTCATGACCAAGTTTTGGGATACAATATTGTCACGATTCCATGCAACTAGCACTATTTTGCAGCAGAGCGATGTCTCACTTGAGTGTGCTGTTAGAGCACTGGAGTCACTGCGTGATTTCATTACTGCATAGAGGGATAATCTCATCTCATTATCTCTAGCTGCTTTATCCTTCTACAGGGTCGCAGGCGGCAGCACGGTGGTGTAGTGGTTAGCGCTGTCGCCTCACAGCAAGAAGGTCCTGGGTTCGAGCCCCGGGGCCGGCGAGGGCCTTTCTGTGCGGAGTTTGCATGTTCTCCCCGTGTCCGCGTGGGTTTCCTCCGGGTGCTCCGGTTTCCCCCACAGTCCAAAGACATGCAGGTTAGGTTAACTGGTGACTCTAAATTGACCGTAGGTGTGAATGTGAGTGTGAATGGTTGTCTGTGTCTATGTGTCAGCCCTGTGATGACCTGGCGACTTGTCCAGGGTGTACCTCGCCTTTCGCCCATAGTCAGCTGGGATAGGCTCCAGCTTGCCTGCGACCCTGTAGAAGGATAAAGTGGCTAGAGATGATGAGATGAGATGAGGGTCGCAGGCAAGCTGGAGCCTATCCCAGCTGACTATGGGCGAAAGGCGGGGTACACCCTGGACAAGTCGCCAGGTCATCACAGGGCTGACACATAGACACAGACAACCATTCACACCTACAGTCAATTTAGAGTCACCAGTTAACCTAACCTGCATGTCTTTGGACTGTGGGGGAAACCGGAGCACCCGGAGGAAACCCACGGGGAGAACATGCAAACTCCGCACAGAAAGGCCCTCGCCGGCCACAGGGCTCGAAACCGGACCTTCTTATTGTGAGGCGACAGCGCTAACCACTACACCACCATGCCGCCCACAAAGGGATCAATTTGAGGAATTTGAGAGGGCCGCATTGAGTGTGCCTGGTGTCAGTCAGGTGTACAAGCATGGCATTTGTTGTCGAAAGAGACGCAAAACCTTTGCTGACGAAACAGCAGAAGAGGGCATTGAGTTTGGGGGGAAACGCACATTTCAAATAGAGACTTTTAATGTTGCCATCGACAGACTCACACAGAGCCTCTGACACTGTCTGGAGGCATACAGGGACTTGTATGACTTGTTCAGTGTGCTTTTCCTCGAAAAGACTGAATCGGATGCCTCAGTGATGCAGAAGGACAGTGTTCTGGCATCTGCCTATCCATCTGATCTGGGTGAATGTTTAGGCGACAAACTAATCCAATTGAGGTCATTCATCAAGGCTGGGGATGGCACAAGCCCAAAAGGACTGCTCAGACTTATTTTGGAGTATGGCCTTGAGTCTATGTTTCCGAACGTATACGTTGCGCTTCGGTTATTCCTCACACTGCCTGTTACCAACTGCGAAGGAGAGCGATCATTCTCTCTTTTGGGTCGAATTAAAAATGAATTAAGGACAAAGATGAAACAAGAATGTCTCTGCTGGCTTTCTCTGATGGCCATCGAAAGTGAGCTGACCAAGTCGTTGGACTTTAATGACATTGTGCATGAATTCGGGCAGCGCAAAGTCCAGAAGAGATGCATTTAATATGTGAATAGGAATTAGCGATTTCTTGGCTGACATAAAGTTATTCGTTTGATATACGTTACCGTTACATATAGCCTACATTTCAGATCAGATATTCTGTGTGAGTTGTTTGTTCAAAAAGTGATGTTTCATGAATAAAAATGTAGTATAGTTTTTAGCACAACCTTTGTACCGCTGCTGATTTGTGTGCGAGTTGGGTGCCGCTGCAGGGGTGTGTGCGCGCGCGTTGTTGGGGGGGGGGCGCCCTTTCTCTTCGTCTGGCCCAGGGGCCCACGGACTCATAATCTGTCCCTGCTTACAGCCATACCACTCTGACAGTGCCTGCTCTTGTCTGATCGCAGAAGTGAAGCAGAGTTGGGCCTGGTTAGTACTTGGATGGGAGACTGTCTGAAAATACCAGGTGCTGTAAGCATTTTGTTTTGGATTCTGTTTGGATTCTCTCAGGACAAAATGGTAAGAAAAGAAAGTATAATACACTGTTAAAAAAAAATTCAATACCACTCTGACAGTGCTTGCTGAACCCTATCCCCTGCCCTGTGTCTGAAATCACTTCCTACTCACTATATTGCGCACTATATAGTGAGGTTGCCATTTTGTAGTGTTGTCCGAATGTATGGTGAGAATTATTACACCCTATATAGTGCACTCAAAGTATCCCACAATGCATCACAAAAAGTAGTGTACAACTGATGGTCATTAACCAAGCAATATATCCCATCATGCATTGCGGTCATGCTGAAAAAAATCAAATCAAAAGCCTCAAATCTGATTTAATAAAAGGCAGTGGCAAAGAGGAAAAGTATTCAGATTTGATTTAAAAGAACTGAAAGATGCAGCAGACACAAAGTACTTTGTATTTATTAATGTGGGAAATATGCTCAGTATAATATGTATTTATCACAAAAATACATGCATGTATTTATTATTTTGAAAACCCACCAGCTGACTGATCTGGCACGTTTTAATTGCACGACAGTAATGACATAAATAACAGCACAATGGACTAGTGTCAGAAAGCATTTTTTCACTTTATCAATGAGCTCACTATATAGTCCTCTATATAGTAATTAGCATTTACTATACATAATCCTCTATATAGTGAGTAGGGAGTAGTGAACGAGAGTGATTTTGGACACAGGGCTGGACTCAACAGTGCTAGAAAGTGTCACTTAACTCCTTCAGAGACAGTTCAATGGCATGAGGCTCAACCTGCATGTCATCTATTCATTGTTGGTACTGTTGAGAGAAAGACATCACCATGTCAACTATGGATGCAATCATAAAACTGAGTGATCACTCAGTTTGCCTATATGCCTAGCCTGGATAATACCATTTACAACTCTAATAATGAACCTGGGTATGCTGAACCACAGACTTATTCAAATTTGGATGATTGCTTAGTGCCTGTCAGCCATATCATAAAATGCAGGTGTGGGGAGAAGTGTGCACATCCTGAGGTGTCAGTCCAGTTCATACTGTCTTTCTGCAAAGTGGGAGATAGAATACTCAACATTCCCTTGTCAACTTCCCCTCACAACTAAGAAAAGCAAGAAGAGAAAGAGAAAACAAAGGATGATTACATCAATTGTTTTAGTAACTTTGAAATTTAGAACCTAACTGGAAATAAGCTATCATGAGTGAGCTCATTGACTTGCGAATTTAATTTGTATTCACTTTTAGTGCTTACCTTTACATTTATAAACAGCTTTGGGTTTGTTTGTTTTTAAGAACTGGGTACGTTCTGCTTCTGAAACCTACAACTGTGCTGACTCAATTTCTTGCCTCTCCATGAGCTAAGAGAGTAATAGAGCCCTAAAGATTGTGTCTGAGATTTCTCCCAAGGGAAAAGTTAAGTGCATGTTAGCAATAATATCGAAACAGGGCAATGCAGAGAAAGAGAAAGTCTGGAATAGTAAACCTACAATATTTGCTGCCAAGTGCTAAACATGGGTGGAGGATAACATGGGCAACCACCTTGCGGCTATAGTGTGTCTGTAACAATACGGTGTTATGTGCTTCTACTCTCTCTACAAATAATGTGGTGGTTCCATGCACACAGTGTCTGTCTCTGACATTCATCAGCAATCAATTATGTTAAAGAAGTACAACTGTGACCTTACTATCACAGCAATCACAGATTCATTTCAATTTAAAAGGAAGCATAGTAAAGAAGGGATGGGCAGGGGGCAAGTTCAGTCGGAATCTGGGGTTATCAGGAAATTGAGAGATAGTGTATAAACAGAGAAGTAGAGATTATCATTGGCTTAGTCACAATCAGGGTGCTTGTACACCTAAAGACATGGTACTGTATATGATAGTATCTAAGACATTAGTGAAAAATATTACCTGGGCATTTTAGTTGATATATAAACATAGTTAAAAGGTATGAAAGCCTGAGTGTTCTGTTCTGACTGATTTTGTCATGAAGCCCTAGCATACATGGCATCAAAACTGGTGTAATTCACACTATGCTATTTCAGTTGTAATAGTACCTGTTTTAACCAAAAAATAATTGCATATTTTCTGTACACATTATGTAGCAGCTACCACTATCCACGGTAGTGGATACTATCTACTAGACCCCGAAGCCGCCGCCAGGCGCCGCTAAAACCGCCATTTAGAATTTGAGCCGCCGCCAGCCAATAATTTTGTAAGCCAATTTGAGACGCTATCTAATAAAATTTGGCTGAGCCACTAAGAATTGTGTACATCAAATAATGGGTTTATCCACATCATGAGCTACAAGAAAAGCAGTGATGGGAATAACGGCGTTAGAAATAAACGGCGTTACTAACGGCGTTACTTTTTTTAGTAACGAGTAATCTAACTAATTACTTTTTACATCGTTATAACGCCGTTCCTGTTACTTACAATAAAATACTATGCGTTACTTTATTAAAGCTGTTCTCATCTGGCACGCTGCTCGTTCAGCCTTTCTTTACTCTGCTTTAGTGTGGGGCGGGGAGACACGAGACAACGGCACAGTAAGCCAATCAGAGTAGATTTGGACAACATGTGTAGGTAGGCCACACCTACTGCACTACTGTGCGCTCTTTCAATCGGAAGACCCAGCGATGGCGAGCGGTCAGCCCAGCACTGCGCTTTCACATTGGAAATACAGCCATTACTTTTCATTACTTCAAATAAAAGGCAAGAGTGTTTACGTGCAATGCACATTGTGTCGAGGAACAAAGCGTTTGTCCTCGTCAGTGGCCAGTAATTAGTAACATAATTTTAATAACTACAAAAATATATTACATTTGATAGATGTCTTATCTCACATTGTCCCACAAAAATATTAATATAGTGTAGATAACATTAGTAATTGGTTCTGTTAAGTGTCCATTTCAGTCATTAAACACATTTAACATTCACTTTTATTATGATTACACTAATTGAATTTGATTTTTTTTTTTGAGGGGGAACAAAATGTAACGAATAATTACTTTCCCTGGTAATTAGTTACTTTTATGACAAAGTAACTCCGTTACTAACTCAGTTACTTTTTGAGAAAAGTAACTAGTAACTATAACTAATTACTTTTTGAAAGTAACGTGCCCAACACTGAAGAAAAGTGACACAAACATGATCAACTGTACACACTAGTAGTAACACAATAGAGACGTATAGGCATACACTGTAGAGATTTAGAACTGATATCACAGCACAGAGAGCCACCACAAGCTTGCCGTTGTGACTACCTGTCTGGCTTCCCGCCCCTCACACCGTTACCACGATACACTGGGGAACCCGGGAACCCACCCAGAGCATCAATCGACTCCGATATCGACGAGATGGCTGCATTCTTTGCCGCTGCTGAGGGAAAGTGTAAAGGTATTTTTTTGTTTGTTTGTTTCACATACTTCGAGATTGATAAAAAAAAAAGTACTCCACCACTCTACTTTCATCATAGTAAGATAGCTGCCAGTCCTTCACTGGTCATTGCTAGTGAGAGTAGATAGCTAGATGCCTTCCTCGAACAATCCAGATTAGCTTATTATTAGCATTGAACTACAATCTTGCTAGATTTATATTTACAATGAAGTAAGAGACCAGGGGACCTGTGGTAATTTGCTATTTATTCCCCCCATTTGTTTGATCCGTTCGCCCGGATATATGCCACACAGTGACGTCCAGTATCAGCCATTTGTAGCCATAAACATTTTGGTGGCTGCAGCAGCCATTAAGGCTTTGGCTGAGTCAGCTAGCCAGCCAATAATTTCATCAGCCAGCCATTATCCTGAAAACAAACGGCTTCGGGGTCTATGCCACACAGTGACGTCCAGTATCAGCCATTTGTAGCCATAAACATTTTGGTGGCTGCAGCAGCCATTAAGGTTTTGGCTGAGTCAGCTAGCCAGCCAATAATTTCATCAGCCAGCCATTATCCTGAAAACAAACGGCTTCGGGGTCTACTATCTACTATACACGGTAGTGGATACAAAGTTACTAACAGATTCGTACTATAGTATGAATCTGTTATATTTCTTTTACAGTTTATTTCACCAAGATTGGAGTATGACAAACAAATATATAAAGAATTAAAAATTTAGACATTGCTGTTGACATTTCCAAGTTTTTTTTTAAATATATATTACATTAGCTGAGTATTTTCTACAGTATAATTTAAAATGTTAACATTTTTATTTCATTAACAGTGATTTAGTTATGTATATGTATAAAATATAACAACTTTTTACTGTTGGAACAGTTCATGGGGTGCACCGGCACTTCATCTGTAAATATACAGAATGGTCAAATTATTTTGCAGTGTCCATGGCACACGAGTACCAACTTAGCAAGCACAGATCTGTGTGATGTAATACTGGTATGTGAAATACCATGGTGTACCTTGAGTACCTAAAGTTACCTGTTAACACCATTATGGTATAGAACAACAGCTTGTTACATATTGTTGATATAGCTGTCCAAGAGAAATGAATATATATATATATATATATATCTCCATAGCCACTTATCCTGTACAGGGTCGCAGGCAAGCTGGAGCCTATCCCAGCCAACTATGGACAAGAGGCAGGGTACACCCTGGACAAGTCACCAGATCATCACAGGGCAAACACATACAGACAAACAACCATTGACGGTCAGGTTAGAGCCATTAATTAACCTAACCTGCATGTCTTTGGGGGAAACCGGAGCACCCAGAAGAAACCCACACAGACAGGCCCTTGTCAGCCACTGGGCTTGAACCCAGGACCTTCTTGCTGTGAGGCAACAGTGCTAACCACTACGCCACCATATATATATATATATTAAAAAAAAACTTGTGCTCTTGTGTGTGCTAGAATTTGAAATGTTTGAATTAAATTTGCATCTCAAAAATATAATTTCTCATTTATTTTCAGTCACCATGAATATTATGTACAGACAGAGACTATTAACCTTTCACTAAAATAACAAAGATTACATGTTTTAAAATGCATTTCTGCTTTAAAATCAAGATAAAAAAGAAATTATATTTGTTCCTGGGCTCATCTTTCATTATAGAGATGACATATTTGGTAGTGTCCGTGACGCATACAAACATCTGTCATATTACATAAAATTTGATCATAAAATTTGAATCAGTTAAGTTACCTCAACAAAATTTCAAACTTATATGCAGAAAGTGATTCCCTATACAATTAGAAAAGTTATATGAAAAAAAATAATTTTGACCAAAGTGAAAGTCCATAATCACTGATTGTGACTGAGCTGCATCCTATAGTAGAGGCCTAACAAGAGTGATTGAAAGTGAATAAGGGGAAATAAGGAGACAAGGAGGCAAGGACTATGCACAGTGGGCTCAAGTGCCAATACGGGGGGGGGGGGGGGGGGGGGGGGGGGGGGGGGGGGGGGATGTTGTTGTTGCTACAACCTGGCTCCAGCATAGGTTCTTATCAAGTGCTGCTGCTGGGAAAAGACCAACCACAGGCTCCAGGGTCCACTCCACCACTTACACACTTGACAAGGATATTTTTAGACAGTAGTCCTACTATATGCAATCAGTGCAAACTTGAAACTGTCCTTAGATTTTTTTGAGCACAGGTTAGATAACCAAGTTTGATCTAAAGCCATGAATGGCCCTTGACAAAGTGACTAACCTAGGAAAGATTGGTTAAATCAGATTTATTTTGATGGAGTCGGATTGCGTATACGCACTTTAGGAAATCTGCAGTACTTATCTTTAAAAGTGATTATAGAAGGCATTTTCAGCATTACTGGGATGCTAAATTACTTCTTCTTCTTCTTCTTCCAGTTTCATGAAAACAGCAGAGGAAATGAACCATTTCATTTAATCAACTTCTGTCTGAATCCCAACATGACAAATATAACAGTGAGTGAAATACTAACAATCCTGCTGTGATGATTAGGGCACTTATATAATCAGATAGAAAGAACAATACAGAATTACATTTCAAGACATTACTAGGAATTTTAGATAGTGATAAAACATCCTGCAAATGAGGAATTTGCAGGAGAAATACTATAAGGACATAATACACAGAAATCCTACTTTTGTTAATTAACTGATTGATTGATTGATTGATTGATTGATTGATTGATTGATTGATTGATTGATTGAAATAGTAAGACACACAAATATATTTGCCTGGAACAGGATACTCACATGTCAGATTATTCTTTTCAAATGCTGAAGTATATTAATGTACAGTATTTTAATTTGCACTAGTCTGCAGTATTGGTCTCCTGTGTAGCAAGTTCTACCCATGCAGTGACTCACAGCTACACTCATTGGGCTGTAATAAAAGATTTAGGACTTTTACTTGCTTGAATCATCAAATATTGCCAGCAAACAAATACCACCATCTGGAAACTCCAAAATGTTGCCCAAAGTTGGCTGATTCTTTTGTAAATATCCCAAGTAAGAATTAAGAAGGCTTTTTTAATGGTCCCCTTGAAAACAGCTTATATTTTAATAATTCAAATTATAGGACAGTTGCTTATGCATCACAATTCTAAACTATAAAATTACACTATATGGCCAAAAGTATGTGGACATGTGACTGTTCAAAAACCATGGCCATTAACATACATTTTATCTTCATTTGCTGTTATAATAAACTCCACTCTTCTGAGAAGGATTTCCACTAGATTTTGGGGTGTGGCTGTGGTCATTTCTATTCATTCAGCCACAAGAGCATTAGTGAGGTCAGGTAATGATGTTTGGTGAGGAGGTCTGATACACAGCTGACATTTCAAAGGTATTAAGTAGGGTTGAGGTCAGGGCTCTGTGCAGGACACTCGAATCTACTTCAGCACTGGCACACCATTTCTTCATGTAGCTCGCACAGGGTCATTGTCATGCTGGAACAGGTTTGGGTTTCTTAGTTCCAGTGAAGGGAAATTGTAATGCTACAGCATATAAAGACTTTCTATACAATTGTGTACTTCCAACTTTGTGGCATTGGTGTCATGGTATCCACATGTCATGGATGTCAGGTATCCACATACTTTTGGCCATATTGTGTAGTATTATGCAAAAGTCTATTTTTTTTAGTACTCATTTTGTCTTAGATGTTTATTTTATGACTACTGCATTGTTGGGTCAAGAAAAAAACATTTTAGAATTCAAAACATTAACTTCCCAATCAAAAAACTGTTCTTTTTAAAGACAGATGGATGGATGGATGGATGGATGGATGGATGGATGACATACTTTTCTCCTAGGTAAGGTATAATACACAGCAAGCCAATCATTATTGCAAAATAAACTCCAACAGGGTGACACAGGATCTTGAATCACCCTGAACGTGTTTATTTGAGATCATGACCACCTCACTGTGCACTATCCTGCTTATTACTTGGCTACTTACAACCCCGATTCCCAAAAAGTTGGGACAAAGTACAAATTGTAAATAAAAACGGAATGCAATAATGTGGAAGTTTCAAAATTCCATATTTTATTCAGAATAGAACATAGATGACATATGTTTAAACTGAGAAAATGTATCATTTAAAGAGAAAAATTAGGTGATTTTAAATTTCATGACAACAACACATCTCAAAAAAGTTGGGGCAAAGCCATGCTTACCACTGTGAGACATCCCCTTTTCTCTTTAAAACAGTCTGTAAACATCTGGGGACTGAGGAGACAAGTTGCTCAAGTTTAGGGATAGGAATGTTAACCCATTCTTGTCTAATGTAGAATTCTAGTTGCTCAACTGTCTTAGGTCTTTTTTGTCATATCTTCCGTTTTATGATGCGCCAAATGTTTTCTGTGGGTGAAAGATCTGGACTGCAGGCTGGCCAGTTCAGTACCCGGACCCTTCTTCTACGCAGCCATAATGCTGTAATTGATGCAGTATGTGGTTTGGCATTGGCATGTTGGAAAATGCAAGGTCTTCCCTAAAAGAGACGTCGTCTGGATGGGAGCATATGTTGCTCTAGAACCTGGATATACCTTTCAGCATTGATGGTGTCTTTCCAGATGTGTAAGCTGCCCATGCTGCACACACTAATGCAACCCCATACCATCAGAGATGCAGGCTTCTGAACTGAGCGCTGATAACAACTTGGGTCGTCCTTCTCCTCTTTAGTCCGAATGGCACAGCGTGCCTGATTTCCATAAAGAACTTCAAATTTTGATTCGTCTGACCACAGAACAGTTTTCCACTTTGCCACAGTCCATTTTAAATGAGCCCTGGCCCAGAGAAGACATCTGCGCTTCTGGATCATGTTTAGATACGGCTTCTTCTTTGAACTATAGAGTTTTAGCTGGCAACGGCGGATGGCACGGTGAATTGTGTTCACAGATAATGTTCTCTGGAAATATTCCTGAGCCCATTTTGTGATTTCCAATACAGAAGCATACCTGTATGTGATGCAGTGCCGTCTAAGGGCCTGAAGATCACGGGCACCCAGTATGGTTTTCCGGCCTTGACCCTTACGCACAGAGATTCTTCCAGATTCTCTGAATCTTTTGATGATCTTATGCACTGTAGATGATGATATGTTCAAACTCTTTGCAATTTTACACTGTCGAACTCCTTTCTGATATTGCTCCACTATTTGTCGGCGCAGAATTAGGTGGGGTTTACATTAGACCGTATCAGCGGATCATCAGATTAACGTTTTTAAAACGATTAGTGTGCACACAGCAACACCAATACACGATTCGCGTGCACACAGCAACACCAATACACGGATACGCTCGGCTCTGCAGGCATCCTGCATTCCAAATCACTCCGCCCTGAACAGCGAGTGCCCTCTGGAGGGTGCGCACTCCGGCCCTGCGCAGCTCACAGAGCGCGCGAGTGAAGTGCACGAGCCACGATTCGGGACTGAGCCGCTGTGTGTGTGATCCCAGTGCATATCACTTACCACTTGCAAGTGGAAGGATGGCAAGCCTAAAGACAATCATAACTACACAATGGGCAGTATTTGCATCAGTATTTGCAGTATTTATATACTTTTATACTCTTTAATGAAAGGTGATACAAGGCGGAAGTCCGCGCCGTTTTTCAGCAGTCGCGTCACATGACCAACGCCAGCGAATCAGGAAGGTGGATGTCACAGTGACGTTGTCCAATGACGACGCCAGCTAGAGCTCAGCACAGTGTATCCGCGTATTCTCAATGTTTACACAGCACCGGACCAGACACGATCTAGATTGAATACGTGGACCCTGGCGGATTCCCGTTTCCCGGCATTTCCAGGCGGTTTAATGTAAATGGACAGTGCATCCGCGAAGAAAACGAGACAGATACGGTCTAATGTAAACTTGGCCTTAGGGGGATTGGTGATCCTCTTCCCATCTTTACTTCTGAGAGCCGCTGCCACTCCAAGATGCTCTTTTTATACCCAGTCATGTTAATGACCTATTGCCAATTGACCTAATGAGTTGCAATTTGGTCCTCCAGCTGTTCCTTTTTTGTACCTTTAACTTTTCCAGCCTCTTATTGCCCCTGTCCCAACTTTTTTGAGATGTGTTGCTGTCATGAAATTTCAAATGAGCCAATATTTGGCATGAAATTTCAAAATGTCTCACTTTCGACATTTGATATGTTGTCTATGTTCTATTGTGAATACAATATCAGTTTTTGAGATTTGTAAAATTATTGCATTCCGTTTTTATTTACAATTTGTACTTTGTCCCTACTTTTTTGGAATTGGGGTTGTACAAAAGAACCAATAATTTGACACAAAATATTGATTTAAAATGACTTTATTGATTGGGCAGCATGGTGGTGTAGTGGTTAGTACTGTCGCCTCACAGCAAGAAGGTCCTGGGTTCGAGCCCCGTGGCTGACGAGGGCCTTTCTGTGTGGAGTTTGCATGTTCTCCCCGTGTCCGTTTGCTCCAACCAGAGCAAATCCACACAGACATGGGGAGAACATGCAAATCCCCCACAGTCCAAAGGCATGCAGGTTAGGCTAATTGGTGGCTCTAAATTGACCATAGGTGTGAATGGTTGTCTATGTGTTAGCCCTGCAATGACCTGGTGACTTGTCCAGGGTGTACCCCGCCTCTCGCCCATAGTCAGCTGGGATAGGCTCCAGCTTGCCTATGACCCTGTAGGACAGGATAAGCAGCTACAGATAATGGATGGATGGACTTTATTGATTTAAAAATTATGTTATTGCATCCACAAAGGGCTTGGTCCAAAGGCCGGTTCGGGTCCATTACAACAGAATAACGATATGAAGATGGAATGGATCAGTTGAATGAATTAAAAATATAGATACTTTGACAAATATCTTCAATTTCACATTGCAATTTAAGATCCATGGCCTCGGATGTTGTCGCATTTTTGCAGATTGTTTTTGGAATATCACTAGCATCGAAAACGACAACTCACTGCTTGGCAGAGAGGATCGTGGGAAGATAAAGGTTCATCCTCATTTATTTTTACTACGATCACATATGACAAACAGTCAAAGATTTCATTCCATTGTGCTTGGTACAAGAAACAATTGGCAAAAATTAATAATTGTAATAAAAACCTCTATAGGATTAGACAAAGCAGTCAAGTAAGGCCATTAATGATGCAGATAAATAAACAAAGATATAAAAAGGGATACAACAATATTGATGAGAGAGGGAATATTAACTAAGACTTCACTACAGTGGGCGGCACGGCGGTGTAGTGGTTAGCGCTGTCGCCTCACAGCAAGAAGGTCCGGGTTCGAGCCCTGTGGCCGGCGAGGGCCTTTCTGTGTGGAGTTTGCATGTTCTCCCCGTGTCTGCGTGGGTTTCCTCTGGGTGCTCCGGTTTCCCCCACAGTCCAAAGACATGCAGGTTAGGTTAACTGGTGACTCTAAATTGACCGTAGGTGTGAATGTGAGTGTGAATGGTTGTCTGTGTCTATGTGTCAGCCCTGTGATGACCTGGCAACTTGTCCAGGGTGTACCCTGCCTTTCGCCCGTAGTCAGCTGGGATAGGCTCCAGCTTGCCTGCGACCCTGTAGAACAGGATAAAGCAGCTAGAGATAATGAGATGAGATGAGACTTCACTGCAGCTGCACCGGATGAGATGTTATAATTCTTCAGAGGCCTGGAGGGAAAAGAAAGGAATACTGGACTCGGGAGTGATGACTGATGCTGGCTGTTAGCCAGCCTAGTGCAGGACCACAAAAATACCCTTTACAAGATGAGAGAGAGCTTTTGAATATCGTATAACCATATGAGTCAGTCACTGCATCAGCTGTGGCTTATGCTGGTTGTCATGTGTTCCTATATGCACATTTTGCTTGAAAAATCACACAGCAGTGAATAAATGGGGCGTTTTATCCCTCAGTGTACCTATATAAACAGAATTTGAATTAAAGAAGGAGTACATTTTCCAGCACTGTACCATTTCTGAAAATCAATATTCTAAATAAGTTGTGAATCAGGAAAAATGGGACGCATGCTGTTATTCAGTGCTCTGACACTGACTGCATACAAGGGTTGAGTGTATTTGAAGGTGCACTAATGAGAAGGACTGTGGCTTCATTGAGCCATTGACTTCCTGTCGCACTGAGACAAACCTTGCAGAAGTGCTGATATACCATTATGACAAGGAATTGGATCAAAGTCCAAATCCATTGTTTTCCATGAGAGTCCGACAAAAGTGTGTTTCTTTCATCATGGGAATTAATCTGCCAAGACCAGAAGTAAGAGGGAAGAGGTGAGCAGAGTTAAAAATAGATGCAGTCAAGCTTATGTTCATTAAACTGTGCACTTTTCTTAAGAAAGACTTCTGAGAAAATCAGATATGCCGCAAACATAAAAACTGGCTGTGCTGCTATGTGGAACTTTACAGTAGAGTCTGGTTAAATCCAATGAAGCAAAAGCAAATATTATGGATTTTTTTAAATATACTTCTGAGCTTCAAAAATTTAACATCTTCTCAACAGTAATATGTCAAATATTCATTCATTCATTCATTCATTCATTATCTATACTGCCTATCCATCAGGGTTGCAAGGGAAGCTGGAGCCAATCCTATCTGACTTCAGGAAAGAGGTGGGGTTCACCCTGGGCAAGTCACCAATCTATCACAAGACTAACACAGAGACAAACAGCCATTCACACTCACATTCACACCTATGGGTGATTTAAAGTAGTCAGACCTAACCTGCATGTCTTTGGACTCTGGGAGGAAACTGGAACACCCAGAAGAAACCCATGCAGGCATGGAGATAATATACAAACTATACACAGAAAGACCCCAGCCTGCTACAAGGTTAGAACCCAGAACCTTCTTGCTGTGAGATGACAGTACCAACCACCATGCCACCAATATGTCAAAAAAATGTTCAAATCCATTTCAAAATGGATTCTTTCTATTTTCCATTTGTGCCCTACTACTGAAATTTTCTGAAGTTTCTTTTTCGCTGCAGCATTTTTCTTCCTTTTCGACATTGCCAAACTTTTTTTCAATCCCGCCTATTTCGGCATGACTATCCTTTACTCTTTTCAGTGTTGAATAAGCGCTGAATGCAAGAAAATTAGCTATTCTTTCTGACATTTACAGTAATTGTATTTGTTTGCACAAGTGTAAACTAATATTCAGTCAGACAGTCTTGTATGATTGTAGCATTAGAGGTGTGCATCCAGCCATTAGAGAGGACGAGTGATAGTGAGAGATGTATAGATTTAGTAGAGGACATTCTGAGTGCCTTAGCCAAACTACTCCAGCAACAGACCTGGGCAAATGGATAGAAAACTGGGCAGAATAATCCCAAAACTAAAGCCAAAAGCTAAAGCTCATCGACTGCAGCATTCCTCTCCAGATATCATGTCCAGAAGGTTTGCTCCATTCAGTGAAGCACCTGCTGAGAAACCTGTTGAAAGTTCTCTGGTTATATGGACACCAGACACAGACACTATAGTTAGCTGTATACTGGGATTCAAGGTACTGTACATTGCAGGTAATCTCAGAGTATTCACTAAGCATGGGTTTTCTAAGATTCATATGCCAATATACAGCCCTGAAAAAAAAATTAAGAGACCAATTCAATTTTTTTCATAACCCCTTCAGACATAATGTGTACAATTGTACACATGAAGTTCCATAGCATGAAGTTCCATAATATTTTCCCTTGTGTCCAAAGGGGTTAAATCAGCATCTCTATGTATGGCAGCCATTTCATTCCAGTGTCTGTGTTGGAATTCCAACACAAGCACACCTCATTTTACTTAATGAGGTACTGATTCGGTGATCATCTGAACCAAATCTTCTTTAACAAGGAAAAGTATTTAAAAAAATCACTTCTGTGATCATCACTATCCTCTTGCAATAGGACCAGTTTGGGTGGCAGAAACAATGCTAGTACTACCTTAATTTAATTGGAATATAAAATATCTATTCATCATGCCAAAAGGGTTAAAAAGAAAAGTTTTGAGTGAGAAAAAGAAAGGATCAATTCTGGCTTTACTGTCAGAGAGCTTTACCTGCCTGTCTCTCTGTCTGATCTACCTATCTATTTGCATTTTTACAGTGAGCATCAGATTGCTTCCATCCTCAAAATTTCAAAGACAGCAGTTCATAAGAACAACGTCAAGCAACAGACAATGGAGACAACAAAGTTACAGACTGGCAGAGGGTGAAAACAACTCTCCACTGACTGAGATGATCATCAACTCCTTTAAACGTCACTCAATAACCGTAGGGTGACATTAAGTAACCTACAAAAAGAATGGAAAATGGCAGCTGGGGTTAATTGCATGCCAAGGACGGTTTGAAACAGGCTCCTCTGGGTAGGGGTGAAGTCATGCAAAGCTACAAAAAAGTCCTTCATCAATGAGAAGCAAAGAAGAGCCAGGCTGAGGTTTGCTAAAGACCATAAGGATTGGACCATAGAGAACTGGCTGAAGGTCATCTTCTCTGATGAGTCCAATTTTCAGCTTTTCCCATCAACTGGTCATCTAATGGTAAAACTGAGACCTGGAGAGGCTTATAAACCAGTGTCTCACACCCATTGTGAAATTTGGTGGAGGATCGGTGATGATCTGGGGGTGCTTCAGCAAGGTTGGAATGGGGAAGATTTTTGTTTGTGAAGAACACATTAATCAAGCCATGTGCAAGGTTATCCTGGAAGAAAACTTGCTTCCTTCTGCTCTGACAATGTTCCCTAACTATGAGAATTGGGTTTTCCCAGCAGGACAATGCTCCATGCCACACAGCCAGGTCAATCAAGGTGTGGATAGAGGACCACAAGATCAAGACCCTGTCATGGCCAGCCCAATGTCCAGACTCAAACACCATTGAAAACCCCTGGAATGTGATCAAGAGGAAGATGGATAGTCACAAGCCATCAAACAAAGCTGAGCTGATTTAATTTTTGCTCCAGGAGTGGCATAAAGTCACCCAAGAGCAACATGAAAGACTGGTGGAGAGCATGCCAAGACACATGAAAGCTGTAATTAAATATCAGTTATTCCACCAAATATTGATTTCTGAACTCATCTTAACTTCACATTAGTATTGTATTGTTTAAAATTGAATATGATCTTGATTTCTATGCATTATTGAAGATCTGAAAACACTTCATCTTTTTTTATTTTGACCAGTTGTCATTTTCTGCAATTAAATGCTCTAAGTGACAATATTTTATGTGGAATTTGGGGGAAATGTCAGTAGTTTATGGAATAAAACAAAATGTCCATGCTCCTCAAATGCATACCTATAAATAGTAAAACCAGAGAAACTGATAATTTTGCAGTGGAATCTTAATTTTTTTCCAGCACTGTATGCCTTCATTAGTCAGAGATAACTAAGAGTAACACTGTAGAGGTGTCTAAATTAGCAATGTCGATGTCTAATGATGTAGTATGTTCTGGCCCCTTCCAAATGTGGCATGGCAATTTAAGTTATAGTGTATTTCTCATTTCTTGTAACATAGCTCATAGATTTATGACAGGCCTACTTCAGTTCAACTCGTTTATTTACCTGATGCTTTTAACAATGGATATTGTCACAAAGCAGCTTTACAAAATATAGATGTAGATTTAGAATAGTTAAATCACTGCCAATCTGTGACCAATATTTTGTAGTATTGTTCAAAGACAATATTTTTTTAAAATGTCACATTTAAAAAAATGCTTCAAAGACCTGCAGATTAGGTCTGCAGCCAGTAAAATACTCAGCCACTGGGGTTGCACAAGCCAGTGCATAGTTAGTGCTGGTCCCAAGCCTGGATAGATTGGGGAGGGTTGTGTCAATAAGGGCATCTGGTGTAAAAATGCGATGCCAAATCAAATATGCAGATCATAAATTGGTAAAGATGATCCGCTGTGTTGACCCTTAATGGGAGCAACCAGAAGAAGAAGAAGAAGAAGATCTTTTTTCTGTCAATCTATTACCAGGGCCAAGCAGCAAACAAAAGGGCTGAAATGACTATCTGTTAGCTGCCTTGAGGCATCACCCAAGTTTCACTTGATTGAGACTATGTGTGGGTTGCAATGAGGCATCACTCAGGTTTCACTCCATTGAGACTGTGTCTGTTCATGGAACAGATATAAAAATCTCAAAATGTTTCTTAGAGTAATCAAATTCACATAAAACTAAATTTGAAATTAGGACTATAAATATTAGATCACTGATTAGGTATTAAATGCACTTTGTCCAACAGAATTAAAATACAATTAAATATTTTATGCACAGTGGTGCAGTGGTTAGCACTGTCACCTCACAGTAAGAAGGTTCCAGGTTCAAACTTCACCAACGGGAGGCCTTTCTATCTGGACTTTGCATGTTTTCCCCATGTCTGCATGGGTTTCCTCCCACTTCAAAAGACATGCTGATTACGTGAAAATTTTTCAACTTGTAAATTGCTCTGGATAACAGCATCTGCTAAATGCCTGTAATGTCTCATCTCATCTCATTATCTCTAGCCGCTTTATCCTGCTCTACAGGGTCACAGGCGAGCTGGAGCCTATCCCAGCTGACTAAGGGCGAAAGGCGGGGTACACCCTGGACAAGTCGCCAGGTCATCACAGGGCTGACATATAGACACAGACAACCATTCACACTCACACCTACAGTCAATTTAGAGTCACCAGTTAACCTAACCTGCATATCTTTGGACTGTGGGGGAAACTGGAGCACCCAGAGGAAACCCATGCGGACACGGGGAGAACATGCAAACTCTACATAGAAAGGCCCTCGCCGGCCACGGAGCTCGAACCCAGACCTTCTTGCTGTGAGGCAACAGCACTAACTACTACACCACAGTGCCGCCTGCCTGTAATGCAATATTTTTTTTATTAACATTTATTTGGTTTAGCCACACATACAGTAAGACATCTACACAGTCACTTTCATGAATAAGAATTTAAAGGCCATCAGAACCACCTTCTGAATTTCTTCAAGACTTTTTTTTCTTCTTGTGCTGTGCATATCAGGGCTTATTTTGTAACTATCTGAATAACTGCTTGTGACTACAGTTGAAGCTACAAGTATCATATCTTCGAAATCTGACAATAAACTTATATCAACCTTACTTTTTCAGTTATCTACTCATTGTATTTGTGAATTTCCTCAACGTTCACCTTTCAGTTTGTCACCAAATGCAGTGTCTCTTGGTATTCTGAGGTTCTTTTCACATATAGCCCAATGTCTGATACACCTCATCTGTCTGACACACCTCACCAGTAATATCCACCAATGGCATGGTCAATTGGTTTTCCATCATGATACCACACTCACCTCTGAGTTTGGCGCACAAGCTACAACTCCCTTGAGGCATAAGGTTTTCTCATAAAAAAAGAAGACAGTTCAACTTGTTCGAATTCAGGGCAGCCTGGCTGACCCTCAAGTTCTTCCTACCTGTGATAAGACATCCTGAGCTACAGTATTCTGGCAGCATAATGACAGTCAGGTAGAACTCATTAAGGTGGCATGAGGTTACACAAATACCTTACATGCATATGAACTCGCCACATGGACAGTGACCAACTGAGTCAACACAGTGTAATAGCGAGTCCACTTTCAAGGCAGCACATTTGGCCAGGAATGTGATATTTCCACTCATAGGTGCGGATCTGGGGAATTCAGCCAGGCACAAACAGCTCTTTGCCAAAATCACTGTCAGGTGTTGCTCTCCCTAGTGGAGCCAAATAGCCAAATAACTGACCTTGTGGCCGACTGTAGATGTATGCTCTCATATTCACTGATTCTGCCTATGCTACACAGCATTCTAGAATTTAACTGCAAGGTTTTACTCAAGGTTCCCTAAAGAACCATCAAGAGCCTGGGTCCTGCTGATTCTCTCTATAGTAGTTGGTACTCCCTGGGAATATCTCCCCAGATGGACTCAGATGGACTTATCACAAACAAATAGGGAGGTGTGACAACCTTTGCCATTCTATCATACGTAGGTTTGGCTCCTTGGTACAGAGGGTAGACATGTCATGGTAGTTCAGGGAATGATCCTGAAAGCTAGAACCCTAGAATGAAAGCTTTGTATAAAGGGAGATCATGGCAGCATTTTTGAAAGTAGGTAGGCATATTCCATCCACCGCACTTTTCAAGAGTCAGGAATGGGATCTCCCCCTTGTCTCCCCCAAGTCCCTTAAGACCTTTTTGTACAGACCTATACAGGATGCTGCTTTGGAATGGGCACCATGATAGACAGACACTTGTGGTCACCACATCAAAAGGGTCAGATAATCTTTCCCTAGAAGTGCTGGTAACCAGACCTTCTGGCTGAATCCAGGGTTCCTTCTGAATGTTATGTATTTAAAATTTGTGAATCCAATTATTGACTTCACGGTGCTCTAAGAAGGTCAATATGCAGACCATGTTTTGTGAATGATTTACAGTTGTACCTGAGCCACACAAGTTATTTGTTCATCAAATGTTATTCATCTGTCATAGTGCCAAGACACTGGCTGCTTTTCTGTCTCAACAGAGTTTGGTTGGCTGATATCACCACACCATGGTAAATGGTGAATGGTATAACAAACGTATAACTGCTGGGTGTTCCCTGTCAGTCTATCCCTATTGGAGGCTCATTCTATGAGAAGGTTCCAGTTACAGATATGGTTATGGTCACCACATAACTGTCGTCAAGGTCTCAGCATGTGGGCACAAGCACATAAGAAGGTATCCAGGTGTTAAAACACTGCTCTTGGAGGTAACAAACCATATACCGTAGTTACATATGTAACTAGCATTGTCACAAATAGGATCATTTCAGTGTTCTATTCAAAACAATCAGTCTTAATATGATAAAAATATACAGTATTAAACAATTTTGAGAAGTTTATTTGAATGTATGCTTACTTCTCACTTAACCCTCCAGGGTCCGCAATCACACCAGCAGGATAAAACAGATTTTTTTTGTTCTAGAAACATAAAAATACCACCTCCAGAAACCTTGAATGGTTTATTTTTCAAATATGTACAGTACCAGGGGAGCATGGTGGTGTAGTGGTTAGCACTGTTGCCTCACAGCAAGAAGGTCCTGGGTTTGAGCCCAGCAGCCGACAAGGGCCTTTCTGTGTGGAGTTTACATGTTCTCCCCATGGGTTTCCTCTGGGTGCTCTGGTTTCCCCCAAAGACATGCAGGTTAAACTAATTGGTGTTTCTAAATTTACCATAGGTGTGAATGTGAGTGTGAATAGTTGTTTGTCTCTATGTGTTAGCCCTGCGATAACCTGGCGACTTGTCCAGAGTATACCCTGCCTCTCACCCATAGTCAGCTGGGATAGGCTCCAGCTTGCCTGCGACCCTCAGGATAAGTGGCTACAGATAATGGATGGATGGATAGATGGATGTACAGTACCAGTCAAAAGTTTGGACATACTTTCTCATCTCATCTCATCTCATCTCATCTCATTATCTCTAGCCGCTTTATCCTGTTCTACAGGGTCTCAGGCAAGCTGGAGCCTATCCCAGCTGACTACGGGCGAAAGGCGGGGTACACCCTGGACAAGTCGCCAGGTCATCACAGGGCTGACACATAGACACAGACAACCATTCACACTCACACCTACGGTCAATTTAGAGTCACCAGTTAACCTAACCTGCATGTCTTTGGACTGTGGGGGAAACCGGAGCACCCGGAGGAAACCCACGCGGACACGGGGAGAACATGCAAACTCCACACAGAAAGGCCCTCGCCAGCCACGGGGCTCGAACCCAGACCTTCTTGCTGTGAGGCGACAGCGCTAACCACTACACCACCGTGCCGCCCGGACATACTTTCTATAACCCCAAATCAGAAAAACTTTGGATGGTATGTTGAAATTTAAATTAAAACTGAAAATAATGATTTGTAAATTTGATTCTTGCAAGACATTAAAAAAAACTGATTTTAAAGAATTTATCACTTTATGTTGCCATGCCTTCTCACAACATGTAAAATACATTTAGGGACTGAAGACACCATGTGATGAAGTGTTTCAAGTGTTATTTTGTCCCAGTGTTCCTGCAACCAGGTCTTAAGTTGTGCAATAGTACGGGGTCGTCATTGCCATATTTCTTGTTTCAAAATTTGCCACACATGCTGTATTGGGGACTGAGGGGACAGGCACCCTCTTCTTCCACAGCCATACCTTTGTGATGTGTGCAGAATGTGGTTTTGCATTGTTTTGTTGAAATATTCCTGGAAAAGATGACACCTTGAAGGCAGCAGCATATGTTGCTCCAAAACGTCAATGTACTTTTCTGCATTAATACTGCCATCACAGAAATGTAAGGGTGTTTTCACACTTGGTCCCTTTCAGCCATCTAACCGAACTCAGATCGATGACTCAGCATTTTTTGCGCATATGTGAACACTCCAACCGTACCCAGACCCCTTTAAAGCGAACCGAACTGAGACCACCTCAGGAGGTGGTCTCAGTACGGTTCGCTAAAAATCAACAGTACGGTTCGCCTAATCTGCGCATTGTGAACAAAAAGCGCACCGGGTTCACTTCGCCTTTTTCACTGTAGTTTAACCTTCTTCATTTGCCGTAGTTGGTCACGTGACTGTAGCAGGGAAACTCAACTTCCTTTTGGAACTTACCACAGCCACTTTGACTGATGAGTCGGCCACAATAAAAAAGTGAGCATGGCAGCAGCAGGTCTCGGTCGAGACAAACAAAGCAATGAAGATTCAAGTTCTTCTTCTGCCCCACCTGGACGCGGTGTTGTTTAGGGAGAAGACGAGACGGAATGCCTTTTGGACATCTGGAATGATGATAGCATAAAATCACAACTCGCTACAACTCACCGTAATGCCAGAGTATACCAAGAATTTTCAGTCCGTATGAAAGCAGCAGGATACAACAGAACCGCAATTCAGTGCAGAATCAAAGTAAAAAAATTAAGGCAGAAATACCTAGCTACCCGCGACAAAATGCGAAGAAGTGGGCTGTCTGGGGATATTAAAGACAACTGCCCCTTCTTCGATGAACTTGACGACATTCTTGGACATGGCGCCTGTGCAAATCCACCAAACATTGTAGAGGGGGGAAGCGTCGACATGGAAAAGCAAAGTGATGAAGGTATGGCAATATCTGTTTGTCTCTTGTTTTTTGTTTTGAGTTTTGATAATGTTGTAGAGGCAGTGATTGTGTTAAACTGCAGATGCAATGGAGTATGGAATGGAATGAAGACCATTATTAACCACAATTTGTTGAATTAACATGAAAAACGTGTTGAAATGGCAGTAATAGTAGGCTATACCCCCCCCCCCCCCCCACAGACTCGCGTATTCATTTTCTTAATCACTGAGTCTGCTATTAAAAAGAAACAAAGATTTGATATTCTTTTTGTACTACAGATATGAACAGCAGCATTGATGCCATAGAGGAAACTGCTGCAGCAAGCATGAGTGACCCCTCAGTACCAAATGCATCAAGATCCCCTGATGCCAGTACTTCAGCCAGAGCTTCCTGTAGCTCTTCAAAGTCCAATAAGAAGACCTTAACACAAGAGGTAACAAGCCTCATCTCTTCTTTCTTGGAGCAACAGAGAAAGGACCACGAGTTCTTTATGCTTCAAGAAGAACAAAGGCTTGAAAGAGAGATGGAGAGGGAGCGCTTTAGGCTCCAAATGGAAATGGAGGAGAGGCGAAGGCAGGCACAAATTGAAAGTAACCAGGCGACAATGCGACTAATCGCTCAAGTCCTAACCACAGTTGCTGCTCAAACTAACCATTCAACCAGCCCTACCAACTTGCTTCACACACTAACACCAGTACAACATACTGACACCACAGCAGGTGGCAATGATGCAGAACCGCCATTGTCCTCAGTTCTCCACGACTTGAACAGGTTTTACTAGCCTTTTTGTATTTACAATGCACTTTATTTTTTGCCATTGATGGTTAAGTCAGCTTTTTTTGTTAACAGATGACTAGTGCCAGGAAATTTATTTTATTAAACTGTATTGTGGTTTATTTTCAAGATTAAAGATGGGCCTGTATCTTTTTGTGTACAATTTATAAGAAAAAAAATTTTTTTTGGTTTATTTTCAAAAAATGACTACAGAGATGTCATTCACTGTACTTTTTGTTAATATATTAGATTAAACAGTTAAAACAAGTAACAAACAAAAGGCCCATTTGTAAACATTGTCACTTTTCAGAAGTTTAGAACAAACTACCTGTTGTGTAAACAATACGAATGTTATGTGAAAAAGATTATTTAGATGTGGCATGTTTTGCCCAGTTCCTTCTGCTCCTTTTGCAGTTCTATGAAGGCAAAGTAACAATCTGCAGTGTTTGGCAATGCCCATGAGCAATAAATTGTCACCAAGACAAGTCTGCTTTGTTTTTTTTCCATGTTTGTCTGAGCGAAACACACTGAACCCACTAATGTTAATGGAAAGCTAAATTAGTACTCATATAATCACAACTGAGGCCTAAAAACTACTAAGGTCATTTATATTTGAGCAAAGTATGAGGTAAGTGCCCTCCGAATTTCATGTCCAGTTCCATGGTCAGGGATGGGCCCACCCCCTTCCATTACCTCTTCCATTTCATCAGCCACATTTTCTAGAAGATGTGGCTCCACTTCCTCCCCTCTGCTCTCACATGTGTTGTGAAGAATACAACAGGCAGTCACCACCTGAGTTATTTTGTTGATATTGTGGTCATTTCTTTTCAGTAAGCATCTCCAGCGAGCTTTTAGCCTCCCAAAAGCCCCCTCAACACACATTCTTGCTCGACTCAATTTATAGTTGTACCGTCGCTGGTCAAGGGTTATGCCACGTCCTTCAGGATAGGGTTTTTGAACCCATGGCAACAATGGGTAGGCTGCATCAGCAACTATTGATATAGGGACGCCAACTCCCTGGAATTCTTCAGTCCAGGGTGGGAAGAGTCTACCAGACTGGCCTTTCTGGAAAAGAGTAGAGTTTGCAAATACTCTAGCGTCATGTACTTTTCCTGGCCAACCTACATTAATGTCCCAGAACTGCAGTTTGTGGTCAACTACAGCCTGGAGTATAACTGAGTAGTGAGCCTTACGATTGTAGTAGTCGGCTTTGTTGGCGTGAGGGGCTATGATGGGCACATGTGTGCCATCAATAGCCCCAGCACACTGGGGGAAACCCCATTTATCTCTGAAGCCATTAACTACATCCCTCAAAGCAGTGTCTCTTGGGACACTGATGAAGCGTGACTTGAGTACATGGACAATGGCAGATACGGTTTCATGTGTGATAATGCAGGCAGTGGAGACACCTATACCAAAGAGATGTGAGATTGAACGGTATTCTACATTAGTAGAGAGCCTCCATAATGCAACAGCAAGGCGGTGCTCCACTGTCAGAGGTTTCCTGTACCGAGTTCTCTGCCGCTCAAGGTAAGGCCTCAACTGCTGGCAGAGGTAGTGGAAGGTATCCTTGCCCATCCTGAAATTACGCCTCCAGTCAGTGTCAGTCCAAGCAGCTGTGCCCTCCCACCAAATGCGAGATCTTGGTTTTGTCCAGTATGCTCTGTTAAAAAAAAACAACATTTCAAATATCTGTCTGTCTCTCTCTGTCTAGCTATCTATCTGTCTGATGGCTATACATATACTCAACAAAAATAAAAACTTTACACTCGTTTCAAAGTCAATAATTTGAACATTTTGGAAAATAGGTTTGAAATAACGATTGTATTCAATTATCTTGTCATTAAAGATGCTATAGCATACAGATCATATTTGTCATGGAATTGGTTCCACCGGAAATGCGACGACAATGTCCATGATCAAAAACTGTGAGTCACAACTTAATGAAATCATGTCAATATCAGGTGTGTCCTCCATGGGCGTTCACAACTGCGATACAACGTCTCCTCATGGATTGGATGATGCGTCTGAACACAGCTTGGGGAATGCGCCGCCATATTTGTACCAACATGGCACCAAGCTCCTGCAAGTTCTGTGGAGGGTTCCTTACGGTCGGCTGTGGTGCCAGTTTGATGGAGACATGTCTGGAGATTATGGATGGTCTGTCGACTGCATCCCATAACCCTCGCAACGTCAGTGACGGATGTTCCCGTATTCAGCATGCCAATGGCACGTTCACGCTGAATGTCTGACAGTTGTGGCATAGCAAATTAACGAATAATTAACCATAAAACCTTGTTTTTCTGAGATGACACTCTGCTACCGTGAGATCAATTGCACATGTATCAATAGGTCACGTCACTTGTGTCACGTGGAAACGTGATTTTAGCGTGCAGTGCTCTCGCACGTGCTACGTAGGCCCGACCAGTAGAATGAATGTGTGACGTAATGCCCTTGACAATGCATTTAACCATAATCACAACAAGAACTCTTTCAAGAAAAGTTTCTAAACTCTATTTGAAAAATAATGAGTGTCAAGTTTTTTATTTTTGCTGAGTATATTATGTACACTAGCTGTTTGTCGTCTTTCTCTGCCACCCTCTGAACCCCATCACTTTCTGCCCACCTATTCATTGATTCATACCTTTCAAATGAAAGCTGAATTGTCACAAGTGTTGCCAACATCAGACGGTTTATCATTTTTTGTTGCAATGAAGTTCTCTTAAGCCATGCCCTTCTTCTTTGTAGTTTCCTCAGCCGTGTTTTGTGCTCATAGATAGCTGGAATAAATTTATTTTCCTTAATCCGCACTATTTTGATAAAAGAATACAGCAGGGCAAGCATGGCAGCAGACATTTTGATTCAAGAGAAAATTACCCAGAATTCCATGCACTGGGGGTCTGAGGGCTCTAGAGGACCTGGTGTGAACAGAAAGAGGACTGAGGCCCCATCAAAGCTTAACTGGACCAGAAAGAGAACCCAGTCCTCTTTGTAATAAATTCACAGTGTGAACACAAAAAGAACTGAGTTCTTTTTCTGTTGGTCCACTTTTTGGTCCACTTAAAGAGGACTGAGTCTGGTTCCTTTAAAGGGGACCAGGTGTGAAAACACCCTAATTTACCTTTGCCAAGGGCCCTGACACAACCCCATACCATGACAGACCCTGGCTTTTGGACTTGTTGCTGGTAACAGTTTGGATGGTCCTTTTCATCTTTGGTCCAGAGCACACAGTGTCCATTTCTTCCAAAAAAGACCTGGAATACTGATTTGTCTGACTACAATACATTTTTCCACTATGCAATGGTCCATCCCAGATGCCTCCGAGCCCAGAGAAGTCCACGGCGCCTCTGGACACAGGCTTCCTTTTTGCACAGTAAAGGTTTAACTGGCATTTGTGGATATAACGCCATACTGTAGTGCTTGACAAAGGGTTGCCAAAGTAATCCCAAGCCCAGGTGGTTATATCAGCTATAGATGAATGACAATTCTTGATGCAGTGCCACCTGAGGGATCAGAGATCATGAGTGTTCAGCTTAGGCTTGTGCCCTTGCTCTTTACACACCAAAATTCCTTCAGAATCCTTGAAGCAAAGAATACTGTCAAAAACTTTGGTGTCCTTATTGACAGTGAACTTAACTTCAACAGTCATATGAAAGTGGTAAAAAAGTCTGCATTATATCACCTAAAAAACATTTCTAAACTCAGGGGTCTCATGTCAAAGCATGATCTAGAAAAACTTATTCATGCTTTCATCTCCAGTAGGGTTGATTACTGCAATAGCCTTTTCACAGGTCTTCCAAAAAAGACCATTAAAGAGCTTCAACTAATCCAAAATGCAGCAGCAAGGGTTCTTACAAGAACAAAAAGGGTAGTCCATATCACTCCAATCCTAAGGTCTCTGCACTGGCTCCCAGTGAGCTATAGAATTGACTTTAAGGCATTACTTCTTCTATTTAAAACATTAAATGGGATAGGACCCAGCTACCTACTGGATATGTTTCAATTATATGCACCAACTAGGTCTCTAAGATCACAGGAGAAAAACTTGCTAGTAATACCAGCTGTCAAAACGAAGTGTGGTGAAGCAGCCTTTAGTTGCTATGCTGCTAAGCTTTGGAACCAACTTCCAGATGATATAAAAAATGCTCCTACTGTTGTTAGTTTTAAATCCAGGCTCAAGACAAAGCTGTTTTCAGATGCTTTCACTTGATTAATTTTTACCTAAAGTGTAATTAATTTCCTTTAACATAATTTCTTTTAATTTTGATTTTAATGATTTTACTTTAATTATTTATTGCCTTGCCTATGTACCGTAGAGGGTGAAATATCCAAATCCCTTTGTATCTTTCTTTGAGGAACATTGTTTTTAAACATTTCAATAATTTATTCATGGATTTGTTGACAAACTAGAGATCCTCGGCTCATCTTTGCTCCTCAAGGACTAGGCCTTTCCTGGATACTGATTTTGTACTAAATCATGATTATAATCACCTGTTGACATCGCCTGTTTCAAATTGCATCATTATTTAATTGTTTTACCTCATTACAAGCCTTAAATTGCCCTGTCCCAATGTTTTTGGAATGTGTTGTAGGCCTGAAATGCAGGAATTAATGTATATTAACAAATAAAATGAGATTGACCAGACAAAACATGAAACATCTTCAGTTCATACTGTCGGTCATGAAATAAAAGTCAAATTAAATTAAAAAAAAAATCACATTTTAAAGGAGTTATGGAAGTGGATGCCTGTGCGGATCAATATATCAATTAAAAAAAACCTGAGTCATAAAACAAACAAGGAAAAAAAAAGCAAGCGCATGAACAGGACTAGCATCAAGCATGGACATGGAACTGAGTGTAATAGTAACACAAGAAATAAACTGCCAAAACCAGGATTTCAATAAGCAGGTACTCAGAGGGGAAAACAGAAATTAATAAAATAAGCAGGTGATCATGATAATAGGAAAGTAACCAATAATAAGACAAGGGAGGAAACTAACACACACACACATTAACAGAAATATAAACAGAGCCATATGGACGTGCACATCGTTGCACTGTGGGTTTTCAGGTTTATGAAGAGCATACCATGCTGGAATCCAGGGGGAAAATCCATGACAAGCAATAACTGCTTTCTTTTTGTATTTCCATTTTCTGACTTGAGGTTGTAACTCAATATTTTTCTTTATTTATATTAATTAAAAGACACTGTATGTCTTAATGTAATGAACTTTCTGAGGAGAACAAAAAGAACATAAGGCACATTTCAGTCTCTGAGTCAAAAAGCAGATCTGAATGGCCCACCCAGACATAAACATTTTCCGTCTCCAGTTAAGAGTACATTGTTTGTGCTTTAGCTGCTGTTTCTCACCAGAGCTTTTTCTTTTTATGTCTTTGTTTGTATGTTTGATTGTTTTTCATTTTAATGTTTTGCTGATTTTGTCCCTTTGTCTGCTGGTTGTGGCACAGCTCCAGACCCAATCTTTTGTGTCAGATTCCCCAGGCCTTGGTCCGCAATGAGGGATGTGTCCCCTCCTGCTTGCTATTATGGACAACAGTGTGCCTGTTGCTCTTGCCAATGTTAGGGCTGGACAGCAATGTTTCTGTGCTCACTTTGTGGATCCATGAAACAACATTCTGAGCTTTTTTGCACTGTGTGTTGCATATGTACTCACTTTCAGACATTAATAATACCCGGGAGACAGGAGTAGGCTCGAACGTGCCGCTTTACTGAATCGTACATGCTACACACCACCAAGATCCGGGTTACCCAATATTCCCAGACTAAAAACTACGGCAAGTGGGTGTGGACAAATATAACAAACATAACATTTCCTTCCCCCTTAGAATAGAAGTCCCCCATACACAAAAATGACAAATAAAACCAAAATCATATTTTAGAAAAATGTAGTAAACAGCAGCAAGGGGGGTTGAACCATAAATGAGAACCTTTTTATATATATATATATATATATATATATATATATATATATATATATATATATACACACACACATATACATACACATACATACATACATACAAACACACACTCACAGACAATATAGAACCTACGGGGCGAGGGTAGACTGCCTCACCCCGTGACGGCATCCCTGGGTATTATTCTGACCCAGATGGTTGGGTATGCCGTACTAAATTCACAAGTCCATTCGCTTGGGTGGACGTCGCTCCCTTTCCGGATATCGGCGCTCCCGGGAAAAGCCTGGTGTAAAGCCCTTTTGGGACGTTGACCCCACTGCCGGAGATGGGGGTGGCAACCCCACCTGCGTCTCTGGCGGAAGCTCAGGTACAGCTACCTCAGGAACGGGAGCCCCCCCAGGGGCTGCCATGGTGTCAGTACCGTCATCCTCCAATAGATCCCCACTGCCAACCATGGAGGGCTGTGTGGGTGCTGGTGCTGCACTCAGTAGGATTTGGTCGACATGCCTCTTCCACATACGACCATCAGCAGTCTGGAGGGTGTACGAGACCGAACCCGTCTTTGCCACTATGGTCGCCTGCACCCACTGTGAACCAGCACTGTAATTCCTGGCCAGCACGTAGTCGCCAGGTGCGAAGTTCCTTTCCTTGGTCTGTCGGCGCTGCTGTATCTGTTTCTCTTGTTGCTTTTGAACAGTGTCTTTCACAGCAAAAGATAGCGTCATCAACGTTTCAAGTAAAAAGCTAAGTCAAGACCAACTTTTAGTTTTATCTAAAGGCCTGTCTTTTGTTCCTGTGAAGAAAAATGATCCCTTTGTGACTAAAGTTGAGATGTTTAAGTTTTTTAGATCTATTCGCCTTAGGGCGTTTTATGCGAAAGGAACTGCAATGCAGTATAACCAACAAATGCCTGTTACATCTGATCAACATACAGCCGTAATCGAAAAGACTACCTTCAAACCTAAAAGCACTTTTCTTCCTCCCATAAATAACTCTTCAGTTGAAACGTTCTGCCGGCTGGTAGAGCAAGATGTCTTCTCTTGTTTAAGGACTGGGGAATATTCCCTAAGACCCAATCTTACGAACTCAGAGAAAGATGCATTACACACATTAATGACTGATGAGGACATAGTGATTAAGCCCGCAGACAAGGGGGGCTCCATTGTTATACAGGATAAAAGTACTTATGTTAAAGAAATCCAGAGACAGCTTGGGGATGTTAACTTTTATATGCGTCTACATAGTGACCCTACAGTAAGGTTCAATGAAGATATAAAAAAGGTTCTTAAGAGGGCATTGTCTGATTCAATTATTGACGAGAAAACATATAAGTATTTGTTACAGGCTAACCCCGTTAGGCCAGTTTTTTACACTCTACCAAAAATCCATAAAAGGTTAAATGATCCACCTGGCCGTCCTATAGTTTCTGGAAATCAATCTCTTACTGAGCCTTTATCTAAATTTGTGGATTACCATATAAAAGACCTAGTACATAACTTACCATCCTTCCTTAAAGATACAACTGACTTTCTTGTGAAATTGTCATGTATAGGAGAAGTGAATGCAACTGATTTGTTATGTTCTATGGATGTGACGAGCTTATACACAAATATTCCACATGATGCAGGGTTGACTGCTCTGGAGTATTATTTACAGATCAATCGGGTGCCTTATGCAGACTTTTTATTGTCCTTAGCCAACGAGGTCCTTAAAAAGAATTATTTTATGTTCCAAAATAGTTTTTTTCTGCAAATTCAGGGCACTGCAATGGGCTCTCCCATGGCACCCAATTATGCAAATCTATTTATGGGAAAATTTGAGCATGATTTCATCTATAATGACAATCCATTCAAACAACATCTGAAGGTGTTTTATAGATTTATAGATGATTTGTTCTTTTTGTGGACAGGTTCAAAAGAGGAACTTTTGGCGTTTAATGACTATGTGAATACTCGACTTTCCTCGATCAAGTTTACGTTGAGTTATGATCAAAATGTCATGCCATTCTTGGATGTTTTGGTGAAAAAGGTTGACAATGTTTTGCATACTGAAATATACCGTAAAGATACTGATCGCAACACCTTTTTACATTATCAGAGTTACCATCCACCTTCTCTTAAACGTAGTTTACCTTATAGTCAATTGTTGAGAGTGCGCAGGATTTGTAACAACGAGGCAGTATTTGAGCAACAAGCAGGGGAATTGTGCGAAAGATTCCGCGACAGGGGATATGCGGGCCACTTGTTGGATAATTGCTTAGAGCGTGTGCGCAATATTCAGCGCTCAGATTTACTTACTAATAGTGCTAGACATAACTGTTCTAACATTATTCCTCCTGTCACTCTAGTATCTACGTATGGTCATATCTCAAATGATTTGAAAACTATTGTACAACGGCATTGGCATATTCTGCAGAGTGACCCAAATATTGGTAATTCTTTTCAGGATCTACCACGCAGTTGTTACAAAAGAGCGCCAAGTCTGCGTGATAAATTAGTGCGGTCGCACTTCCCTGCATTCACTCAACCGTTTTTATCTTTTCCTCCACGTGTTTCACAAGGTAATTTTAAATGTTTTAACTGTGCAGCATGTAACTTTATGCTTACAGAAAAAGAATTTACGCACTCTAAAACAGGAAAAACGTATAAAGTCAAGGGAAGAATTACTTGTTTGTCTACCTTTGTCGTTTATCTTTTGACTTGTCCTTGTGGAATACTTTATGTGGGTAAAACGAAGAGACAGTTAAAAACGAGAATTTTTGAACATAAATGCTCAATAAGAAAAAACGATGAAAAATCATCTGTGGCAAGGCATTTCCAGTCTGCTGGCCATGACGCTAGTATGTTGAAATTTATGGGACTAGAGATGGTTTACAGGTCTCCACGAGGGGGAAATAGAGAGAACCATCTCTTACAGCGAGAGGCGTGGTACATTTTTAATTTGAATACGTGTATACCGAATGGGATGAATGAAGAGCTATCCCTGACTTGTTTTTTATGAAGGTAATAATGTACTGATGGCTATACTGCATTGCATAATTGTAAATATGCACATAATGTTTGTAATGTTTTGTGAATGTATTTTTCCAATTGAAGGATTATTTTGACACATGGTCTAAATACTTCATTGTCATTGGTTTGTTGTAATGGGGTGTGGTAATGGGCGTGGGTATTTAAAAGTGTTTTTGTGGTTACATTGTTGCACACTGAGGAAGGCACACGCCGAAACGCGTTTGTGCAATAAAAGGACATTATATGCAAGGTGCGGCCTTTTTCTTTGGAAATTGAGTTGCACATTTGGGTCAGCACCCTTACATTAGAAATTATTTAAGAGTGAAGCCTGCTCCAAGTAGAAAAAAAACTCTTCCACATACGACCATCAGCAGTCTGGAGGGTGTACGAGACCGAACCCGTCTTTGCCACTATGGTCGCCTGCACCCACTGTGAACCAGCACTGTAATTCCTGGCCAGCACGTAGTCGCCAGGTGCGAAGTTCCTTTCCTTGGTCTGTCGGCGCTGCTGTATCTGTTTCTCTTGTTGCTTTTGAACAGTGTCTTTCACAGCAGCAGGTTTAAGCAGATCAAAGTGAGACCGCAGGTCCCTCTTGAACATCAGGGATGCTGGAGAAGACTTAGTTGTAGCATGAGGTGTATTTCTGTAAGTTAACAGAAATCGGTGCAGCCGCTGATGAAAGGACCCCTGGCCCTGAGACGTCTTCAGTGCATGTTTAAGGGTTTGCACAAACCTTTCAGCTAACCCGTTAGTAGCTGCATGAAAAGGTGCTGATTTGATGTGCTGCACCCCGTTCACTTGCAAGAAGGTGCTCATTTCTTCTGACACTAGCTGGGGCCCATTGTCAGAGACCAATTGCACGGGACATCCAAAACGGCTGAACATTTCCCCAATTTTCTCAATGGTTTTAGCTGCTGTGATGGATTTCATAACTGCCACCTCAGGCCATTTGCTATGGGCATCCACTGCAACCAGAAGCATCTGGCCTTCCACTGGACCCGTGAAATCTACATGGACTTGCTGCCATGGTTCTTCTGGGAACTCCCAGGGGTGTAAGGGCGCTAGCTGGGGAATGTTCTGGACCCTCTGGCACGTGTGGCAACACTTAGCCACACTCTCGATCTCTCGGTCCACTCCTGGCCACCAAAAGAAACTCCTTGCCAATTCCTTCATGCGCACAATTCCGCTATGGCCTGCATGCAGTTGTTGGAGAACAGTCTTGCGTAGTGTTGGTGGAATGACCACCCTCCTTCCCCACAGCAAACATCCCGACTGTATTGACAGCTCCGTCTTCCTTGACAGGTAAGGCTGAAAACCTGGAATATTGCTAATGGAGTGCCCCTTTGTTACCATATCCATGACTCTCACCAACACAGGGTCAGTGCGAGTTGCCCTCTTCACCTGTACAGCTGTGACCGGTGCCCCCTCTACCTGGCTAAAGTAGAAAATCTCTACACTGTTGTCGGGTTTGGTAACAGGCAACGGAAGCCTAGATAAACCATCCGCATTTTGGTGTCGGTCTGCCTTGCGATATTTTATCTCATATGAATGGGCGGATAACAGCATGGCCCAACGCTGCATGCGGCTCGCTGCCAATGATGGTATGCCGGAGTGTGGCCCCAGGATTGTGGTGAGAGGCCTGTGATCAGTGAGGAGGGTGAACCGCTGCCCATACAGATATTGATGAAAACGCCGAACACCAAAGACAATGCTCAGGGCTTCTCTCTCTATCTGTGCATAATTAGACTCCGCTTTATTTAATGTTTGTGATGCGAAGGCAATAGGTTTTTCTTCCCCATTCGGCAATATGTGGGAAATGACAGCTCCTACTCCATAGGGAGAGGCATCACAGGCGAGTTGTATGGGCAGAGAGGGGTCAAAGTGTGTGAGCACCCCCGACTTCAACAGTGTATCCTTAGCTTGCTGAAAAGCCTGCTGACATGCTTCATTCTATTTCCAGGCTTTTCCTTTACAGAGCAAGCTGTGCAACGGTTTCAGTGTGGATGCTAAGTTGGGTATAAACCGGCCATAGTAGTTTAGTAATCCCAGGAAGGAGCGTAATTGACCCACATTTTCGGGTGGCGGCGCATCTGCAATGGCACGGCTCTTGGATGGTGCAGTGTGCAACCCACTGGCATCGATAACATGCCCCAGATATTCGACTGACGGCTTGAAGAATTCGCACTTGTCCTTACGCACTCTAAGGCCATAATCCTGCAAGCGCTGAAGGACCGCGTCGAGGTTGCGCAGGTGTTCTTCATCGGTGGCTCCTGTGCAGAGGATGTCGTCAAGGTAGCATTGTATGCCAGGGAGACCATTGAGGATCTGGTCCATGGCACGCTGGAAATGGGCAGGGGCTGATGTGATTCCAAAAGGAAGTCGACAAAATCTGAACAGGCCCTTTTGTGTCGTTATGGTGAGTAGCTCTCGAGACTCCTCTTCGACAGCCATCTGCAAGTAGGCTTGATTTAGATCTATTTTGCTAAACTTTTGTCCGTGACTGAGTCCAGCAAACAAATCATCAATGTGTGGCAAAGGATATTGTTCTGGAGCAAGTACAGGATTCAACGTCACCTTGAAATCCCCACAAATTCGGATATCCCCATTTCTCTTTGA
Source organism: Neoarius graeffei (assembly GCF_027579695.1). Classification (NCBI taxonomy): domain Eukaryota; kingdom Metazoa; phylum Chordata; class Actinopteri; order Siluriformes; family Ariidae; genus Neoarius; species Neoarius graeffei. The sequence continues at coordinate 46,105,655 of NC_083590.1, read as the reverse complement.
CACCGGGACGATAGGCGTTGCCCACTCGCTAATTGCTACTGGCTCCAGCACGCCACTGGCGACCAGGGCATCCAGTTCAGCATCGACCTTCGAGCGTATGGCGTAGGGCACAGGCCTAGCTTTCAAGAATTTCGGCCTCGCATCTGTTTTGAGGCTCAGTTTAACAGTAATGTCTTTCATTAGGCCCAGCTCATTTTTGAAGACCTCTTGGTGTCTCTGTAAAACAGTTTCTAGTTTTCTGGCGCTGGGAGACAGCATCTTTATGGTTTGCCAGTTTAGTTGCAGGTTCTCTAACCAGACTCTGCCCAAGATAGAGGGGCAATTACCCATAGCCACATAGACGGGGAGTTTCCTCACTTGGTTTTCGGTTTGAACGGTGACGTCAGTCATACTAGCCATTGGCACTGGTTCACCGAGGTAAGTGCTAAATCTGGTGTCTGAGGGTCGCAAAGGCAAATGTTGTAGGTGCCTCCTATACACCTTTTTAGAGAGGATGGACGCTTTGGATCCAGTGTCAATCTGCATATTTATGGGGTGTCCTTCTAACAGGGGTTTTGCCCAGTAACCCTCATCATCTGCATCCACTTTATATATTTTCAGAGAATGCACACTCACCTCTGATTCTTCATCAGACTCGCTAGACTGTTCATTTTGTCTCACTGTGTGGACTGGCCTCTTTTTCTTTTCCTTCCGGTAGTCTTGCCTGTTTGCAAACATTTTGTCATTACCCTCATTTTTGGTAACTTTCCCCGCGATTCTTTTGCTTTGACACACTCGATCTATGTGGCCTCGTTTCCCACAGTGACGGCAATCCATATCCTTGCATCTGCATGCCGTGGCTAGGTGCCCCATTCTGCCGCAATGGTAACATGGCCCCTGCATTTTGTCTGAGCTCACTGTGTGCACTTTGGTGGTTGCGTGAAGCTGTTGAGCTTCCTTTGATGCCATTTCCATGGACAGACTAATGCTAATCGCCTTATCCAGTGTTAGATTTTTAGTGGTGAGCAACTTTTTCTGTGCTGCTTCATCTTTAAGGCCGCACACTAGCCTGTCTCTTAACGTGTCGTTTAGAACATTCCCAAACTCACAATGTTCCGCCAATTTTCTCAGCGCTGCCACAAACAAAGAAACCGACTCTCCTTCTTCTTGGTCACGCTTATGAAATCTGAACCTTTCAGCGATTAACAGTGGTTTCGGTGAATAATGTTCTGACAAGACCTTGACTATTTCCGCATATGTCTTTTCCCCAGGCTTTGTGGGTTGAAGCAGGTCACGTAACAGGTTGAACGTTTTAGGTCCCATCACGGCTAGGAAGGTGGGTACAATTTTGTGATTAGCAATGCCGTTTGCCAGGACAAAGTAATCAAAACGTTCGGAGTACGAGCTCCATTGTTCAACATTCTCATCAAAAGGGCCGATATTACCGACAACTCCAGCCATTGTTGGGGTTGGTTCCCTCTGTTCAGCTTGACTCGTTGGGCGTGAATTAACACTGGCGTGTCCGCCGTCGGATCCCGCCGCAGCGCAGTGTATTTCCTCCTCAGAAGAAGAGCTGGACATAATCAAGCATCCCTTCCCCGTTAAAAAAGAAATACCGCCTCGGTGACTGTCACGTAATCAGCTCGCGTGGAGTGATGATATCCTCATCGCCACTTGTTGCATATGTACTCACTTTCAGACATTAATAATACCCGGGAGACAGGAGTAGGCTCGAACGTGCCGCTTTACTGAATCATACATGCTACACACCACCAAGATCCAGGTTACCCAATATTCCCAGACTAAAAACTACGGCAAGTGGGTGTGGACAAATATAACAAACATAACACTGTGGATGTGCAGGCTGTGTGGGACATACCAGTGTGTACTTTTTGTGAGACTGTGAGCAGCTATGCCACTGGAGTTACATCCTGACAGCTTTTTTTTTTTCTTTTTTTTGAGGACTTCAGCTTTTTTATTGTCTGTCTGTTTTTTTTGTAACTGTAAATTGATTTATAATTATATATAAATAGCTATAAACAGTAAAGTACTATACACCGATCAACTATAATATTATGCCCACTGACAGGTGACGTGAATAACATTGATTATCTCATTACAATGGCCCCTGTCAAGAGGTGGGATATGTTAGGCAGCAAGAGAACAGTCAGTTCTTGAAGTTAATGCGTTGGAAGCAAGAAAAATGGGCAAGATGACAGGATGGCTAGATGACTGGTTCTGAGCATCTCCAAAATGTCACTGTTATGCAGTGGTTAGTACCTACCAAAAGTGGTCCAAGGAAGGACGACCAGTGAACCGGTGACAGGGTCATGGATGTCAAAGGCTCACTGATTCGCATGGGGCATGCCCATTTCAGAGATGCCACCACTGACAAATGAAAAAGAGTAGTACAATATCTCCAAGTGCAGTGCAGTGACATGAAGCCGAATGAAGCGAGGCTTCCTATTAGGCCAAGGGTCTGGGGGCCGGAGAAGCCCCCACAAACCAAATTTCAGGGAAGTTCAGAGATGCAATCTAGGCCATTTGAGCTACTTTTTGAGGAAAATAAATGCAGGGTTTACTGTACAGTATAAGCTCAATTATCCAAACTCTCTGGAGAAAAAGTTTGGCTAACTAAGAAGATGTTCAGCAAAAAGGGGTTCAGATAACAGAGGTTGTACTGTAATACAGTGTTTCAGTAGTTTCATCATGATCAACAACAAAAGTCAGAGTAAAAGACAAGATTTATGTATAGGTCTTTCAATAACAACAAAATTAATACTGTATTTACAGTGTTCAGCGTAAATGAGTACACCCCCTTTGAAAAGTAACATTTTAAACAATATCTCAATGAACACTAACAATTTCAAAAATGTTGACAAGACAAAGTTTAATATAACATCTGTTTAACTCATAACATGAAAGTAAGGTTAATAATATAACTTTGATTACACATTTTTTCAGTTTTACTCAAATTAGGGTGGTGCAAAAATGAGTACACCCCACAACAAAAACTACTGCATCTAGTACTTTGTATGGCCTCCATGATTTTTAATGACAGCACCAAGTCTTCTAGGCATGGAATGAACAAGTTGGCGGCATTTTGCAACATCAGTCTTTTTCCATTCTTCAACAACGACCTCTTTTAGTGACTGGATGCTGGATGGAGAGTGATGCTCAACTTGTCTCTTCAGAATTCCCCATAGGTGTTCGATTGGGTTCAGATCAGGAGACATACTTGGCCACTGAATCACTTTCACCCTGTTCTTCTTCAGAAATCCAACAGTGGCCTTAGATGTGTGTTTAGTCATGTTGGAAAAGTGCACAACGACCAAGGGCACGGAGTGATGGTAGTATCTTCTCTTTCAGTATAGAGCAATACATCTGTGAATTCATGATGCCATTAGTGAAATGCAGCTCCCCGACACCAGCAGCACTCATGCAGCCCCACATAAGGACACTGCCACCACCATGTTTCACTGTAGGCATCATGCATTTTTCTTTGTATTCCTCACTTTTGCGACGCCATACACAGCAAAATCCCCAGTGTTGAATTAACACCCAGAGTGTTAATTTAACACCCTACTGTGTTTATATAGGTCCAATTGGACACAAATTAACTCTGAAAGTGTTAATTCAACACTGAGGAATTTGCTGTGTACAGTTTTGAAGCCATCAGTTCCAAAAACATTTATCTTGGTCTCATCACTCCAGAGTATAGAGTCCCAGTAGTCTTCATCTTTGTCAGCATGGGCCCTGGCAAACTCTAGGCAGGCTTTTTTGTGCCTGGGCTTTAGGAGAGGCTTCTTTCGTGGACGGCATCCATGCATGTCATTCCTCTGCAGTGTATGCCGTATTGTGTCATGAGAAATAGTCACCCCAGTTTGGGTTTCTACTTCTTTAGATAACTGCAGTGAACTTGCATGCCGATTTTCTTCAACCCTTCTCATCAGAAGACGCTCCTGTCGAGGTGTTAACTTCCGTGGACAACCTGGACGTCTCTGTGAGATGGTTGCAGTTCCATCTTTCTTAAATTTTTGTACCACTTTTGCTACAGTATTCTGACTGATAAGTAAAGCTTTGCTGATCTTCTTGTAGCCTTCACCTTTGTGGTGTAAAGAAATTATTTTCTTTGGGGAATTCTGAAGAGACAAGTTGAGCATCACTCTCCATCCAGCATCCAGTCACTAAAAGAGGTCATTGTTGAAGAATGGAAAAAGATTGATGTTGCAAAATGTTGCCAACTTGTTCATTCCATGCCTAGAAGACTTAGTGCTGTCATTAAAAATCATGGAGGCCATACAAAGTACTAGATGTAGTAGTTTTTGTTGTGGGGTGTACTCATTTTTGCACCACCCTAATTTGAGTAAAACTGAAAAAATGTGTACTCTAAGTTATATTATTAACCTTACTTTCACGTTATAAGTTAAACAGATGATATATTAAGCTTTGTCTTGCCAACATTTTGGAAATTGTTTGTGTTCATTGAGATATTGTTTAAAATGTTACTTTTCAAAGAGGGTGTACTCATTTACGCTGAGCACTGTACTTCCTGAACTCTGTACCAGTCTAATACTGGACTTAACTTAATAAAGTCAATACTGAAATATGCTCATCCATACAACATTTAATTAAACTGAGCATGCTGAAGTTACTTAGATAACTTGTTGTATGTAGCTAACTTTGCTTTCTCCAGTGTACTTCTGTTGTATGATTGGCGGTGGCACACTGAACCTTTGGCAGTCATGAATAGCTTGTATGTGACCAGGCTGCTCACTTGGCCATGTATTCAGCTAGAAATTGCTGTTCACATATTATTATTCTCTATGAGAATTTGTCAGACTAAATTTATGATTGTGTATTTTATTTATCTAGTTCTCACGGCATATTGACAGCATAGATATGCAAATAAATGCCTGTAACCAGAAGAACACCTTGTGTTTGTGATTTACGGTAACTGGAGGGAGTAATACCATGGATTGTGAATGATGGAGTCTCCACCTAAAAAGAGGATTTTTAAACGGAGACTCCGCTTAAAAAGCCATGGTATTACTCCCTCCAGTTAAATCACAAACACAAGGCTTTCTTCTGGTTACAGGCATTTATTTGCACATCTATGCTGTCAACATGCCATGAGAGCTAAATAAATAAAATACGCAAAATCAAATTTAGTCTGACAAATTCTCATAGAGAATAATTTACCATTAAACAGACGTCACAAACACAAAATACGGCTTATATAATCCTTTAACTTTGAAGACTATAAGCCGCTTAACTAATGGGTAATTAGCACTGAGAAACGTGCTTTGAAACATACGTGAGTGTGGCAGCGGGGGCGTGGTCTAGCATCCGTCTGTGACAGGAGGGCGGAGTCGGGGAAGTTAAGTGGCAGAATCATGACACCTGTTGTTAATTGATGTGTTTGTGTGTCTTCCCAGTGACCGCGCCCTTCTTAAGGAGAGAGAGTGAGAGCAGAGGGTCTCTCTCCACAACCAGACAGCTGATGTGTGTGTGTGTGTCTGCGTGTGTGTGTGCAGCTGAAAAGCTGAATAAAGAGAGTTTTTGTGAACTCAGTTCTCTCCTGCCGTCCTTCTGTGCTCCACCCATTTACACGAACTGCCACAGTGGTGCCGGAACCCGGGATGAGCACAGAAGACAACAGCCCCATGGAGTCCTCCACCTTCGCCGACCGCCGGCTGGCCTACGCGGACCTTCGCCGGGCCGTCCTCCAGTGGGTGGGACGCACCCCGGAGCAACATCATCAGCGTTTCCGCGCTCTGCGCTTGGAGGAAGTCGGCCGGCCGTTCGCGTTTGGCCAGCAACTCCGGGACGCCTGCTGGCAGTGGCTGAGGGCCGACAGCTGCGACGCCGAGGGACTGATCGACCAGGTGGTACTGGAACAGTTTGTCGCACGTCTACCAGCGGGAACCGCAGAGTGGGTCCAGTGCCACCGCCCGGCGTCGCTGGATCAGGCAATCGAGCTGGCGGAGGATCATCTGGCGGCTGTCCCGACGGCAGGACAGCAGACGACCTCCTCTCTTCTCTCCTCTCTCTCTCTCTCCCCTCCTCCTGTGTCTTCTCCTCGCCCCATTCCCCCACCGCGGAGACGGGGGCCGGTGCCACCTCAGCCGGCCCGCCGCACCCGCGGTGCCCTTCCGTGTCTCCCCTCTGTGTCTGTCTCTCCCCCCCCTCAGGTGAGTGAGCCCCAGAGCACTAGTGCAGAGAGGAAGCCCGGGCCGGTTTGCTGGCGCTGCAGGGAACCGGGCCACCTCCAACAGCAGTGCTCGATAATGGAGGTGGGCGCGGTGGTTCGGATCCCCAACGCGCCAGGAGCCGCCCTCGATCGGGCCAGAGCGTATCGCATACCGGTGAGTATCCAAGGGGCTACATATCAGGCGTTGGTGGATTCAGGCTGTAATCAGACCTCAATCCACCAAAACCTGGTGCAAGACGAGGCATTGGGGGGAGCACAATTGGTGAAGGTGTTATGTGTGCACGGGGATGTTCACAACTACCCTTTAGTGTCGGTCCACATTATTTTCAGAGGGGAAAAATTTATAGTGAAGGCGGCGGTTAATCCTCGCCTTACCCACTCTTTAATTTTGGGGACTGATTGGCCGGGATTTCGGGGTTTAATGACACACTTAGTCAAGAGTGGGTCCTGCCATTTGACAGGGGGAGGTCCCGGTGTCGCTTTGGCGGGAGCAGCTGTCACAGAGCCATCTACGTCATCTCCGCATCAGAGTGAGGAGCCGCCGGCTCCTCCTCTCTCTCTTGGGGAATCCCTCGCGGATTTCCCGTTAGAGCAATCACGAGACGAGACTCTGCGGCATGCTTTTGACCAAGTGAGAGTAATCGATGGTCAAATGCTCCAGCCGAACGCCACCCCGTCCTTCCCCTACTTCGCGATTATGAAGGATAGATTATACCGAGTGACGCAGGACACTCAAACTAAAGAGCAAGTCACGCAGCTTTTAATTCCGAAGAGCCGCCGGGAATTGGTATTCCAGGCGGCTCACTTTAATCCCATGGCTGGACACTTAGGGCAGGATAAAACACTAGCCCGAATAATGGCCCGATTCTACTGGCTGGGGATTCGCGGCGATGTCCGTAGGTGGTGTACGGCATGCCGCGAATGCCAGTTAGTAAATCCAGCGGCCATTCCAAAAGCGCCTTTGCGCCCTCTACCGTTAATCGAGACCCCGTTCGAAAGAATTGGGATGGATCTCGTCGGGCCATTAGATCGGTCAACACGAGGGTAACGCTTTATATTAGTTCTGGTGGACTATGCAATGCGATACCCGGAAGCAGTGCCTCTTCGCAATATCTCAGCACGCAGTATTGCGGAGGCACTCTTCCGCGTTATCTCCCGAGTTGGAATCCCGAAAGAGATTCTGACTGATCAAGGCACCTCGTTTATGTCACGAACACTGAATGAACTGTATGGGTTATTAGGTATTAAGCCGATCCGCACCAGCATTTATCACCCACAAACGGACGGCTTAGTGGAACGGTTTAATCGCACCCTTAAAAACATAATTAAGAAATTTGTAAGTGAGGACGCGCGTAACTGGGATAAATGGCTCGAACCCTTGCTCTTTGCAGTGCGAGAGGTCCCCCAAGCCTCCACGGGGTTCTCCCCGTTTGAATTATTATATGGGCGTAAGCCGCGCGGCATTTTAGACGTGCTGCGAGAAAATTGGGAGGAGGGACCTTCACCAAGCAAAAATGAAATTCAATACGTTATTGACCTGAGTGCAAAACTCCACACACTCACACAACTAACCCAGGAGAATTTGCGGCAGGCCCAAGAATGGCAAACCCGCCTGTACGACAAGGGTACGCGCCTTAGAGAGTTTGCACCGGGAGAGAAAGTACTCGTACTGTTGCCCACATCGAGCTCTAAATTAGTCGCCAAGTGGCAAGGGCCCTTTGAGGTCACACAGCGAGTCGGGGACGTCGACTATGAGGTGAAGCGAACGGACAGGGGTGGGGCGCTACAGATTTACCACCTCAACCTACTCAAACTCTGGAACGAGGAGGTCCCCGTGGCGTTGGTGTCGGTGGTTCCGGAGAAGGCGGAGCTGGGGCCGGAGGTTCAAAAAGGAACATTAGCATCACGTCCCTCTCCGGTCCCCTGTGGAGACCACCTCTCCCCAACCCAACTCGCGGAGGTTGCCCAGTTGCAGACCGAGTTTTCGGATGTGTTCTCACCCCTGCCCGGCCGCACTAACCTCATAGAGCACCACATTGAGACGCCCCCGGGGGTGGTAGTGCGTAGCCGCCCTTACAGGTTACCCGAACACAAGAAAAAGGTGGTTCGGGAAGAACTCGAGGCCATGCTCGAAATGGGCATCGTCGAGGAGCCCCACAGTGACTGGAGCAGCCCGGTGGTCTTGGTACCCAAGGCCGACAGGTCGGTCTGGTTCTGTGTGGACTATAGAAAAGTCAACGCGGTGTCTAAATTTGATGCGTACCCAATGCCTCGTATTGATGAGTTGCTCGATCGGCTAGGCACGGCTCGTTTTTACTCGACACTGGATTTAACAAAGGGTTATTGGCAGATCCCCTTGACTCCATTATCCCGGGAAAAAATGGCCTTTTCCACACCGTTCGGCTTACACCAATTCGTCACACTTCCTTTTGGGCTGTTTGGGGCGCCTGCTATGTTTCAGCGGCTGATGGACAGGGTCCTCCGCCCCCACGCCACCTATGCGGCCGCGTACTTAGATGATATTATTTATAGTAATGACTGGCCGCGGCACCTACAACACCTGAGGGCCGTCCTTAGGTCGCTGAGGCGGGCGGGTCTCACGGCCAACCCGAAGAAGTGTGCGATTGGGCGGGTGGAAGTACAGTATCTGGGCTTCCACTTGGGCAACGGGCAGGTGCGTCCCCAAATTAACAAGACTGCAGCGATTGCGGCCTGCCCGAGGCCCAAGACCAAAAAGGGGGTGAGACAGTTCCTGGGGCTGGCTGGCTATTATCGTAGGTTTATACCTAATTATTCGGACGTCACCAGCCCGCTGACTGATCTGACTAAAAAGGGGGCACCAGATCCGGTCCAGTGGACGGAGCAATGCCAGCGGGCTTTTTCTAAGGTTAAGGCTGCACTGTGTGGGGGGCCACTTTTACACTCCCCTGACTTTTCTCTCCCCTTTATGTTGCAGACGGATGCGTCGGACAGAGGGCTGGGGGCCGTTTTGTCCCAGCAGGTGGAGGGGGAGGATCGCCCGGTCTTGTACATTAGCCGCAAGCTGTCGGTGCGTGAGGGGCGCTACAGTACCATCGAGAAGGAGTGCCTGGCGATCAAGTGGGCGGTCTTCGCCCTCCGATACTACCTGCTGGGATGCCCTTTCACCCTCTGTTCGGACCACGCGCCCCTCCAGTGGCTCCACCGCATGAAGGATGCCAATGCGCGGATCACCCGTTGGTATCTGGCACTCCAACCCTTTAACTTCAAGGTGATCCACAGGCCGGGGGCGCAGATGGTCGTGGCGGACTTCCTCTCCCGTCGGGGGAGTCGGCTGCGGGCCGGATGGCTGCCCGGCCTGAGTCGGGCGGTGGGGGTATGTGGCAGCGGGGGCGTGGTCTAGCATCGGTCTGTGACAGGAGGGCGGAGTCCGGGAAGTTAAGTGGCAGAATCACGACACCTGTTGTTAATTGATGTGTTTGTGTGTCTTCCCAGTGACCGCGCCCTTCTTAAGGAGAGAGAGTGAGAGCAGAGGGTCTCTCTCCACAACCAGACAGCTGATGTGTGTGCGTGTGTCTGCGTGTGTGTGTGCAGCTGAAAAGCTGAATAAAGAGAGTTTTTGTGAACTCAGTTCTGTCCTGCCGTCCTTCTGTGCTCCACCCATTTACACGAACTGCCACAGTGAGTTAACATGCGGCTATCGTGCGCTGGCATATCAGTTGTTAGCGAATCAAATAGTTACAAAGATGTAGAAATAAAAATATACCTGCATACCTCATTGGCCATGTTAAACTAAAGGGGGTAAGAAAGGAAACCTCCAGCCTTATAAATTTTCACTTTGTTCCAGTCTTCATGAACTGAAAAACTTGAAAAACATATTTTGATACAGTTAATAAGTTTTAATGATCATCCTCCGTTGAACCAAACTTTATTACCTCTCGTGGTCCTGCTCAGCATGCAACCAACAATAACAACTCCACCCACAACAACACAAAGAACATTTGTTCCACCATGAAGATATTACATGGTTCTTTTAACTTATGGTTTTATGTGCATAGTTGGTTATATTCATGTTGCTTAACAAAATAAATATTTTATCCAAACAAATTGTTTTTACATTTAACTGAAATTATTAAATGAACTTAAATTGTATGACTGACTCTGACGGCAGTTACACATGGTCTGTCTTCACTCCACACCTGACACAAGTTTGTGAGAGAAATAGAAAGTTTCAGTTCTGGAACATGACCGATGAAGACAGCTTGCTTCCAGGAAGATGACTACGCATCACTACTGCACATTTCTGAGCAGTAATTGGCTGAGAGCATGTATTAGGTCACCTCTCAGCCAATCACACCACAGCTAACATAAGGATACAGAAATTCCCAGAATTATCCAAATCAGCATAAACAATGATACGTGAACAGTCCGAACGCCTACAATATGTTAATTTGATTGATACACAAGCAAAATCGGTTGAAAAACATATTTTCAGGTCTATGTGTAGCACCACAATTGTGCTTCAAATCCGTAGCTGCTACACCCAAATCATACATGTTGGCATCTCTGTCATTTTTCCTGCTTCCATCACATCAACTTCAAGAACTGACTGTTCTCTTGCTGTCTAATATATCCCACCCCTTAACAGGTGCCATTGTAGTTATTCACTTCACCTGTCAGTGGCTTTAATGTTATGGCTGATTGGTATATAAATTAAACATTTATTATTATTATTATTATTATTATTATTATTATTATTATTATTATATGGTTTTGCAGCAGTCATTATCAGGTCATTACAAGGAAAGAAATGTGTGAAAACACACAATTTGACTCCTATTTATAAAAGCACATATTTGGGTTGCTTTTACATTTGCCATGGACCTTTCAATTGGTCGCAAAGAGGAGAAAGAATATGCAACCACATGCAGCCAAGCTGTATCTGCATCTTTTTTTTTTCAGAGCACTCGATTTTTTGGTGTGGCCCCTCCAAGCGTTTTTAGTTGAAAATCTTGTCGAAAGGCATTGAGGTCATTAGTCAGTCCTTTTCAGGCAATCAATCACCAATCATGATCTATTGTCAAGATATTGTTGTCATAGAAACAAAACCCACAGGTTTTGGAGTAACATATGCTGCCATCCAAATGACATCTTTTTCAGGGACATCCCTGCTTATTCCAGCAAGACAATGTCAAGTCATATGCTGCATGTGTTACAACAGCATGGCTTCATAGTAAAAGAATGTGGGTGCTAAACCGGTCTGCCTGCCTCCCATTGAAATTGTGTGGAGCATAATGGAGAGCAAAATAAAACAACGGTGATCCCAGACTGCTGAACAACTGAAGTTGTATATCAAGTAAAGTCAAATCAAGTCAAGTCAAGTTTATTTGTATAGCACTTTTAACAATAAACATTGTCGCAAAGCAGCTTTACAGAATTTGAACAACTTAAAGCATGAAGAGCAAGAATGGGAAAGAATTTCATGTTCAAAACTTCAAAAATTCCTGTTCTCAGTTCTCAAACACTTATTGAATGTTGTTAAAAGAAAAGGTGATGTAACACAGTGGTAAACATGCCTTTGTCCCAACTTTTTTTGGAATGTGCTGCAGGCATCAAATTCAGAATGTGTGTATATTTAAAAATAACAAAGTTTATCAGTTTGAACATTAAATATCTTGTTTTTGTATTGTCTTTATTTGAATATAGATTGAAAAGGATCTGAAAATCATTGCAATCTGTTTTTATTTACGTTTGCAACACAGCATCCCAACTTTTTTGGAATTGGAGTTTTAAATCGCACAAAAAAAAAAAAAAAAAAAGACTTTGGCCATCCTTTGGAGAAAATAAGCCAAAGCCCAGAGGGAAGAAAATGGGTGCATGAGAATCTATTGTCTCGACAATCCAACATCGAGTTCAATCTCATCCGAGAGCTATGGAGCCATGACAACCAATTCCAGGGCTATTTTAGATTGGACAAAAATAAGTTTGATGTCCTCTTAAAGATTATACCCCAAATCTCACAAGTAGACACAGGCTTTTGCTATTCTATCCCTCCAGATGAAAGTTTGACCATCTGTCTCAGATAAGTTAACCAAACGATATTCTGCACCATATTCTGATCCCTCCTTCAGTGATGTACAGTGGTGCTTGAAAGTTTGTGAACCCTTTAGAATTTTCTATATTTCTGCATAAATATGACCTAAAACATCATCAAATTTTCACACAAGTCCTAAAAGTAGATAAAAAGAACCCAGTTAAACAAATGAGACAAAAATATTATACTTGGTCATTTATTTATTGAGGAAAATAATCCAATATCACATATCTGTGAGTGGCAAAAGTATGTGAACCTCTAGGATTAGCAGTTAATTTGAAGGTGAAATTAGAGTCAGGTGTTTTCAATCAATGGGATGACAATCAGGTGTGAGTGGGCACCCTGTTTTATTTAAAGAATAAGGATCTATCAAAGTCTGATCTTCACAACAGGTTTGTGGAAGTGTATGATGGCTCAAACAAAGGAGATTTCTGAGGACCTCAGAAAAAGCATTGTTGATGCTCATCAGGCTGGAAAAGGTTACAAAACCATCTCTGTTTTGTGGACTGATGAGACCAAAATAGAACTTTTTGGTTTAAATGAGAAGTGTTATGTTTGGAGAAAGGAAAACACTGGATTCCAGCATACAGTAAGAACCTTATCCTATCTGTGAAACATGGTGGTGGAAGTATCATGGTTTGGGCCTGTTTTGCTGCATCTGGGCCAGGATGGCTTGCCATCATTGATGGAACAAGGAATTCTGAATTATACCAGCGAACTCTAAAGGAAAATGTCAGGACATTTGTTCATGAACTGAATCTAAAGAGAAGGTGGGTCATGCAGCAAGACAACAACCCTAAGCACACAAGTCATTCTACCAAAGAATGGTTAGAGAAGAATAAAGTTAATGTTTTGGAATGGCCAAGTCAAAGTCCTGGCCTTAAGCCAATCGAAATGTTGTGGAAGGACCTGAAGCAAGCAGTTCATGTGAAGAAACCCACCAATATCCCAGAGTTGAAGCTGTTCTGTACGGAGGAATGGGCTAAAATTCCTCCAAGCCGGTGTGCAGGACTGATCAACAGTTACCAGAAATGTTTAGTTGCAGTTATTGCTGCACAAGGGGGTCACACCAGATACTGAAAGCAAAGGTTCACATACTTTTGCCACTCACAGATATGTAATATTAGCTCATTTTCCTCAATAAATAAATGACCAAGTATAATATTTTTGTCTCACTTGTTTAACTGAGTTCTCTTTATCTACTTTTAGGACTTGTGTGAAAATCTGATGATGTTTTAGGTCATATTTATGCAGAAATATAGAAAATTCTAAAGGGTTCACAAACTTTCAAGCACCACTGTAGTTAATGGAACTGATGGTCGACCACCCAAAGTCATGAGTTATCCACCTTTTTCAAATAAACATGTTTAGTTTCATGTTTTAGCATTTATGCATACATAAATATTTAAGAAGTTCCCAATGGCATGATTTTGTAGAGTTGTGATATTTTTATATGTCAGCAGTTGATACTTCTGAACTGTGACACATAAACCCAACAAATATTAATTAAAAAAACAAATCCATATACTTTAAAGAATCTGATGAGAAAACAAAAACATACATAGCTAAAATGCATACCTACCGTATATTTATTCAGTGATAGTTGGACCAGTTAATTTGGTGCTCAGTATATATACCCAGGACGGGCCTTGTTATCTGAACTCTGGATAACAACCAGGGTTCCCCAACACTGGGAATCAATGCTGAATTTAGCAAGAAGGTTTCAAAGGTAAAGCTGGCCACTGTTTTACAGTGTCATATAGTCACCATGTGACTTTGTTTTTAAACTGCTGGAGCAAACCACTCCAGTAGGGCTGTGCAGTTTTGAAGGGAAGATTGGGGTTATATGTTGGGTAGAATGTCACCTGTGAAATTTAATGAGTCTTGAATATGGCAAGTGTGAGGTACTGTCTAACTGCTGGAGGTAATTCAAAGTAGGACATGAAAGCCTAGAAACTAAAGTGAGATCCTCTTTCCCTAAGACACCTTAAAAAGGCATAGACCTATGATCAATCAATTTTTAAACGTGTTCACTTTTATTATATTTTAAATTTAATTAAATTGAGTTTTAATGTATACTATGAGCATATATTATCACACCCAAATATTCAGATGTATATTTGGTCTTCTCACAGATTAGAGGAGAACAGTTCTCTAGTCATGATTATGCTACATGGCCAAAAGTTTGTGGACACCTGACCATCACACCCAAGCACACAATTGTATAGAATGTCTTTGCATGCTGAAGCATTGCACCCCAGAGCACCTGACCTTATGAATGCTCTTGTGGCTGAATGGACAAATCCCCACAGCATATGAGTATTATGGTCAGGTGTCCACAATATTTTGGTCACATAGTGTATTTCTGTCAGGACCTGTTGTTTTTCTGTCTTTACTTACCGTACTAATGTAAGAAGCCTACTTCTTCAGCATTTGTGTGAGTTTAAATAAATCACCTTAAAAGGTCCAATACTTATGATCTTGCACCTGTAGACTCCACCTTAAAGTGCAAACAAAAATGTACATGCACACTTCTGACTTCCTGTAGCTGTGCCTTGCTCGCACAATGCGCAGAACTATAATCCTGTGGCAAATAGCGAGGCATCTTCCATGCACTCCTTCTCAAGCAGATGATTTGTTTTAGGTGAGGTTGAGAAAATTTGATGAAACATATTGCTCTAATATTAGCTCTAAGTTTCTGGGTGTGCACATCTCTGAAGACCTGTCCTGGAGCAACAACACTGCATCACTGGCCAAAAAACCCAACAGCGTCTGTACTTCCTCCACAAACTGAGGAGAGCAAGAGCCCCGGCACATATTCTACAGAGGCACCATCGAGAACATCCTGAACAGCTGCATCACCGTGTGGTATGACGCCTGCACCGTGTCCTGCTGCAAGACTCTGCAGCGCATCGTGAGAGCAGCTGAGAGGATCATTGGTGTCTCTCTCCCTTCTCTTATGGATATCTATAACTCCCGCCTCACCCGCAAAGCCATCAGGATTGCAGGTGACCCCACCCACCCATCTCACAGCCTCTTCAGCCTGCTGCCGTCGGGGAGGAGACTGCGGAGTCTCCGGGCCAAAACCAGCAGGCTCAAGGACAGTTTCTTTCACCAGGCAGTCCGGAGGCTCAACTCCCTCCCTGTTCTGCCCCTCCTCCCCCCACTGCCCCCTGCCACAGATTCTGCCCATACACCCCCTGCCCCCTTCAGCATCTGACATCATGTCACCCTCACAGTTTCCCCCCCCAACACACACACACACACACACACACCCTCAACATTCATTCTCACACTGAACTCAGGAACTCAGGGACTGCACATTTCACTTTACCTCACTCATCTGCACTATTCCGCACTACCTCAACTTAACAGCTATTAGTTTATTGTTTATACTGCTTATTTCATGTTTACCTGCTATACCTCAAGTGCCCTTGACTGTTATTTTATGTCCCTTTGCTCCAATTTATGTGTGTGTGTGTGTGTGTGTGTGTGTGTACCTGTGAGTGTTTAGTCTATGTCTATTTCTTATCTAGAGTCTTGATACTGTTTATATTGTTATTTCAGTTATTCTATTTTTATTTATTGCATTGCCTGTTTGCACCGTGGGTCAGAGAGGACTGAAATTTCATCTGTGCTGTATCTCGAGCATGTATAGCATATTTGACAATGAAGTTGACTTGACTTGACTTGAACTTGTAACCATAAAGAGTGAATGAGAATAATTTTTTTGAAATATGTCGCTAACTGTTTCAGTTCCTCACAGAAATTATAATAATTACACAGTTAGCTGAGAAGAATTGATATTAATTGTGAGCAACTGTGGAATTAACGATTTTATCTTATGTTCGTAACATGGAAGTGGTCGGCTGTCTGTGCCTCCTTGTATTTAAAGCCCCTCTTTCACAGGTTACAGGCAAAATTGATTGAAATTTCATATCAAGGAAAAATCACATATATTTATTCTATATCTCAATAGTTCTTTGTATATAATTCATCAGGATGAGAAAATGGATCGTTTTGATGGTATGCATTATTGAAAGGGTCCTTTTTAACAGTATCACTGATACTGCTTATATTTCACTGTCATTTTGCAAACAGTCCTATTTCACCATATCAAATACCCAAAATGTATCATATTATTCATATTTAAGTGAATAATCAATTCAGTCATCATAACTTGGCATTTTTAACCCAAGCAATTAAAAAGAGGAAATTTATTCAATATTTTCACTCATCTGTGAAGGAGGGGCTTTAATTCTTCATGATGTAGTTTATATGTAAATCAATCTTACAAAAACATTTGAATTGTAATCAAAATATAATTTAACTTTAAGTTGTGAGAATGATTATATTTTAAGGCAGTGTTCAGATGTGATATAAGTAATGATATCTTCACTGTAAAAAGAAACTAGTCAAGAAAAAAAACGTGTTTCCATATTACGTTAGTGATGAAAAAAGCAAATAACTGAATAAATCAATTGGATGTTGTGTGACAGTTTCAAACTTTTGTCTGTGTATTACTATTATCCTAATTGATAATTTAGTACAAAGTAAGGGGTGTATCTACATGACATCCTGCAGGCACAACAAAGTAAACTTTAATAAAATGTATGATAACTGATGAACATTCAAAACTAAGGAGTAAAATTTAAAAATAATGATAACAAATATGTTTTTGTTTTTCTTTCCAATAATTGCATTTAAAGAAACAAATATATGCATAGAAAAAGATATTCCTTGGTTATTAAAGAGGGTTTTTAAATGCATACATGTTTCCATTATATGCAAGTGAACTTCAGAACATCGTTAAAATTTTCCACAGTGGAGGCCAGATAAAGCAAGATGCTATCTTTATTCTTATTAAACATGACAAAAGAAACATTGAGTGTTAAGTAAATGCAAAAAAAAAAAAGTAAAATTAGAAAAAAAACAAATTTTGACCATAATGTCCTAAATAAGAGACCAGTTTCTGAGACGGACCCATATCCATAATTTATATATTTCTGTAAAGTTGCTTTGTGATAATGTCCATTATATACAAAATTTAATTGATATGTCATCATAAATGGATCAATAAACAAATAATGACAAAACTTGCCTGCACATATGCTCCAAACTCTCATGACTCCATCTTTTTTACATAATTTCTTTCCTAGTGATGCAAGAACTCACCTCATAAGCAATTAGTATTGGTGGAAATTTCAACACTGTCCTAAACACAAAACAAGATCAATCTTCAATATTAACCAACCCAAGATATTAGCATTCATCAGCTCTAATAAAGCAAAATATGACTAACTTTTCAACTTGGAAACATCTAGAGATTAGAATATTCATCTGCAAAAGAGTATACATTTTCTCATCACTCCTCTTCAAGAAGTCTTTTTCCCTGCAAGCAAGTCTATCATCCCAAATATATCCAACAAAAAATAAATTCTCCTGTCATCCTAGGTCATGTCCCAAATAAGCCTCAAGTTAATACAACTCTATTAAAGGTGGTGCTTTCATAGTGGAGGTTTCCACACGCTTAGCACCCATGGAGCCCCATACTTAAGAGAATGCATCGACTTGATTTTTGATGGCTTGACCATGCAATGTCCATACATACTGTATGAATGTGTATGACTACAGGGAATCCAATCATAAGTGCAAGGCAACAGATCACAAACACTTGACCACTGGACATCGAAATTTGTATTTTTATTTACATAAGATAGATGGGGTTTTTTTCCAGTGCTTATTTTAATTTGCTTTCTAAAAAATAATGTGGGATTATTTACTAACACATTTTATGGAAGCTATTCACAACAGTTTCATATAAAACTAGTTAAAACAGTTTTGTTAGTCCACTAGCTTGTTGGACAGTTGACAGTTTCTGTCATGTAAGGGCGATAGACGGATTAAGTGCAGAAAGAAAGTATGCTAGCAAAACAGATCCAAAACAGAGACAAAGGCAGTGAGGCACAGGCAGTGAGGCACAGACAGGATATCAGAGGTAACAAAATACTCAAAGTCCAAAAACACAAACAGGGTCAAAACCAGAAAAGTGATAAAAAAAAAAATGCAAACCTCGGTAATGTCAGATGCAGGGTACAGAGTGTATACTTCACAAAGTCTGTGTGTTATTGAGAGTACTTATATGTATACGCTGTGATTGCGCTCTAATTAGGAAAAGGTGTATGGTAATTAGTCAGAATGGCGCTGCGAGCACGTTGCAGTCTGCTGCTGCCTGCTCCTATTATTCTATTCAGGTTGATTTTATGCCTTTACAAATATTTTGTTCAGATACTCATCAGGAGCTCTGCTTTTAGCCAGTGCCTAAATATACAGCTCTAGAAAAAATTAAGAGACCACTTCAATTTTTTCTTAAATCAAACTCTGGTATGTATGGCAACCATTTCATTCCAGTGTCTGTGCTGGAATTCCAACACAAGCACAACTCATTTTACTTCATGAGGTACTGATTAGGTGATTACTTGAACTAAATCTTATTTAACAAGAGTGCTCTAAGAGCACAATATCCCCTGCTGGCAACTATATCTATGCTATAAGTGCTTAATACACCCTCATGAAATTGTTGAAGTACAAGTTTGGTAATCAAGGGCCATAACTCTGGTGAAATGTGACTGAATTGAATGAAATTGTAATATGCGCATTACCGACATACAACCCCGATTCCAAAAAAGTTGGGACAAAGTACAAATTTTAAATAAAAACGGAATGCAATAATTTACAAATCTCAAAAACTGATATTGTATTCACAATAGAACAGAGACAACATATCAAATGTCGAAAGTGAGACATTTTGAAATTTCATGCCAAATATTGGCTCATTTGAAATTTCATGACAGCAACACATCTCAAAAAAGTTGGGACAGGGGCAATAAGAGGCTGGAAAAGTTAAAGGTACAAAAAAGGAACAGCTGGAGGACCAAATTGCAACTCATTAGGTCAACTGGCAATAAGTCATTAACATTACTGGGTATAAAAAGAGCATCTTGGAGTGGCAGCGGCTCTCAGAAGTAAAGATGGGAAGAGGATCACCAATCCCCATAATTCTGCGCCAACAAATAGTGGAGCAATATCAGAAAGGAGTTTGACAGTGTAAAATTGCAAAGAGTTTGAACATATCATCATCTACAGTGCATAATATCATCAAAAGATTCAGAGAATCTGGAAGAATCTCTGTGCGTAAGGGTCAAGGCCGGAAAACCATACTGGGTGCCCATGATCTTTGGGCCCTTAGACGGCACTGCATCACATACAGGCATGCTTCTGTATTGGAAATCACAAAATGGGCTCAGGAATATTTCCAGACAACATTATCTGTGAACACAATTCACCGTGCCATCTGCCGTCGCCAGCTAAAACTCTATAGTTCAAAGAAGAAGCCGTATCTAAACATGATCCAGGAGCGCAGATGTCTTCTCTGGGCCAAGGCTCATTTAAAATGGACTGTGGCAAAGTAGAAAACTGTTCTGTGGTCAGATGAATCAAAATTTAAAGGTCTTTATGGAAATCAGGGATGCCATGTCATTCGGACTAAAGAGGAGAAGGACGACCCAAGTTGTTATCAGCGCTCAGTTCAGAAGCCTGCATCTCTGATGGTATGGGGTTGCATTAGTGCGTGCGGCATGGGCAGCTTACACATCTGGAAAGACACCATCAATGCTGAAAGGTATATCCAGGATCTAGAGCAACATATGCTCCCATCCAGACGACGTCTCTTTCAGGGAAGACCTTGCATTTTCCAACATGACAATGCATCACCATTGCATCCACATACTGCATCAATTACAGCATCATGGCTGCGTAGAAGAAGGGTCCGAGTACTGAACTGGCCAGCCTGCAGTCCAGATCTTTCACCCATAGAAAACATTTGGCGCATCATAAAACGGAAGATACGACAAAAAAGACCTAAGAGAGCTGAGCAACTAGAATCCTACATTAGACAAGAATGGGTTAACATTCCTATCCCTAAACTTGAGCAACTTGTCTCCTCAGTCCCCAGACGTTTACAGACTGTTGTAAAGAGAAAAGGGGATGTCTCACAGTGGGAAACATGGCCTTGTCCCAACTTTTTTGAGATGTGTTGTTATCATGAAATTTAAAATCACCTAATTTTTCTCTTTAACTGATACATTTTCTCAGTTTAAACATTTGATCTGTAATCTATGTTCTATTATGAATAAAATATGGAATTTTTAAACTTCCACATCATTGCATTCCATTTTTATTTACAATTTGTACTTTGTCCCAACTTTTTTGGAATCGGGGTTGTATACCAAGGCCTTTTGTAAAGTTTCAGAAAATTCCTGCAAAAATTGTGAGAGGAGTTAATTTCAGAAGATGAGCACACTTTCATGAAATTGTTGAAGTACAAGTTTGGTAATCAAGGACTCTAACTCTGAAAAAATTTGACTGAATTTAACTAAATTGCAATATGTGTATTATCAACATATAACAAAGAATGCTGTCAAGTTTTGTGAAATTCCTCCAAAAATTGTGAGAGGAGTTGATTTCAGAAGGTGAGTACCCTTCCTGGGATGGACGGGCAGATGGATGGACATCGCCACAACATAATTCCCCTTTGGGCCTTTCAGCCAGCGGGGGATAATAACAAGGAAAAGTATAAAAACCGCTGCAGTGGTCGTCACTATCTTCTTGCAGTAGGACCAGTTTGGATGGCAAAAACAGTGATAGAAGTACCTTGAATTTAACTGGAATACAAAAATATCTATTCATCATGCCAAGAGTTAAAAAGTTTTAAGTGAGAAAAAGAAGGGCTCAACTCTGGCTTCACTGGCAGAGGGATACAGTGAGTGTCAGGTTGTGTTCATTCTCAAAATTTCAAAAATGGCAGTTCATAAGAACAAAGTCAAGCAGCAGACATTGGGGACAACAAAGTTACAGACTGCCAGAGGGCGAAAATGACTCTTCATTGACCGGGATGATCATCAACTCCTTTGAATGTCACTCAGCAACCATAGGATCACATCAAGGGACCTACAAAAAGGCAGCTGGGGTTAAGTGCACAGCAAGGATGGTTTGAAACAGGCCCCTCCGGGTGGGATTGAAGTCATGCAAAGCTAGAAAAAAGCCCTTCATCAATGAGAAGCAAAGAAGAGCCAGGCTGAGGTTTGCTAAAGATCACAAGGATTGGACCATAGAGGACTAGAATACGGTCATCTTCTCTGATGAGTCCAATTTTTCAACTTTTCCCATCACCTGGTCATCTAATGGCTAGACAGAGACCTGGAGAAGCTTACAAGCCACAGTGTCTTGCATGCTTTGTGAAACGTGATGGAGGATCAGTGAAGATAAGGAGGTGCTTCAGCAAGGTTGGAATGGGACAAATTTTTGTTTGTGAATGACACATGAATCAAGCCATGTAAAAGGTTATCCAGTCCACCCAGGATTTCGTGGGCCTTTTTTGTGATTGTTGCGGGCTAAAATGTCTGATGTTGCGGGGGGGGTTCCAAAAAATTGCGATGAAAGTTGCGGTGTTTTTTAGGTTTTTGTTGCGATTACATTGCGGGAAAAAGTGAAAGTTGCGGTGCTTTTTTAGGTTTTTCTTGCGATTACATTGCGGGAGGAAGTGAAAGTTGCGAGAAATTGTTGAGATTTTCTCTTTTTGTGATTAAAATTGAGTGATATGTTAAATATTAAGTTATTACTGAAAAACTATTGATTAAAAAAACAAAGACACTGAGAAACGGTCCTATAAACAACTTTACCAATATAAAAGATTACCAGGACTACAAAAATGCAGAAAAATAGGCTTTACTTATCCAAATGCACCTGTTGGTTCAAAAGTTAAAGTGCAGAGAACCTCACAGCACAACATGAAGTTACCTTAAAATATAATATAAATGCCTCAGCTTTCATGTAAGAAAAAAAAACTATTAATACGAGTACTGTGTGCAGGCAGTCTCTCCTGAAGACTAAATTAAACAATAATTATAAACTAATAAAATAAATGACTCAGGCTTCATAGAAGAAAAAAAACAATTTGAACAGAACCTCACAGTATGATGCTGAAGCTGCCTAAACAATGGAAAATAAAATATCATTTTGGCAAAAATGTTGGCATCCATTAATTTCTTGTATTAAGTAAAAAATAATGTAAAGTGCACACAGTCCTTCACTGTAAACATACACTTTCAGTAACAGAATTTAAGTCTATATAAACACTGACTCGCACATGCTGCTTCTCTTGAACGTATACACGGAAGTAAGGCGGAAGGTAGTTTGTCGACGTCACCTCAAGACGATGCCAACGATTGGTCAAATTTGCAGGAAAGTTGCGGTGATTGGATATAATTGCAACACCGCCCTGAATTCGTGGGGATTGGTTGAATTTGCATTGAAGTTGCAAATCGCAACATCGTGAAATCCTGGAGGGTCTGGTTATCCTGGAAGAAAGCTTGCTTCCTTCTGCTCTGACAATGTTCCCTAACTATGAGGATTGGGTTTTCACAGCAGGACAATGCTCCATACCACACAGCCAGGTCAATCAAGGTGTGGATAGAGGACCACAAGATCAAGACCCTGTCATGGCCAGCCCAATGTCCAGACCTGGGCACTGAAAACATGCAACAGAGTATTACCCTCAGCATACACACTGGTGAGCTTCACAACAAGTCTTCCTCATTACTAGCTCTCTTAGATATATCTGGTGCCATGCCCTCACAATGCCACAAGCCTCTGTCCATCCCTGAAACAAGAGCAACGGAAACTTATGTCAGTAATGGCCACGTCTTAAACCGTAGGTGCTAAAGAAGGCAACTGGACTTGCTTGAAGTTCTTGAAGATGTTTCACTTCTCATCTGAAAGGCTTCTTCAGTTCTGTCTGACTAGTGGGGAGTTCCAGGTATTTACCCTCTCATGGACCAAAAGCAACCCTAAGGAGAGTCGGTGAGGTCACTAGAGGCCAGGTGTGAATGGTGTTAGCAATCTAGAGGGTCATTAGGGTGATCTGTGGGTCATTGTCTCTCTTTGCCATTATGAAGTTGTCTCTCTTTGCCATTCATTGAAATCAGCTGAGTCTTGGAGTGGATGTGTATTCAGTTTTCTGGGAAGTGTGCCAAGGACTGCATTGTTGGTGCCTGATAAGTGGTGTCTCAGACCACCTCCTCTGTTCAGTGATGGTTGTTCCACGTTGACAAAGATGACTTCAGGATGACCTTCACCTACAGGATGACTGAGAGGGTCAACGACCCATGTGACCTCAACGATTCTCCTTAGGGTTGCTTTTGGTCCATTAGAGGACAAATACTTGGAATGCCCCACTAGTCAGACAGAACTGAAGAAGCCTTTCAGATGAGAGGTGAAACATCTTCAAGAACTTCAAGCAAGTCCAGTTGCCTTCTTTAGCACCTATGGTTTACGATGACCTGGATGACTGTCCACACGGCAATGGATTCAGGTGACTCCGATACAATTGCTTATCGTTTAGGCCTGGCGTCCACACGGCACCGGCGTTTTGGGTGCCCAAAACGCAATCTTTTTGAGAACGGGTTCCAGAGTGGAAAGATCTGGCAACGTTGCCGTTGTGAAGTCGTTTGGATGAGTAGAACGGATTTGTTTACGATGATGTCACAACCACATGACTGTGAGTGCTTCACGCCGGGTAGAAGTGTAACGAACTCGATGCGAGTTGTCAACAAATCCTATAACTTGGTTCATGAAACGCGCTTACAAAATATTTTCACTGTGAATATTTATTGTGTAATGGTGCAAAGTGAGAGAGAGAGAGAGAGAGAGAGAGAGAGAGAGAGAGAGACTCTGCGCAGAGTCAATCCCGCCAGCAAAAATAGGGAAAAAAAGGAGCCATCTCACCTCTTCAGATATTGGTTTAAGTCCTACAATACATTCCTCAAAAAGGGCGTAGAAGAGCAAATTAATCCATCAACGTGTAGCATTCAATTTATTCCGGACCATTAAAGACGCCGCCTTCCGCGTAGAATCATACGTCATCCTTGCCGCCATATTGGATAGGTCAAAGCGGAGAATAAAGATTCATGTGCTGGGTTTAACTGTACCAACAGGTTTACTGTCCAAACGAGATCACATGGGATTACCTTTCACAGGTGAGAAACAACAAATTAATCCATCAACGTGTAGCATTCAATTTATTCCGGACCATTAAAGACGCCGCCTTCCGCGTAGAATCATACGTCATCCTCGCCGCCATATTGGATAGGTCAAAGCGGAGAATAAAGATTAGCTGGGTTTAACTGTACCAACAGGTTTGCCGTCCAAACGAGATCACATGGGATTACCTTTCACAGGTGAGACTGGAAAAATACTTTTCATTGTATTTGGTCATTATAATGTAATTTTACGAACAGATTTTCCTGACTTTGTGGCTAATATGAAGTCTCGCGCATAATAGTTTATGCGCATGCATCCTTACTTCTTCTATTGTTCTGGTGTCTCCGAAGGGACCGTCTTACAGCACCCCTAGAGGTGTGGCATGTGTATTGCATCGTTTTCAGCAAGGGTTGCGTTGCCATATGGACTTTGTATTTTACTGATCGTTGCCCATTTGGACGCGATATATTTTTAAATAACATCTCGTTGCCGTTGTCGTGTGGATGTAGCCTGAGAACCTGCACAGACATATTTGGCCAAGTCTTAAAAGTCGATGGCTTTTCGGTTTCATAAAATCAATGAAATTTAGTTCCCTCTGAAATTTGGTCATTTATATATATATTTATTTTTGTAATATCTAAAAAAACCAAAAAAAAACAGGCCATTCTGTAGCTGGGAAGTTATTTAATTTGAGGGGATTGCTGAGCAAATAATGTGCATGAAATCACTCACTTCACGCAGTCAAGCAGACCGAGGAAGTCCGTGTGTGCATGCTTACCTTAGTCATCGTCTTCTCCTTCTTTTGGGTTTTATGGCAGCTGGCATTCAGTGTTGCATTACTGACATCTACAGGTTTACCTTGACCGTGCACTGACAATTACATTATTCTGTCGCTAAACAAACAGCTGATCACACCGAGGTGCTTGCTGACCACCGATATTTATTAGTTTGGCCCTGCGTTTCCTTTTCTTCACAATATTATGTCTTTTCTTCTCGCTTTCCATTACTGTAGTCGGTCTTTCATGCTTCATCGCACATTCACGTCCTCCATTTTTCTCTCCTATTTCAAATTTGTATCCCACAATGACTTGCGTGAATGGGAAAAGTCCACCATGTGATGCATGACATAGTATCTTGTAAGGTGAAGCAAGAAAAAATAGCGGAGAATTTAGGGCCATGTGGCCCTAAATTCATTAATTGTTCTATTTAAAAAAAAAACTAATAAAATTGGAAGTCTGTGATTCAAATTCAGCAGCTTTCGGTCCATTAAACAAAAATAATTGGGCTCTCAATTACGTTCATTATGTCTTATATTAGATATGGTTATTTTTTTTCTTTTTAATCAGACATCTAATTTTAGGTTTGTTTACCTGACATATTTCAACGTACGTAACTGTCGTCTTCCTCAGAGTGTCACCAGATGTTGTTGGTGACGCATCTTATCAGCTGATGTTTCCGAAGGCGTGACCTTCCTGTCTGGTTTGACAGGTCGGTCACGTCTTCTGCTGTCCGTTCGTCCCCTGCAAGATGGCACTCCAGGTATGGGAGAGCATGTATGCTCCCTCATCCCAGTTGATGGTCCTCGGGCTTCGCTTTCGGATCTCCATGGCCTCCCTGATCCAGCGCTGATGTTTGTTATCTTCTGTGCGGATGACTCTGGCATTCCCCCAGTCCATAATGTGATTTTCTCTTTTGCAGTGGTCTGTTATGGCTGACTTGTAATTTTCCTGTTGTGCCTTTTCTTTTATTGTTCGGGTTTGTCTTGTAGCTGTCTCCTTTTCGCACTCTTTCTTATGTTCATTTTTCCTTGTGGTGAAGCTCCTCCCTGTCTCCCCGATGTAGGTTTTATTGCATGATTGGCATGGAATCTCATATATGGTGTTGCATTTGTTTTCCAGATGTATTCTGTCTTTGGGATGAACCAGGATCTGACAGAGTGTTGTGTGTGGTTTGACAGGTGTGTTGATGTTGTGTTTCCTCATTACTCTTTGGATGCGTTCTGTTATTCCTCTGATGCATGGCAATTTTACTACTCCCCTGTGTTCTTGTTTGTTGCTTTGTTTTTTCTCTTTCTTCTGTGTTTTGTTGTTCTTGACCTGTTCTGCCCCTTTGGATATTGCCCACTGTGGATATTGACATGCCTTCAGTGCGTGTTGTATGTGTTGTTCCTCCTGTTCTTTGTCCTGTGGATCTGTGATTATTGTTGCGCGTTCATGTAATGTTCTGACTACTGATAATTTGTGCATTATGGGGTGTTCGGAAGTCCAGTTTAAATATTGGTCGGTGTGTGTGGGATTTCTGTGTACTTTTATTTTGATGTCCCCATTCTCTGTGTGTTGTATTTTTAGGTCCAAAAATGCTATTGATTGCTCCGTTTCCTCTTCATGTGTGGATTTTATGTTGCCGGTATTGTCTATGGTGTTGAGATGGTCGGTGAGTTGTTGAGTGTATCCCGTCTTCACTTTTTCCAGTATATCATCCACATAACATTTCCAGAGTGTTGGTCTGTATTCTGCCGGTATTGTAGTGAGTGCTTTCTGCTCCAGGTCTTCCATGAAAAAGCCGCACATGATGGCCGATAGCAGGTCTCCCATTGCAAAACCTTCCTTTTGTCTGTATATTGTATTCCTAAACTGAAAGTATGTGGATGTGGCGATGAATTGAAGGAGTTGAGTGATGTCTTGTACTGTGAGGTTTGTGCGTTTCCTGAGCGTCCTGTCTGTTTTTAATCTGTCTTGCACTACCTGTATGGTGGCTTCCGTGGATGTTCTGGTGAAAAGAGATATGACGTTGTGTGATATGAAAACTTCATCTTGCTGCATTTTGATGTTGTTTAGTTCTTCTGCCAGTTGTTTTGAGTTTTTGCAGTGTTGGTCTGTGAGTCCTAGTAATGGTTTGATTATTTCGGCGAGTGCTTTTGATAGGTTGTATGTCACTGAGCCAATGCTGTCTACTATAGGGCGTAATGGTGTTCCTGGTTTATGTATTTTTGGTGTGCCGTAAATCCTGGGGATGACGTTGGCTGTGGGTACTAGGTGATTGTATGCCTGTTTATCTATTTTATTTTCATTGAGTAGCGGTTTGAGTAGTGCTTTGACTTTCTTTTTCTTGTCTTCGGTTGGGTCTTTTCTTAATATCTCATAGGCGTTGTCAGTGAGTAATTCCAGCATCTTTTGTTCATATTCATCGGTGTCCATGATAACTGTTGTTCTGCCTTTGTCTGCTGGGAGGATTGTGATGTCTTTATTTTTTGCTAATGTTCTCATGGCTTTGGCTTCCTGTTTGGTGATGTTGCTGGGTGGTGGTTTGGCCGTTTTCAATATGCCAGCTATTGCATTTCTTAGTGCTGCTTTTTGTCCCTGATCCTATATTTTGTCGCATGCTAATTCAGTTGCCAGAATGAATTCATCGTGAGGTATATTGTTCGGTGTGACGGCATAGTTGAGTTCTTTTTCTAGTATACTGCGTTCTGCTTGTGAGAGTTTGTACCGTGATATGTTGTGGATCCATTTGTCGTTGATGTGTGCGTGCTCCGGTTCTGCCTTCTTTTTCTGTGCGATGAGTCCGTCCAGTTTTCGGATTTGTCGGGTTTTTGTCTTGGTGAATTCCTGCTCATGTATGTCTGCCAAGTGTCCGTGTATTGCTATTTCCATGTCCTTGTTCTGGGAAAACCGGCGTTTGAAAGTTTCCGTCTCCCTGTGTAGTTCGCTGTTGATATTTTTGAGTTTGTCAGTTGTGCACCGTATTCGTTCTTTTACCAGAGTCATCCGCACTTTCCTGATCATCTTCTCCGCGTTTCTGGTTGGAATCAGGTTCTTGATATTCAGGCTGGCCGGTATGACTTCTTCATCCCGGCAGCGCAGATTGAACCTCAGGTGGTTCCTGTAGCGTGCCCGTTTTCGCGTCAACCTTTCTAGGCGGCGAAACTCCTTGATGCTTTTATCTCCGTAACTTATTCTTAATCTCTCGATTACGTTCATTATGTCTTATATTAGATATGGTTAGTTTTTTCTTTTTTATCAGACATCTAATTTTAGGTTTGTTTACCTGACATGTTTCGACGTACATAACTGTCGTCTTCCTCAGAGTGTCACCGGATGTTGTTGGTGACGCATCTTATCAGCTGATGTTTCCAAAGGCGTGACCTTCCTGTCTGGTTTGACAGGTCGGTCACGTCTTCTGCATCATGAACATAAGAAAGAGTGCGAAAAGGAGACAGCTACAAGACAAACCCGAGCAATAAAAGAAAAGGCACAACAGGAAAATTACAAGTCAGTCATAACAGACCACTGCAAAAGAGAAAATCACATTATGGACTGGGGGAATGCCAGAGTCATCCGCACAGAAGATAACAAACATCAGCGCTGGATCAGGGAGGCCATGGAGATCTGAAAGCGAAGCCCAAGGACCATCAACCGGGATGAGGGAGCATACATGCCCTCCCATACCTGGAGTGCCATCTTGCAGGGGACGAACGGACAGCAGAACACGTGACCGACCTGTCAAACCAGACAGGAAGGCCACGCCTTCGGAAACATCAGCTGATAAGATGCGTCACCAACAACATCCGGTGACACTCTGAGGAAGATGACAGTTACGTACGTCGAAACATGTCAGGTAAACAAACCTAAAATTAGATGTCTGATAAAAAAGAAAAAAATAACCATAAAAAATAATTGGGTGTCAGGGAAAATTCTTTTTATGGCCTAAACTTGAAAAATCTGACAGGCAGTCTACCTGTAAGATATGTCTGTCCCTTAATGTCCCGAGTCTCCACAGGTTTCTAATTCATTGAGAAGGCCATATATTGACTGTCAAATATGCCTTGCCCCTAGTTCCCTGAGCTCTAGAGTAAGTGCATGCGGTCTTGTTCTTTATTAAGTTGGACCTGCTTGTATGGATTATTAGAATCTGAGGAGACAACGAATCAAAGATGGTGTTCATCATGACGTCTGGGCACTACAAATATCTACTGATGAGTCAGTGCCTCTTCTGTCCTCCAGGCCATTTTCCAATGAGAAATTCTTAAATTACTTTATTATAGTTCATATTGGTAATATTTTTTCTCATGCTTTCACATGTTAATGAACCCTCTACTCACAAAACACATATCCCTACATCCATGACAGAACAAGTACTCCTTTTGATGAAGCCAAGTCTTTTACTCTATGGCATAAGCAGGGGCAGATTTAGGGTGGTGGGGGGGCTCCTGCTTTTGAACCACTGTCAGGGACCTATACATACAGCATATGAGTCTTACAATTGTTCCAACGAGGAAAAAATCTGGTTGCTATAACAAACACTATGACTACAATATTATGATAACATGGTATTTGCAAACAATTTATCATATCAGAGCAAGTATTCATCTAACTCTGACATAATTCTATCTGGTTTCCATGTGTCTATTTCTCTAGTGGTATCAATTATTCATAACTACAATTATTTAAAAATTCATTACAAATATGTGGTTAAATAAGCCTAAACAGAGGGTGTTGTAGAAGCTGCTTGCTGTTGTACAAGGACATTGGAGCTACTGTTCTAACCATATGCTCTGATCCTTTCCAACTGAAAAATTCAGTTAATCAGTTTGTCTCTAAGGAGTAGCTGGATGGAGTGGTAATGTCGACATTTTTACACTTTTCTGTTTTGCGACATTTGGAGCATACTCATGAGTGTTTGGAGAAAATGTTCTGCTTACTCCAAATCAGTTGCTTCTCCTTTTGATGTCCCAATAAAAACACCTTACAACAGATTATAATGCCATTCAAGTGCTATTTACCAGAAATCATGAGGGTATATTTGCTGCATTACAAATAAATAGCACAAGTTCCACAAAAATATAACAAGATCCACAAATAAACAGTAAGTGCGTCACAAAAATAAAATGAAATCCACAAATAAATATAATAAGATGCACAAATATTGTTGTGACTCACAAATATGTACACACACACACTCATGTCGCTAATTTGTGTAATTCGCTTCTGGATTTCTAGAACATTTCTTGACTCATGCAATTCATTACACAAATATGTTTTTTTTTTTTTCCCACCAGGTCTGCCCTAGCCAATCAGATAGTGAGACAACATTTTGCTAATGCCCACTTTACTCCAACCAGTCACAGCAGATATATGCTCAACCAATTTACAAGTGCCAGAGAGGGATTGCTGCTCAGAGTGGACAAAACAGGAGGCAATCATGTGATTCTGATGATGTGCAAAATCCAGATGGGGACAGGAAATGAAAAGCAGAAAGGATGAAATGGAGGAAAACCCATACTGTGCAAGTTTAGATGATATTATGAGAGAAATATATAAACAGAAAATCACAACATAAGCTCCTCCTGGTTTCTAAGTTTTATCAGTTTGAGCAACCAGAAACGACACAAACCTTCAGCATTTTGAGAGCTTGTGTAAGAGCTTCCTATGTAGAAAATCACTTCCTTACCCCCATCTACAGTTTACGCCACAGTAATGCATTGATGTGACATCATATGCAAACAAGCAGTCTCAGATAAATTTACAAAACTTTTCATGCTTGTGAAAGTAAAATCCAATAAAAAGAGCATTTTTTTATTGACTAACAAGGGTCCACCACAAATGTATGGAAGACAAAAATGTGCAAAAATAAATAAATTTATGCATTCATTCATCTTTAATTTTAAAATCACTTATTAAAATTTATTACACTGTTTTATTGAATACTCGATTCTGACTGGTCAATAACAGCATTTTATTTAGAAATAACAGACCATTGCTATGGATGCAGTTCTATAGACTCTGGAAGACCATCTAAAATCATCAATCCACAGAAAGACATCCAGTAAATTTTGCTGATTTAATAATCAAATTAACAACGTCAGCTAATTCATGACACCCTGAGTAAACAGAAAATATCGTGGAAGATTTTTCTAATATTAACGTTAATGTTTCAGTTTAACGTGAATTATCACACTAATAAAGCCAATTTTAAGAAGGCTTCAGAGTTTACATTAATATGGACACCGTTCCAACCATAGAACCAAATTGATTTTTTAGCAGACACACACAAAAAAATTTAAATCAATATTTTGTGTCAAATTTGTGATTTATTCATTTCCTATCAGGGTCTTGCATCATCCTGTTGTCAGGGTGCAGGCACTTACAGATGCAGGCACAGGGGACAGCAGGAGAAGCAAACTGTAGACAGAGCCAAGATGGATAACTTAGATGAGACTAAGAGATGTGGTTGAGGTAAACATAAACAAAGGTCGACTACTAGAAGGCAGGCAAAAAGTAAACGGCTTGGTAACGACAGGAAGGAAACACTGAACAATACTTTGCAGTGAGTGAGAGTGATGTTTATATAAGGTTGTTGATAATGAGAGACAGGTGCCATGGGAGCTGTTAATAAGCTGGAGACAGAGGGCGCTGTGGTTCTTGAGAGTTGTAGTTCATGGTGGCCATGTTTGAAAGCTGTCTCCAGCTTGTGCTCGCAATGCTGCACAGAACAACCCCCCGAGGAGCTCCCTCTGGGAGCAACATTCCTCCTTGGATGTCCTCTCCCTCTTAGTGCTGGTTTGCTGGGGTGTTGGCTATGAAATTCCTGTATCAGGAGAGGGTCCAGGATGTCCCTTGCACTTACCCAACTTCACTCCTCGGCTCCGTAGCCCTCTCAGTGTACCAGGTACTCTAGTTGTCCTTGTCTATGTCGGTAGTTCAGGATCTTGTTTACCTGGTAGATGGGTTCCCCCTCAAAATTTAAGGGCAGGGGGGCTCTTGGGTGGGAGTGTTAGCTGATAGTGGGCCTTGGATTGCTGGTTTCAAACAGGAGATCTGTGGTTGGTAGAAGAGAGCAACTGGACTTGCTTGAAAAGTCTTGAAGACGTTTCGCCTCTCATCTGAAAGGCATCCTCAGTTCTGTCTGTCTAATAGGGAGTATCAAGTATTTATCCTCTCATGGATCATCATAGAATCCGAATCAGAATGCTGATGGCTGCATTGTAGGTGGCTGATAGATGTCATAGACACCCACCTCTGTTCAGTGATGGTCGTTCCAGGTTGACAAAAATGAACGATCCTCTCTGGCTAAATTGTCTGCCAGTTTTCTGGAAGTCCTCTCATACTCCCGCACCAGTCGAAGGGAACTCATCCCAAAGTGCGTAGAAACATATCTGTGAAGATACTCAGTCATCCAGGTACATAGTAATTTGTGGTTGGTAGAAGAGAGCAACTGGACTTGCTTGAAAAGTCTTGAAGACGTTTCGCCTCTCATCTGAAAGGCATCCTCAGTTCTGTCTGTCTAGGAGTATCAAGTATTTATCCTCTCATGGATCATCATAGAATCCGAATCAGAATGCTGATGGCTGCATTGTAGGTGGCTGATAGATGTCATAGACACCCACCTCTGTTCAGTGATGGTCGTTCCAGGTTGACAAAAATGAACGATCCTCTCTGGCTAAGATGTCTGCCAGTTTTCTGGAAGTCCTTTCATACTCCCGCACCAGTCCCGCACCAGTTGCTTTTCAAGCAAGTCCAGTTGCTCTCTTCTACCAACCACAGATTACTATGTACTGGGATGACTGAGTATCTTCACAGATATGTTTCAAACAGGAGATGTGAAAAGTGGGTGCAACTCAGCTGTGAGGTGGGAGCTCTAGTTTATACAAGACTTTGTTGATGCAACGAAGAACTTTGTACATACCAATATAGTGAGCCTATAGCTTCTTACATGTGTTGGGTTCTTTCAGATCCCTTGTGGAGACCCATACCTGATCTCCTGGAGCATATTCCGGGTTCTTGCTCCTGTGTTTGTCTGCATATTGCTTGTATTTAGCATTGACTGTTTCTATTCTCTGGTGTACCTCCTCCCACACCTGTTGGCTCCACTTGAACCAGGTGTACCTGGATGGGTGCATCATCCCATGGGAACAGGGGAGGTTGGTAGCCGAGTATGCATTGGAATGGGGTTAGTTGAGTGGCAGAGTGTTTGAGTGAGTTCTGTGCATACTCGGTCCATGGAAGGAATTTTGCCCAATCCCCCGGTTCCGTATGCAGAAGATTCACAGGAAGCACCCTATTTCCTGGTTGGCCTGTTCGGCTTGGCTGTTGGATTGCGGGCAGTAGCCGGAAGTAAGACTTACTGAAATTCCCAATCTTTCCATGAAGCCTGACCAGAGTCTGGAGATGAACTGGGGGCCCCGGTCGCTGACAATGTCCTCCAGAATGCCAAAATATCTCAAAATGTGGTGGAAGATAAGTTCAGCAGTTTGGAATGCCGTGGGTAGACCTGATAATGGGATGAGTCTGTAAGCCTTGGAAAACCTGTCAATGATGTCAATAACTGTGTTGCCTTGGGTACGTAGAAGATTAGTGATGAAGTCAACAGCCAGGTGTGATCAGGGTCTTAGAGGTACAGGGAGGGGGCATAATTTTCTGGCGGGTGGGGCTCATGGTACCTTGGCTTGTGCACATGCTAAGCATGAGGAGACAAAGTGGTTGATTTCAGTTACCATATCCTCCCACCAATATTTATTCCAAAGTAGCTCGTGTGTACACTGGCTACTGGGATGGCCTGTGGCAGGGGATATATGAGCCCAAGTGATGAGTCTGCCTCTGAGGTTGTGCAGGACATACAGGAGGCCAGGAGGGGGGCAATTCTCTGGAAGTGTCTGCGGTTGAGATCTTTTGATTTCTTCGTCTAAGTCCCAGGTAATGGCCTGAACAAAATACTCAGGTGATAGGATAGGGTGTGGTTCAGAGTTGTGTGGTGAAGAGCTGTGAATTCTGGAAAGTGCATCAGCCTTGGTGTTCTTAGTGCCTGGATGACATGATAGCATGACTTTAAAATGAGTATAAAACAGAGCCCATCTGGCTTGATGTGAGTTGAAACGCTTTGCCTTCTTGAGATATTCAAGGTTCTTGTGATCAGTTAGGATTACAAAGGGGTACGTGGCTCCCTCAAGCCAATGTCTCTATTCTTCAAGGGTTAACTTAATGGCTAGTAGTTCTCTATTGCTGATTTCATAGTTCCTCTCTGCGGGTGTGAGCTTCTTAGAGAAGAAAGCAACTGGGAATTGGGCTTCTCCCCGAATTGTTGAGAGCACTCCCCCTACTCCAGTCTCTGATGCGTCTACTTCTGCTACAAAAGGCTTAGTGGGATCAGGATGCTAAAGTATGGGAGCATGGGTAAAAGTGACCTTAAGTTTTCTGAAGGCCTCCTCGGCTGCTGGATTCCACTGGAGGCTTCGAGGCCCATTCTTTAGGAGAGAGGTCAGGGGTGTGGCAATGGTGCTAAAGCCCCTAATGAAGCACCGGTAAAAACTGGCCAACCCAAGAAAATGTTGTAGTTCCTTAAACAAAGCGGGAGCAGGCCAAAACATGATGGCCAAAACTTTAGCTTTGTCCATGCTGACTCTCTCAGCGCTGATAATGTATCCTAGAAATGAGATCTGGTGTACATGAAATTCACACTTCTCGGCTTTTACATACAGGTGATTTTTGAGTAGGCAGGAGAGTACAGATCTGACGTGCTTTTGAAGGCTTTCATTGTCAGGGGAGTAAATTAAGATGTCATCAATGTAGGCAATGATGTACTTTCCCAACATGTCTCTGAGAATGTCATTGATCAGGCACTGAAATACACTTGGTGCTGAAGAAAGGCCATAAGGCATTACCTGGTATTCAAAATGGCCGGTTATGGTACTGAAGGCCGTCTTCCATTCATCCCCCTCTCTGATTCTGATCAGGTTATACACAGTACATAAGTCCAGTTTGGAGAAGGTTCTAGTGGAACATAGTTGTTCAAGGGCTGAAGGTACAAGAGGGTAGGAGTATTTCACTGTGATTTGGTTGAGACCCCTATAATCAATGCACAGACGAAGACCTCCTCCCTTCTTCTCCACAAAAAAGCCATCAGATGCAGGTGAGGGGGACGGTTGAATGTACCCCTGGTTCAAGGCTTCCTGTACGTATTCTTCCATGGCTGCTTGCTCAGTCTAGGAAAGTGGATAAATATGGTTGAGTGGAGGAGTGGTATCTGGGAGATCGATTACACAGTCATATGGGCAGTGAGGAGGTAGGCCACATGCCTTACCCTTGCTGAATACCTCCTTTAGGTCCATATAACATTCAGGAACGTTGTCGAGTGAGTTGGGCTGTGGACTCTCCATTGACATAGATGAGAGGGTTAGTTGGGGACAAAGCAGACAGTTTTGAAAACAGGTTGATGACCATTGAAGAATGTCTTTATGCTGTCAGGATATCAGTGGATCACATAATTGAAGCTAGGGATAGCCTAAGATGATGTCGTGGTATGCTGTCGATGTAATATACAGCGAAAGAAATTCTGAGTGAAGAGCTCCCACTTGAATTTGAAGAAGGGTAGTGTGAGTGGTGATGCGTTCGTCCCCTATGGGACCTCCATCAATGGTCTTGAGGCTGAGTGGTCTCTGCAAGGTGTTCATGGAAAGGTTGACTTTCTGGATGATTGAGATGTTGATGAAATTCCCCTCTGCCCCGAGTCAATAACTGCAGAGCCCACATGTGTCGATGCTGGCAGCTTCAATATGACTGGTATTTTAAAAGATTGAGGTAACAGGGGACTCACCAGGCTGGTCAGTGCTTCAGCAGGATATATAGAATTGCTGTGAGGTGGATGAATAGGGCATTTAGAAATAAGATGGTTAGGATCACCACAATAGAAACACAAACCCTCACGTTTTCTTCTCTCTCTGAACATTTCAGATGAGCCTGAGATATCTCCATGGACATGGGCATGTTAGTGGCTGGAGGCAGCATGGCAGCATTTTGTAAAGCTAGTCTACTTCTGATTAGATGATCCAATTGGATAGCTAGATCAATGAGAGAGTCTAGAGTTAAGTGTTCATCTCGGACCTGCCTGATCCATCCTGATGCCCTATGTCTGGTTGGAGTCTCATCACATCGCACCTGTGGAGGACAGCCCCATATAGACAGTCAAAAGTCACACTTGGAAGATGCCCTGGACACTTACAGTAATGCTCTTATGGCTGAGGACTACAGTTAACTTGCTAACTTTCTGCAGTTTAGCAGAAGTCATGAACAGTTTTGCACTCAAGTTTCCATCAACTGAAGAGTTATAACATCAACGAAACTGACTTCATGTTAAAACTGTTAATGTTATAATCATGTTGTCTGTTGTCACCCAAATGAGGATGAGCTCCCTTTTGAGTCTGGTTCCTCTTGAGGTTTCTTCCTCATGTCATCTGAGGGAGTTTTTCCTTGCCATCATCGCCACAGGCTTGCTCATTAGGTATAGATTAGGGATAAAATTAGCTTGTGTTTAAAGTCATTCAAATTCTGTAAAGCTGCTTTGCGACAATGTCGATTGTTAAAACCGCTATAGAAATAAACTTGACTTGACATCCCAGCTCACTCAAAACTTCTGGGCATAGACCTTGGTGAAAAGCAGCTTTTAAAACTGGCTCATTCCAGCCACCGTCGGCAGCTAGGGTTCAAAACTCCAGAGCGTATTCAGTGACTCCTCTATTTCCCTGCTTAATGGTCAGCAGACTCTCTCCAACTTCGATACCCTCAGGTTCATGATTGAAGACTCACTTAAATAATTCCAAAAAACAATCATAAAACATAGTGTGCTCACCTCTGCGCTCCCAGACATCACTTGCCTACTGGAGAGCTTTACCAATCAGCAGTGTGAGAAATTTTGCAATCTTTTGATCATTGGAAATGCTGGTGAGGGATGAGACATAAAAGGAGCATTGGAGAAGAAATCCCTTATAGCTGGCAGCATCGCCGGCGTATTTCTCGGGTAACAGGAGGAGCTTTGTGGAGCTTAAGGAGGCTTCAGGGCATGTTAGGAGTGCCTGCAACATCACAGCAGTGAGCTACGCCATCTTAGTCTTGAGGTCTCTGAGCATCTGCTGGTGTTCTCCTAAGAGGCGTCCTTGAGCGTCAAGGGCAGTGTGCTGCATCCATTTGAAGGCGAAGTATCCTGTCAGGGTGCAGGCACTTACGGATGCAGGCACAGGGGAGAGCGGGAGAAGCAAACTGTAGACAGAGTTAAAACAGTAGACAAGAAGCGTAGTCAAAGAAATGGGCGGAGGTCGGTCGATCGGCAAACTGGATAACTTAGATGAGACTAAGAGACACGGTCGAGGTAAACATAAACAAAGGTCGAATACTAGAAGGCAGGCAGAAAGTAAATGGCTTGGTAAGGACAGGAAGGAAACACTGAACTTTGCAGTGAGTGAGAGTGGTGTTTATATAGGGTTGTTGATAATGACGATAGAGACAGGTACATTCAATAAGCTGGAGACAGAGGGCGCTGTGGTTCTTGAGAGTTGTAATTCGTGGTGGCCATGTTTGAAGGCTGTTTCAAACTTGTGCTCTCAATGCTGTTACTGACACCTGTCAGGGTTTGTTTCGTGATAATGACCAGCTCACTGTACATTATCCTTTACATATCATCTTCTTGTTAAATACCTATACATTTCAAATACACCCCTATAAGAATAAAAGGTTCAAATCTTTAACTGTTAAGCATGTAAAGGTTAAAAGGTAAAACATTTAGAATGTCTCATTCATCTCATCTCATTATCTCTAGTCGCTTTATCCTGTTCTACAGGGTCGCAGGCAAGCTGGAGCCTATCCTAGCTGACTACGGGCGAAAGGCGGGGTACACCCTGGACAAGTCGCCAGGTCATCACAGGGCTGACACATAGACACAGACAACCATTCACACTCACATTCACACCTACGGTCAATTTAGAGTCACCAGTTAACCTAACCTGCATGTCTTTGGACTGTGGGGGAAACCGGAGCACCCGGAGAACATGCAAACTCTGCACAGAAAGGCCCTCGTCGGCCACGAACCCGGACTTTCTTGCTGTGAGGCGACAGCACTAACCACTACACCACCGTGCCGCCCTGTTTAGAATGTGTAAAGGTTAAAATTTTTAAATTGTTAAACCATGTTTAAAGGTTAAAATGTTGCTATGGTTTTGCTTTGTAGTTACTATGATATTCCTGTTGGTTGCTAAGGAGTTCCTAGGTGGTTGCTATGGTATTCCAGGTGGTTACAAAGGAATTCCTAGGTAACTGCTATTCTATCAAAGGTGGGTTGTTAGGGTGTTATTACGTGGTTGCTATGTTATCCCACATGGGTGGTACAGTGTTACTCTGTGGTTGCTAGGTGATCACAGCTGATAGCTAGGGTGTTGCTAGGATGCTTGCAAAGTCATCCTAGCTGGTTGGTAGATGTTTGTTATAATATTCCAGGTGGTTGCTAGGGTACTGCTAGATGACTGTTATGCTAACCCTGTTGGTTGTTAGGATGTTGCTCGGTAGTTGCTATGCTAACCCAATTGGTTGCTAAAGTCTTGCTATGGTATTCCAGTTGCTGCTAGGTGCAGTAGATTTGCCACATTATTTTAAAGTGCAGTTATACTGAATCTCAGCCTATATTAAAAGAATATACCTGCACATATAAAACAACATTGCTGTGATTAGCTACAGTACTCACCCTGAGGGCTCATGCCTATGACCAAATCACAGCCATGCTGTTTTATATGTGCATGTATATTCTTTTAATATAAACTGTAGGCATGCTTCTCAGAATTTTATGTTGTCTAATGATTTTTCTACTGATCAATATCAAGGAATATGGTCTTGAAAACAAGGTGAAGTGCCAATAAAGGTATGTTTACATATATTACATGTTATGCACAATGCCTGTGCTTCTACAAACATTTGCCAAAAAAAAAAGGGCAAGCAATCTGGTAAAATACAAGTTATTGGGATTGAAGCTTGTCTAACTGTTTGATGACAGAATGTGTTCCATGTAGGTAACAAGTGCACAGATTTGTGATCTATGAAGTAAACTGTAAGTGCAACTAAAAGTGAATGATATAGCATGACGTTTTTTTCTCTAGTCTTCAGAATGAGCTTTTAGCAAACTTGCATGGAAGCTGGCGATAAGTGGTCCACTGCAAAAAGCGCTTATAATATCATAAAACCATAATGGCAGGCACATTACAACTATAACAAGAAA
Source organism: Neoarius graeffei (assembly GCF_027579695.1). Classification (NCBI taxonomy): domain Eukaryota; kingdom Metazoa; phylum Chordata; class Actinopteri; order Siluriformes; family Ariidae; genus Neoarius; species Neoarius graeffei. Next base: position 46,066,260 of record NC_083590.1, on the reverse strand, counting down.
CATTTCAGAGTGGGACCTTGTGTACACACAGTATTCAGCATTATACAGTAATACGAGATGGTCACTCAAAAATAGCTCTAAAATACATTTTATGAATACCGTATGAATTCTGAATACCAAATTACAGTGAACTGAAGACACAGGCAGGCAGGATGATAACACTCTCAGGAATAAGCCACTTTGTTGAGCTCAAGGGATTAAGCTTGGCTGGTATATATTCCTAAATTCACACTAGCAACTGCCAAGTCACTCGTGTCACTTGTAGTTTCTCTCATGTGGCTGTGTAGTGACTGTTACTGACCACTTGTGGGCATGCACTGCCAAGAATTTTTTTTAGTTCCGTTCAGAATCAGGAAATTGCAGCTCTGTGTCAAGCATGTACCTAGAAAATGAATGGTCCTTTTGTAAGTTTTTTTTTTTTTTACTTGTGTGAACGTAGGCAGCAGCTGGGCTCTGACAAGCCACAAACCCTTGTCAGGAAAACAGTACAGGATGTGTCCTTGTTAACGTTACTTTGCAACATGTGTTCTGAGACCTCCAAGCCTTTGTTGCCCAGGCTCACCAAATTAAATTAAAGAGGTACTGCACACTTAAATGTGTTTTTTTAAGCTGTAAACTAAATGATATGACCCTACTGTGATGAAACACATCAATGCTGGTATTAATATTGACAAAATTACAATGTTTATTTAAAAAATCAGCATGTTATGGGTTGAAAATCGCTCAAAACACCATCTACTGGTTTAAATCAACCTGAACCTTGCAAGGCCGATGCTGACGTAGAGTGGACCATTTGGTATTTCTCAACTTCATGAAATTTTTTGGCTCAGCTCACATATGCTGATTGAGACTCATCATCATCGCCACCCCGCCTCCCTCCTCAGCTCCTCCCCACTCCCCTTCTCAGCTCATCCCCATCCCTACCCCCTTGCCCACTTTTTATCATTTTTCAAAATCAGGCAGTGGGTGGAATTAGGCTCAGAGCTGAGGGTGAGGTTACACTTTAATTTTAATTTATTAGCTTTTTGCCATAGCAAGATCTATATATGTACATACATTATGGCTTGGAAACCACTACAGCTTGCGCCAATTACAGTGGCCCCATTGTACATTCTGCATGTCTTTGAACTCCTTTAAGACTCCTCCCCTATAATTATGACTGCCTAAATTTGTTAAAAATCAAAAATTGTTTGCAGTTACATAAGCTTAGTTTCATTAACCATATGATAATATTTAATTAATGCACCACTACCACCACCACTCTGACACAATTCCAACTCAAAGATTATTCACTGAGGTGAGTGAGTAGATTTTTGGGTGGTAATCGACAGCTTGATCTTGAAGTAACAGTGATCTAGAATTGTGTCCATGCTGCCCCCTCGTCACTCACCCACCAATCCTACCTTCCTTCTTCCTGTCATACATCAGACAAGCCTTCGTGTGGCTCTCACAGAACCGCCTGTCCTGCAGGGGCTTGTCCTGAGCTGTCATTCTCCTAATGAATTTCTCCAGCAGGCTGCCACTGAGCATACTGCTACAACTTGGTGGGGGGTTGGAGGGGGTTGATGAATTCTGTCACCGATCTAGTCACCCCATGTTAATCTGACCTTAAAGGATGATTCGGTATCAAGAACTAGTTATGCAATGGCAGATATAAATAACACACCAAGCATATTTATTAAGCAGACCCAATTCTTGTATTTAATGCAGTCTAAAGCCTGTACATTATGCACATAAATTACACATCAGCTTCATTTAAAAAGCAAACCAATATATTGGGAAAAGTGTTGGATTCTTCAGGTCAAGTCTGTCCACTAACACGTGGCTGATGAAAAGGCGTTCATGTAAACACAAGGTACATAGTAAACAATAACCCATGAACGTCAGGCTTACTTAAATGTATGCAATTATAGATTTTTCAGTTGTCAGAATTAGAAAATCTGACATTATGAACAAGTCTGTCCCCAAGCATAACATATTCCTCTGTGCTTTAGGAAAAGGGTTGTCGTGGGGTTGAGGGGAAGGAGGGGGGTGGAATGGTGGGTTGGGTGACTCGGTGTACGTGACAGAGTGGCATGCTAACGTACTAAATACTATGTCAAAATAGCACATCACCTGTGGTTAGACATACAAATTAGTAACCTTCTGACGCATTGTGGCTGCTACATACGACACAACAGAACACGACACGACACGACTATCATTTATCTTTTTTCCCCCAGCACTATACATTTGCATTATGCTCCTCAAGGAGACACGAAGGAAAGGAGCTGTTTGGAAGATGTGAGGTCTCTTAATTGCGTGGCATTCTTATGAACCTGTGAAGTGTATTATCCATAGTGAGGTAAAGTTACAAGATATCCAGGAGGTGTGTGTGTGAGAGAGAGAGAGATGTTGGTGCCAGGGGACAGAGGAGCTCTGTCTGTGTGTGTGTGTGTGTGTGTGTGTGTGTGTGTGTGAGCCAGAACAGCTCAAGTATGTGTGCGTAGTCAGGTGAGAGACATAGTCCTGTGTTAGTCTGCACAGTCCGCGCGCATCAATGACAGACGGGTCACTGGAAATGTCTTTCTGCTGTACCGCAAACATGCACATGCACGCGCATTGCTACGCCTGTTCTGAAGGGCAAAGCCGGGAGCACTGAGCAAGAATCTCGGGGGATGAACAACAACAACAACAACAATAGTAAATACATAAATAAATAATACTATTATTCATAATAATAATAATCAAACCCACTAACCGTGTTAGGATCTCGAGACTGTGTCCTTCGCGCGGATTCCGGTCCGCTGCGCGTGCGTTCCTCTGCCGTCCATTTTCACGAGCTTTTTCTTTTTCTTCTTCTCTTTTCTCCTCTGTTCAGTGCTGTAGGCTACATATACAGTCTCGACCTTTCTTTACTCAGCCTGCCTACATGTTGCTCGCTCTCTCTCTCTCTCCAGTTATTTTGTTAAAATTCAGTATATACGCCCCGTCACCTAGCAACCTCTCTCTCTCTCTCTCTCTCTCGCTCGCTCGCTCGCTCTCTCCATCACTCGCGCTCGCGACACGTGTTGAATGCTAAACTTGTGGCAGGTTCTTAACGTTCTTTCATAACTGCAGTCGACCTTAGCCAACAACTGCGGCTACAAAATATACAACATGTGAAAAATACACCCTTCATTCACTACGCCCTCTCCATTTATCGCAACGTCACATTCTTAATTTTCTCTCAAGGTTAATAAATCTATGGAATAGCCAGTCTAAGAACTGTGTGTGTGTGTGTGAGAGAGAGAGAGAGAGAGAGAGAGAGGCTAACCGTCCAGAACCGTTGCCATGCCAGAGCTATAAGGTGACGTTCTAAATGTATGGAACGCCGATTGGGCCATAAGGTATAGTTCTGCGGTCGCATTGATTGATTGATTGATTGATTGATTGATTGATTGATTGATTGATTGATTCCGAACAGTAAAGAAGATATAAAAACAAACAAAAAATAAAAATAAAAAATGCAATCATCAAAACATCGTCAAAAACAGAATAGCGTAGCCACAAGGCAATAACATAATAATGTTTGGAAAGGATTAGGAAGAAGTAAATAACTTATCAAATCCTAACCCTCTATAGCAGGGGTGGGCAATTATTTTTTTTCCATGGGGCCACATGAGAAACAGAAAATTTTGTGGAGGGCCGGACCAAAAGGCTGAATTAAATTCTGCATAATATTAATTGTATTTCTTTATATAAAGCAATAAATATCATTGTTTTTACAAGCTGCTAAGACTGGTAAGAGTATGGAAAAAACGAGGTTGCCTTACAAAAAATGTCATTTATTCAATCAAATTTCCCAAAACAATGGTTAACAAAATGTGAACGTTTGTACCTTTTTTTTTTCCAGTCACATTCACCCCAAAACACAATAAAGACATCACAATATTGTCTTTCTACTCCAAATATCAAGCAAGATACATCATATTATAATAATGATGCCCACATTTGTAGTTTAATCACCTCATTTGGTGCTTTTCGCCAGAGATCGGCTCCGGCGCCTGCTGGTGACGTCACACGATGTGATTGGCTGGACCATTTGAAGGATGACGTACTGTACAAGTTTGTGGTTGGTCTGGACAAATTACGGAAGCAGTTATCGCGGGATTAGTTTTCGTGGGATTTTATGTCATGTTCATGTCGCGCGCATTGCGTTGTTGTTGAACACAACTTCAAAATAAAAGCAATGCACATTCAGTCCATGCATGAGGTAAAATTAGAAAATACGTTTATTTTGTAATTTCTAATTAACCTTACGCGGGCCGGTCAGAATGAACCAAAGGGCTGGATGCGGCCCGCGGGCCGGAAAATGCCCAGGTCTGCTCTATAGCCTCGGTCACAACTGGCCGTACGTGCTCCTATGGCCGGTCTACGTGCAAGAAATGCACGGAGGGCGTGCGTGTGACGTGCTGATTTTCGAGCCGTAGACTGGCCGCAGACCGGCCGCAGAGGTTCTTTGTCATGTCAAACAAACTCTACGGGCGCTTACGTTTTTTTCATGTTGCAAGACAAACTTACGGCCAACGTGCATCTTTCTCCACGAACAAAAAAAATGCAGCGATTTGGGAAATGCCAAAAATCGCACGGCCAAAAAATCATACGTCCGGTTGTGACCTAGGCTTATACCACCATTAATCAAACATCACTTTCCACCATAATAAACTATATATACAAAAGAAATATGCATATTATGCTTATATATTATATACAATTATGCACTATATATAAAAAAAAAAAATCTCCTTCTCACCCCCGGCGGGGGGGTGGTATCCATGTCATCCTCAAGCTCGGGTCCTCTACCAGAGGCCTGGGAGTTTGAGGGTTCTGCGCAGTATCTTCGATGTTCCTAGGACTGCGCTCTTCTGGACTGAGGCTTCAGATGTTGTTCCTGGGATTTGCTGGAGCCACTCTCCCAGTTTGGGGGTTACTGCCCCAAGTGCCCCCACTACCACAGGGACCACGCAGCCCTTGACCTTCCACATCCGTTCCAGCTGCTCTTTCAACCCTTGATACTTCTCAAGTTTCTCATGTTCCTTCTTCCTGATGTTGGCGTCAGCTGGGATCGCCACATCTATCACCACCACCCTCTTCTGCTCTTTGTCCACCACCACTATGTCCGGTTGGTTAGCCAGGATCTGTTTGTCAGTCTGGAAGCTGAAGTCCCACAGAACCTTGGCCCTGTTGTTCTCAGCCACCTTCTGTGGTATGGCCCATTGGGACTTGGGTACTTCTATTCCATACTGGTTGCAGATGTTCCTGTATACTATCCCAGCCACTTGGTTGTGCCTCTCCATGTACGCTGATCCAGCTAGCATCTTACACCCTGCTACTATGTGCTGGACTGTTTCAGGGGCTTCTTTGCACAGTCTGCATCTTGGGTCTGATCTACTCTGGTAGATCCTGGCCTCTATGGCTCTTGTGCTTATGGCCTGTTCTTGTGCTGCCATGATTAGTGCCTCTGTGCTGTCTGTCAGTCCTGCATTATCCAGCCACTGGTAGGATTTCTTGATATCAGCCACTTCCTCTATCTGACGGTGGTACATGCCATGTAGGGGTTTGTCCCTCCAGGTTGTCTGTTCCTCCTCCTCCTCTGCACTCTCATCAGGGTTCTGCTGCCTGAGACATTCACTTAGCAGTTCATCCTTTGGGGCCATCTTTCTGATGTATTCTCGGATTTTCGATGTTTCATCCTGGACCGTGGTCTTGACGCTCACTAGCCCTCGGCCTCCCTCTTTCCGCTTAGTGTATAGTCTCAGGGTGCTGGACTTGGGGTGGAATCCTCCATGCATGGTGAGGAGCTTTCTAGTCTTGATATCTGTGGCTTCTATCTCCTCCTTTGGCCAGTTTATGATACCAGCGGGGTATCTGATGACTGGTAGTGCGTACATGTTGATGGCTCGGACCTTGTTCTTACCATTCAGCTGACTTTTCAGGACCTGCCTTACTCTCTGGAGGTATTTGGCTGTGGTTGACTTCCTTGTGGCCTCTTCATGGTTTCCATTAGCCTGTGGGATGCCAAGGTACTTGTAGCTGTCTTGGATATCACCTATGTTGCCCTCTGGTAGGTCAATCCCCTCAGTCCGGATCATCTTGCCTCTCTTTGAGACCATCTGGCCACACTTGTCCAATCCGAATGACATCCCTATGTCATCGCTGTAGATCCGGGTGGTGTGGATCAGCGAGTCTATTTCTCGCTCGTTCCTGGCATACAGCTTGATGTCATCCATGTAGAGCAGGTGGCTGATTGTTGCCCCACTATGGAATCGGTACCCGTAGCCGCTCTTCGTGATGATCTGACTGAGGGAGTTCAGGCCTATGCAGAACAGCAGTGGTGATAGCGCATCTCCTTGGTATATGCCGCACTTGATGTTGACTTGGGCAATGGGTTTTGAGTTGGCCTCTAGGGTTGTCTTCCACATTTCCATTGAGTTCTGGATGAAAGTCCTTAGGTTCCTGTTGATCTTATACAGTTCCAGACATTCCAGTATCCATGTGTGTGGCATTGAGTCGTAGGCTTTCTTGTAGTCAATCCAGGCAGTGCACAGGTTGGTCTGTCTCTTCTTACAGTCTCGGGCGACTGTTCTATCAACCAGTAGCTGGTGCTTGGCTCCTCTGGTGTTACTGCCAATTCCTTTCTGTGCCTCGCTCATGTATTGAGCCACATGCTTACTCGTTTTTGCCGCAATGATGCCTGACAGGGCCTTCCATGTTGTGCAGAGACAGGTAATTGGCTGGTAGTTGGATGGGATGGGTCCCTTCTGGGGGTCCTTCATGATTAGGACTGTCCTGCCTTGGGTTAGCCATTCTGGGTGGGTCCCATCCCTCAGCAGCTGGTTCATCTGTGCTGCTAGGCGTTCATGGAGTGCAGTTAGCTTCTTCAGCCAGTACGTATGGATCATATTGGGGCCTGGTGCTGTCCAGCTCTTCATCTTTGACACTCTTTCTTGGATGTCTGCCATTGAGATGGTTACTGGTTCTTGTTCTGGGAGGTTGCTGTGGTCAGCTCTTAAGTCCACTAACCATTGGGCATTGGTGTTGTGTGATGCCTTTCTTTCCCATATGTCTTTCCAGTATTTTTCCACCTCAGCTCTTGGTGGGTCTGACCGGTTGTTGTTTCCCTGCCACTGAGAGTACACCTTGGCTGGTTCAGTGGAGAACAGCTTGTTTATTCTCCTGGCCTCTCCCTCCTTGGTGTATCTCTTCAACCGGGTGGCCAGAGCTGTTAGTCGCTGTTTGGCAGTTTCGAGTGCCTCTGGTATGGAGAGTGAGTTGTACTTCCTGGGTGCCCCTTTATTCACCATGTTCCCTTTCTGTAGTTCAGCTAGCTGGCTAACTTCTCTCCGTGCTGCCTTTATCTTGGCCTCTAATCGTCTTTTCCATACTGTTTGTTATGTCCCGAGCCCACCTTGTGTCCAAGCATCTCCATGATTACTGTTGCTGTACTGTGTATCAGCTTGTTGGTCTCAGTGATGGTTCTTGTGGAGATTGTCTTCAGAGCAGCATTCACATCTACTAGTAGATCTTCTGAAGGTACTTGGCAACTCAGCTTCGGTATTCGTCGGGAGCTCCAGGTTTCCAGTTGGGTCACGATCTTCCTTCTCAGGTCAGCAGCTCTTGTGTTGAGGCTGTTAGGGCTTGGTACCCAATCTCTGGTTGTGGGGATGATGATGACGACGACATCTCCCCGCTGACCTGTCTTCCTGGCTCCCCCTTGCCGTAGCATCGTTGTTGTATTTCATTAATCTCTAGTTGTGATAGTAGATTTCGATTCCTCATCCATCGATGTCTTGTTCCAGTAGCCCATTTCTCATCAGTTTGCCCTGGTTCCCTAGCAACTGACGCAGACCTTGTTGACCCGGGGCGACGTCTGAGCCGGTATGACTCTATCAGTTATGTCTTCACTCATTCCTGAGGTAGGCTGATATATCATGATATATGGACCTAAGGACCCTTACTGGATGATGTTTTGCCCCGACCAGGATTCGAACCCCGATCTCCTGCATCATAGTCAGTGAGCATTACCACTGTACTATCCAGCTGATTATATATATATATAATCACAAATATATATATATATATATACACAAATACTCACTTTTTATATAATATATCCGAATGTACCTATACCCACATATATACACTTATATCATCAATAGCATGTTATTGTAATTCCTCCTCCCTATACCTCATAAAGATCTGTTCCTTATACCTTTTTTTGAACTGGTTTATTTCATTAGCTCCACATTCAAACTGTTCCATAGCTTTACTCCACAAATAGAGATAGTGAACATTTTTAACGTTGTCCTAGCACTGCGAATTTTAAATTTCAATTTCCCCCTAATACAGGGGTGGGCAATTATTTTTTCCATGGGGCCACATGAGAAACAGAAAATTTTGTGGAGGGCCGGACCAAAAGGCTGAACTAAATTCTGCATAATATTAATTGTATTTCTTTATATAAAGCAGTAAATAACATTGTTTTTACAAGCTGCTAAGACTGGTAAGAGTATGGAAAAAACAAGGTTGCCTTACAAAAAATTTCATTTATTCAATCAAATTTCCCAAAAGAATGGTTAACAAAATGTGAAAGTTTGTACCAGGAGCGTCACTAGGCCTTTTTTACTGGGGCACGTGCCCCAGTAAAAATCAGCTGTGCCCCAGTAAGAAAATGTTGAAAGATTTTCGTAACAAACTAGTTTCTTTGGCAGATCATTTATCTACTGTAAGTTGTAGGACAGAGTGTGTTGCAAACTTCTATCGCCTCTTCTTTCTAACTAATTTTCTGATTGGTCTGGGAGATTATCACTGTAAACATACTGTAGCGTGTGTGCAGTGTGCCATGAGTCCATTTAGCCTACTGGAGAGATGAGTCTACTCTTTGAATGAGTCAGAGAACGGGCTCTGGATGAGTTAAAGTAGCGCGAAGTTTTTGCAACAAAAAATATGTTAAAACCATATTTTAACAAACCCATTAAACTACATCGAATTAAATGATATTAAATTACTTTTCAAGATGGATATCAGACAATTCTTCTCAAGAAGCAGAGACAGGGGCAGGGAAACAGTGACAGATGAGGAGGAGGGTGAGAGAGGTAAGATTAAGGTCATAGGCTATGTGCTAGTCAGTCATAACTAACCAGCTAAGTTCGTGAATCGTGAGAGTTGAGGTTGCATAATAGAAAACTTGAATCAAATACATAAAATTAGTTAGGTTATTCATCTGTTTAACTGTTCCATGAAATGTTTGGCAGGTTTACTGCATATGAAAGACAATAGAGTATGTTTAAATAAACATCTTAATGCATTCTTGAACAGACTCTCCCTTTTTAACTTTACCAATAGATGTATATCAGGAACGTTAAGGTGCAACGTTAACATCCCCCTCTAACACACTCACAGACACACACACATACATTTTAATACCCCCCCCCAGTACCATGTCCCTAGCCCTTACTGAATGTCCTATGTCCTGGTTCACTAATGTTGTATGTTTTTTGTTATATTGTTTGTTACACACATCTTGGTTTTGTAGTAAATTAAAATAATAAAAAAAGGAACGTTAAGGTGCATTGTGTGTGTGGGGGGGGGATTTTGTGTGTGTGTCGGGGGGGCAGTGCCCCAGTAAAGCTTAATTCCTAGTGACGACCCTGGTTTGTACCATTTTTTTTTCAGTCACATTCACCCCAAAACACAATAAAGACATCACAATATTGTCTTTCTACTCCAAATATCAAGCACCAAGTCCACCAAGCACTCTTTCACAAATTCCCCCTCCGAGAATGGCTTATTGTTTTTAGCGATTTTGTGGGAAAGCACAAAGCTGGTCTTGGTTGCTGCATCCCTGGATATGTGACGCTTGGTAAAAAAGTCTTGCTGCTTTTCTAGCTTAGCCAGCAAAGCTTCCGCTATTTCAGCATCAGTCAAGTTTCGGTATTTCTCAGCATGCTTTGTCTGGTAATGCCGACCCAAATTGTAGTCTTTGAACACGGCGATCTGCTCTCCGCAAACTAAACACATGGCTTTATCTCTGACTTCAGTAAATAAATATTTAGCAGTCCATGTTTTGTTGAGGGCAGCACGGTGGTGTAGTGGTTAGCGCTGTTGCCTCACAGCAAGAAGGTCCGGGTTCGAGCCTCGTGGCCAGCGAGGGCCTTTCTGTGTGGAGTTTGCATGTTCTCCCCGTGTCCACCTGGGTTTTCTCCGGGTGCTCCGGTTTCCCCCACAGTCCAAAGACATGCAGGTTAGGTTAACTGGTGACTCCAAATTGACCGTAGGTGTGAGTGTGAATGGTTGTCTGTGTCTATGTGTCAGCCCTGTGATGACCTGGCGACTTGTCCAGGGTGTACCCCGCCTTTCGCCCGTAGTCAGCTGGGATAGGCTCCAGCTTGCCTGCGACCCTGTAGAAGGATAAAGCGGCTAGAGATAATGAGATGAGATGAGATGTTTTGTTGAAAGCCCTGCATTCGGCATCTACCTTTCTTCTTTTCGTGGACATTTTGGGGGCTAAAGTCTTCTTGTGATCTGCTCCCAACAACGTCGATTCGGTGTAGGTATCAGATCTACAGATCGGCTTGGCTCCGGTGCCTGCTGGTGACGTCACACTATGTGATTGGCTGGACCGTTTGAAGGATGACGTACAAGTTTGTGGTTGGTCTGGACAAATTACAGAAGTAGTTATCATGGGATTAGGTTTCGTGGGATTTCATGTCATGTTCATGTCGCGCGCATTGCGTTTTTGTTGAACACAACTTCAAAATAAAAGCAATGCACATTCAGTGCATGCATGCATGGGGTAAAATTAGAAAATATGTTTATTTTGTAATTTCTAATTAATCTTACGCGGGCCAGTCAGAATGAACCAAAGGGTTGGATGCGGCCCAAGGGCCATAAAATGCCCAGGTCTGCATTAATACGTCAAATTTGAATGTCTTAAAGCAGCAAGATGTAGGAATTTTACCTTAAAATAGAAGCTTCAAAATCATTTTGATGGTACGTTGACTTGCAGTAGGGAGTGGACCATCTCGTCTCCACACCTGGTTCACCAGTTAAAGCACTGTTACCCCTTTTCCACCCACAGGGAACGGGTTCTTGAACCGGTTCCGTTCAGGATTCTTTGAATCTTGGTGCCAAGGCAAACCAGCCCACAATTTCACCAGTTTTGAGTGGGACTGTTGTAATCATGGGCATGTCATGAACAGAGGGCATTGTATAATGCACAACGGGTGTAAACAGTAGTAGCAGGGTGGTGTTGCACATTGATTACCTGCGAGCTTTTGTTCTGGTATACCCCTTTTCCACCAAATCAGTTCCAGGGCTGGTTCGGGGTCAGTGCTGGTGCTGGTTCACAACTCGTTCAACTTGCGAACCAGCTGAGAACCAGTTTGCTTTTCCATAGCTCGGGGTGCTAAGGGGAGCCATGTCATTACGTCACTGTATACGTCAGTTATGTCACTGCGTTTGCATAAACCTTGGCGCGAACATCAAAGCAACAGCAACACAGAGGAGAAGAAGAAGAAGAAGCAACAACAACACAGACCACTGCTGCTTTGCTGCATCCATGATATCTCACAGTCTTGCTATTGTTGGTCTTAACAACTCCACCCCCCCCCACTGACGTAAGCAGTTCTTTCCTCTAGCCCAGTAAAGAGCTGGTGCTATCCTGGAACCGGTTTTTCTGGCCCAGAGCCAGTTCTTTGTCAGTGGAAACAGAAAACCCAGTTCCAAACTAAGCACTGGCCCCGAACTAGCCCTGGAACTAATTTGGTGGAAAAGGGCTATTATTGCAGATATTTGTTTTTGGTCCATTTTTTTCTGACGATGTATCCTTTTCTGTTGTGTTCTCCATTGCTGCACTCCACTTCCTCTCCAAACTAATGACACACCCATTGATGTCGTCACAGTTCATGCTGGAAAAACCAGCTATACTTTGGTTCCAGCTGGAACCAACTTTTCAGGTTCTGAACCAATTTATTTTTGGTTGAAATACTCTGAACAGTTAAAAAATTGGTACATCAACAAGAATGGAACCCGTTCCTTGTTCCCAAAAACAGGTATGTGTAACTCTGGTGGAACATCCCGGAGATTTCCCACGAGATCTGGGAAGTGCTTTATGGCACCATGGAAACTGCATAAAGCATTACAGCACTGTGAGAACTGTATAACACTTTACTGTACCACGTCACACATAGAAAATAAGTACCCTATGGGTACATATGGCTACTGCTTATACAACCCCGATTCCAAAAAAGTTGGGACAAAGTACAAATTGTAAATAAAAACGGAATGCAATAATTTACAAATTCCAAAAACTGATTTTGTATTCACAATAGAACATAGACAACATATCAAATGTCGAAAGTGAGACATTTTGAAATTTCATGCCAAATATTGGCTCATTTGAAATTTCATGACAGCAACACATCTCAAAAAAGTTGGGACAGGGGCAATAAGAGGCTGGAAAAGTTAAAGGTACAAAAAAGGAACAGCTGGAGGACCAAACTGCAACTCATTAGGCCAATTGGCAATAGGTCATTAACATGACTGGGTATAAAAAGAGCATCTTGGAGTGGCAGCGGCTCTCAGAAGTAAAGATGGGAAGAGGATCACCAATACCCCTAATTCTGCGCCGACAAATAGTGGAGCAATATCAGAAAGGAGTTCGACAGTGTAAAATTGCAAAGAGTTTGAACATATCATCATCTACAGTGCATAATATCATCAAAAGATTCAGAGAATCTGGAAGAATCTCTGTGCATAAGGGTCAAGGCCGGAAAACCATACTGGGTGCCCGTGATCTTCGGGCCCTTAGACGGCACTGCATCACATACAGGCATGCTTCTGTATTGGAAATCACAAAATGGGCTCAGGAATATTTCCAGAGAACATTATCTGTGAACACAATTCACCGTGCCATCCGCCGTTGCCAACTAAAACTCTATAGTTCAAAGAAGAAGCCGTATCTAAACACGATCCAGAAGCGCAGACGTCTTCTCTGGGCCAAGGCTCATTTAAAATGGACTGTGGCAAAGTGGAAAACTGTTCTGTGGTCAGACGAATCAAAATTTGAAGTTCTTTATGGAAATCAGGGACGCCGTGTCATTCGGACTAAAGAGGAGAAGGACGACCCAAGTTGTTATCAGCGCTCAGTTCAGAAGCCTGCGTCTCTGATGGTATGGGGTTGCATTAGTGTGTGTGGCATGGGCAGCTTACACATCTGGAAAGACACCATCAATGCTGAAAGGTATATCCAGGTTCTAGAGCAACATATGCTCCCATCCAGACGACGTCTCTTTCAGGGAAGACCTTGCATTTTCCAACATGACAATGCCAAACCACATACTGCATCAATTACAGCATAATGGCTGCGTAGAAGAAGGGTCCGGGTACTGAACTGGCCAGCCTGCAGTCCAGATCTTTCACCCATAGAAAACATTTGGCGCATCATAAAATGGAAGATACGACAAAAAAGACCTAAGACAGTTGAGCAACTAGAATCCTACATTGGACAAGGATTGGTTAACATTCCTATCCCTAAACTTGAGCAACTTGTCTCCTCAGTCCTCAGACGTTTACAGACTGTTGTAAAGAGAAAAGGGGATGTCTCACAGTGGTAAACATGGCCTTGTCCCAACTTTTTTGAGATGTGTTGTCGTCATGAAATTTAAAATCACCTAATTTTTCTCTTTAAATGGTACATTTTCTCAGTTTAAACATTTGATATGTCATCTATGTTCTATTCTGAATAAAATATGGAATTTTGAAACTTCCACATCATTGCATTCCGTTTTTATTTACAATTTGTAATTTGTCCCAACTTTTTTGGAATCGGGGTTGTAAATAAAATTGTTTCCTGATGCCATGTCCATATAGTAAATATAGCATATATATTTATTCTATGAGGCAGTAGCCACAAAAATGAAGTGTAATCCAAAAATGAACAATTTAAAAACCACAGAAGTAAAATATACCAAGTGTCTGTACTTTATATTATTCTACTCTACCTTTTACAGTTTTCAAAACTGAAACCTCTGAACTAAGGGCTGACATACACACTGTCGCCATGACCGAAACTTTTATTTCCCGGAAAAGGCCTGGCGCTAGAGCTCAGTGGTCTCAATACTCTTTTCGACAACTTCCCATAACAACTCGGAAGTGCATCACATCTACATCACACATGGGACCACTGGCCGAAGAAGGCGAGGAAAGGGGGACAACCTGGAGTATATTTTAAAATAGGAACGCACTTTCCCTCAGTAATAAGTATAAACATGTCTGAAAGTGATTTCTTTAGTCTATCCCATTTGTTTTGAATGATGAACTGAATTGTGTATGCTCACTGGTCATTTTAATGGAACACCTGTATGCGCAGTGTGCTATTGTTACACTCATTCTTACAACATGATGACATAATGGCTACAGCCTCTATTTGAGGCAGTAGCCACAAAAACAATGGAAGAAATAACCATTGTAAAAATCCAAATCACATACACAATGCAATGCATGAACCTCATCTCATCATCTCTAGCCACTTTATCATGTTCTACAGGGTTGCAGGCAAGCTGGAGCCTATCCCAGCTGACTACAGGCGAAAGGCGGGGTACACCCTGGACAAGTCGCCAGGTCATCACAGGGCTGACACACAGACACAGACAACCATTCACACTCACATTCACACCTACGGTCAATTTAGAGTCACCAGTTAACCTAACCTGCATGTGTTTGGACTGTGGGGGAAACCGGAGCACCCGGAGGAAACCCACGCAGACACGGGGAGAACATGCAAACTCCGCACAGAAAGGCCCTCGCCAGCCACGGGGCTCGAACCCAGACCTTCTTGCTGTGAGGCGACAGCGCTAACCACTACACCACCGTGCCGCCCTGAAAAAAATATTACCAATATTAACTATAATAAAGTAATTTAAGAATGTATTTAAGACTGGTACTGTACATCCATCTATCCATCCATCCATTATCTGTAGCCACTTATCCTGTACAGGGTCGCAGGCAAGCTGGAGCCTATCCCAGCTGACTATGGGTGAGAGGCAGGGTACACCCTGGACAAGTCGCTAGGTCATCACAGGGCTGACACATAGACACAGACAACCATTCACATTTGCGGTCAATTTAGAGTCACCAGTTACCCTAACCTGCATGTCTTTGGACTGTGGGGGAAACTGGAGCACCCGGAGGAAACCCACGCGGACAACACGCAAACTCCGCACAGAAAGGCCCTCGCCAGCCACAGGGCTCAAACTAGGACCTTCTTGCTGTGAGGTGACAGCGCTAACCACTACACCACCGTGCCGCCCGCAATGCATGAATCATACTTTTTAATTAATTGAGCAAACTAATGCAGGGTTGCAAACTGTTTATTCTGTCCTGATGTTAGCTGTAATGAGCTGTCTCATGGCTAACAACCGTTTTCAGACAGCAAATTGTATATCCCTGCCAAGAATGATTATGATGTAGGCTGTAACATTATCAGTTTATCCCTGTCTCACAGAGGTTTGTAGTTTTTTCTGTCCTCAGTCCTGTCTCAGGCTAGTATGCAAATAAATAAATTCATCTCATGCCAAAACATTTGGTCAGTCTTTGCCAATCTCACTCCAAATAAGTGAGAAATCTTGCAAACCTATATCACCTAGCTTGTAACAAATTACACTGCCCAAATTATATTATGTGCAATATGTACCTATATCATGTCCCCCACAACATTTTTTTTTCAATTGCACACATACTCCACATTCAAACACTTCGCAAACAATGTCCAATATATGGCCAAAAAATGCAAACATGGTATTTCAGCAAAGCTAAAATTTTGTCATTATTTTTTGTTATTCCTTTTGTTTTGTTAGTGTTCATCTCCAATGTCACAATAAATAAACGTATGTAATCATATTGCATGATTAAATCCTGTAATATTATTCTACCTTGTCAGTCAACATGGTTCTTTGATTTCTGACGTTGTCTTTGCAAGCTATGTATCCTTCAGCTTGTAAACAAATGCATATGTACAGCTGTCCATGGAGGGGATGGAGACTCAAAACACAATTTGTATTCACGACAGTGGTATAAAAGTGAATTATACTCCATAACTGTAGGATGAGCCAAGGAGCAAAAAATACCAATTCTGGCATAATCAACTTTAAGCTGACAGAAAATACCCTTTTAACACATCCATTTTTAAAGTCTTAAGGTGTTTAGACTATCAGTGTGTCAGTAGAGGCGCTGAAGTCAACAGCGCAAATCAAACTACAAACATGGCCGCTCAGAACTACAACAGCCAGGATTCGCAGTGCCCCCTGTCACCAGAATATTGATTTCAGCTGTTGTTCATTACCACAACACTACTTAAGCCCCTCTCTGACATTGCCTCAGTGCAAAGTATTGTTCTGAGTTTATAGTCCATAAAGCCTTGTTTTCTCTGCCTGTTTCTACTGTTATCGACTCTCATTTTCCTCATTTCATCTACACTTCCTGCTTTGCCTATGTCACCCTGTTTGCCAATCGACCGACCCTTGCCTGCCTTCTGACTATGATTTCTGCTTCACGATTTGGCTTTGTACTGTTTGCTCACTGCTTCTTCCTGTAATTACATCAGTAAGTGCCTGCATCCTGACAGGATACTTCGCCTACAATGGATGTAGCAGAAGAAGCCAAACAAACCACATTGAATGCTCAGGGAAGGTTGTTAGGAGAACATCAACAAGTGCTTGCTGACCTTAACACATGGATGACGCAACTTGCAACTGTGATGTCGCAGGCCCTCCTTCCACACTCTGAAGCACCTTCCAGTGCTGCATTGCAACTCCCTGTTCCCGAAAAGTATACCGGAGACACAACCGCCTGTAAAGGGTTTTTGCTACAGTGCTCTCTGTACTTCTCTACCATGCCTTGTCTTTCTGATGAACACAAAATTGCCAAGTTCCTAACCTTCCTCACGGGTAAGGCTCTACTGTGGGCCAGCTCTGTATGGAGAAAAGAAGCAGAACACACGACTTCTTATGAGAGTTTCCTCAAGCTCTTCAAACGAGTGTTCAATCATGAACCTGAGGTCATTTAAGTTAGTGAAAGTCTCCTCACCATACAACAAGGCACTAGAAGAGTGGCTGAATATGCTTTGGAATTTCTGACCTTTGCCACAGCCAGTGGATGGAACAAGCCAGCTTGGAAAGCACTGTTTCGTCAGGGTCTCCGTCCGGAGGTACTCAGCAAAATGGCATGCAGAGATGAAAACATGCCATTAGACTGTTTTATTGACCTGGCTATCTGGCTGGATCATTTGCTCACCAGTCGGCCCTCTCTCAGGGAACCCTCTTGGGAAGCTCATCATATGGAAGAGCTATGGGAACTACCTATGGAAGTTTCCCACACTCACCTGAGAAGAGCTGAATGAGAAAGGAGGAAGAGGGAGGGTGTATGTTTTTACTTCGGGAGTTCAGAGCACAGGATAAACCATTGTCCTATTTGTCTGCCACACTCCAAACCAACAGAACCTATGACTCATGTGGTGAATCCCAATCATAAATTCAATGCACAGTCTTTCAAAGTACCTGTATTGTTAAAATTGATATCTTCCACACATGTCCTGTCTGCATTCATAGACTCAGGGGCAGAGGGAAATTTCATCAACTGCCCGATTGTCCAGAAGTATGATCTGCCCACAATCCCTTTGCAAAGTCCGCTCAGCATCCAAACCATTGACGGAGGACCCATAGGTGATGGTCAGGTCACCATCAGGACTGCTCCCATTCTCATTCAGGTGGGAGCACTTCATTCAGAACAAATTTCCCTCTATGTAACTACCACTGTACATCATGACATTATTCTGGGGTATCCTTGGTTACAACTTCATGATCCATTAATCTCTTGGCATAACAAAGAAATTCTTCAATGGTCTCCCATGTGTTTTCAACATTGTCTTGCTCACCCTCAATTATACATCTCTTCCACATCAGTTGAAAGCCCACAGTCGGATTCCATTGACAACGTCCCAGAGTGTTACCTAGACCTTAACAAGGTCTTTAGCAAAGGGAAGGCTTGTGGTCTACCACCTCACAGACCATACGACTATGCCATCGACCTTCTACCAGGTATATCATCTCTACGCGGTCAAATATATCCCCTGTCCTAGAAGGAGCATGCTGCCTTTGAAGAGTATATCCAGGAAGCCCTCAACCAGGGATACAGTGGTGCTTGAAAGTTTGTGAACCCTTTAGAATTTCCTACATTTCTGCATAAATATGACCTAAAACATCATATTTTCACACAAGTCCTAAAAGTAGATAAAGAGAACCCAGTTAAACAAATGAGACAAAAATATTATACTTGGTCACTTATTTATTGAGGAAAATGATCCAATATTACATATCTGTGAGTGGCAAAAGTATGTGAACCTTTAGGATTAGCAGTTAATTTGAAGGTGAAATTAGAGTCAGGTGTTTTCATTCAATGGGATGACAATCAGGTGTGAGTGGGCACCCTGTTTTATTTAAAGAACAGAGATCTATCAAAGTCTGATCTTCACAACACATGTTTGTGGAAGTGTATCATGACACGAACAAAGGAGATTTCTGAGGACCTCAGAAAAAGCGTTGTTGATGCTCATCAGGCTGGAAAAGGTTACAAAACCATCTCTAAAGAGTTTGGACTCCACCAATCCACAGTCAGACAGATTGTGTACAAATGGAGGATATTCAAGACCATTGTTACCCTCCCCAGGAGTGGTCGACCAACAAAGATCACTCCATGAGCAAGGTGTGTAATAGTCGGCGAGGTCACAAAGGACCCCAAGGTAACTTCTAAGCAACTGAAGACCTCTCTCACATTAACATTAGCCAATGTTCATGAGTCCAACATCAGGAGAACACTGAACAACAATGGTGTGCATGGCAGGGTTGCAAGGAGAAAGCCACTGATCTCCAAAAAGAACATTGCTGCTCATCTGCAGTTTGCTAAAGATCATGTGGACAAGCCAGAAGGCTATTGGAAAATGTTTTGTGGACAAATGAGATCAAAATAGAACTTTTTGGTTTCAATGAGAAGCGTTATGTTTGGAGAAAGGAAAGCACTGCATTCCAACATAAGAACCTTATCCCTTCTGTGAAACATGGTGGTGGTAGTATCATGGTTTGGGCCTGTTTTGCTGCATCTGGGCCAGGATGGTTTGCCATCATTGTTGGAACAAGGAATTCTGAATTATACCAGCGAATTCTAAAGGGAAATGTCAGGAAATCTGTCCATGAACTGAATCTCAAGAGAAGGTGGGTCATGCAGCAAGACAGCAATCCTAAGCATACAAGTCGTTCTACCAAAGAATGGTTAAAGAAGAATAAAGTTAATGTTTTGGAATGGCCAAGTCAAAGTCCTGACCTTAATCCAATCGAAATGTTGTGGAAGGACCTGAAGTGAGCAGTTCATGTGAGGAAACCCACCATCCCAGAGTTGAAGCTGTTCTGTATGGATGAATGGGCTAAAATTCCTCCAAGCCGGTGTGCAGGACTGATCAACAGTTACCACAAATGTTTAGTTGCAGTTATTGCTGCACAAGGGGGTCACACCAGATACTGAACGCAAAGGTTCACATACTTTTGCCACTCACAGATATGTAATATTGGATCATTTTCCTCAATAAATAAATGACCAAGTATAATATTTTTATCTCATCTGTTTAACTGGGTTCTCTTTATCTACTTTTAGGACTTGTGTGAAAATCCGATGATGTTTTAGGTCATATTTATGCAGAAATATAGAAAATTCTAAAGGGTTCACAAACTTTCAAGCACCACTGTAGATTCATCCCTCCAAGTCCCCAGCTTCCACTGGTTCCTTCTTTGTCGAGAAGCAAGGTGGCAGCCTCAGGTTGTGCATTGATTATACAGGACTAAACCAGGTAACTGTAAAGTACCTGTATGCCCTGCCTCTTATTCCATCTGCCTTAGAACAACTTCGTTCAGCCAAGATATTTTCAAAGTGTGACCGATGCAGTACATATAATCTAATCAGGATCCGGAGGGGTGATGAATGGAAAACTGCATTCAGTACAACCACTGGACACTTTGAATACGGGTAATGCCATATGGCCTTTCTTTGGTGCTCAGTGTTTTCCAGTGCTTAATTAACGATGTGCTTAGAGACATGTTGGGACAATATGTCATAGCTTACATCAACGATATCTTGATTTACTCTCCGGATGAAGAGAGTCATAGAAAACATGTCAGAGCGGTTCTAAAACACTTACTAGATAACCATCTATATGCAAAGGCTGAAAAATGTGAATTTCACCAAAATCAAATATCCTTCCAAGGCTATATCATAAGCTCCGAAGGGGTAAGCATGGACTCCTCCAAGGTTTCCGCCATCACATCCTGGCCTGTACCCACATCTGTCATGGAACTCCAATGATTTCAGGGTTTTGCTAACTTCTATCATTGCTTCTTTCGGGGTTTCAGCATGGTTGCAGCTCCACTCACTGCCTTGCTTAAAAAGGGTCCCAGGAAGCTGCAATGGAACCCCTCAGCTGAAGATGCCTTCAAGCGACTCAAGGAAATATTCACCTCAGCTCCAGTTCTGCAACATCCTGACCCTACTAAACCCTTCATTGTTGAAGTTGACACATCTGATACAGGAGTTGGAGGGGTCTTGTCCCAGTGGTGTGGCAAGAAACTCAAACTCCATCCAGTGGCCTTTTTCTCCAAAAAGCTCACGTCTGCTGAAAGAAACTATGATGTCTAGAACCAAGAACTCTTCACTATCAAACTCGCTCTAGAGGAATGGAGATACTGGCTGGAGGGAGCCACTCATCCCTTCGCCATCCTCACCGACCACAAGAATCTCAAGTACCTCAAGAAAGCCAAGCATCTCAATCCTCATCAGGCCAGGTGGGCTCTATTCTTTACCTGCTTCAATTTCACAATCTCGTTCCACCCTGGATCAAGAAACACTAAAGCTGATGCCCTATCTCATACCTTGTGACAGAGGTCCACAGTTCATTTCATGGCTATGGTCCAGCTTCATGGAACGACTGGGAGTTTCAGTTATTCTCACATCAGGGGCCAGTTGTTCAAAAAATTTAATCTGGATCAAAATGATCCATATTTCCAAATCACATTTTTTGCTATCCAGGATCAGGTAATCCTTCTTACTTTTATGCTGGTTTTTCAAAGCAACATTGGATTGGATCACGCTAATTCAGATACACTGTTTTCAGGATTACCTAATCCAGATAACCAATGCTCTAAATGGGACAGCATATCACAATGTGGGCTACCAGGTATGTAAAGAACAGGTGGAAGAGCCAATATGGGGTCACTTAAATGTATTTTATTTTGAGACAAAACACAAAAATAACCCACAAAAAGACCCACTTTTGTTCATAATTGTTTTTACAACCTCCTCTGAGCAACAACAAATAAAAAATACATTAACAAATACATTGTGACTATTTTGAAAATATCTTAAATAAAAAAAAATGTCCTATTCACAGGGTTCTTCTTCAGATGAGGAGGGAAGACCAGCATTTTCAAGGCCTGCTTTCAGGATGAGGATCTGAAGTTTTGCTTTGGTTTGCTGCAGTTTGGTCAGTTTGATTTGTTCCTCTGCCAGGAGTATCTGTGTTTCTGCCCTTTCAGTTTCTCTTTTAAGTAGTAATTGATAGGCATCATCATTCTTATTTGGCAAAGGACGCTTCAAGGATATTTTCTGAGCTCCTGTGACTGCTGGCTCTAACTGTGAGGATACAGGTTGTTCTTCCGTAACAGGGCTGAGATCTAGAATAACTGTTTCCTCCTCATTAAGGGTAACTGGCTCACTTTCCTCTACAGTTGGCTCACCATCCCCTACAACACCTTGAATCCCATGCAGAGCATTAGAGTTCTCACCTCCAATAATGTCCAGAACCACATCTGTGCATTCACCTTTCTTAAAGGGTTTGTTGCCTGTTTGGGTGTTTTTTACTTCAGCGAGGTCCTTTGTTGCTCTGGCCCTCAGATTCTTCCATCTAAACTTCACTTGATCCAAGGTCCTCTTCTGGCCAGAGCCCATTGCATTCACATTCTGGGTGATTTCAATACAAATGTATTTCTTCTTTTTGTTAGTTACTATTGCACCTGAACTAGAACTTCCTATTATTGAGGCATAATGGTGCTTAACACCCTCCAGCAGTGCATGGGTTTCTGCAAAATTAGGTCCTTTTGAGTCCATGGTTCCACCTCATCTGTTGCAGTGAACAGAGTATTCATAGGCTTTGGACATGATTGATGTAATTGAACACAAGCTGAAGGACATCAACTAATGAGTGGGTGGGTATTTGACAACCATCTTATATTCAGCCTCTCTCAGAGGACTTACAGAGAGACACTGAAATGGCAGGTATTGTCCATCGCTACCACCATGTTGGAGGAAGAGGATACCATCAAAGGGTGTATGTTGAGCGTGCAAAACTACTCGAGCAATACACCACTGAAGAAATGTATGCTCACTTTCGCTTTGGGAATGCAGATATTATGTACATTGCAGACCTTGTCAGGCCAAAACTTCAACGGACAACCCGAAGGAGTCACAGTCTGTCTGTGGAAGAACAGGTCCTCATTGCCCTGCACTTCTATGCATCTGGGACTTTCTACCAAGTTGTTGGTGACAATATAGGAGTAGACAAGTCAACTGTGAGTGATGTAGTGAAAGCTGTGTCACTTGCATTGGCCAGCCTGGTCAATCAGTTTGTTTCATTTCCAAAGGATGACCAGATTGCACAGACCAAGCACAAGTTTTTTCTTTTGGGGAACATGCCCAATACTATTGGGGTTATTGACTGCACTCATGTGCATATCCAAGCACCTCATGAAAGGGATTGGGAGTACATCAACCGAAAGCGGAGGCGTAGTATCAACATTCAACTTGTGGGCGACGCTGACCTAATCATCACAAACTGTGTTGTGAAGTGGCCTGGGTCTGTTCATGATGCACGTATCCTGAGGGAGAGTGCTTTATATATATATATATATATATATATATATATATATATATATATATTAAATGATATTTTTTATATATATATATATATATATATATATATATATATATATATTAAATGATATTTTTTATATATATATATATATATATATATATATATATATATATATATATATATATATATATATATTAAATGATATTTTATATATATATATATATATATATATATATATATATATATATATATTAAATGATATTATATATATATATATATATATATAATATCATTTAATATATATATATATATATATATATATATATATATATATATATATTTAATACAATACTGAAAGTCTTAATTGGTAGCTTATGTCTACTTCTACTTTATCACTGTATTGGTTAAACAAGTCAAGTGCAAAACATAAATAAAAGTATCACTAAATAATGCAGTTGTATTATTGGACCAATTTTTGAAGTTTTACTACATTTTCTACCTGATATCCACCTTGAAATCCTACCCCCTGTTGGGATCAGGATAATCTTGTTTTTTTGGATTAAAGTTATCCAGATCCTTCTGAAAAGTTTTGAACAACACAAACTGAAGGTTTGATCCAGATTGAAACTAGAATTGGATTACATGATCTGATCAGATTTCAGAATCCTACTTTCTCTTTTGAACAACCCATTTTCAAGATTTGATCCAATCCGATTACCAAAATCCGCTAAGATTACCTTTGAACAACTGGCCCCAGGATATCACCCTCAATCTAATGGTCAAGTTGAGAGGGCAAATCAGGAGTTTGGATGTTTCTTGCAAATCTTTTGCATGAGAAACCCAGGGGACTGGACATGTTTTATCCCATGGGCCAAGTATGCACAGAAGTCTTTGAAGCACTCCACGACACAACTGACACCATTCCAGTGCATACTCAGCCACCAGCCGCCCTTATTTCCCTGGGATGACATCCCAGCCCAGGTCCAAGTCATTGAAGATTGGTTCTCACATAGCCAAGCCATCTGGGAACAAGTACATCAGCGCATCAAAACAGTCAATGCTAAGTACAAGGAATATGCCAACAAACACAGGGGCAGCAACCCTGATTTCACTCCTGGCAACAGAGTATGGGTCGCAATGAAGAACCTCAGATCATCCAACACCTGTAGGAAACTGTAAGCAAGGTACATTGACCCAATTAAGGTTCTCAGAAGAATCCTTTTACAGGCTAAAGCTCCCCTCTCATAGTCTGATATCTCCCACTTTCCATGTTTCCTGTCTCAAGCCAGCTATTCCAGGTCCACTAGGCGAGAACCCTCCAGTCCAGGAATACCAACACTGAGTCTAGAGGGTGAACCCATCTACCAGTTTAACAGACTACTCAACTCTAGATGCAGAAGAGGTCAAATTGAGTATCTGGTAGATTGGGAGGGCTATGGGCTGGAAGAAAGAAGTTGGGTAGCAGCTAAGGATGTCCTGGACCCCCTGATGAAGCAGGAATTTCACGCTCAAAACCCTGACAAACCCGCACCTAGGGGCAGAGGGCACCCCAAGAAGAATGTAGCTTCCAGAGGGAGCTCCTCGGGGGGGGGTCTGTCAGGAGAGGTGCTGAAGTCAACAGCATGAATCGAACTACAAATATGGCCTCTCAGAACTACAACAGCCAGGATTTGCAGTGCCCCCTGTCACCAGAATATTAATTTCAGCTGTTGCTCATTACCACAATGCTACTTAAGCCCCTCTCTGACATTGCCTCAGTACGAAGTATCATTCTGAGTTTACACTCCATATCAAGCCTTGTTTTCTCTGCCTGTATCTACTGTTATTGACTCTCACTTTCCTCATTTCGTCTACGCTTCCTGTTTTGCCTACGTCACCCTGTTTGCCGATCGACTGACCCTCGCCTGCCTTCTGACTATGATTTCTGCTTCACAATTTGGCTTTGTACTGTTTGCTCACCCACTTCTTCCTGCAATTACATCAGTAAGTGCCTCCATCCTGACACAGTGCTACCACTTCATTAGTTTCTGAAGGGAAACTGTACCTACAGTCATTGAGTGAGAGAAAACAATTCCCTACTCAACCTACCTTATATTAATTGAGGTTACTTAACCTTCTTAAGAAGAAGAAGAAACCTTTATTTGTCACATGCACACTTCAAGCACAGTGAGATTCATCCTTTGCATTTAACCCATCTGAAGCAGTGAACACATGCGCACACACACACACACACACACACACACCCAGAGCAGTGGGCAGCCACAGTACAGTGCCCGGGGAGCAGTCAGAGGTTAAGTACCTTGCTCAAGGGCACTTCAGCCCAAGGCTGCCCCACGTTCACCTAATTACATGTCTTTGAACTGTGGGGGAAACCAGAGCAAACCCATGCTGACACGGGGAGAACATGCAAACTCCACACAGAAAGGACCCCGCCAGCCGCTGGGCTCGAACCCAGAACCGTCTTGCTGTGAGGCCACTGTGCCACCACCAAGAAATAATATTGATTGAATTGGGCTTAAGGAATAATATTGATATCCAGTGACAATATTAACATGTGCATTTTTTTAGGTTACTGGTTACTTATTGAGAAAAAGTGTAGCTTGTGTACAATATCATAGTTAGCATATTAATTTAATGAGGTCTTAGCCACCAGAGTTCAAAATTACCTGGACAAATTTGTGCACCCCGCACAAATACTACATCACAGTTGTGCATAAAACAGGTGGTATGTATTTAGCCCAAACATGCCCATTAGCAAGAGCCCACATAACCACAACATAGAGCCCACATTACAACAATGTGGTCATGTAAGCTCTTCATTGTGGTCATGTAGGCTCTAGCCTACATGACCACAATGAAGAGCTTACATGACCACAATGTAGAATTCACAGGACCACAACGAGGGGCCCACATGGCCACAATGAAATGCCCATATGACCACAATGTAGAATCCACAAGACCACAGTGAAGAGCCTGCATAACCACAACATAGAATCCACATGATCACTACAAAGAGCCCACATAACCACAATGAACGCCCACATGACCACAACATAGAAACCACATGACCACAATGAAGAGCCCACATGACCAGAAAGAAGAGCTAACATAACCAC
This sequence comes from Neoarius graeffei, assembly GCF_027579695.1. NCBI lineage: Eukaryota > Metazoa > Chordata > Actinopteri > Siluriformes > Ariidae > Neoarius > Neoarius graeffei. Next base: position 46,040,157 of record NC_083590.1, on the reverse strand, counting down.
AAAGGAGAGCCCACAAGACCACAATGAAGAGCCCACATGACCACAATGAAGAGCCCACATGACCACAAAGAAGAGCTAACATAACCACAAAGGCGAGCCCACAAGACCACAATTAAGAGCCCACAAAACCACAACTGAGAGCCCATATGACAACAATGTAAAATCTACATGACTACAACAAAGGGCCCACATAACCACAATGAAGAGCCCACATAACTACAACAAAGGGCCCATATGACCACAACATTGAATCCACATGACCAAAACAAAGGGCCCACATGACCACATACATACTGTACAGCCCAATGCAGCCCCTACATCAAAACAGGGTATGTTATCATCAACCGATACCATGGAAGTCTTAATGGTTCAAACACCATAAGACAGACAAAATTGGCATGCTTACAGGGTATTTTGGCGGCACGGTGGTGTAGTGGTTAGCACTGTCGCCTCACAGCAAGAAGGTCCGGGTTCGAGCCCCGTGGCCGGCGAGGGCCTTTCTGTGCAGAGTTTGCATGTTCTCCCTGTGTCCACGTGAGTTTCCTCCGGGTGCTCCGGTTTCCCCCACAGTCCAAAGACATGCAGGTTAGGTTAACTGGTGACTCTAAATTGACCATAGGTGTGAATGTGAGTGTGAATGGTTGTCTGTGTCTATGTGTCAGCCCTGTGATGACCTGGCAACTTGTCCAGGGTGTACCCTGCCTTTCGCCCGTAGTCAGCTGGGATAGGCTCCAGCTTGCCTGCAACCCTGTAGAACAGGATAAAGCGGCTAGAGATGATGAGATGAGATGAGACAGGGTATTTTCTGGCATCTTAAGATGTTTGATGTGTTAATGCGGACACCGAGCTAGACATTATGGTTCATATAAATGGCACAGTACCACACTAAATATTATTTCTGTGCAACCAGTGGAATGGTGTAATGTATTGGCATACAATTCAATTTTGGATATTAGTATGCAGTTTCGATGCATAGCTTTCAGTACTGTGCTATTTTGGGACACCAGCTTATAAGCAGAAATTTCTCACAATCATAATGTAACCTCAGTTTTATACTGTCTATTTGATTAGTGTTTATGTTTAATTGGAACTGATTGTATGAGCAGTGATTTTGTCCTGTGAACATCGTAGAATAGAGTGCTGCAATGTGTGTACACCCTGATCAGCATACTGTCTTATCTGGAGGTCATCATTCACAACTCTGTGCGTGAATGCATAAATATCTGTGTGTGTGTGTGTGTGTGTGTGTGTGTGTGTGTTATTCAGCATGCCATGCATTTCTCTAGTGCATAAATACCAAGCCCCCTTCAATTTCACCTTCACCCTTCAAGTGTTAAATGTAGGTTAATTAATTTAAAAGATCAAGACTGACATCAAGTAGATTTACATTACAATAATTCTTCCCAGTATGATCTACTTACCAGCAGGATACTGACGTCCTTTGGCAGTTGTGCAATAAATAAACCTGAAAATAATTCAATATAATATACTTCCCACTCTGAAGAAATATCCTGGTTCCAGTGACTGGATAATTTTATTTCTTGAAAATAAATAGAGAAATTGTGAAAAGTTGGTCATTCATGGGGCAGCACGGTGGTGTAGTGGTTCGCACTGTCATCTCACAGCAAGAAGGTCCTGGGTTTGAGCCCAGCCACTAACGAGGGCGGCTGTGTGGAGTTTGCATGTTGTCTGCGTGGGTTTCCTGCAGGTACTCCGGTTTCCCCCACAGTCCAAAGACATGCAGGTTAGGCTAATTGGTGGCTCTAAATTGACTGTAGGTGAGAGTGTGAATGGTTGTTTGAGTCTGTGTCAGCCCTCTGTGGGAGTCTGTGGGATAGGCTCCAGCTTGCCTGCGACCCTGTACAGGATACGCGGCTACAGATCAAATCAAATCAAATCAAGTTTATTTGTACAGCGCTTTTAACAATAAACATTGTCGCAAAGCAGCTTTACAGAATTTGAACGACTTAAAACATGAGCTAATTTTATCCCTAATCTATCCCCAATGAGCAAGCCTGTGGCGACGGTGGCAAGGAAAAACTCCCTCAGACGACATGAGGAAGAAACCTCGAGAGGAACCAGACTCAAAAGGGAACCCATCCTCATTTGGGCAACAACAGACAGCCTGACTATAATATTAACAGTTTTAACAGGTATAACCCTCAACTGTCCTCATGGGGCCGTCCTTCACAGGAGTGGGGCGATAAAACTCCGACCAGACACAGGGCACCAGGATGGATCAAGCAGGTCCGAGGGGCAGAAGAGGCCAGCATCTCAATCCCAGGATCAACATGTAACTCAGAGGGACAGATGGGGGGGGGGGGAGAGAGAGAGAAAGAAAACACGTTGTTAGGTATGCCCTAAAAATGACAAGTATTAAATCTGTGTGGTAGGCTCGCAGAGACGAGAGTCTTTACATCAGGCATGACGCACAATGGCATGTTAATATGGTAAAAAATATATCATGACCTGCTCTGGCTGGATGCTTGATTGGGTGATGGGAGCACACTCCTCAGCAATGATGAGATGCAGATGGGACCCTTAGGCCTGGCCAAGACAATTCAGTTACATTTCACCGGGTCTGGGACATGCGACAGAATGTCTGACGGCCGATTCCCTGCAGGCTACGATAGCCAGTCGAGGTCCCCACCGTCTCCACCAAAAGATTTCCTGTTGACTCCATGTAACTCAGAGGGACAGATTTGGGGTGGGGGGGGGGGGAGAGAAAGAAAACACAGGTGGTTAGGTATGCCCAATGTCACCTGAATAAGTAGGAACAGTATACATATTGCACCGAGTACAAGCAGGGACTCCGGCAACTAACTATGACAGCATAACTAAAAGGAGAGAGCCAGAAGGTAACACAGGCATGAGGGAGCCCCGGGACATAAAGCAGCCAGCCACTGCACCGTCAACAAACTCGAGTGAGCAAGCGAGTGGGGACTGACAGCATCCATACATCCCAGTTTACCAAAACACTCTATGTCTGAGGACCCTCCAGATCTACTCCTTTACCTCATAAACACCATTAACAAAAGGCTTGACTAAACAGATATGTTTTCAGCCTAGACTTAAATGCTGAGACTGTGTCTGATTCCCGAACATTACTTGGAAGGCTGTTCCATAACAGTGGGGCTTTGTAAGAAAAGGCTCTGCCCCCTGATGTAGCCTTCACTATACGAGGTACCAGCAGATAGCCTGCACCTTTTGATCTAAGTAGGCGTGGCGGGTCATAGAGGAGCAGAAGTTCACTCAGGTACTGTGGTGCGAGACCATTTAGTGCTTTAAAGGTCAATAGTAGTATTTTATAATCAATACGAAATTTGATTGGGAGCCAATGCAGTGTGGATAAGACAGGCGTGATGTGGTCATATTTTCTAGTTCTAGTAAGGACTCTTGCTGCGGCATTTTGAACTAACTGGAGCTTGTTTATGCACTTATTGGAACATCCAGACAGTAAGGCATTACAATAATCCAACCTGGAGGTAACGAAAGCATGGACTAGTTTTTCTGCATCATGCAATGACATTAAATTTCTTATCTTTGCAATATTTCTGAGATGAAAGAAAGCTATCCGGGTGATGTTATCAATGTGAGTTTCGAATGAAAGACTGGGGTCAATAATCACTCCGAGGTCTTTTACTGCTGCACGTGAAGAAACAGAAAGGCCATCCAGAGTTACTGTGTAATCAGAAAACTTACTTCTAGCTGTATGTGGTCCTAGCACAAGTACTTCAGTCTTGTCAGAGTTAAGCAGAAGGAAATTTATAAGCATCCAGTGTCTAATGTCCTTAACACATTCCTCAATTTTATTAAGCTGGTGTCTCTCATCAGGTTTTGCAGAGACATACAACTGTGTGTCATCAGCATAACAGTGGAAACTAATACAATGTTTACGAATAATATCGCCCAGAGGTAACATATATAGAGAAAAAAGCAGTGGACCCAAGACAGAACCTTGTGGAACACCAAACTTTACCTCGGTACGTCTAGAAATATCACCATTTATATCGACATACTGATAACGATCAGTTAGATAAGACCTGAGCCAGGAGAGGGCCATTCCCTTAACTCCCACAACATTTTCTAGTCTATCCAGAAGAATGGAATGATCAATGGTATCAAATGCTGCACTAAGGTCAAGCAACACAAGTAGCGAGACACAGCCCTGATCAGACGCCAACAGTAGGTCGTTTACTACTTTAACCAGTGCTGTCTCTGTGCTATGATGAGGTCTAAATCCTGACTGATACATTTCATGGATGTTATTCCTATGTAAATATGAGCATAACTGCTGTGACACAGCTTTTTCAAGGATCTTGGAGATAAAGGGGAGGTTTGATATTGGCCGATAATTGGACAGCTGACAGGGATCAAGGTCAGGTTTTTAATCAGGGGTTTGATAACTGCTAGTTTAAAGGATTTGGGTACATAGCCAATCATAAGAGAAGAATTTATTATTTTTAGAAGCGGTTCAATTACTCCAGGCATTATCTGTTTGAATAGATGTGTCGGTAAGGGATCTAGTACGCAAGTTGAGGCTTTTGATGTAGAGATTAATGAAAGTAATTCAGTTTCTTTTAGGGGAGTAAAACATTCTAACTGATGATCTGATACAGTTATATTGTTAACTACAAGGTCACTTTCATTGTCTAACCTTAAATTAGTAGTTTGAATTTTTTGTCGGATATTCTCAATTTTGTCATTAAAAAAATTCATGAAGTCGTTGCTACTACATACTGCAGGTGTGCATGTGTTGATAGTGGACTTATTCCTGGTTAATTTTGCTACAGTATTAAATAGGAATCTAGGATTATTTTTGTTATCTTCTATTAGGGAGGAGAGATATGTTGATCTCGCAGCACTAAGAGCTTTTCTATACTTCAGGAAGCTCTCCTTCCACGCCAATTTGAACACTACCAATTTTGTTTGACGCCATTTACGTTCCAATTTTCGAGTGGTCTGTTTTAATGTGCGAGTGTCATCATTATACCAGGGTGCTAATTTTTTGTCTCTGACCATTTTCCTTTTTAGAGGAGCTACATTATCTAAAGTATGGCGGAATGTTGACTCTAAGCATTCAGTTGCCTGATCGAGTTCTGCAGGGGCTGACAGTGACCCAATCAAAGTTGACAGCTCTGGGAGATCATTTATAAAGCTCTGTGCAGTAGTTGACGTGAAAGTACGTTTAATACAGTAGCGTGGTGAGGTGCATATATTATTACTCAGACATATTTTGAATGAGATGAGACAATGATCTGAGATAACTTCAGACTGTGGAAGTATGACTATATTGTCTACGTTTAATCTGAATGTTAGTATTAGATCAAGGGTGTGACCACCATTATGGGTCGGTCCTATGACATTCTGCTTAATCCCGACTGAATCTAAAATGGACACAAACGCTGTTTTTAAAGGGTCTTCTGGGTTATCAAAGTGAATATTAAAATCTCCGACAACTAAAGCTTTGTCTAAGGAAATAACCAGATCTGAGATAAAATCTGCAAATTCAGAAAGAAACTCAGAATATGGCCCCGGGGGCCTGTAAATAATAAGCAATGGAATTAACTGGGTAGACTTATTTTTCGAGGCTACATACATTATATGAGTATGAAGAACTTCAAATGTATTAAATTTATAACCAGGTTTGTGTGTTACACCTAGATAATCGTTATAAATAACCGCGACGCCTCCTCCTCTGCCAGTTAGACGAGGCTGGTGTATATAACTGTATCCAGGAGGACTCGCTTCATTTAATGCTATATATTCATTTGGCTTAATCCATGTTTCTGTTAAACACAGTACATTAAACTCCTGATCAGTAATGAGTTCATTAACCATTAGCGCTTTAGATGTAAGAGATCTAATATTTAATAGCCCCACCTTTAGATCAAAGGTGCTGGCAGCAGCTGTACAGTCAGTCTGATCTAATTTTATATTGATTAGGTTACTGGAGCAAACTCTCTGAAAATTTCTACCTTTTTGTTGAGCTCGGGGAACAGACACAGTCTCGATGTAGTGGGCCCTGAGTGACGACTCTGTGCAGCTAGCAGACAGTCGGTTTAGCCTGTTCGTCTGCTCCCTGGCCTTGGCTCTGGATTGTCAGAAATTAACTAGGCCTGTTCTGAGACTATGACCTATGCTGCAGGAAATGAGAGCAGCACCTTCCCGAGTGGGATGGATACCGTCCCGCCCTAACAGGCCAGCAGTGCCCTCAAATTTAGCCCAATTATCTATAAAGCCCACACTGTTTTCAGAGCACCACCTGGACAGCCAGCAGTTCAGCGACCATAACCTGCTGTAAGCTACATCGCCACGCCGCATTGGGATGGGGCTAGAGCATACTACAGCATCGGACATCGCCTTCGCTAATTTAAACACCTCTACAAAGTTACTCTTAGTAACCTCAGACTGACGAAGGCGTATATCATTAGCTCCTGCATGGATAACTATCTTTGAGAACCTGTGCTTGCCTAGGACCCTAAGATTACCTGCTATGTCCGGCGCCCTGGCTCCCGGTATACACCTGACTAAAGCTGCTGGTGCCCCTAAAGGCTGAGCTAATTTCACGTGCCGTATGATAGAGTCCCCTATAACCAGAGCTCTTTCAGGTTTCTCAGTGGGTGCATCACTAAGGAGAGCAAACCTGTTCGACACGTGACGTGGAGAGGAGTGGTGCTCCCGTGGGCGAGCCTCAGCGGTAGCTTTGGCTCTACGCTTATGCCGCCGAGCCGTCACCCATTCGCCCCGCTGTAAGGGCTCTAATGCCGGAGTTGGGGGATTGCTAACTCCACCTAGGGCGTCCAGACTTTCCCTAACAGAAACTACACTGTTCTCACGCTCACTAACCTGCTCTAAAGCCTGGACACGCGCTTCTAGCACTGAAATCTTCTCCGTCAGAGAGCTAACTAATCTGCACTTATCACAAGTAAAGCTAATAGAGCTATCGCTAGTGACGGAGGAAGAATGACTAAACATCCTGCACTCAGCACACTGAACAGGCTGAAGATGTGCCATGATGAAAAGATTCACGTACCTTAAATGAAGATCTGTTGATATTAAAGCAGATCAGATGGCCTCCGCTTGTGGACTTTACACAGGAGGAGAAAAAAAGAAAGCTTCCGGTCTCGGCGTTCTTCCGAAAAAAGAAAGAGAAAAAACCGGAAAAAAAACCGGAAAAAGGAAAGCGAAAGTGAAAAGTACAAAAATGAAAGCGACAGTATAATAAAAATGAAGACGATACTGGAAATTTATTTATAGAAAAAAAGTTAAAAAAGGATTAGTAATTAACGCCGGCACTCGCGGGAAAAAGGACTCGGCGCGAACAAGTCAGGAAACAGATAATGGATGGCTGGATGGATGGCCATTCATGGTCAGGTTTTCCATTAGTATAATATTATATATCACAAGCATTTATAATGAATGCAAATGCTACACTATATGGCCAAAGGGTTGGAAACCTGACCATGACACCATGCAGGCTTAATGAACATCCTATTCCAAGGGCATGGCATTAATATGGAGTTAGCCCTGCCTTTACTGCTTTCACAGCCTTCTGGGAAGGCTTTCCACTAGATTTTGGAGCGTGGCTCTGGGGATTTGTACTCATTCAGCCACAAAAGCATTGGTCAGGTCAGGTTGTGCTGGAAGGCCTGGTGCACAGTCTGCATTCCAAAGGTGTTTAGTGGAGTTATGGTCAGGGCTTTGTGCAGGACACTTAAATTCTTCCATTCCAAACTTGGCAAAAGATGTCTTCATTGAGCTCACTTTGTGCACAGGGTATTATCATGCTGGAACAGGTTTGGGCCTCTTAGTTCCAGTGAAGGGAAGTCATAATGCTAGACCATAGGAAAAAAAAAATCTAGAAAATCATGTGACTCCAACTTTCTGGCAAAAGTTTGGGGAAGGCCCACACATGGGGGTCAGGGACAGGCATCTACATACTTTTGGCCATATAGTGTAGATTAGCATATGCTTAGAGAAACTGATGCTGTGCTAATAGAAAAAGTATCAAAGTATGACAATCACATCCAAAAGAACTGTGTGTGAGTACACATATGGTGCACATTTGGATCACCATCCAAACATTTTAAATCCTATTACTTGTGTTAGTTGATTATGCAATTTGTAAACATCTATGCATGTGCAATATTGTACATAATTTCCAATCTGCCATGAGTGTCCTCAAGCTGAGTTGCACATCCATCCATTATATTAATAAGGATCATGGGGGAAGCTTGAACCAATCCCAGCTGACTTAGGGCAAGAGGGGCATTCACCCTGGGCAGGTCACCAATCTAGTACAGGACTAACACAAAAATGAACAAAAATAATGTGAATACATTAACACCTATGGGCAATTTAGAGAAGCCAGTTGACCTAGTCTGCATGTCTTTGGACTGTGGGAGGAAACCATAGCACCTGAAGGAAGCCCATACAAGCGCAAGGAGAACATGGAACTCCATACAAAAAGGCCCCAGTTGGCCACGAGGTTTGACCCAAGAACCTTCTTGCTGTGAGGCAACAACATTGTACAAAATGCAATAAAACCTAGCATTAAAATTTCTTAACACTGACAGTAATGAGAAAATTATGCATTACTTTTCTGAGATAGAAAGTCAAGGCAAGAGGCCTCCAGAAGAAACAATATGCAACAAATAGTTGTTGTATCAGACCAGGTGGGTGGATCACAGAAGCACGGCAGGCCAGAACTGAGTTCTCAGAAACTCTTTTATTTTCAGCTTTTCAGCCTTTGCACATTCATTCATACACACACACACACACGTATGTTCTGGTCAGGAGAGCTCCCTTCCTCTGCTCTCCCTCTCCTCTTTATAGGGCGCAGTCACTGGGGAAGACACACAAACACAGGTTAATTCCCATCAGGTGCAGTGATTCCACCACTTACCTTCCCTGACTCTGCCTTCCATTCACAGACCGACGCTTGGCCACGGCCCCGCTGCCACATACCCCCACCGCCCGACTCATGCCAGGGAGCCAACCAGCTTGTAGCCGATTCCCCCCCACCTTGATGGGAGAGGAAATCTGCCATGACCATCTGCGTCCCCGGCCTGTGGACCACCTTGAACAGGGACTAACTACCACCTCTACACTATGATTTTCTCCTTGAAATTGGATTCTGACAGACACCAGAAGGTATTTGTGAATATCCCCATCCACACACCACACCTTCACCACATGTGCCTCCCAATACCTCCCCTTGAACCAGGCTTTGGTGGATGGAGGTCTGGTTACAGTCTGAATCCACCAATGCATGGTATGTACCCCCTTGGATAATCACCGGTATGCGGTATGTCCCAACTTGATCGGGGCAGTCTATGGTACGTCAGGGATCTGGACCACTGACCCCACCTCCATCATGTGGAACTGGTCCTGGCTTGGGGATCACTCACCTGAGAGGGAGCAGAAATAAACACATGAAGGGAGGGAGGGAAAGGGAAACCATGGGTTCGAGGAATTGGCTGCAGGGGAGTTGACTCCCACTTCCGTGTTGCAGGGTTGGGGGGCAGGAAGAAGTGGGAGCAGGAAGAAGGGGAGGAGTAAGAGAGAGAGAAAGGGTGGGCTGCCTGCTTGTGACCAGAAATGCCACTAGATGGTGCTCAGTCAAGGTGATTGTGTCCTTCAGCGATGTTGGGCAGTAGCACTGGACCCACTCTATTGTTCCCGGCAGTTGGGTTATGAACTGCTCCAGCACCACCACAAAGATGATTCCCTCTGTGTCATGATTTTCTTCCCTCAACCACCACCAATAGGCATTGTGGAGCTGTCGGGCATATAAGAACCTTCTCTATGACCTTCTCTATGGTCATCGTGCAACGCTGCTGATAGTGTTGCTCTGGAGTGCGGCCGACAGACTGCAGAATGGCTCATTTAGGTCTGGGTACTCCAGCATGTTCTCGGTGAACAGTTGCTGTGCCATGAGCTGGGCCTCTCCAGATAGGAGCGGCAGTAGCTGACCCACTCACTGCTCTTCGGGCCATCCCCACAGCTCTGCAGATTGCTTGGAGAGCTCCAAGAAGGCTTCTGGATCATCAGGAAGCCCCATCTTCATGAGGGTGACGTGGGGGAAACCCATGGACACTGTGGGGACTACTGCTGAGGTACCTGCCAAAGCAATCAGGTTTCAGAGCACTTGTTGATCTTCCTGCTGGGCCTTTGTGCACATGGTGATGGGCCTCTGTGCACATGGTGATTAAGTCTCTTATCTTTTTGGTTTTGCACTACATCGCAGTTCCTGATGTGGGTGGAGCACAGAAGCACGGCAAGTGAGTTGATGGTCACACATAAACTCTTCCCTTTACTACTAGCTTTTCAGCTTGCATTCATTCATTCATGCATGCACTCACTCACTCACTCACTCACTCTACACACACACATGCATTGTGGTTGGGAGGGAGCCCCTTTTCTCTGCTCTCCCCCTCTTTTTATGCTCCGTCCCTGTAACAAACAAACACACACACACATTAATTGACAGCAGGTGGAATGACTTACCCACTTAAATTCCCCGACCCTGCCCTCCATTCACAGAGTGCTGCCTGGCCATGCCCCCGCTGCCACATACCCCCACCGCCCAACTCAGGCCGGGGAGCTGTCTGGCCTGAAGCCAACTCCCCCCCCCAACGGGACAGGAAGTCCACCACCACCATCTGTGCCCCCGGCCTGTGGATCACATCTAACTTAAATGGCTGGAATGTGAGATACCAATGGGTGATCCGCGTGTTGGCATCCTTCATGTGGTGGAGCCACTTCAGGGGTGCATGGTCCGAACAGAGGGTGAAAGGGCGCCCCAGCAGGTAGCAGCGGAGGGAGAGGACTGCCCACTTGATGGCAAGGCATTCCTTTTCGATTGTGCTGTACCTGCCCTCATGCACCGACAGCTTCCAGCTAATGTACAGCATGGGACGTTCCTCCCCCTCCACCTCCTGGGACAGAACAGCCCCCAGCCCTCTGTCCAACGCGTCAATCTGCAAAATGAAGGGGAGAGAAATGTCAGGGGAGTGTAACAGTGGCTCCCCACACAGTGCAGCCTTTACCTCCGAGAAAGCCCGCTGGCATTGCTCCATCCGCTGGACTGGATCTGGTGCTCCCTTTTTATTGCGATCAGTCAGCAGGCTGGTGATGTCCAAATAATCAGGTATAAACCTACGATAGTAGCCAGCCAGCCCCAGGAACTGTCTCACCCCCTTTTTGGTCGTGGGCCTCGGGCAGGCCACAATCGCTGCTGTCTTATTAATTTGGGGATGCACCTGCCCATTGCCCAAGTGGAAACCCAGATACCATACTTCCACCCACCCAATCACACACTTCTTCGGGTTGGCTGTGAGACCCACTCTCCTCAGTGAACCTAAGGATGGCCCTTAGGTGTTCTAAGTGCCGTGGCCAGTCATTACTGTAAATAATAATATCATCCAAGTAGGCGGCCGCGTAGGTGGCATGGGGGCGGAGGACCCTATCCATAAGCTGCTGGAATGTAGCGGGCGCTCCAAACAGCCCAAAAGGAAGTGTGACGAACTGGCGTAAGCCAAATGGTGTGGAAAAGGCCGTTTTCTCTCAGGATAAAGGAGTCAAGGGGACAACACAACACAAATCAAATCAAGTTTATTTGTACAGCGCTTTTAACAATAAACATTGTCGCAAAACAGCTTTACAGAATTTGAACGACTTAAAACATGAGCTAATTTTATCCCTAATCTATCCCCAATGAGCAAGCCTGTGGCGACGGTGGCAAGGAAAAACTCCCTCAGACGACATGAGGAAGAAACCTCGAGAGGAACCAGACTCAAAAGGGAACCCATCCTCATTTGGGCAACAACAGACAGCCTGACTATAATATTAACAGTTTTAACAGGTATAACCCTCAACTGTCCTCATGGGGCCGTCCTTCACAGGAGTGGGGCGATAAAACTCCGACCAGACACAGGGCACCAGGATGGATCAAGCAGGTCCGAGGGGCAGAAGAGGCCAGCATCTCAATCCCAGGATCAACATGTAACTCAGAGGGACAGATTGGGGGGGGGGGGGGGGGAGAGAGAGAGAGAGAGAAAGAAAACATGTTGTTAGGTATGCCCTAAAAATGACAAGTATTAAATCTGTGTGGTAGGCTCGCAGAGACGAGAGTCTTTACATCAGGCATGACACACAATGGCATGTTAATATGGTAAAAAAAATATATCATGACCTGCTCTGGCTGGATGCTTGATTGGGTGATGGGAGCACACTCCTCAGCAATGATGAGATGCAGATGGGACCCTTAGGCCTGGCCAAGACAATTCAGTTACATTTCACCGGGTCTGGGACATGCGACAGAATGTCTGACGGCCGATTCCCTGCAGGCTACGATAGCCAGTCGAGGTCCCCACCGTCTCCACCAAAAGATTTCCTGTTGACTCCATGTAACTCAGAGGGACAGATTTGGAGTGGGGGGGGGAGAGAAAGAAAACACAGGTGGTTAGGTATGCCCAATGTCACCTGAATAAGTAGGAACAGTATACATATTGCACCGAGTACAAGCAGGGACTCCGGCAACTAACTATGACAGCATAACTAAAAGGAGAGAGCCAGAAGGTAACACAGGCATGAGGGAGCCCCGGGACATAAAGCAGCCAGCCACTGCACCGTCAACAAACTCGAGTGAGCAAGCGAGTGGGGACTGACAGCATCCATATATCCCAGTTTACCAAAACACTCTATGTCTGAGGACCCTCCAGATCTACTCCTTTACCTCAAACACCATTAACAAAAGGCTTGACTAAACAGATATGTTTTTAGCCTAGACTTAAATGCTGAGACTGTGTCTGATTCCCGAACATTACTTGGAAGGCTGTTCCATAACAGTGGGGCTTTGTAAGAAAAGGCTCTGCCCCCTGATGTAGCCTTCACTATACGAGGTACCAGCAGATAGCCTGCACCTTTTGATCTAAGTAGGCGTGGCGGGTCATAGAGGAGCAGAAGTTCACTCAGGTACTGTGGTGCGAGACCATTCAGTGCTTTAAAGGTCAATAGTAGTATTTTATAATCAATACGAAATTTGATTGGGAGCCAATGCAGTGTGGATAAGACAGGCGTGATGTGGTCATATTTTCTAGTTCTAGTAAGGACTCTTGCTGCGGCATTTTGAACTAACTGGAGCTTGTTTATGCACTTATTGGAACATCCAGACAGTAAGGCATTACAATAATCCAACCTGGAGGTAACAAAAGCATGGACTAGTTTTTCTGCATCATGCAATGACATTAAATTTCTTATCTTTGCAATATTTCTGAGATGAAAGAAAGCTATCCGGGTGATGTTATCAATGTGAGTTTCGAATGAAAGACTGGGGTCAATAATCACTCCGAGGTCTTTTACTGCTGCACGTGAAGAAACAGAAAGGCCATCCAGAGTTACTGTGTAATCAGAAAACTTACTTCTAGCTGTATGTGGTCCTAGCACAAGTACTTCAGTCTTGTCAGAGTTAAGCAGAAGGAAATTTATAAGCATCCAGTGTCTAATGTCCTTAACACATTCCTCAATTTTATTAAGCTGGTGTCTCTCATCAGGTTTTGCAGAGACATACAACTGTGTGTCATCAGCATAACAGTGGAAACTAATACAATGTTTATGAATAATATCGCCCAGAGGTAACATATATAGAGAAAAAAGCAGTGGACCCAAGACAGAACCTTGTGGAACACCAAACTTTACCTCGGTACGTCTAGAAATATCACCATTTATATCAACATACTGATAACGATCCGTTAGATAAGACCTGAGCCAGGAGAGGGCCATTCCCTTAACTCCCACAACATTTTCTAGTCTATCCAGAAGAATGGAATGAACAATGGTATCAAATGCTGCACTAAGGTCAAGCAACACAAGTAGCGAGACACAGCCCTGATCAGACGCCAACAGTAGGTCGTTTACTACTTTAACCAGTGCTGTCTCTGTGCTATGATGAGGTCTAAATCCTGACTGATACATTTCATGGATGTTATTCCTATGTAAATATGAGCATAACTGCTGTGCCACAGCTTTTTCAAGGATCTTGGAGATAAAGGGGAGGTTTGATATTGGCCGATAATTGGACAGCTGACAGGGATCAAGGTCAGGTTTTTTAATCAGGGGTTTGATAACTGCTAGTTTAAAGGATTTGGGTACATAGCCAATCATAAGAGAAGAATTTATTATTTTTAGAAGCGGTTCAATTACTCCAGGCATTATCTGTTTGAATAGATGTGTCGGTAAGGAATCTAGTACGCAAGTTGAGGCTTTTGATGTAGAGATTAATGAAAGTAATTCAGTTTCTTTTAGGGGAGTAAAACATTCTAACTGATGATCTGATACAGTTATATTGTTAACTACAAGGTCACTTTCATTGTCTAACCTTAAATTAGTAGTTTGAATTTTTTGTCGGATATTCTCAATTTTGTCATTAAAAAAATTCATGAAGTCGTTGCTACTACATACTGCAGGTGTGCATCTGTCTATAGTGGACTTATTCCTGGTTAATTTTGCTACAGTATTAAATAGGAATCTAGGATTATTTTTGTTATCTTCTATTAGGGAGGAGAGATATGTTGATCTCGCAGCACTAAGAGCTTTTCTATACTTCAGGAAGCTCTCCTTCCACGCCAATTTGAACACTACCAATTTTGTTTGACGCCATTTATGTTCCAATTTTCGAGTGGTCTGTTTTAAAGTGCGAGTGTCATCATTATACCAGGGTGCTAATTTTTTGTCTCTGACCATTTTCCTTTTTAGAGGAGCTACATTATCTAAAGTATGGCGGAATGTTGACTCTAAGCATTCAGTTGCCTGATCGAGTTCTGCAGGGGCTGACAGTGACTCAATCAAAGTTGACAGCTCTGGGAGATCATTTATAAAGCTCTGTGCAGTAGTTGACGTGAAAGTACGTTTAATACAGTAGCGTGGTGAGGTGCATATATTATTACTCAGACATATTTTGAATGAGATGAGACAATGATCTGAGATAACTTCAGACTGTGGAAGTATGACTATATTGTCTACGTTTAATCTGAATGTTAGTATTAGATCAAGGGTGTGACCACCATTATGGGTCGGTCCTATGACATTCTGCTTAATCCCGACTGAATCTAAGATGGACACAAATGCTGTTTTTAAAGGGTCTTCTGGGTTATCAAAGTGAATATTAAAATCTCCGACAACTAAAGCTT
This sequence comes from Neoarius graeffei, assembly GCF_027579695.1. Taxonomy (NCBI): domain Eukaryota; kingdom Metazoa; phylum Chordata; class Actinopteri; order Siluriformes; family Ariidae; genus Neoarius; species Neoarius graeffei. Next base: position 46,024,963 of record NC_083590.1, on the reverse strand, counting down.
TGTCTAAGGAAATAACCAAATCTGAGATAAAATCTGCAAATTCAGAAAGAAACTCAGAATATGGCCCCGGGGGCCTGTAAATAATAAGCAATGGAATTAACTGGGTAGACTTATTTTTCGAGGCTACATACATTATATGAGTATGAAGAACTTCAAATGTATTAAATTTATAACCAGGTTTGTGTGTTACACCTAGATAATCGTTATAAATAACCGCGACGCCTCCTCCTCTGCCAGTTAGACGAGGCTGGTGTATATAACTGTATCCAGGAGGACTCGCTTCATTTAATGCTATATATTCATTTGGCTTAATCCATGTTTCTGTTAAACACAGTACATTAAACTCCTGATCAGTAATGAGTTCATTAACCATTAGCGCTTTAGATGTAAGAGATCTAATATTTAATAGCCCCACCTTTAGATCAAAGGTGCTGGCAGCAGCTGTACAGTCAGTCTGATCTAATTTTATATTGATTAGGTTACTGGAACAAACTCTCTGAAAATTTCTATCTTTTTGTTGAGCTCGGGGAACAGACACAGTCTCGATGTAGTGGGCCCTGAGTGACGACTCTGTGCAGCTAGCAGACAGTCGGTTTAGCCTGTTCGTCTGCTCCCTGGCCTTGGCTCTGGATTGTCAGAAATTAACTAGGCCTGTTCTGAGACTATGACCTATGCTGCAGGAAATGAGAGCAGCACCTTCCCGAGTGGGATGGATACCGTCCCGCCCTAACAGGCCAGCAGTGCCCTCAAAATTAGCCCAATTATCTATAAAGCCCACACTGTTTTCAGAGCACCACCTGGACAGCCAGCAGTTCAGCGACCATAACCTGCTGTAAGCTACATCGCCACGCCGCATTGGGATGGGGCTAGAGCATACTACAGCATCGGACATCGCCTTCGCTAATTTAAACACCTCTACAAAGTTACTCTTAGTAACCTCAGACTGACGAAGGCGTATATCATTAGCTCCTGCATGGATAACTATCTTTGAGAACCTGTGCTTGCCTAGGACCCTAAGATTACCTGCTATGTCCGGCGCCCTGGCTCCCGGTATACACCTGACTAAAGCTGCTGGTGCCCCTAAAGGCTGAGCTAATTTCACGTGCCGTATGATAGAGTCCCCTATAACCAGAGCTCTTTCAGGTTTCTCAGTGGGTGCATCACTAAGGAGAGCAAACCTGTTCGACACGTGACGCGGAGAGGAGTGGTGCTCCCGTGGGCGAGCCTCTGCGGTAGCTTTGGCTCTACGCTTATGCCGCCGAGCCGTCACCCATTCGCCCCGCTGTAAGGGCTCTAATGCCGGAGTTGGGGGATTGCTAACTCCACCTAGGGCGTCCAGACTTTCCCTAACAGAAACTACACTGTTCTCACGCTCACTAACCTGCTCTAAAGCCTGGACACGCGCTTCTAGCACTGAAATCTTCTCCGTCAGAGAGCTAACTAATCTGCACTTATCACAAGTAAAGCTAATAGAGCTATCGCTAGTGACGGAGGAAGAATGACTAAACATCCTGCACTCAGCACACTGAACAGGCTGAAGGTGTGCCATGATGAAAAGATTCACGTACCTTAAATGAAGATCTGTTGATATTAAAGCAGATCAGATGGCCTCCGCTTGTGGACTTTACACAGGAGGAGAGAAAAAGAAAGCTTCCGGTCTCGGCGTTCTTCCGAAAAAAGAAAGAGAAAAAAACGGAAAAAAAAACCGGAAAAAGGAAAGCGAAAGTGAAAAGTACAAAAATGAAAACGACAGTATAATAAAAATGAAGACGATACTGGAAATTTATTTATAGAAAAAAAGTTAAAAAAGGATTAGTAATTAACGCCGGCACTCGCGGGAAAAAGGACTGGGCGCGAACAACTCAGGAAACAAATCCAGTGTTGAATAAAAACGAGCCGTGCCTAGTCGATCGAGCAACTCGTCAATACAAGGCATTGGGTACATGTCAAATTTAGACACTGTGTTGACTTTTATATAGTCCACACAGAACCAGACCGACCCGTCAGCCTTGGGAACCAAGACCACCGGGCTGCTCCAGTCACTGTGGGACTCCTCGACAATGCCCATTTCGAGCATGGCCTTGAGTTCTTCCTGAACCACCTTTTTTTTGTGTGTTCAGGCAGTCTGTAAGGGTGACTGCACACTACTACCCCCGGGGGCGTCTCAATGTGGTGTTCTATGAGGTGGGTGCAGTCGGGTAGGGGCGAGAACACGTCAGAAAATTCTGTCTGCAACTGGGCGACCTCTGTGAGCTGGGGTGGGGAGAGGTGGTCTCCACAGGGGACTGGTGGTCTCCACAGGGGACCAGAGCGGTGGGCAATGTCAATTTTCTTGTTTGAACCTCCAGCCCCAGCTCCACCTTCTCCGAAACCACCGACACTAATGCCACAGGGACCTCCTCGTTCCAAAGTTTTAGTAGATTGAGGTGGTAAATCTGTAACGCCCCACCCTTGTCCATTCACCTCACCTCATAGTCGATGTCCCCGACTCGCCGTGTGACCTCAAAGGGTCCTTGCCACCTGGAGATCAATTTGGAGCTCGACGTGGGCAACAACATGAGTACTTTATTTCCTGGTGTGAATTCCCTAAGGCGCATGCCCCGTCGTACAGATGGACTTGATGTTCTTGGGCCTGCCACAAATTCTCCTGGGTTAGGTGCATGAGTGTGTGGAGTTTGGTGCCCAGGTCGATAACATATTGAATTTTGTTTTTACTAGTTGAAGGTCGCTCCTCCCAATTTTCCCGTAGCACATCCAGAATGCCACGCAGCTTACGCCTGTATAATTAGAATGGGCAGAACCCCGTGGAGGCTTGTGGGACCTCTCGCACTGTGAATAACAGGGGCTCGAGCCATTTATCCCAGTTGCATGCGTCTTCGCTTACAAATTTTCTTATTATGTTTCTGAGGGTGAGATTAAACCATTTGACTAAGCCATCCATTTGTGGGTGATAAATGCTGGTGTGGATAGGCTTAATTCCCAGTAACCTATACAGTTCGCCCAGTGTGCGTGACATAAACGTAGTGCCTTGATCAGTCAGAATGTCTTTGGGGATTCCGACTCGGGAGATGATGCGAAAGAATGCTTCTGCTATTGCAGAAGCACTCTTCCGCGTCATCTCCCAAGTCGGACTACTACTACATGCTGAGATATTGCGAAGAGGCACTGCTTCCGGATATCGCGTTGCATAGTCCACCAGAACTAAAATAAAGCGATATCCTCGTGTTGACCAATCTAATGGCCCGACGAGATCCATCCCAATTCTTTTGAACGGGGTCTCAATTAATGGCAGAGGGCGTAAAGGTGCTTTTGGAATGGCTGCGGGATTTACTAACTGGCATTCGCGGCATGCCGTACACCACCGAAGGATATCGCTGCGAATCCCTGGCCAATAGAACCGGGCCATTATTCGGGCTAGTGTCTTATCCTGCCCCAAGTGTCCAGCCATGGGATTAAAGTGAGCTGCCTGGAATATAAATTCCCAGTGGCTCTTTGGGATTAAAAGCTGTGTTATTTGTTCCTTAGTCTGAGTGTCCTGCGTCACTCTGTATAACCTATCCTTAATAATGGAAAAATAGGGGAAGGACGGGGTGGCATTTGGCTGAAGAGTTTGACCATCGATTACTCTCACTTGGTCAAACGCATGCCGCAGAGTCCCGTCTCGTGACTGCTCTAACGGGAAATCCCCGAGGTAATCCCTGAGAGAGGGAGGAGGAGCATGCTGCTCCTCACTCTGACACGGTGATGTAGACGGCTCTGTGACAGCTGCTCCCGCCAATGCCAGTCTGGGACCTCCCCCGCTGAACTATGGCAGGACCCACTCTTCACTAAATACGTCATTAATTCCCAAAATCCTGGCCAATCAGTCCCCAGAATTATCGAGTGGGTAAGGCGAGGATTAACTGCCGCCTTTACTCTAAATTTTTCCCCTCAAAATAGAATGTGGACCGGCACTAAAGGGTAGTTGTGAACATCCCCATGCACACACAACACCTTCACCAATTGTGCTCTCCCCAATGCCTCGTCTTGCACCAGGCTTTGGTGGATTGAGGTCTGATTACAGCTGGAGTCCACCAAAGCCTGATACGTATCCCCTTGGATACTAAGCGGTATGCGATACGATCCGGCCCGATTGATGGCGGTCCCTGGCGCATCGGGGATCTGGACCACTGCGCCCACCTCCATCACCGAGCATTGATGCTGGAGGTGCCCCAGTTCCCCGCAGCGCCAGAATACCAGCCCAGGCTCTCTCCCTGCACCGGTGTTCCGGAGATCACTCACCTGAGGGGGAGAAGACACAAACAAGGAAGTAGGAAACAGTAGGGCACCGCGGGTGCGGCAGGCCAGCTGGGGTGGAGCTGGCCCCCACCTCTGCGGTGGGGGAATGGGGTGAGGACAAGGAACAGAGGGAGAGGGAGAGAAAGAAGAGAGGGGAGAAGGGGAGACACGCTATCCTGCCATCGGAACGGCCGCCATATGGTCCTCCACCAGCTCGATGGCCTGATCCAGCGATGCCAGGCGATGGCACTGGACCCACTCCACTGTTCCTTCCGAAAGTCAGGCGATGAATTGTTCCAGCGCCACCAGATCGATGATTCCCTCAGCGTTGCGGTTGTTGGCCCTCAGCCACCACCGGCAGGCGTCCCGGAGTTGCTGGCCAAATGCAAACAGCTGGCCAACCTCCTCCAGGCGCAGTGCACAGAAGCACTGCTGTTGCTGTTCCAGGGTGCGACCCACGCGTTGGAGGATGGCCCTGCGGAGGTCCGCGTAGACCAGCCAGCTGTCGGCGGGGAGCTGTAGCATGGCCAGCTGCGCCTCGCCCGTTAGCGGGGTGGGAGGCGACCGTGCACTGTTCCACCGGCCAACCCCACGACTCTGCTGTCTGCTCAAAAAGAGCAAGGAAGGCTTCGGGGTCGTCATGCGGACCCATCTTCGTTAGGGTGAGGTGGGGAAAGTCCACGGCGGTGGTGATCGTGGACGCCGCCGACGCGAGCAGGTGCCAGAACGCCCGGCGATCTTCCTGTTGCGCCAGCACCAGGGCTTCAAACCGTTGTTCCTGCTCCTTCCGGAGGGTGATCAGCACCTGGTGCTGGCTCTGTTGGGCCATGGCGAGGGCATGGACCAGGTCCTTGAAGGGGGAGGACTCCATGCAGCTGTTCCCTTCTGCACTCCGTCCCGGGTTTCGGCACCACTGTTGTATCAGACCAGGTGGGTGGAGCACAGAAGCACGGCAGGCCAGAACTGAGTTCTCAGAAATTCTTTTATTTTCACCTTTTCAGCCTTTACACATTCGCTCATACACGCACATGCCACACACACGTGTTCTGGTCAGGAGAGCTTCCTTCCTCTGCTCTCCCTCTCCTCTTATAGGGCACGGTCACTGGGGAAGACACACAAACACAGGTTAATTCCCATCAGGTGCAGTGATTCCACCACTTACTTTCCTTGACTCCGCCCTCCATTCACAGACCGACGCTTGGCCACACCCCTGCTGCCACAATAGCCTATGATAATTCTAGCACTAAGGTTAGCATCATGCTACAGATTTATGAGCAAGACCATACTTATATGCTTTGTTCATGGTGTTTGGAGGCATCTGGCAAAAAAAAAAAAAAGCATCACATTTCTTAAGTACTGGGTTAACAAGAAATGTATTGTTAACATGAAACAAAAGGTTAATTCTTGGGCAGAACTCATATTTGCAGAATACAGCTTTAAGCACATGTGTGTACTACTACATTGTAATAATTTTTTTTAACTCCTTGAAACCATCTGCCATTCTCACCCACACAGCACACTCCCAGAATCTACAGTAGTCAGTGGAGTTCAGTTAGAGTTATCATTACCAAGGACAGGCATGGCATGACTAAGGTAATATATTTATTAAGAGTATTGCCTCATGTCTTTGTTTAGATATAGATGATAAAAGTACCTAACATTGCCTGTAATGCATTAGGAGCACCTGGAAGAAACCCACACAAACATAATGTTCCCTCACAAGTAGATAAACGTTGGTCCATAGGAAACACAAATACTCATTAGCAGAGTTGACACCTACAGTCCTCTTTTATAGATAAAACAAGAATGTCACAAATTGTTACAGTGTAGAGTGTCACTGTAAGCTAGTTTATATCAGGGTGGTTGTGGTTTCTTTCAGAGAGCCAGAATACTGCTCTCCTCATGGCAATATTTCACATACCATTTCATATATTTCACTTCTTAAGAATGACTGAATGACTAATCATTTTACCAAAGTACACTGCAAATACTGTGTGTATATATATATATATATATATATATATATATATATATATATATATATACACACACACACACACACACACACACACACACAGACATAGGGAGAGCATGCAAACTCCACACAGAAAGGCCCTCGTTGGCCTACACACACACACACAGACACACACACACATATATATATATATAAATAAACCCCGATTCCAAAAATGTTGGGACAAAGTACAAATTGTAAATAAAAACGGAATGCAATGATGTGGAAGTTTCAAAATTCCATATTTTATTCAGAATAGAACATAGATGACATATCAAATGTTTAAACTGAGAAAATGTATCATTTAAAGAGAAAAATGAGGTGATTTTAAATTTCATGACAACAACACATCTAAAAAAAAATTGGGACAAGGCCATGTTTACCACTGTGGGACATCCCCTTTTCTCTTTACAACAGTCTGTAAACGTCTGGGGACGGAGGAGACAAGTTGCTCAAGTTTAGGGATAGGAATGTTAACCCATTCTTGTCTAATGTAGGATTCTAGTTGTTCAACTGTCTTAGGTCTTTTTTGTCGTATCTTCTGTTTTATGATGCGCCAAATGTTTTCTATGGGTGAAAGATCTGGACTGCAGGCTGGCCAGTTCAGTACCCGGACCCTTCTTCTATGCAGCCATGATGCTGTAATTGATGCAGTATGTGGTTTGGCATTGTCATGTTGGAAAATGCAAGGTCTTCCCTGAAAGAGACGTCGTCTGGATGGGAGCATATGTTGCTCTAGAACCTGGATATACCTTTCAGCATTGATGGTGTCTTTCCAGATGTGTAAGCTGCCCATGCCACATGCACTAATGCAACCCCATACCATCAGAGATGCAGGCTTCTGAACTGAGCACTGACAACAACTTGGGTCGTGCTTCTCCTCTTTAGTCCGAATGACACGGCGTCCCTGATTTCCGTAAAGAACTTCAAATTTTGATTCGTCTGACCACAGAACAGTTTTCCACTTTGCCACAGTCCATTTTAAATGAGCCTTGACCCAGAGAAGACGTCTGCGCTCCTGGATCATGTTTAGATACGGCTTCTTCTTTGAACTATAGAGTTTTAGCTGGCAACGGCAGATGGCACGGTGAATTGTGTTCACAGATAAATGTTCTCTGGAAATATTCCTGAGCTCATTTTGTGATTTCCAATACAGAAGCATGCCTGTATGTGATGCAGTGCCGTCTAAGGGCCCTAAAATCATGGGCACCCGGTATGGTTTTCCGGCCTTGACCCTTACACACAGAGATTCTTCCAGATTTTCTGAATCTTTTGATGATATTATGCACTGTAGATGATATGTTCAAACTCTTTACAAATTTACACTGTCGAACTCCTTTCTGATATTGCTCTACTATTTGTCGGCGCAGAATTAGGGGGATTGGTGATCCTCTTCCCATCTTTACTTCTGAGAGCCGCTGCCACTCCAAGATGCTCTTTTTATACCCAGTCATGTTAATGACCTATTGCTAATTGACCTAATGAGTTGCAATTTGGTCCTCCAGCTGTTCCTTTTTTGTACCTTTAACTTTTCCAGCCTCTTATTGCCCTCCGTCCCAACTTTTTTAAGATGTGTTGCTGTCATGAAATTTCAAATGAGCATGAAATTTCAAAATGTCTCACTTTCGACATTTGATATGTTGTCTATGTTCTATTCTGAATACAATATCAGTTTTTGAGATTTGTAAATTATTGCATTCCGTTTTTATTTACAATTTGTACTTTGTCCCAACTTTTTTGGAATCGGGGTTGTGTGTGTGTGTATATATATATATATATATATATATATATATATATATATATATATATATGTGTATATATGTGTGTGTGTGTGTGTGTGTGTAGGCCGACTAGGGCCTTTCTGTGTGGAGTTTGCTTGCTCTCCCTGTGTCTGCGTGGGTGTGCTCCGGTTTCCCCCACAGTCCAAAGACATGCAGGTTAGGCTAATTGGTGGCTCTAAATTGACCGTAGGTGTGAGTGTGAATGGTTGTTTGTGTCTATGTGTTAGCCCTGCGATAACCTGGCGAGTTGTCCAGGGTGTACCCCGCCTCTCGCCCATAGTCAGCTGGGATAGGCTCCAGCTTGCCTGCAACCCTGTAGAACAGGATAAGCAGCTACAGATGATGGATGGATGGAAGATATTTTGAATAAAGGAAAAGTTATCTAATATTTCTCATTATAAGATTATTATATAACAACTGTAAGACCATTAAGCCTATTTCTAAGCATATTTACTAATTTCAAGCTTTATATACTTTTATTCCGTATTCCTAATTTTGTTTCTTTCTAGAAATAAATGCTTGAAATAAGCAAAATTATCTGCCAATAGAATAAGACCATTTCAAGCTTGAAATGAGGAAATAATATCTACAAATAGGCTTAAAATTTTATTTTTGTTTTAAAAATTCATAGAGAAATATTAGTTGGATTTGGGCAGCACGGTGGTGTAGTGGTTAGCACTGTCGCCTCACAGTGAAGGTCCTGGGTTCAAGCCCAGCAGCCAACGAAGGCCTTTATGTGTGGAGTTTGTATGTTCACCCCGTGTCTGTGTGGGTTTCCTCCAAGTGCCCCGGTTTCCCCCACAGTCCAAAGACATGCAGGTTAGGCTAATTGGTGCCTCTAAATTAACCGTAGGTGTGAATGGTTGTTTGTCTGTATGCGTTAGCCCTGCGATGACCTGGCGATTTTCCAGGGTGTACCCCGCCTCTCGCTCATAGTCAGCTGGGATAGGCTCCAGCTTGCCTGCGACCCTGTAGGACAGAATAAGCAGCTACAGATAATGGATGGATAGTTGGATTTGCTTATATTTAATATAGTTTTATATGCTAATCATTCCTTTGTTGTGCATTGTTCATATAATGGTGTTTTTGTCAAAGAAGGCCTCAAACTCCTATGTTTCTTGGTGTTACCATTTCACCCTGACTTGTGGTTTTGTCCATTAATGCATTCAACTGTTGGTTCACCAAAACTGTAATCCTATTAAATTTGGGTTATACTGATTTGTAAGAATGGTCAAGAGTGCCTTTGCTGTCCAGTTTTTCTTTGTAATGAGCTCCCAGGAATTTTTCAGCTGACTGCTTGCTAGTTAGATGGTTGCATGGGAGTTATTTATCATTACACACATTTCTATGAAGCTGATTTATCCAAAACATTACATTACCTAGCACTCTCTAAGTGATAGACAGTTCAATATTTTATATAGATGGTGTTTATATACTGTACCTGTCCAGGAGCAACATTGCTTAGATCCAACTTCACCAGTAATTCCCTTCACCAGTAATAAACTGCTCCATTTTCAAAAAATCACTATCAGTGTTTGTTCACATTTTAGTACATTTGTCGTTATTCATTTTTTTGGAAGTGTGGAGTGTTTTTTCTCACAGTAAAAGTATCTGGTGGCACTGGGTGCTTACTGGATTCTGTCATGTTTTCTTTTTTCTGAACAGACTGAGATGGGGCGGAATGAATTGGCGTTGACTGGTGTCTATAAAAAGACTGACAAGGACGCCCATGTAAACACAGACGAGCATTTCACACTGGGTTGCAGTTTTCCAAATGGGTTTTCTTAGACACATAATATACTTGTGCTGATGCCATTGCTTACACAATTTAAAAAAAAAATTAAGATTATTTAAAAACTGCACACAGTCTGAAATGAATCTGAAATGAACATTTTCACTCTCCTATATTATCACTTGGAGGAAAAACTATAAGAAAACCTATTCATCATGATGCCATAGTAAAAGCAGTAAAATTGAATATTTAAAAGCAACACTAAATCTCTATTTATTATGTATAGTTATGTATGTGTTGTGCCCGTTTAAATACAGACTACAACTCCCATGACCATCAGCCCACAACCTCATCACATGACCTCCAGTCAAGCTCCTATCTCTATTAACAGACACTTGATTACTACTACCACTGACCTTTTTACAATCAAACCTAATCCCTTAATAACAATGTGTTTCTCTCTCTCTCTCTCTCTCTCTCTCTCTCTCACTCACTCACTAGACATGTTACTCCTGATGAGATACAGTGATTTTGACTCTCTCTTCCCTCCGGACCTGCCTGATCAATCCTAATGTTTTACTTCTGCTTGGAGCCTTCTTCACCTATAAATCACTCGCTGCTGCTGAGGATGGCCACGCATGGATAGTCTAAAGATCACCATGAAATTACTATGGATGATACAACATGGATACCCTAAAAATGACTGGGTGGTCTCCCATTTACAGCATAAATACTTTACTTGCTAAAAATAGTTTATGTTCAATCACAGAATAGTTGATACCTTCACTTTGATACTATAGTCTTTGAGACCGTAGACTTGACCACTTAGCACTGCTTGATTCTAGTATACAGTCATAGAAGACAAATGATTATCCAGCATCACTCAGAAAAGGATTAGTTCCATCCTTTCCTGTGTGAGTCCTTTCAAGGTTTCTTCCTCATGTTGTCTCAGGGAATTTTTCCTTGCCACTCTCACCTCTGGCTAGATACACTGAAAAATATATGTAGATTTCTGTAAAGCTGCTTGGTGACAGTCTCCATTGTTGAAAGTGCTGTATAAATAAAATTTAATTAAATTGAACTGAACTTTAATAACACTCACTGACAAACATGCATTGTGTCTGTAATGATTCCAACCCTTTACTTTCTGCCTGTTTGAATTAGACTTTTGACCACTGCTCACTTTTGCCTCTTCATCCTTGTCTAGTTTATGTCTGCTTGTCTGACATTTGCTCGCCTTATGTTTCTCAGTCTTGCCTAGCCCTAATGTGTGTCTGTTGTATTGGTTTTAATTGGTTTAAAAAAAAAAAAAAAGAGAAGCTGAGTGTGGGGCAGGGCCATGGTCAAGCGTCTGTTTGTGAATGACGAGTGAGGCCAAGGGAGGTGAAAAGCAATCACACCCGAGTTTGTGTAAGGCCGATGAGTGTGTGTATTTGTTTCCTCTCTTTCAGTGACTCGGGGGGTGAGAGGAGAGTGTCATGAGTCACAGAGCAGCATGTGTGCGTGCTTGTGTATATCTGTAAAGGTGTCTCTCAGTGTGTGGCAGCGGGGGTGTGGCCAGGCAGCAGTCTGTGAATGGAGGGTGGGGTCGGGGAAGGTAAGTGGCTAAGTCATTCCACCTACTGTCAATTGTGTGTGTGTGTGTGTGTGTGTGTGTGTGTGTTTGATACAGGGATGGAGCATAAATAGAGGGAGAGAGCAGAGAAAAGGGGCTCCCTCCCAACCACAACGCATGTGTGTGTGTAGAATGAGTGAGTGAGTGAATGAATGAATGAATGAATGAATGAAAGCTGAAAAGCTAGTAGTAAAGGGAAATAGATTTTGTGTGACCATCAACTTGCCTGCCGTGCTTCTGTGCTCCATCCACATCAGGAACTGCCACAGTGGTGCTGAAACCCAGGATGCAGCTCACTTTAATCCCATGGCTGGACACTTAGGGCAAGATAAAACACTAGTCTGAATAATGACCCGGTTCTATTGGCCAGGGATTCGCGGGGATGTTGTCGGTGGTGTGCAGCATGCCGTGAATCCCAATTAGTCAATCCCACAGCCACTCCAAAAGCGCTGTTGCGCCCTCTTCCTCTAATCGAGACCCTGTTTGAGCGAATTGGGATGGATCTCTTCAGGCCATTAGATCGGTCAGCATGGGGATATCACTTTATTTTAATTCTGGTGGACTATGCAACACGATATCTGGAAGCAGTGTCTCTCTGCAATATCTCAGCATGCAGTATTGCGGAAGTGCTCTTCCGCTTTATCTCCTGAGTCGGGATTCCAAAAGAAATCCTGACAGACCAAGGCACTTCATTTATGTCATGCACACTGCACGAACTGTATGGGTTATTAGGGATTAAGTCTATCTGCACCAGTGTCTATTACCCACAAATGGATGGCTTAGTAGAGCGATTTAACCAAACACTCAAGAACATAATCTGGAAATTCATAAGTGAAGATGCGCGTAAATGGGATAAGTGGCTCGAGCCCCTGTTATTCGCAGTACGAGAGGTCCCGCAAGCCTCCATGGGGTTTTCTCCATTTGAACTGTTATATGGGCATAAGCCACTTGGCATTCTGAAAGTGCTACAGGAAAATTGGGAGGAGGGACCTTCACCTAGCAAAAATGAAATCCAGTAAATTCTTGACCTGCGCGCAAAACTCCACACCCTCACGCACCTAACCCTCATGCATGGAATTTGTGGCAGGCACAAGAACGTCAAAGCCGGCTGCATGACAGAGGCACGCACCTTAGAGAGTTCACACTGGGAGACAAAGTGCTTGTATTATTGCCCAAGTCAAGCTCCAAATTAGTTGCCAAGTGGCAAGGGCCCTTCAAGGTCACACGGCAAATTGGGGACGTCAACTATGAGGTGAGGTGAGCAGATAGGGGTGGGGCATTGCAAATCTACCACCTCAACCTTTTAAAATGCTGGAATGAGGGGGTCCCCATGCTGTTGGCATTGGTAGTGCCGGAGAAGGCGAACATCTTGGGCCACTCTGGTCCATTGTGGAGACCACCTCTCACCAGCCCAACTCACGGAGGTGACCAAGTTGCAAAAGGAATTTTCTGACATGTTCTCTCCCCTTCCTGGTAGTACCCACCTCATAGAACACCACACCAAAAGGCCCCCGGGGGTGGTAGTGCGTTGCCGCCCTTACCGCTTGCCCAAACACAAGAAAAAGGTGGTTCGGGATGAACTCAAGGCCATGCTCGAAATGGGTATAATCGAGGAGTCCCACAGTGACTGGAGCAGCCCAGTGGTCCTGGTTCCCAAGACCAATGGGTCGGTCCAGTTCTGTGTGGACTATAGAAAGGTCAATGCGGTGTCTAAATTTGACGCATACCCAATGCCTTGTATTGATGAGTTGCTTGATCGGTTAGGTGCTGCTCGCTTTTGTTTGACACTGGATCTTAGGAGTCAAGGGGATATTGGCAGATCCCCTTGACTCCTCTATCCCGAGAGAAAATGGCCTTTTCCACACCGTTTGGTTTACACCAATTTGTCACACTCCCTTTTGGGTTGTTTGGGGTGTCCGCTAAGTTCTAGTGGCTTATGGACATGGTCCTCCGCCCTCACACTGCCTATGTGGCCGCCTATCTGGACAATATAATAATCTACAGCCATGATTGGCCGCGGCACTTGGAACACCTGAGGGCCATTCTAAAGTCACTGAGGTGAGCAGGCCTCACAGCTAATCTGAAAAAGTGTGCATGTGCAATTGGGCAGGTGGAAGTACGGTATCTGGGGTTCCACTTGGGTCATGGGCAGGTGCATGCCCAAATTAACAAGACTGCAGCGATTGCGGTCTGCCCGAGGCCTAAGACCAAAAAGGAGGTGATACGGTTCCTGGAGCTGGCTGGCTATTATCATAGGTTTATACCTAATTATTCAGATGTCACCAGCCCACTAACGGATCTCACTAAAAAGGGGGCTCCAGATTCGGTCCAGTGGACAGAGCAGTGCCAACAGGCCTTCTCTGAGGTAAAAGCTGCACTGTGTGGGGGCCACTTTTACACTCCCCTGACTTCTCTCTCCCCTTTATTTTGCAGACTGATGCATCGGACAGAGGGCTGGGGGCTGTTTTGTCCCAGGAGGTGGAGGACAAAGAGCGCCCCGTGCTGTACATCAGCCGGAAACTGTCGCATGAGAGTAAGTACAGCACAATTGAGAAGGAGTGTCTTGCCATCAAGTGGGTGGTCCTCACCCTCCGATACTACCTGCTGGGGTGCCCTTTCACTCTCTGTTCGGACCACGCACCCCTCCAGTAGCTCCACCGCATGAAGGTTGCCAATGCGCAGATCACCTGTTGGTATCTCACCTTCCAGCCATTTAAGTTCGAAGTGATCCACAGGCTGGGGGCACAGATGGTGGTGGCAGACTTCCTGTCCCATTGGGGGGGGTTGGCTTCAGGCCGGACAGCTCCCCGGCCTGAGTTGGGCGGTGGGGGTATGTGGCAGCGGGGGCGTGGCCAGGCAGCACTCTGTGAATGGAAGGCGGGGTCGGGGAAGGTAAGTGGCTAAGTCATTCCACCTGCTGTCAATTAGTGTGTGTGTGTGTGTGTGTGTGTGTGTGTGTGTGTGTGTGTGTGTTTGTTACAGGGACAGGGCATAAAAAGAGGGAGAGAGCAAAGAAAAGGGGCTCCCTCCCAACCACAACGCATGTGTGTGTGTAGAGTGAGTGAGTGAGTGCATGCATGAATGAATGAATGCAAGCTGAAAAGCTAGTAGTAAAGGGAAGAGTTTGTGTGTGACCATCAACTCGCCTGCCGTGCGTCTGTGCTCCACCCACATCAGGAACTGCCACACAGTGCAAAACCAAAAAGATAAGAGACTTAAACACTATGTGCACAGAGGCCCATCACCATGTGCACAAAGGTTCAGCAGGAAGATCAACAAGTGCTCTGAAACCTGATTGCTTTGGCAGGTACCTAAGCAGCAGTCCCCACAGTGTCCATGGGTTTCCCCCACTCACCCTCACGAAGATGGGGCCTCCTGATGATCCAGAAGCCTTCTTGGAGCTCTCCAAGCAATCTGCAGAGGTGTGGGGATGGCCAGAAGAGCAGCGAGTGGGTCAGCTACTGCCGCTCCTATCTGGACAGGCCCAGCTCATGGCACAGCAACTGTTCACCGACAACATGCTGGAGTACCCAGACCTAAAATGAGCCATTCTGCAGTCTGTCGGCTGCACTCCAGAGCAACACTATCAGCAGCGCTGCACGATGACCACAGAGAAGGTCAGCCGACTGTTCTTATATGCCCGACAGCTCCACAATGCCTACTGGTGGTGGTTGAGGGAAGAAAATCATGACACAGAGGGAATCATCTTTGTGGCGGTGCTGGAGCAGTTCATAACCCAATTGCCGGGAACAATAGAGTGGGTCCAGTGCCACTGCCCAACATCGCTGAAGGACACAATCTCCTTGGCTGAGCACCATCTAGTGGCATTTCTGGTCACAAGCAGGCAGCCCACCCTTTCTCTCTCTCTTACCCCTCCCCTTCTTCCTGCTCCCACTTCTTCCTGCCCCCCAACCCTGCAACACGGAAGTGGGAGTCAACTCCCCTGCAGCCAGTTCCTCAAGCCCATGGTTTCCCTTTCCCTCCCTCCCTTCATGTGTTTATTTCTGCTCCCTCTCAGGTGAGTGATTCCCAAGCCAGGACCAGTTCCACATGATGGAGGTGGGGTCAGTGGTCCAGATCCCTGACGTACCATAGGCCGCCCCGATCAAGTTGGGACATACCGCATACCGGTGAGTATCCAAGGGGGTATATACCATGCATTGGTGGATTCAGACTGTAACCAGACCTCCATCCACCAAAGCCTGGTTCAAGGGGAGGTATTGGGAGGCACATGTGGTGAAGGTGCAGTGTGTGGATGGGGATATTCACAAATACCTTCTGGTGTCTGTCAGAATCCAATTTCAGGGAGAAAATCATAGTGTAGAGGTGGTAGTTAGTCCCTGCCTCACCCATCTGGTAGTTCAGGGAATAAATTGGCTGGGGTTTAAAATTGCAAGGGCCTTTTTGCAGATGGCGCCAGCAATAGAGAGACACAGTGTGAGATGTGTGCAGCGTTAGCTGGGGAGGCTGTTCCAGGGCCATCTACATTAACTCTGTGTTAGGGGGACACAGAGGGTGGGGAAGGCTCCGCCCCACCACCCTCCCTTGGGATTCTCCTCGGGGATTTCCCAGTGGAACAGTTACGTGGTGAGACTCTGAAACATGCCAAGTGAGAGTAATCGATGGTCAAACCCTCCAGCCTCATGTTGCACTCATCCACCCATATTTTTCAATCATTAAGGATAGACTATATCAAGTGACACTGGATGCTCAGACCAAAGAAGGCACAATCCAGTTGTTAGTTCCAAAGAGCCATAGGGATCTCCTGTTCCATGCAGTTCACCATAATCCCATGGCTAGACACTTGGGACAGGATAAAACACTGAACTGTCTTATGGCTTGCTTCTATTGGCTGGACATTTGCGACGATGTTCACAGGTGGTGTATGATATGCTGTGTATGACATCGAGTAAATCCACCAGTCACCCCAAAAGTGCCATTGTCTCTGCCCCTACTCAAGATCCACTTTGAAAGATTTGGCATGGATCTTGTCAGGCCATTAAATCAGACTGCACAGGGCACTGCTTTATTTTTGTCCTAGTGGATTATGCAATGTGGATTTAGTTCTAGTGGATTCTATACCCAGAAGGCATACCACTGTACATTTCTGCATGCAATGTAGCAGAGGCACTGTTTAAAATTATCTCACAAGTCTGGATTCTGAAAGAAATCCTGACTGATCGGGGCATTACATTTATGTCACACACACTTTGTGAACTCTACAAATTACTGGATGTTAACTCAATCCATACAAGAATTTATCACCCACAGACTTGGTTGAGCGATTTAACCAAACACTTAAGAACACGATTCGTAAGTTTGTGCACAAAGACATTCGAAATTGGGACAAATGGATAGAATCCCTCTCATTTGCAGTATGAGAGGTCCCGCAAGCCTCCACTGGGTTCTCCCCATTCAAGGCAAGGCAAGGCAAGGCAAGTTTATTTATATAGCACATTTCATACACAGTGGCAGTTCAATGTGCTTTACGGAAGTAAAAGCAAAACAGTAAACAATAGAGAATAAAATTACATAAAATAAATGGGAAGAAATATAATAAGAATTAAACAATAGTAGAAATAAAATAATAAAATGAAGTAGAAGTTCAAATAGGGGGAAAAAACAGCAGAATAAAATAGAATAAAAGTTAAGTAAAATTTGAAACATGCAGAGACTGTAAAAGTAAAGATTATAAAACATGTAAAGAAGACAATATTAATTATTTAACAGAAAGCATCTGAAAACAGCTTGGTCTTTAACCTAGATTTGAAGCTGCCAACAGCAGGAGCATTTTTAATGTCCTCTGGCAGTTGGTTCCATAGCTGCACTGCATAGTAGCTAGAAGCTGCTTCACCATACTTTGTTTTAACAACAGGTTTTAATAGTAAATTTTTCTGTTGCGATCTGGTAGATCTGATTGGGTTAGGCCGCTGCAACATATCAGAGAGGTAATTGGGCCCTGTACCATTTAGAGATTTGTACACCAGCAGCAATGCTTTAAAGTCAATTCTGTAGCTTACTGGAAGCCAGTGAAGGGACCTTAGAATTGGAGTAATGTGCTCTGTTCTTTTTGTTTGTGTGAGAACCCTAGCCGCTGCATTTTGCACCTGCTGAAGTCGTTTGATGGTCTTTTTTGGCAGGCCTGTGAAAAGGCCATTGCAGTAATCAACCCTACTAGAGATGAAGGCATGTATCAGTTTTTCCAGATCATTTTTTGACATAAGTCCTCTTAGTTTAGAAATGTTTTTCAAATTATTGTACAGTCGCAAACCTTGTGGCGTCCTGGATATCATCAGGGAAAATTCAGAGGAGGGACCTCTTCTTTTTTTTTGTTGTTGTTCAATTAAAACCAGTACAACAGACACACATTAAGCCTCAGCAATACTGAGAAACATAAGGCAAGCAAAAGCGATCACATCTGAGTTTGTGTAAGGTTGATGTGTGTGTGTGTGTGTGTGTGTGTGTGTGTGTGTGTGTGTGTGTGTGTTTGTTTCCTCTTTTTCAGTGATGACAGGGGGGAGAGAGGAGAGAAGAGAAAGTCACGAGTCACAGAGCAGCATGTGCATGCCTGTGTGTATCTGTAAAAGTGTGTCTCAGTGCGAGATAAGAGACTTAGCTTGAAAAGTGAAAAATAAAATGCCAACTACGTAAGTACCCTGCCTGTACCAATCCTCCAGTGTCCCAACCTACCTTAAAGAACTGTTACAGTGAGATATTCCAACAGGGTCACATAGTGATGTAATAAAATTTTGTACAACAGTCATTCCCTTGAACCTTCACAGATTCTGAAATGACAAGGAACTCTGGTGATTATACAAGGTTCATAGAACCCCAGTTACATGTGTTACTAGTGATTATTTCATCCCTTCTAAACTAGCCAGAAGCAGTATATAACACCAGATAACCTGGAAAACCTGAATCTACCATCACTGGACATCATTTGTCAAACTGAAAATATTTATTTGTAAATGGTTCTTGAAGCATTTACACAAGGAATCTGGTATTCATGAAAATTCAATAATTTTGGAAAACCATTCATATACTACTTATGTTCCTGAGTGTGTGTAAATTTACACATAAGAAGGTTAACTAATGTAAACCTTGATTGATCAGCTTCAAATCATATAATTGAATGGATTACTGCAGTTTTACATATGGAATTGTGGCAGCAGGGGTGTGGTCAAGCATTGGCTGTGAATGGCGAGGAGGCAGGTTAAACCAGCAGGTAACATGTCAAATTACTGTCTGTCTATTAACCTTTGTCTCTGTGTGTCTTTCAGACAGTCAGGAATGAGAGAGAGGGTTCTGCCACCCCGTCATGTGTGTTGGTCACTGAAAAGTGTACTTAAATAAAAGAACTCACTTATTCTGAAGCCTGCTTCCCATTCCTCTGTTTCCCAAAGTTAGAAAGTTGTTACAGGAATATAGTGTCAAATTTAGATTTATCCAAAGTGTCAAAAGCACATCCTAATCCTCGATCACTAGGTCAGGGACTAAACAATTTGTGAAATGAAGTAATTTTATGTTATTGGCAATAATTACAGAGTATGAAAAATTATGAAAACAAGCCAACACAAGTCCATAAATTAAAAGTAATTATTCACTTATGACAAAAGAAATGAACTGATGGGCTAGTCTGTGCATAGCCATAAGCTGCAAACAAATGCCTCAGCTAAGGGAACATATCGTGCACAGCATGCTTATAAGGGCAGAGCACATAACCACATCAGGTCCCATTCCTGTTCAGAACAGGAATCTGAGACTACACTGAAACTGAACAGCTGAAAATTGGGAAAATGTGAGCCTGGGCCCACTGCATGCTCAGATTAGAGGTCTGCGCGGGTCGGATTTTTCAGTCCCGCTCCCGCCCGCGCCTGCCCGCATTGTGCAGTCACACTCCCGCCCGCGCCCGCAAAGAATTATGATTTTCAGTCCCGCTCCCGTCCGCGCACACAAAAAAATTATGATTTTCAGTCCCGCTCCCGCCCGCAAATCCCGCATGATGCAGACGTTCGCGTTATTTCTCAGGAAAGTTCTTGTCTTGACACAGTGTGATGGTGCCCCGCCCCCTATTTTGAGTGGATTTGAGCATAAATATCTACAGCTCACGTTCATTATTATTATTAGAGACACTACATGCTGAATTCAGAAACAAGGTAAATAATAACAAACGTTAGGTTCACGTTTGTTATTATTCACCTTGTTTCTGAATTCAGCATGTAGTGTCTCTAATAATAATAATTAGTGCTGTCAAGCGATTAAAATATTTAATCGCGAATCGCACATTTTTATCACATGAGAAACCATTGCAATTTTCTGATCAGCATCAAAAAGTGAATACGTTTGCTTTGTACCAATGGTGTTTTTTTTTTATTGCAAAGCAGAGTTAGCAAGAGAAGTAAACTTCACTCTTCTTCCACTTCACTCAGTGAAATAATTTCCTGCGTAAGTTAGTCTACAGCTCTAATCAGAGAGAGACAGGTTACATAGGGACGGTAGGCTTGACATGCTTGATTATAATATAAAGTACACTATTATATTAACTTTAAGTTGTTCGTTGATAAATATTGCATTGAATCTGATCTTTACTGTTTCATCTCACTTAACACATTTCGTACTTTTACACTTTTTCTGCCTGTTGATGCGTCGCGCTGTCCAATCAGAGGCGGCCAAATTTGCATATTACAGGAAGGATTTCTGGGATAGCATTGAGTTTACAGACGCTGTCTTCTTAAAACTGAATGAATATTTAAAAAGAGCCAAAATGAACCAGTCTTTTGAACGGCTCTTTTCAAAGAACGGATCACAAAGATGCGGATCCCATCAAAGAGCCCATCTCTACTAGTTTCAAAAGCTTATGAAAAACCTACATCATGTCACAGAGCGTTAATCTCGCGATAAAAAAATTATCGCCGTTAAAATTGAGTCAAGTTAACGCGATAATAACGCGACATTTTTTACAGCAGTAATAATAATAACTAGACCGGACAATTCCCCGGGGGAAATTGTGAGAGGATGCAGTGCGCGAAGCAATTCGCTCACGCATGTTCGCTGGCCGTGAACGTGTGACCCGCAATGATGTTTCAATGCAATGATCGTGTGTGTGCTCGAGACAGCAGCCATCATGAAGAAGACCTATTCAAGAGTATGACCAAAGTGACTACAGGCGGAAATTAGCATGTACTGCTATAACCTGGGACAGACATCTGTCCTTAACACAAGGATAATGTTCAATTTGTGCACTGTCCCTTTTAAAAATAAAATAAACTCTAAACTCTAAGAAGAGTGTTTGTAGTTTGTATGTACGAACAGAAGTGTTCCTAATAAAGTGGGCGGCTAAGGTGAGGCTGACACACAAGGGCTGGAGTTTTCTACTGTTTTTTTTATGAAGGACCAGGCCTCGAACAATGACAAATAACTCGACAACGGAAGCAGCTATTCACAAAATTCTTTCACAGTGAGCGCTAGAAGGGTCTCCTGAATAAAATGATGTATTTTTTTGTTTGTATTGTTAAAAATGAGGACGCTACAGGGAGTTAAAAACGAGTGACTTTTCAGCAACGTTTATACTGGGAGTCAATGAGGCCGCTCACCTGTGCTCTCCTCACTTTGAGGCTTGTCATTCAAAAACCGTAAATCCTATCGTTTAGGTAGACACATTGTGTGAATCAGGACAAGTTTTCCTACTACTTTTGAGAAAATCATGTCTGTAGAGTGAAATTTGTGGCTGAAAACACGGTTTAAGCGAGAAAGTTTGAGCTTTTTTTTGAAGCCGCCTACACTCTAAGCTTAAAGACCCTCACTGGTGTGTAACGCAATAGACACCCATTCAAAAGCCGGATTTTCTCCCAGAAACCACATGGCGTTTGAACCGGGACTGATCCGAAAGTGTAAAACCTAGCAGAAAAGTTGAATGCCAGATCCACAGAGGAGAAGTTTTCCTACGTTTTAGAGTTTGAATCATGTCTCTAGGTGAAAGCATGCCAGAGCAACGGATGTTTGAAAAACGTTGAAAAAGTGCTTTTTTTTCAATTAATTCCATAGAAATGAATGGGGTTTTTTGGGGCGATTTTTTCACGACTACGTCGCGAAAAAATCGTATTCTATAGAGAAAAGTAATGTACTGTTTGTTTGCATGTACTGCTATAACCTGGGACAGACATCTGTCCTTAACACAAGGATAATGTTTAATTTGTGCACTGTCCCTTTTAAAAATAAAATAAACTCTAAACTCTAAGAAGAGTGTTTGTAGTTTGTATGTACGAACAGAAGTGTTCCTAATAAAGTGGGCGGCTAAGGTGAGGCTGACACACAAGGGCTGGAGTTTTCTACTGTTTTTTTATGAAGGACCAGGCCTCGAACAATGACAAATAACTCGACAACGGAAGCAGCTATTCACAAAATTCTTTCACAGTGAGCGCTAGAAGGGTCTCCTGAATAAAATGATGTATTTTTTTGTTTGTATTGTTAAAAATGAGGACGCTACAGGGAGTTAAAAACGAGTGACTTTTCAGCAACATTTATACTGGGAGTCAATGAGGCCGCTCACCTGTGCTCTCCTCACTTTGAGGCTTGTCATTCAAAAACCGTAAATCCTACCGTTTAGGTAGACACATTGTGTGAATCAGGACAAGTTTTCCTACTACTTTTGAGAAAATAATGTCTGTAGAGTGAAATTTGTGGCTGAAAACGGAGTTTAAGCGAGAAAGTTTGACCTTTTTTTTGAAGCCGCCTACACTCTAAGTTTAACGACCCTCACTGGTGTGTAACGCAATAGACACCCATTCAAAAGCCGGATTTTCTCCCAGAAACCACATGGCGTTTGAACCGGGCCTGATCCGAAAGTGTAAAACCTAGCAGAAAAGTTGAATGCCAGATCCACAGAGGAGAAGTTTTCCTACGTTTTAGAGTTTGAATCATGTCTCTAGGTGAAAGCATGCCAGAGCAGTGGATGTTTGAAAAACATTGAAAAAGTGCTTTTTTTTCAATTAATTCCATAGAAATGAATGGGGTTTTTTGGGGCGATTTTTTCGCGACTACGTCGCGAAAAAATCGTATTCTATAGAGAAAAGTAATAGCATAGCGAGTCCGATCGAGCCGCACATTTTGATGTATTGTTTGTCTGTGTGCGACGTACGGTTATTGAGTTATTCGAAATCAAAATTTGCGTAGGAATAATAAGAATAAGAAGAAGAAACACGTAGAAGAACAATAGTTGCAGTGCTTTGCACTGCAACCTATGGGCTCCCCTAGGGGAGCCCATAGGTTGCTGTGCTGCAGCACTGCATCCTAATAATAATAATAATAATAACTAGACCGGACAATTCCCCGGGGGAAATTGTGAGAGGATGCAGTGCGCGAAGCAATTCGGTCACGCATGTTCGCTGGCCGTGAACGTGTGACCTGCAATGACGTTTCAATGCAATGATTGTGTGTGTGCTTGAGACAGCAGCCATCATGAAGAAGAGCTATTCAACAGTATGAACAAAGTGACTACAGGCGGAAATTAGCATGTACTGCTTTAACCTGGGACAGACATCTGTCCTTACCACAAGGATAATGTTTAATTTGTGCACTGTCCCTTTTAAAAATAAAATAAACTCTAAGAAGAGTGTTTGTAGTTTGTATGTACGAACAGAAGTGTTCCTAATAAAGTGGGCGGCTAAGGTGAGGCCTGTCGGCTGATCTCTTCTCAGTTTCTCAGAGCAGCGGATGTTTGAAAAAGTGCTTTTTTTTTCCAATTAATTCCATAGAAATGAATGGGTTTTTTTTGGGACAAGTGTGACTACTACTTTTGAGAAAATTATGTCTGTAGTGTGAAATTTGTGGCTGAAAACAGTTTAAGTTTGAAATTTTGAGCATGATGTGTGTGTGCTTGAGACAGCTTTTCCCTCTGCCCCGTCACTGGCCCCAATCGGCATGGTGACGGGCCTGAACAGGAGAGTTAAGAGACACACACAAGATTATGTCAGGTTTCTGCTGTGTTTTGCTAAGAAGTAGGCCTCGAACAATCACAAATAACTCGACAACGAAAGCTTCTATTCAGAAAATTCTTTCACAGTGAGCGCTAGAAGGGTCTCCTGAATAAAATGATGTATTTTTTTGTTTGTACTCTTAAAAATAACGACAATAGAGCGATTTAAAAACGAGTGACTTTTCTCTCATGTTTACAATGGGTTTCAATGAAGCCTGTCAGCTGCCCTGTCCTCAGTTTGACGCTTGTCATTCAAAAACCGTAAATCCTATCGTTTAGGTAGACACATTGTGTGAATCAGGACAAGTTTTCCTACAAGGATAATGTTTAATTTGTGCACTGTCCCTTTTAAAAATAAAATAAACTCTAAACTCTAAGAAGAGTGTTTGTAGTTTGTATGTACGAACAGAAGTGTTCCTAATAAAGTGGGCGGCTAAGGTGAGGCTGACACACAAGGGCTGGAGTTTTCTACTGTTTTTTTTATGAAGGACCAGGCCTCGAACAATGACAAATAACTCGACAACGGAAGCAGCTATTCACAAAATTCTTTCACAGTGAGCGCTAGAAGGGTCTCCTGAATAAAATGATGTATTTTTTTGTTTGTATTGTTAAAAATGAGGACGCTACAGGGAGTTAAAAACGAGTGACTTTTCTATCCCGTTTATAATGCATGTCAATGAGCTAACACACACAAGGTCTTGAATTTTGTGCTGTTTTTTACTACGGACCAGACCTCAAACAATGACAAATAACTCGACAACGAAAGCAGCTATTCACAAAATTCTTTCACAGTGAGCGCTAGAAGGGTCTCCTGAATAAAATGATGTATTTTTTTGTTTGTATTGTTAAAAATGAGGACGCTACAGGGAGTTAAAAACGAGTGACTTTTCAGCAACGTTTATACTGGGAGTCAATGAGGCCGCTCACCTGTGCTCTCCTCACTTTGAGGCTTGTCATTCAAAAACCGTAAATCCTATCGTTTAGGTAGACACATTGTGTGAATCAGGACAAGTTTTCCTACTACTTTTGAGAAAATCATGTCTGTAGAGTGAAATTTGTGGCTGAAAACAGAGTTTAAGCGAGAAAGTTTGACCTTTTTTTTGAAGCCGCCTACACTCTAACCTTAACGACCCTCACTGGTGTGTAACGCAATAGACACCCATTCAAAAGCCGGATTTTCTCCCAGAAACCACATGGCGTTTGAACCGGGCCTGATCCGAAAGTGTAAAACCTAGCAGAAAAGTTGAATGCCAGATCCACAGAGGAGAAGTTTTCCTACGTTTTAGAGTTTGAATCATGTCTCTAGGTGAAAGCATGCCAGAGCAGCGGATGTTTGAAAAACGTTGAAAAAGTGCTTTTTTTCAATTAATTCCATAGAAATGAATGGGGTTTTTTGGGGCGATTTTTTCGCGACTACGTCGCGAAAAAATCGTAAACTATAGAGAAAAGTAATAGCATAGCGAGTCCGATCGAGCCGCACGTTTTGATGTATTGTTTGTCTGTGTGCGACGTACGGTTATTGAGTTATTCGAAATCAAAATTTGCGTAGGAATAATAATAATAAGAAGAAACACGTAGAAGAACAATAGTTGCAGTGCTTTGCACTGCAACCTATGGGCTCCCCTAGGGGAGCCCATAGGTTGCTGTGCTGCAGCACTGCATCCTAACTAGACCGGACAATTCCCCGGGGGAAATTGTGAGAGGATGCAGTGCGCGAAGCAATTCGCTCACGCACGTTCGCTGGCCGTGAATGTGTGACCCGCAATGATGTTTCAATGCAATGATCGTGTGTGTGCTCGAGACAGCAGCCATCATGAAGAAGACCTATTCAAGAGTATGACCAAAGTGACTACAGGCGGAAATTAGCATGTACTGCTATAACCTGGGACAGACATCTGTCCTTAACACAAGGATAATGTTTAATTTGTGCACTGTCACTTTTAAAAATAAAATAAACTCTAAACTCTAAGAAGAGTGTTTGTAGTTTGTATGTACGAACAGAAGTGTTCCTAATAAAGTGGGCGGCTAAGGTGAGGCTGACACACAAGGGCTGGAGTTTTCTACTGTTTTTTTTATGAAGGACCAGGCCTCGAACAATGACAAATAACTCGACAACGGAAGCAGCTATTCACAAAATTCTTTCACAGTGAGCGCTAGAAAGGTCTCCTGAATAAAATGATGTAATTTTTTGTTTGTACTCTTAAAAATAACGACACTAGAGCGATTTAAATACGAGTGACTTTTCACTCACGTTTATAATGTGAGTCAATGAGCTAAGAAACACAAGGTCTTGAATATTGTGCTGTGTTTTACTACGGACCAGACCTCGAACAATGACAAATAACTCGACAACGGAAGCAGCTATTCACAAAATTCTTTCACACTGAGCGCTAGAAGGGTCTCCTGAATAAAATGATGTATTTTTTTGTTTGTACTCTTTAAAATAACGACACTAGAGCGATTTAAAAACGAGTGACTTTTCACTCATGTTTATAATGTGTGTCAATGACCTAAGACACACAAGGTCTTGAATATTGTGCTGTGTTTTACTACGGACCAGACCTCGAACAATGACAAATAACTCGACAACGGAAGCAGCTATTCACAAAATTCTTTCACACTGAGCGCTAGAAGGGTCTCCTGAATAAAATGATGTATTTTTTTGTTTGTACTCTTTAAAATAACGACACTAGAGCGATTTAAAAACGAGTGACTTTTCACTCACGTTTATAATGTGAGTCAATGAGCTAAGAAACACAAGGTCTTGAATATTGTGCTGTGTTTTACTACAGACCAGACCTCGAACAATGACAAATAACTCGACAACGGAAGCAGCTATTCACAAAATTCTTTCACAGTGAGCGCTAGAAGGGTCTCCTGAATAAAATTATGTATTTTTTTGTTTGTACTCTTAAAAATAACGACACTAGAGCGATTTAAAAACGAGTGACTTTTCTATCCCGTTTATAATGCATGTCAATGAGCTAAAACACACAAGGTCTTGAATTTTGGGCTGTGTTTTACTACAGACCAGACCTCGAACAATGACAAATAACTCGACAACGGAAGCAGCTATTCACAAAATTCTTTCACAGTGAGCGCTAGAAGGGTCTCCTGAATAAAATGATGTATTTTTTTGTTTGTATTCTTAAAAATGAGGACGCTACAGGGAGTTAAAAACGAGTGACTTTTCAGCAACGTTTATACTGGGAGTCAATGAGGCCGCTCACCTGTGCTCTCCTCACTTTGAGGCTTGTCATTCGAAAACCGTAAATCCTATCGTTTAGGTAGACACATTGTGTGAATCAGGACAAGTTTTCCTACTACTTTTGAGAAAATCATGTCTGTAGAGTGAAATTTGTGGCTGAAAACACGGTTTAAGCGAGAAAGTTTGAGCTTTTTTTTGAAGCCGCCTACACTCTAAGTTTAACGACCCTCACTGGTGTGTAACGCAATAGACACCCATTCAAAAGCCGGATTTTCTCCCAGAAACCACATGGCGTTTGAACCGGGCCTGATCCGAAAGTGTAAAACCTAGCAGAAAAGTTGAATGCCAGATCCACAGAGGAGAAGTTTTCCTACGTTTTAGAGTTTGAATCATGTCTCTAGGTGAAAGCATGCCAGAGCAGTGGATGTTTGAAAAACATTGAAAAAGTGCTTTTTTTTCAATTAATTCCATAGAAATGAATGGGGTTTTTTGGGGCGATTTTTTCGCGACTACGTCGCGAAAAAATCGTATTCTATAGAGAAAAGTAATAGCATAGCGAGTCCGATCGAGCCGCACGTTTTGATATATTGTTTGTCTGTGTGCGACGTACGGTTATTGAGTTATTCGAAATCAAAATTTGCGTAGGAGGAAGAAGAAGAAGAAGAAGAAGAAGAAATACGTAGAAGAACAATAGTTGCAGTGCTTTGCACTGCAACCTATGGGCTCCCCTAGGGGAGCCCATAGGTTGCTGTGCTGCAGCACTGCATCCTAACTAGACCGGACAATTCCCCGGGGGAAATTGTGAGAGGATGCAGTGCGCGAAGCAATTCGCTCACGCACGTTTGCTGGCCGTGAATGTGTGACCCGCAATGATGTTTCAATGCAATGATTGTGTGTGTGCTCTAGACAGCAGCCATCATGAAGAAGAGCTATTCAAGAGCATGAACAAAGTGACTACAGGCGGAAATTAGCATGTACTGCTATAACCTGGGACAGACATCTGTCCTTACCACATGGATAATGTTTAATTTGTGCACTGTCCCTTTTAAAAATAAAATAAAACTCTAAACACTAAGAAGAGTGTTTGTAGTATGTATGTACGAACAGAAGTGTTCCTAATAAAGTGGGCGGCTAAGGTGAGGCTAAGACACACAAGGGCTGGAGTTTTCTACTGTTTTTTTATGAAGGACCAGGCCTCGAACAATAACAAATAACTCGACAACGGAAGCAGCTATTCACAAAATTCTTTCACAGTGAGCACTAGAAGGGTCTCCTGAATAAAATGATGTATTTTTTTGTTTGTACTCTTAAAAATAACGACAATAGAGCGATTTAAATACGAGTGACTTTTCTCTCATGTTTACAATGGGTTTCAATGAAGCCTGTCAGCTGCCCTGTCCTCAGTTTGACGCTTGTCATTCAAAAACCGTAAATCCTATCGTTTAGGTAGACACATTGTGTGAATCAGGACAAGTTTTCCTACAAGGATAATGTTTAATTTGTGCACTGTCCCTTTTAAAAATAAAATAAACTCTAAACTCTAAGAAGAGTGTTTGTAGTTTGTATGTACGAACAGAAGTGTTCCTAATAAAGTGGGCGGCTAAGGTGAGGCTGACACACAAGGGCTGGAGTTTTCTACTGTTTTTTTTATGAAGGACCAGGCCTCGAACAATGACAAATAACTCGACAACGGAAGCAGCTATTCACAAAATTCTTTCACAGTGAGCGCTAGAAGGGTCTCCTGAATAAAATGATGTATTTTTTTGTTTGTATTTTTAAAAATGACGACGCTACAGGGAGTTAAAAACGAGTGACTTTTCAGCAACGTTTATACTGGGAGTCAATGAGGCCGCTCACCTGTGCTCTCCTCACTTTGAGGCTTGTCATTCAAAAACCGTAAATCCTATCGTGTAGGTAGACACATTGTGTGAATCAGGACAAGTTTTCCTACTACTTTTGAGAAAATCATGTCTGTAGAGTGAAATTTGTGGATGAAAACACGGTTTAAGCGAGAAAGTTTAAGCTTTTTTTTGAAGCCGCCTACACTCTAAGCTTAAAGACCCTCACTGGTGTGTAACGCAATAGACACCCATTCAAAAGCCGGATTTTCTCCCAGAAACCACATGGCGTTTGAACCGGGACTGATCCGAAAGTGTAAAACCTAGCAGAAAAGTTGAATGCCAGATCCACAGAGGAGAAGTTTTCCTACGTTTTAGAGTTTGAATCATGTCTCTAGGTGAAAGCATGCCAGAGCAACGGATGTTTGAAAAACGTTGAAAAAGTGCTTTTTTTTCAATTAATTCCATAGAAATGAATGGGGTTTTTTGGGGCGATTTTTTCACGACTACGTCGCGAAAAAATCGTATTCTATAGAGAAAAGTAATGTACTGTTTGTTTGCATGTACTGCTATAACCTGGGACAGACATCTGTCCTTAACACCAGGATAATGTTTAATTTGTGCACTGTCCCTTTTAAAAATAAAATAAACTCTAAACTCTAAGAAGAGTGTTTGTAGTTTGTATGTACGAACAGAAGTGTTCCTAATAAAGTGGGCGGCTAAGGTGAGGCTGACACACAAGGGCTGGAGTTTTCTACTGTTTTTTTTATGAAGGACCAGGCCTCGAACAATGACAAATAACTCGACAACGGAAGCAGCTATTCACAAAATTCTTTCACAGTGAGCGCTAGAAGGGTCTCCTGAATAAAATGATGTATTTTTTTGTTTGTATTGTTAAAAATGAGGACGCTACAGGGAGTTAAAAACGAGTGACTTTTCTATCCCGTTTATAATGCATGTCAATGAGCTAACACACACAAGGTCTTGAATTTTGTGCTGTTTTTTACTACGGACCAGACCTCAAACAATGACAAATAACTCGACAACGAAAGCAGCTATTCACAAAATTCTTTCACAGTGAGCGCTAGAAGGGTCTCCTGAATAAAATGATGTATTTTTTTGTTTGTATTGTTAAAAATGAGGACGCTACAGGGAGTTAAAAACGAGTGACTTTTCAGCAACGTTTATACTGGGAGTCAATGAGGCCGCTCACCTGTGCTCTCCTCACTTTGAGGCTTGTCATTCAAAAACCGTAAATCCTATCGTTTAGGTAGACACATTGTGTGAATCAGGACAAGTTTTCCTACTACTTTTGAGAAAATCATGTCTGTAGAGTGAAATTTGTGGCTGAAAACAGAGTTTAAGCGAGAAAGTTTGACCTTTTTTTTGAAGCCGCCTACACTCTAACCTTAACGACCCTCACTGGTGTGTAACGCAATAGACACCCATTCAAAAGCCGGATTTTCTCCCAGAAACCACATGGCGTTTGAACCGGGCCTGATCCGAAAGTGTAAAACCTAGCAGAAAAGTTGAATGCCAGATCCACAGAGGAGAAGTTTTCCTACGTTTTAGAGTTTGAATCATGTCTCTAGGTGAAAGCATGCCAGAGCAGCGGATGTTTGAAAAACGTTGAAAAAGTGCTTTTTTTCAATTAATTCCATAGAAATGAATGGGGTTTTTTGGGGCGATTTTTTCGCGACTACGTCGCGAAAAAATCGTAAACTGTAGAGAAAAGTAATAGCATAGCGAGTCCGATCGAGCCGCACGTTTTGATGTATTGTTTGTCTGTGTGCGACGTACGGTTATTGAGTTATTCGAAATCAAAATTTGCGTAGGAATAATAATAATAAGAAGAAACACGTAGAAGAACAATAGTTGCAGTGCTTTGCACTGCAACCTATGGGCTCCCCTAGGGGAGCCCATAGGTTGCTGTGCTGCAGCACTGCATCCTAACTAGACCGGACAATTCCCCGGGGGAAATTGTGAGAGGATGCAGTGCGCGAAGCAATTCGCTCACGCATGTTCGCTGGCCGTGAATGTGTGACCCGCAATGATGTTTCAATGCAATGATCGTGTGTGTGCTCGAGACAGCAGCCATCATGAAGAAGACCTATTCAAGAGTATGACCAAAGTGACTACAGGCGGAAATTAGCATGTACTGCTATAACCTGGGACAGACATCTGTCCTTAACACAAGGATAATGTTTAATTTGTGCACTGTCCCTTTTAAAAATAAAATAAACTCTAAACTCTAAGAAGAGTGTTTGTAGTTTGTATGTACGAACAGAAGTGTTCCTAATAAAGTGGGCGGCTAAGGTGAGGCAAAGACACACAAGGACTGGAGTTTTCTACTGTTTTTTTTATGAAGGACCAGACCTCGAACAATGACAAATAACTCGACAACGGAAGCAGCTATTCACAAAATTCTTTCACAGTGAGCGCTAGAAGGGTCTCCTGAATAAAATGATGTATTTTTTTGTTTGTACTCTTTAAAATAACGACACTAGAGCGATTTAAAAACGAGTGACTTTTCTATCCCGTTTATAATGTGTGTCAATGAGCAAAGACACACAAGGTCTTGAATATTGTGCTGTGTTTTACTACGGACCAGACCTCGAACAATGACAAATAACTCGACAACGGAAGCAGCTATTCACAAAATTCTTTCACATTGAGCGCTAGAAGGGTCTCCTGAATAAAATTATGTATTTTTTTTGTTTGTACTCTTAAAAATAATGACACTAGAGCGATTTAAAAACGAGTGACTTTTCTCTCACGTTTACAATGGGTTTCAATGAAGCCTGTCAGCTGCCCTGTCCTCAGTTTGACGCTTGTCATTCAAAAACCGTAAATCCTATCGTTTAGGTAGACACATTGTGTGAATCAGGACAAGTTTTCCTACTACTTTTGAGAAAATCAAGTCTGTAGAGTGAAATTTGTGGCTGAAAACAGAGTTTAAGCGAGAAAGTTTGACCTTTTTTTTTAACCTCTCTCCACTCTGAGCATAACGAGGTCCACTGGTGTGTAACGCAATAGACACCCATAAAAAGCCGGATTTTCTCCCGGAACCAACATGGCGTTTGAACCGGGCCTGATCCGAAAGTGTAGAACCTAGCAGAAAAGTTGAAGGCCAGATCCACAGAGGAGAAGTTTTCCTACGTTTTAGAGTTTGAATCACGTCTCTAGGTGAAAGCATGCCAGAGCAGCGGATGTTTGAAAAACGTTGAAAAAGTGCTTTTTTTTCAATTAATTCCATAGAAATTAATGGGGTTTTTTTGGACGATTTTTTCGCGACTACGTCGCGAAAAAATCGTATTCTATAGAGAAAAGTAATAGCATAGCGAGTCCGATCGAGCCGCACGTTTTGATACATTGTTTGTCTGTGTGCGACGTACGGTTATTGTGTTACTCGAAATCAAAATTTGTGTAGGAAGAGTAACAAATATAACACTAGACCGGACAATTCCCCGGGGGAAATTGTGAGAGGATGCAGTGCGCGAAGCAATTCGGTCACGCATGTTCGCTGGCCGTGAATGTGTGACCTGCAATGATGTTTCAATGCAATGATCGTGTGTGTGCTCGAGACAGCAGCCGTCATGAAGAAGACCTATTCAAGAGTATGACCAAAGTGACTACAGGCGGAAATTAGCATGTACTGCTATAACCTGGGACAGACATCTGTCCTTACCACAAGGATAATGTTTAATTTGTGCACTGTCCCTTTTAAAAATAAAATAAACTCTAAACTCTAAGAAGAGTGTTTGTAGTTTGTATGTACGAACAGAAGTGTTCCTAATAAAGTGGGCGGCTAAGGTGAGGCTGACACACAAGGGCTGGAGTTTTCTACTGTTTTTTTTATGAAGGACCAGGCCTCGAACAATGACAAATAACTCGACAACGGAAGCAGCTATTCACAAAATTCTTTCACAGTGAGCGCTAGAAGGGTCTCCTGAATAAAATGATGTATTTTTTTGTTTGTATTGTTAAAAATGAGGACGCTACAGGGAGTTAAAAACGAGTGACTTTTCAGCAACGTTTATACTGGGAGTCAATGAGGCCGCTCACCTGTGCTCTCCTCACTTTGAGGCTTGTCATTCAAAAACCGTAAATCCTATCGTTTAGGTAGACACATTGTGTGAATCAGGACAAGTTTTCCTACTACTTTTGAGAAAAACATGTCTGTAGAGTGAAATTTGTGGCTGAAAACAGAGTTTAAGCGAGAAAGTTTGACCTTTTTTTTGAAGCCGCCTACACTCTAAGCTTAACGACCCTCACTGGTGTGTAACGCAATAGACACCCATTCAAAAGCCGGATTTTCTCCCAGAAACCACATGGCGTTTGAACCGGGCCTGATCCGAAAGTGTAAAACCTAGCAGAAAAGTTGAATGCCAGATCCACAGAGGAGAAGTTTTCCTACGTTTTAGAGTTTGAATCACGTCTCTAGGTGAAAGCATGCCAGAGCAGCGGACGTTTGAAAAACGTTGAAAAAGTGCTTTTTTTTCAATTAATTCCATAGAAATGAATGGGGTTTTTTTGGACGATTTTTTCGCGACTACGTCGCGAAAAAATCGTATTCTATAGAGAAAAGTAATAGCATAGCGAGTCCGATCAAGCCGCACGTTTTGATACATTGTTTGTCTGTGTGCGACGTACGGTTATTGTGTTACTCGAAATCAAAATTTGTGTAGGAAGAGTAACAAATATAACACTAGACCGGACAATTCCCCGGGGGAAATTGTGAGAGGATGCAGTGCGCGAAGCAATTCGCTCACGCACGTTCGCTGGCCGTGAATGTGTGACCCGCAATGATGTTTCAATGCAATGATCGTGTGTGTGCTCGAGACAGCAGCCATCATGAAGAAGACCTATTCAAGAGTATGACCAAAGTGACTACAGGCGGAAATTAGCATGTACTGCTATAACCTGGGACAGACATCTGTCCTTAACACAAGGATAATGTTTAATTTGTGCACTGTCACTTTTAAAAATAAAATAAACTCTAAACTCTAAGAAGAGTGTTTGTAGTTTGTATGTACGAACAGAAGTGTTCCTAATAAAGTGGGCGGCTAAGGTGAGGCTGACACACAAGGGCTGGAGTTTTCTACTGTTTTTTTTATGAAGGACCAGGCCTCGAACAATGACAAATAACTCGACAACGGAAGCAGCTATTCACAAAATTCTTTCACAGTGAGCGCTAGAAGGGTCTCCTGAATAAAATGATGTATTTTTTTGTTTGTATTGTTAAAAATGAGGACGCTACAGGGAGTTAAAAACGAGTGACTTTTCAGCAACGTTTATACTGGGAGTCAATGAGGCCGCTCACCTGTGCTCTCCTCACTTTGAGGCTTGTCATTCGAAAACCGTAAATCCTATCGTTTAGGTAGACACATTGTGTGAATCAGGACAAGTTTTCCTACTACTTTTGAGAAAATCATGTCTGTAGAGTGAAATTTGTGGCTGAAAACACGGTTTAAGCGAGAAAGTTTGAGCTTTTTTTTGAAGCCGCCTACACTCTAAGATTAACGACCATCACTGGTGTGTAACGCAATAGACACCCATTCAAAAGCCGGATTTTCTCCCAGAACTCACATCGTGTTTGAGCCGGGCCTGATCCGAAAGTGTAGAACCTTGCAGAAAAGTTGAATGCCAGATCCACAGAGGAGAAGTTTTCCTACGTTTTAGAGTTTGAATCACGTCTCTAGGTTAAAGCATGCCAGAGCAGCGGACGTTTGAAAAACGTTGAAAAAGTGCTTTTTTTCCAATTAATTCCATAGAAATGAATGGGTTTTTTTGGGGACAAGTGTGACTACTACTTTTGAGAAAATTATGTCTGTAGTGTGAAATTTGTGGCTGAAAACAGTTTAAGTTTGAAATTTTGAGCATGATGTGTGTGTTCTTGAGACAGCTTTTCCCTCTGCCCCGTCACTGGCCCCAATTGGCATGGTGATGGGCCTGAACAGGAGAGTTAAGAAACACACACAAGATTATGTCAGGTGTCTGCTGTAAATTGCTATGGACCAGGCCTCGAACAATGACAAATAACTCGACAACGGAAGCAGCTATTCACAAAATTCTTTCACAGTGAGCGCTAGAAGGGTCTCCTGAATAAAATGATGTATTTTTTTGTTTGTATTGTTAAAAATGAGGACGCTACAGGGAGTTAAAAACGAGTGACTTTTCAGCAACGTTTATACTGGGAGTCAATGAGGCCGCTCACCTGTGCTCTCCTCACTTTGAGGCTTGTCATTCAAAAACCGTAAATCCTATCGTTTAGGTAGACACATTGTGTGAATCAGGACAAGTTTTCCTACTACTTTTGAGAAAATCATGTCTGTAGAGTGAAATTTGTGGCTGAAAACAGAGTTTAAGCGAGAAAGTTTGACCTTTTTTTTGAACCTCTCTCCACTCTGACCTTAACGAGGTCCACTGGTGTGTAACGCAATAGACACCCATTCAAAAGCCGGATTTTCTCCCAGAAACCACATGGCGTTTGACCCGGGACTGATCCGAAAGTGTAGAACCTAGCAGAAAAGTTGAATGCCAGATCCACAGAGGAGAAGTTTTCCTACGTTTTAGAGTTTGAATCACGTCTCTAGGTGAAAGCATGCCAGAGCAGCGGACGTTTGAAAAACGTTGAAAAAGTGCTTTTTTTTCAATTAATTCCATAGAAATGAATGGGGTTTTTTTGGACGATTTTTTCGCGACTACGTCGCGAAAAAATCGTATTCTATAGAGAAAAGTAATAGCATAGCGAGTCCAATCGAGCCGCACGTTTTGATACATTGTTTGTCTGTGTGCGACGTACGGTTATTGTGTTACTCGAAATCAAAATTTGTGTAGGAAGAGTAACAAATATAACACTAGACCGGACAATTCCCCGGGGGAAATTGTGAGAGGATGCAGTGCGCGAAGCAATTCGCTCACGCATGTTCGCTGGCCGTGAACGTGTGACCCGCAATGATGTTTCAATGCAATGATCGTGTGTGTGCTCGAGACAGCAGCCATCATGAAGAAGACCTATTCAAGAGTATGACCAAAGTGACTACAGGCGGAAATTAGCATGTACTGCTATAACCTGGGACAGACATCTGTCCTTACCACAAGGATAATGTTTAATTTGTGCACTGTCCCTTTTAAAAATAAAATAAACTCTAAACTCTAAGAAGAGTGTTTGTAGTTTGTATGTACGAACAGAAGTGTTCCTAATAAAGTGGGCGGCTAAGGTGAGGCTGACACACAAGGGCTGGAGTTTTCTACTGTTTTTTTTATGAAGGACCAGGCCTCGAACAATGACAAATAACTCGACAACGGAAGCAGCTATTCACAAAATTCTTTCACAGTGAGCGCTAGAAGGGTCTCCTGAATAAAATGATGTATTTTTTTGTTTGTATTGTTAAAAATGAGGACGCTACAGGGAGTTAAAAACGAGTGACTTTTCAGCAACGTTTATACTGGGAGTCAATGAGGCCGCTCACCTGTGCTCTCCTCACTTTGAGGCTTGTCATTCAAAAACCGTAAATCCTATCGTTTAGGTAGACACATTGTGTGAATCAGGACAAGTTTTCCTACTACTTTTGAGAAAATCATGTCTGTAGAGTGAAATTTGTGGCTGAAAACAGAGTTTAAGCGAGAAAGTTTGACCTTCTTTTTGAAGCCGCCTACACTCTGAGTTAACGAGGCGCACTGGTGTGTAACGCAATAGACACCCATTCAAAAGCCGGATTTTCTCCCAGAAACCACATGGCGTTTGACCCGGGACTGATCCGAAAGTGTAGAACCTAGCAGAAAAGTTGAATGCCAGATCCACAGAGGAGAAGTTTTCCTACGTTTTAGAGTTTGAATCACGTCTCTAGGTGAAAGCATGCCAGAGCAGCGGATGTTTGAAAAACGTTGAAAAAGTGCTTTTTTTCAAATTAATTCCATAGAAATGAATGGGGTTTTTTTGGACAATTTTTTCGCGACTACGTCGCGAAAAAATCATTTTCTATAGAGAAAAGTAATAGCATAGCGAGTCCGATCGAGCCGCACGTTTTGATATATTGTTTGTCTGTGTGCAACGTACGGTTATTGAGTTAATCGAAATCGAAATTTGCGTAGGAAGAGTAACAAATATAACATAAAAACGAGTGACTTTTCAGCAACGTTTATACTGGGAGTCAATGAGGCCGCTCACCTGTGCTCTCCTCACTTTGAGGCTTGTCATTCAAAAACCGTAAATCCTATCGTTTAGGTAGACACATTGTGTGAATCAGGACAAGTTTTCCTACTACTTTTGAGAAAATCATGTCTGTAGAGTGAAATTTGTGGCTGAAAACACGGTTTAAAAATAAAATAAACTCTAAACTCTAAGAAGAGTGTTTGTAGTTTGTATGTACGAACAGAAGTGTTCCTAATAAAGTGGGCGGCTAAGGTGAGGCTGACACAAGGGCTGGAGTTTTCTACTGTTTTTTTTATGAAGGACCAGGCCTCGAACAATGACAAATAACTCGACAACGGAAGCAGCTATTCACAAAATTCTTTCACAGTGAGCGCTAGAAGGGTCTCCTGAATAAAATGATGTATTTTTTTGTTTGTATTGTTAAAAATGAGGACGCTACAGGGAGTTAAAAACGAGTGACTTTTCAGCAACGTTTATACTGGGAGTCAATGAGGCCGCTCACCTGTGCTCTCCTCACTTTGAGGCTTGTCATTCAAAAACCGTAAATCCTACCGTTTCGGTAGACACATTGTGTGAATCAGGACAAGTTTTCCTACTACTTTTGAGAAAATCATGTCTGTAGAGTGAAATTTGTGGCTGAAAACACGGTTTAAAAATAAAATAAACTCTAAACTCTAATAAGAGTGTTTGTAGTTTGTATGTACGAACAGAAGTGTTCCTAATAAAGTGGGCGGC
This sequence comes from Neoarius graeffei, assembly GCF_027579695.1. NCBI lineage: Eukaryota > Metazoa > Chordata > Actinopteri > Siluriformes > Ariidae > Neoarius > Neoarius graeffei. The sequence goes on along the minus strand of NC_083590.1, from coordinate 45,987,630 downwards.
TAAGGTGAGGCTGACACACAAGGGCTGGAGTTTTCTACTGTTTTTTTTATGAAGGACCAGGCCTCGAACAATGACAAATAACTCGACAACGGAAGCAGCTATTCACAAAATTCTTTCACAGTGAGCGCTAGAAGGGTCTCCTGAATAAAATGATGTATTTTTTTGTTTGTATTGTTAAAAATGAGGACGCTACAGGGAGTTAAAAACGAGTGACTTTTCAGCAACGTTTATACTGGGAGTCAATGAGGCCGCTCACCTGTGCTCTCCTCACTTTGAGGCTTGTCATTCGAAAACCGTAAATCCTATCGTTTAGGTAGACACATTGTGTGAATCAGGACAAGTTTTCCTACTACTTTTGAGAAAATCATGTCTGTAGAGTGAAATTTGTGGCAGAAAACACGGTTTAAGCGAGAAAGTTTGAGCTTTTTTTTGAAGCCGCCTACACTCTAAGATTAACGACCATCACTGGTGTGTAACGCAATAGACACCCATTCAAAAGCCGGATTTTCTCCCAGAACTCACATCGTGTTTGAGCCGGGCCTGATCCGAAAGTGTAGAACCTTGCAGAAAAGTTGAATGCCAGATCCACAGAGGAGAAGTTTTCCTACGTTTTAGAGTTTGAATCACGTCTCTAGGTTAAAGCATGCCAGAGCAGCGGACGTTTGAAAAACGTTGAAAAAGTGCTTTTTTTCCAATTAATTCCATAGAAATGAATGGGTTTTTTTGGGGACAAGTGTGACTACTACTTTTGAGAAAATTATGTCTGTAGTGTGAAATTTGTGGCTGAAAACAGTTTAAGTTTGAAATTTTGAGCATGATGTGTGTGTTCTTGAGACAGCTTTTCCCTCTGCCCCGTCACTGGCCCCAATTGGCATGGTGATGGGCCTGAACAGGAGAGTTAAGAAACACACACAAGATTATGTCAGGTGTCTGCTGTAAATTGCTATGGACCAGGCCTCGAACAATGACAAATAACTCGACAACGGAAGCAGCTATTCACAAAATTCTTTCACAGTGAGCGCTAGAAGGGTCTCCTGAATAAAATGATGTATTTTTTTGTTTGTATTGTTAAAAATGAGGACGCTACAGGGAGTTAAAAACGAGTGACTTTTCAGCAACGTTTATACTGGGAGTCAATGAGGCCGCTCACCTGTGCTCTCCTCACTTTGAGGCTTGTCATTCGAAAACCGTAAATCCTATCGTTTAGGTAGACACATTGTGTGAATCAGGACAAGTTTTCCTACTACTTTTGAGAAAATCATGTCTGTAGAGTGAAATTTGTGGCAGAAAACACGGTTTAAGCGAGAAAGTTTGAGCTTTTTTTTGAAGCCGCCTACACTCTAATCTTAACGACCCTCACTGGTGTGTAACGCAATAGACACCCATTCAAAAGCCGGATTTTCTCCCAGAAACCACATGGTGTTTGAACCGGGCCTGATCCGAAAGTGTAAAACCTAGCAGAAAAGTTGAATGCCAGATCCACAGAGGAGAAGTTTTCCTACGTTTTAGAGTTTGAATCATGTCTCTAGGTGAAAGCATGCCAGAGCAGCGGATGTTTGAAAAACGTTGAAAAAGTGCTTTTTTTTCAATTAATTCCATAGAAATGAATGGGGTTTTTTGGGGCGATTTTTTCGCGACTACGTCGCGAAAAAATCGTATTCTATAGAGAAAAGTAATAGCATAGCGAGTCCGATCGAGCCGCACGTTTTGATATATTGTTTGTCTGTGTGCGACGTACGGTTGTGTGACCTGCTATGAAGCTACAATGCCATGATTTGTGTGCTTGAGACAGCCGGCCCCTCCCCTCTGTGCTCGCTTACTGAAGCCAGTAAGCATGGTAACAGGCCTGAGCAGGTTATGAAACACACACAAGATTTTATCAGGTGTCTGCTGTAAATTGCTATGGACCAGGCCTCGAACAATGACAAATAACTCGACAACGGAAGCAGCTATTCACAAAATTCTTTCACAGTGAGCGCTAGAAGGGTCTCCTGAATAAAATGATGTATTTTTTTCTTTGTATTGTTAAAAATGAGGACGCTACAGGGAGTTAAAAACGAGTGACTTTTCAGCAACGTTTATACTGGGAGTCAATGAGGCCGCTCACCTGTGCTCCCCTCACTTTGAGGCTTGTCATTCAAAAACCGTAAATCCTATCGTTTAGGTAGACACATTGTGTGAATCAGGACAAGTTTTCCTACTACTTTTGAGAAAATCATGTCTGTAGAGTGAAATTTGTGGCTGAAAACAGAGTTTAAGCGAGAAAGTTTGACCTTTTTTTTGAAGCCGCCTACACTCTAAGCCTAACGACCCTCACTGGTGTGTAACGCAATAGACACCCATTCAAAAGCCGGATTTTCTCCCAGAAACCATATGGCGTTTGAACCGGGCCTGATCCGAAAGTGTAAAACCTAGCAGAAAAGTTGAATGCCAGATCCACAGAGGAGAAGTTTTCCTACGTTTTAGAGTTTGAATCATGTCTCTAGGTGAAAGCATGCCAGAGCAGTGGATGTTTGAAAAACGTTGAAAAAGTGCTTTTTTTTCAATTAATTCCATAGAAATGAATGGGGTTTTTTGGGGCGATTTTTTCGCGACTACGTCGCGAAAAAATCGTAAACTGTAGAGAAAAGTAATAGCATAGCGAGTTCGATCGAGCCGCACGTTTTGATATATTGTTTGTCTGTGTGCGACGTACGGTTATTGAGTTATTCGAAATCAAAATTTGCGTAGGAATAATAAGAATAAGAAAAAGAAGAAGAAACACGTAGAAGAACAATAGTTGCAGTGCTTTGCACTGCAACCTATGGGCTCCCCTAGGGGAGCCCATAGGTTGCTGTGCTGCAGCACTGCATCCTAATAAATAAATACTAGACCGGACAATTCCCCGGGGGAAATTGTGAGAGGATGCAGTGCGCGAAGCAATTCGCTCACGCATGTTCGCTGGCCGTGAATGTGTGACCCGCAATGATGTTTCAATGCAATGATCGTGTGTGTGCTCGAGACAGCAGCCATCATGAAGAAGACCTATTCAAGAGTATGACCAAAGTGACTACAGGCGGAAATTAGCATGTACTGCTATAACCTGGGACAGACATCTGTCCTTAACACAAGGATAATGTTTAATTTGTGCACTGTCCCTTTTAAAAATAAAATAAACTCTAAACTCTAAGAAGAGTGTTTGTAGTTTGTATGTACGAACAGAAGTGTTCCTAATAAAGTGGGCGGCTAAGGTGAGGCTGACACACAAGGGCTGGAGTTTTCTACTGTTTTTTTTATGAAGGACCAGGCCTCGAACAATGACAAATAACTCGACAACGGAAGCAGCTATTCACAAAATTCTTTCACAGTGAGCGCTAGAAGGGTCTCCTGAATAAAATGATGTATTTTTTTGTTTGTATTGTTAAAAATGAGGACGCTACAGGGAGTTAAAAACGAGTGACTTTTCAGCAACGTTTATACTGGGAGTCAATGAGGCCGCTCACCTGTGCTCTCCTCACTTTGAGGCTTGTCATTCGAAAACCGTAAATCCTATCGTTTAGGTAGACACATTGTGTGAATCAGGACAAGTTTTCCTACTACTTTTGAGAAAATCATGTCTGTAGAGTGAAATTTGTGGCTGAAAACACGGTTTAAGCGAGAAAGTTTGAGCTTTTTTTTGAAGCCGCCTACACTCTAAGATTAACGACCATCACTGGTGTGTAACGCAATAGACAGCCATTCAAAAGCCGGATTTTCTCCCAGAACTCACATCGTGTTTGAGCCGGGCCTGATCCGAAAGTGTAGAACCTTGCAGAAAAGTTGAATGCCAGATCCACAGAGGAGAAGTTTTCCTACGTTTTAGAGTTTGAATCACGTCTCTAGGTTAAAGCATGCCAGAGCAGCGGACGTTTGAAAAACGTTGAAAAAGTGCTTTTTTTCCAATTAATTCCATAGAAATGAATGGGTTTTTTTGGGGACAAGTGTGACTACTACTTTTGAGAAAATTATGTCTGTAGTGTGAAATTTGTGGCTGAAAACAGTTTAAGTTTGAAATTTTGAGCATGATGTGTGTGTTCTTGAGACAGCTTTTCCCTCTGCCCCGTCACTGGCCCCAATTGGCATGGTGATGGGCCTGAACAGGAGAGTTAAGAAACACACACAAGATTATGTCAGGTGTCTGCTGTAAATTGCTATGGACCAGGCCTCGAACAATGACAAATAACTCGACAACGGAAGCAGCTATTCACAAAATTCTTTCACAGTGAGCGCTAGAAGGGTCTCCTGAATAAAATGATGTATTTTTTTGTTTGTATTGTTAAAAATGAGGACGCTACAGGGAGTTAAAAACGAGTGACTTTTCAGCAACGTTTATACTGGGAGTCAATGAGGCCGCTCACCTGTGCTCTCCTCACTTTGAGGCTTGTCATTCAAAAACCGTAAATCCTATCGTTTAGGTAGACACATTGTGTGAATCAGGACAAGTTTTCCTACTACTTTTGAGAAAATCATGTCTGTAGAGTGAAATTTGTGGCTGAAAACAGAGTTTAAGCGAGAAAGTTTGACCTTTTTTTTGAACCTCTCTCCACTCTGACCTTAACGAGGTCCACTGGTGTGTAACGCAATAGACACCCATTCAAAAGCCGGATTTTCTCCCAGAAACCACATGGCGTTTGACCCGGGACTGATCCGAAAGTGTAGAACCTAGCAGAAAAGTTGAATGCCAGATCCACAGAGGAGAAGTTTTCCTACGTTTTAGAGTTTGAATCACGTCTCTAGGTGAAAGCATGCCAGAGCAGCGGACGTTTGAAAAACGTTGAAAAAGTGCTTTTTTTTCAATTAATTCCATAGAAATGAATGGGGTTTTTTTGGACGATTTTTTCGCGACTACGTCGCGAAAAAATCGTATTCTATAGAGAAAAGTAATAGCATAGCGAGTCCAATCGAGCCGCACGTTTTGATACATTGTTTGTCTGTGTGCGACGTACGGTTATTGTGTTACTCGAAATCAAAATTTGTGTAGGAAGAGTAACAAATATAACACTAGACCGGACAATTCCCCGGGGGAAATTGTGAGAGGATGCAGTGCGCGAAGCAATTCGCTCACGCATGTTCGCTGGCCGTGAACGTGTGACCCGCAATGATGTTTCAATGCAATGATCGTGTGTGTGCTCGAGACAGCAGCCATCATGAAGAAGACCTATTCAAGAGTATGACCAAAGTGACTACAGGCGGAAATTAGCATGTACTGCTATAACCTGGGACAGACATCTGTCCTTACCACAAGGATAATGTTTAATTTGTGCACTGTCCCTTTTAAAAATAAAATAAACTCTAAACTCTAAGAAGAGTGTTTGTAGTTTGTATGTACGAACAGAAGTGTTCCTAATAAAGTGGGCGGCTAAGGTGAGGCTGACACACAAGGGCTGGAGTTTTCTACTGTTTTTTTTATGAAGGACCAGGCCTCGAACAATGACAAATAACTCGACAACGGAAGCAGCTATTCACAAAATTCTTTCACAGTGAGCGCTAGAAGGGTCTCCTGAATAAAATGATGTATTTTTTTGTTTGTATTGTTAAAAATGAGGACGCTACAGGGAGTTAAAAACGAGTGACTTTTCAGCAACGTTTATACTGGGAGTCAATGAGGCCGCTCACCTGTGCTCTCCTCACTTTGAGGCTTGTCATTCAAAAACCGTAAATCCTATCGTTTAGGTAGACACATTGTGTGAATCAGGACAAGTTTTCCTACTACTTTTGAGAAAATCATGTCTGTAGAGTGAAATTTGTGGCTGAAAACAGAGTTTAAGCGAGAAAGTTTGACCTTCTTTTTGAAGCCGCCTACACTCTGAGTTAACGAGGCGCACTGGTGTGTAACGCAATAGACACCCATTCAAAAGCCGGATTTTCTCCCAGAAACCACATGGCGTTTGACCCGGGACTGATCCGAAAGTGTAGAACCTAGCAGAAAAGTTGAATGCCAGATCCACAGAGGAGAAGTTTTCCTACGTTTTAGAGTTTGAATCACGTCTCTAGGTGAAAGCATGCCAGAGCAGCGGATGTTTGAAAAACGTTGAAAAAGTGCTTTTTTTCAAATTAATTCCATAGAAATGAATGGGGTTTTTTTGGACAATTTTTTCGCGACTACGTCGCGAAAAAATCATTTTCTATAGAGAAAAGTAATAGCATAGCGAGTCCGATCGAGCCGCACGTTTTGATATATTGTTTGTCTGTGTGCAACGTACGGTTATTGAGTTAATCGAAATCGAAATTTGCGTAGGAAGAGTAACAAATATAACATAAAAACGAGTGACTTTTCAGCAACGTTTATACTGGGAGTCAATGAGGCCGCTCACCTGTGCTCTCCTCACTTTGAGGCTTGTCATTCAAAAACCGTAAATCCTATCGTTTAGGTAGACACATTGTGTGAATCAGGACAAGTTTTCCTACTACTTTTGAGAAAATCATGTCTGTAGAGTGAAATTTGTGGCTGAAAACACGGTTTAAAAATAAAATAAACTCTAAACTCTAAGAAGAGTGTTTGTAGTTTGTATGTACGAACAGAAGTGTTCCTAATAAAGTGGGCGGCTAAGGTGAGGCTGACACAAGGGCTGGAGTTTTCTACTGTTTTTTTTATGAAGGACCAGGCCTCGAACAATGACAAATAACTCGACAACGGAAGCAGCTATTCACAAAATTCTTTCACAGTGAGCGCTAGAAGGGTCTCCTGAATAAAATGATGTATTTTTTTGTTTGTATTGTTAAAAATGAGGACGCTACAGGGAGTTAAAAACGAGTGACTTTTCAGCAACGTTTATACTGGGAGTCAATGAGGCCGCTCACCTGTGCTCTCCTCACTTTGAGGCTTGTCATTCAAAAACCGTAAATCCTACCGTTTCGGTAGACACATTGTGTGAATCAGGACAAGTTTTCCTACTACTTTTGAGAAAATCATGTCTGTAGAGTGAAATTTGTGGCTGAAAACACGGTTTAAAAATAAAATAAACTCTAAACTCTAATAAGAGTGTTTGTAGTTTGTATGTACGAACAGAAGTGTTCCTAATAAAGTGGGCGGCTAAGGTGAGGCTGACACACAAGGGCTGGAGTTTTCTACTGTTTTTTTTATGAAGGACCAGGCCTCGAACAATGACAAATAACTCGACAACGGAAGCAGCTATTCACAAAATTCTTTCACAGTGAGCGCTAGAAGGGTCTCCTGAATAAAATGATGTATTTTTTTGTTTGTATTGTTAAAAATGAGGACGCTACAGGGAGTTAAAAACGAGTGACTTTTCAGCAACGTTTATACTGGGAGTCAATGAGGCCGCTCACCTGTGCTCTCCTCACTTTGAGGCTTGTCATTCGAAAACCGTAAATCCTATCGTTTAGGTAGACACATTGTGTGAATCAGGACAAGTTTTCCTACTACTTTTGAGAAAATCATATCTGTAGAGTGAAATTTGTGGCAGAAAACACGGTTTAAGCGAGAAAGTTTGAGCTTTTTTTTGAAGCCGCCTACACTCTAAGATTAACGACCATCACTGGTGTGTAACGCAATAGACACCCATTCAAAAGCCGGATTTTCTCCCAGAACTCACATCGTGTTTGAGCCGGGCCTGATCCGAAAGTGTAGAACCTTGCAGAAAAGTTGAATGCCAGATCCACAGAGGAGAAGTTTTCCTACGTTTTAGAGTTTGAATCATGTCTCTAGGTGAAAGCATGCCAGAGCAGCGGATGTTTGAAAAACGTTGAAAAAGTGCTTTTTTTTCAATTAATTCCATAGAAATGAATGGGGTTTTTTGGGGCGATTTTTTCGCGACTACGTCGCGAAAAAATCGTATTCTATAGAGAAAAGTAATAGCATAGCGAGTCCGATCGAGCCGCACGTTTTGATATATTGTTTGTCTGTGTGCGACGTACGGTTGTGTGACCTGCTATGAAGCTACAATGCCATGATTTGTGTGCTTGAGACAGCCGGCCCCTCCCCTCTGTGCTCGCTTACTGAAGCCAGTAAGCATGGTAACAGGCCTGAGCAGGTTATGAAACACACACAAGATTTTATCAGGTGTCTGCTGTAAATTGCTATGGACCAGGCCTCGAACAATGACAAATAACTCGACAACGGAAGCAGCTATTCACAAAATTCTTTCACAGTGAGCGCTAGAAGGGTCTCCTGAATAAAATGATGTATTTTTTTCTTTGTATTGTTAAAAATGAGGACGCTACAGGGAGTTAAAAACGAGTGACTTTTCAGCAACGTTTATACTGGGAGTCAATGAGGCCGCTCACCTGTGCTCCCCTCACTTTGAGGCTTGTCATTCAAAAACCGTAAATCCTATCGTTTAGGTAGACACATTGTGTGAATCAGGACAAGTTTTCCTACTACTTTTGAGAAAATCATGTCTGTAGAGTGAAATTTGTGGCTGAAAACAGAGTTTAAGCGAGAAAGTTTGACCTTTTTTTTGAAGCCGCCTACACTCTAAGCCTAACGACCCTCACTGGTGTGTAACGCAATAGACACCCATTCAAAAGCCGGATTTTCTCCCAGAAACCATATGGCGTTTGAACCGGGCCTGATCCGAAAGTGTAAAACCTAGCAGAAAAGTTGAATGCCAGATCCACAGAGGAGAAGTTTTCCTACGTTTTAGAGTTTGAATCATGTCTCTAGGTGAAAGCATGCCAGAGCAGTGGATGTTTGAAAAACGTTGAAAAAGTGCTTTTTTTTCAATTAATTCCATAGAAATGAATGGGGTTTTTTGGGGCGATTTTTTCGCGACTACGTCGCGAAAAAATCGTAAACTGTAGAGAAAAGTAATAGCATAGCGAGTTCGATCGAGCCGCACGTTTTGATATATTGTTTGTCTGTGTGCGACGTACGGTTATTGAGTTATTCGAAATCAAAATTTGCGTAGGAATAATAAGAATAAGAAAAAGAAGAAGAAACACGTAGAAGAACAATAGTTGCAGTGCTTTGCACTGCAACCTATGGGCTCCCCTAGGGGAGCCCATAGGTTGCTGTGCTGCAGCACTGCATCCTAATAAATAAATACTAGACCGGACAATTCCCCGGGGGAAATTGTGAGAGGATGCAGTGCGCGAAGCAATTCGCTCACGCATGTTCGCTGGCCGTGAATGTGTGACCCGCAATGATGTTTCAATGCAATGATCGTGTGTGTGCTCGAGACAGCAGCCATCATGAAGAAGACCTATTCAAGAGTATGACCAAAGTGACTACAGGCGGAAATTAGCATGTACTGCTATAACCTGGGACAGACATCTGTCCTTAACACAAGGATAATGTTTAATTTGTGCACTGTCCCTTTTAAAAATAAAATAAACTCTAAACTCTAAGAAGAGTGTTTGTAGTTTGTATGTACGAACAGAAGTGTTCCTAATAAAGTGGGCGGCTAAGGTGAGGCTGACACACAAGGGCTGGAGTTTTCTACTGTTTTTTTTATGAAGGACCAGGCCTCGAACAATGACAAATAACTCGACAACGGAAGCAGCTATTCACAAAATTCTTTCACAGTGAGCGCTAGAAGGGTCTCCTGAATAAAATGATGTATTTTTTTGTTTGTATTGTTAAAAATGAGGACGCTACAGGGAGTTAAAAACGAGTGACTTTTCAGCAACGTTTATACTGGGAGTCAATGAGGCCGCTCACCTGTGCTCTCCTCACTTTGAGGCTTGTCATTCGAAAACCGTAAATCCTATCGTTTAGGTAGACACATTGTGTGAATCAGGACAAGTTTTCCTACTACTTTTGAGAAAATCATGTCTGTAGAGTGAAATTTGTGGCTGAAAACACGGTTTAAGCGAGAAAGTTTGAGCTTTTTTTTGAAGCCGCCTACACTCTAAGATTAACGACCATCACTGGTGTGTAACGCAATAGACACCCATTCAAAAGCCGGATTTTCTCCCAGAACTCACATCGTGTTTGAGCCGGGCCTGATCCGAAAGTGTAGAACCTTGCAGAAAAGTTGAATGCCAGATCCACAGAGGAGAAGTTTTCCTACGTTTTAGAGTTTGAATCACGTCTCTAGGTTAAAGCATGCCAGAGCAGCGGACGTTTGAAAAACGTTGAAAAAGTGCTTTTTTTCCAATTAATTCCATAGAAATGAATGGGTTTTTTTGGGGACAAGTGTGACTACTACTTTTGAGAAAATTATGTCTGTAGTGTGAAATTTGTGGCTGAAAACAGTTTAAGTTTGAAATTTTGAGCATGATGTGTGTGTTCTTGAGACAGCTTTTCCCTCTGCCCCGTCACTGGCCCCAATTGGCATGGTGATGGGCCTGAACAGGAGAGTTAAGAAACACACACAAGATTTTGTCAGGTGTCTGCTGTAAATTGCTATGGACCAGGCCTCGAACAATGACAAATAACTCGACAACGGAAGCAGCTATTCACAAAATTCTTTCACAGTGAGCGCTAGAAGGGTCTCCTGAATAAAATGATGTATTTTTTTCTTTGTATTGTTAAAAATGAGGACGCTACAGGGAGTTAAAAACGAGTGACTTTTCAGCAACGTTTATACTGGGAGTCAATGAGGCCGCTCACCTGTGCTCCCCTCACTTTGAGGCTTGTCATTCAAAAACCGTAAATCCTATCGTTTAGGTAGACACATTGTGTGAATCAGGACAAGTTTTCCTACTACTTTTGAGAAAATCATGTCTGTAGAGTGAAATTTGTGGCTGAAAACAGAGTTTAAGCGAGAAAGTTTGACCTTTTTTTTGAAGCCGCCTACACTCTAAGCCTAACGACCCTCACTGGTGTGTAACGCAATAGACACCCATTCAAAAGCCGGATTTTCTCCCAGAAACCATATGGCGTTTGAACCGGGCCTGATCCGAAAGTGTAAAACCTAGCAGAAAAGTTGAATGCCAGATCCACAGAGGAGAAGTTTTCCTACGTTTTAGAGTTTGAATCATGTCTCTAGGTGAAAGCATGCCAGAGCAGTGGATGTTTGAAAAACGTTGAAAAAGTGCTTTTTTTTCAATTAATTCCATAGAAATGAATGGGGTTTTTTGGGGCGATTTTTTCGCGACTACGTCGCGAAAAAATCGTAAACTGTAGAGAAAAGTAATAGCATAGCGAGTTCGATCGAGCCGCACGTTTTGATATATTGTTTGTCTGTGTGCGACGTACGGTTATTGAGTTATTCGAAATCAAAATTTGCGTAGGAATAATAAGAATAAGAAAAAGAAGAAGAAACACGTAGAAGAACAATAGTTGCAGTGCTTTGCACTGCAACCTATGGGCTCCCCTAGGGGAGCCCATAGGTTGCTGTGCTGCAGCACTGCATCCTAATAAATAAATACTAGACCGGACAATTCCCCGGGGGAAATTGTGAGAGGATGCAGTGCGCGAAGCAATTCGCTCACGCATGTTCGCTGGCCGTGAATGTGTGACCCGCAATGATGTTTCAATGCAATGATCGTGTGTGTGCTCGAGACAGCAGCCATCATGAAGAAGACCTATTCAAGAGTATGACCAAAGTGACTACAGGCGGAAATTAGCATGTACTGCTATAACCTGGGACAGACATCTGTCCTTAACACAAGGATAATGTTTAATTTGTGCACTGTCCCTTTTAAAAATAAAATAAACTCTAAACTCTAAGAAGAGTGTTTGTAGTTTGTATGTACGAACAGAAGTGTTCCTAATAAAGTGGGCGGCTAAGGTGAGGCTGACACACAAGGGCTGGAGTTTTCTACTGTTTTTTTTATGAAGGACCAGGCCTCGAACAATGACAAATAACTCGACAACGGAAGCAGCTATTCACAAAATTCTTTCACAGTGAGCGCTAGAAGGGTCTCCTGAATAAAATGATGTATTTTTTTGTTTGTATTGTTAAAAATGAGGACGCTACAGGGAGTTAAAAACGAGTGACTTTTCAGCAACGTTTATACTGGGAGTCAATGAGGCCGCTCACCTGTGCTCTCCTCACTTTGAGGCTTGTCATTCGAAAACCGTAAATCCTATCGTTTAGGTAGACACATTGTGTGAATCAGGACAAGTTTTCCTACTACTTTTGAGAAAATCATGTCTGTAGAGTGAAATTTGTGGCTGAAAACACGGTTTAAGCGAGAAAGTTTGAGCTTTTTTTTGAAGCCGCCTACACTCTAAGATTAACGACCATCACTGGTGTGTAACGCAATAGACAGCCATTCAAAAGCCGGATTTTCTCCCAGAACTCACATCGTGTTTGAGCCGGGCCTGATCCGAAAGTGTAGAACCTTGCAGAAAAGTTGAATGCCAGATCCACAGAGGAGAAGTTTTCCTACGTTTTAGAGTTTGAATCACGTCTCTAGGTTAAAGCATGCCAGAGCAGCGGACGTTTGAAAAACGTTGAAAAAGTGCTTTTTTTCCAATTAATTCCATAGAAATGAATGGGTTTTTTTGGGGACAAGTGTGACTACTACTTTTGAGAAAATTATGTCTGTAGTGTGAAATTTGTGGCTGAAAACAGTTTAAGTTTGAAATTTTGAGCATGATGTGTGTGTTCTTGAGACAGCTTTTCCCTCTGCCCCGTCACTGGCCCCAATTGGCATGGTGATGGGCCTGAACAGGAGAGTTAAGAAACACACACAAGATTATGTCAGGTGTCTGCTGTAAATTGCTATGGACCAGGCCTCGAACAATGACAAATAACTCGACAACGGAAGCAGCTATTCACAAAATTCTTTCACAGTGAGCGCTAGAAGGGTCTCCTGAATAAAATGATGTATTTTTTTGTTTGTATTGTTAAAAATGAGGACGCTACAGGGAGTTAAAAACGAGTGACTTTTCAGCAACGTTTATACTGGGAGTCAATGAGGCCGCTCACCTGTGCTCTCCTCACTTTGAGGCTTGTCATTCAAAAACCGTAAATCCTATCGTTTAGGTAGACACATTGTGTGAATCAGGACAAGTTTTCCTACTACTTTTGAGAAAATCATGTCTGTAGAGTGAAATTTGTGGCTGAAAACAGAGTTTAAGCGAGAAAGTTTGACCTTTTTTTTGAACCTCTCTCCACTCTGACCTTAACGAGGTCCACTGGTGTGTAACGCAATAGACACCCATTCAAAAGCCGGATTTTCTCCCAGAAACCACATGGCGTTTGACCCGGGACTGATCCGAAAGTGTAGAACCTAGCAGAAAAGTTGAATGCCAGATCCACAGAGGAGAAGTTTTCCTACGTTTTAGAGTTTGAATCACGTCTCTAGGTGAAAGCATGCCAGAGCAGCGGACGTTTGAAAAACGTTGAAAAAGTGCTTTTTTTTCAATTAATTCCATAGAAATGAATGGGGTTTTTTTGGACGATTTTTTCGCGACTACGTCGCGAAAAAATCGTATTCTATAGAGAAAAGTAATAGCATAGCGAGTCCAATCGAGCCGCACGTTTTGATACATTGTTTGTCTGTGTGCGACGTACGGTTATTGTGTTACTCGAAATCAAAATTTGTGTAGGAAGAGTAACAAATATAACACTAGACCGGACAATTCCCCGGGGGAAATTGTGAGAGGATGCAGTGCGCGAAACAATTCGGTCACGCATGTTTGCTGGCCGTGAATGTGTGACCCGCAATGATGTTTCAATGCAATGATCATGTGTGTGCTTGAGACAGCAGCCGTCATGAAGAGCTATTCAAGAGCAAAAAAAAGTCACTACAGGCGGAAATTAGCATGTACTGCTCTAACCTGGGACAGACATCTGTCCTAAACACAAGGATAATGTTTAATTTGTGCACTGTCCCTTTTAAAAATAAAATAAACTCTAAACTCTAAGAAGAGTGTTTGTAGTTGGTATGTACGAACAGAAGTGTTCCTAATAAAGTGGGCAGCTAAGGTGAGGCCTGTCGGCTGCCCTCCTCTCAGTTTGAGGCTTGTCATTCAAAAAGTGTAAATCCTATTGTTTAGGTAGACACATTGTGTGAATCAGGACAAGTTTTCCTACTACTTTTGAGAAAATCATGTCTGTAGAGTGAAATTTGTGGATGAAAACACAGTTTAAGCGAGAAAGTTTGAGCTGTTTTTCCAAGCTGTCTACACTCTAAGCTTAACGACCTTCACTGGTGTGTAACGCATTAGACACCCATTCAAAAGCCGGATTTTCTCCCGGAACCCACATGGTGTTTGACCCGGGCCTGAGCCGAAAGTGTAGAACCTAGCAGAAAAGTTGAATGCCAGATCCACAGAGGAGAAGTTTTCCTACGTTTTAGAGTTTGAATCACGCCTCTAGGTGAAAGCATGCCAGAGCAGCGGATGTTTGAAAAACGTTGAAAAAGTGCTTTTTTTTTCAATTAATTCCATAGAAATGAATGGGGTTTTTTTGGACGATTTTTTCGCGACTACGTCGCGAAAAAATCGTATTCTATAGAGAAAAGTAATAGCATAGCGAGTCCGATCGAGCCGCACGTTTTGATACATTGTTTGTCTGTGTGCGACGTACGGTTATTGTGTTACTCGAAATCAAAATTTGTGTAGGAAGAGTAACAAATATAACACTAGACCGGACAATTCCCCGGGGGAAATTGTGAGAGGATGCAGTGCGCGAAGCAATTCGGTCACGCATGTTTGCTGGCCGTGAATGTGTGACCCGCAATGATGTTTCAATGCAATGATCGTGTGTGTCCTCGAGACAGCAGCCATCATGAAGAAGACCTATTCAAGAGTATGACCAAAGTGACTACAGGCGGAAATTAGCATGTACTGCTATAACCTGGGACAGACATCTGTCCTTAACACAAGGATAATGTTTAATTTGTGCACTGTCCCTTTTAAAAATAAAATAAACTCTAAACTCTAAGAAGAGTGTTTGTAGTTTGTATGTACGAACAGAAGTGTTCCTAATAATGTGGGCGGCTAAGGTGAGGCTGACACACAAGGGCTGGAGTTTTCTACTGTTTTTTTTATGAAGGACCAGGCCTCGAACAATGACAAATAACTCGACAACGGAAGCAGCTATTCACAAAATTCTTTCACAGTGAGCGCTAGAAGGGTCTCCTGAATAAAATGATGTATTTTTTTGTTTGTATTGTTAAAAATGAGGACGCTACAGGGAGTTAAAAACGAGTGACTTTTCAGCAACGTTTATACTGGGAGTCAATGAGGCCGCTCACCTGTGCTCTCCTCACTTTGAGGCTTGTCATTCAAAAACCGTAAATCCTATCGTTTAGGTAGACACATTGTGTGAATCAGGACAAGTTTTCCTACTACTTTTGAGAAAATCAGGTCTGTAGAGTGAAATTTGTGGCTGAAAACACGGTTTAAGCGAGAAAGTTTGAGCTTTTTTTTGAAGCCGCCTACACTCTAAGATTAACGACCATCACTGGTGTGTAACGCAATAGACACCCATTCAAAAGCCGGATTTTCTCCCAGAACTCACATCGTGTTTGAGCCGGGCCTGATCCGAAAGTGTAGAACCTTGCAGAAAAGTTGAATGCCAGATCCACAGAGGAGAAGTTTTCCTACGTTTTAGAGTTTGAATCATGTCTCTAGGTGAAAGCATGCCAGAGCAACGGATGTTTGAAAAACGTTGAAAAAGTGCTTTTTTTTCAATTAATTCCATAGAAATGAATGGGGTTTTTTGGGGCGATTTTTTCACGACTACGTCGCGAAAAAATCGTAATCTGTAGAGAAAACTAATAGCATAGCGAGTCCGATCGAGCCGCACGTTTTGATATATTGTTTGTCTGTGTGCAACGAACGGTTATTGAGTTAATCGAAATCGAAATTTGCGTAGGATGAGTAACAAATATAACACTAGACCGGACAATTCCCCGGGGGAAATTGTGAGAGGATGCAGTGCGCGAAGCAATTCGCTCACGCATGTTCGCTGGCCGTGAATGTGTGACCCGCAATGATGTTTCAATGCAATGATCGTGTGTGTGCTCGAGACAGCAGCCGTCATGAAGAAGACCTATTCAAGAGTATGACCAAAGTGACTACAGGCGGAAATTAGCATGTACTGCTATAACCTGGGACAGACATCTGTCCTTACCACAAGGATAATGTTTAATTTGTGCACTGTCCCTTTTAAAAATAAAATAAACTCTAAACTCTAAGAAGAGTGTTTGTAGTTTGTATGTACGAACAGAAGTGTTCCTAATAAAGTGGGCGGCTAAGGTGAGGCTGACACACAAGGGCTGGAGTTTTCTACTGTTTTTTTTATGAAGGACCAGGCCTCGAACAATGACAAATAACTCGACAACGGAAGCAGCTATTCACAAAATTCTTTCACAGTGAGCGCTAGAAGGGTCTCCTGAATAAAATGATGTATTTTTTTGTTTGTATTGTTAAAAATGAGGACGCTACAGGGAGTTAAAAACGAGTGACTTTTCAGCAACGTTTATACTGGGAGTCAATGAGGCCGCTCACCTGTGCTCTCCTCGCTTTGAGGCTTGTCATTCAAAAACCGTAAATCCTATCGTTTAGGTAGACACATTGTGTGAATCAGGACAAGTTTTCCTACTACTTTTGAGAAAATCATGTCTGTAGAGTGAAATTTGTGGCTGAAAACACGGTTTAAAAATAAAATAAACTCTAAACTCTAAGAAGAGTGTTTGTAGTTTGTATGTACGAACAGAAGTGTTCCTAATAAAGTGGGCGGCTAAGGTGAGGCTGACACACAAGGGCTGGAGTTTTCTACTGTTTTTTTTATGAAGGACCAGGCCTCGAACAATGACAAATAACTCGACAACGGAAGCAGCTATTCACAAAATTCTTTCACAGTGAGCGCTAGAAGGGTTTCCTGAATAAAATGATGTATTTTTTTGTTTGTATTGTTAAAAATGAGGACGCTACAGGGAGTTAAAAACGAGTGACTTTTCAGCAACGTTTATACTGGGAGTCAATGAGGCCGCTCACCTGTGCTCTCCTCACTTTGAGGCTTGTCATTCAAAAACCGTAAATCCTATCGTTTAGGTAGACACATTGTGTGAATCAGGACAAGTTTTCCTACTACTTTTGAGAAAATAATGTCTGTAGAGTGAAATTTGTGGCTGAAAACGGAGTTTAAGCGAGAAAGTTTGACCTTTTTTTTGAAGCCGCCTACACTCTAAGCTAAACGACCCTCACTGGTGTGTAACGCAATAGACACCCATTCAAAAGCCGGATTTTCTCCCAGAAACCACATGGCGTTTGAACCGGGCCTGATCCGAAAGTGTAAAACCTAGCAGAAAAGTTGAATGCCAGATCCACAGAGGAGAAGTTTTCCTACGTTTTAGAGTTTGAATCATGTCTCTAGGTGAAAGCATGCCAGAGCAGTGGATGTTTGAAAAACATTGAAAAAGTGCTTTTTTTTCAATTAATTCCATAGAAATGAATGGGGTTTTTTGGGGCGATTTTTTCGCGACTACGTCGCGAAAAAATCGTATTCTATAGAGAAAAGTAATAGCATAGCGAGTCCGATCGAGCCGCACGTTTTGATATATTGTTTGTCTGTGTGCGACGTACGGTTATTGAGTTATTCGAAATCAAAATTTGCGTAGGAATAATAAGAAGAAGAAGAAATACGTAGAAGAACAATAGTTGCAGTGCTTTGCACTGCAACCTATGGGCTCCCCTAGGGGAGCCCATAGGTTGCTGTGCTGCAGCACTGCATCCTAACTAGACCGGACAATTCCCCGGGGGAAATTGTGAGAGGATGCAGTGCGCGAAGCAATTCGCTCACGCACGTTTGCTGGCCGTGAATGTGTGACCCGCAATGATGTTTCAATGCAATGATTGTGTGTGTGCTCTAGACAGCAGCCATCATGAAGAAGAGCTATTCAAGAGCATGAACAAAGTGACTACAGGCGGAAATTAGCATGTACTGCTATAACCTGGGACAGACATCTGTCCTTACCACATGGATAATGTTTAATTTGTGCACTGTCCCTTTTAAAAATAAAATAAAACTCTAAACACTAAGAAGAGTGTTTGTAGTATGTATGTACGAACAGAAGTGTTCCTAATAAAGTGGGCGGCTAAGGTGAGGCTAAGACACACAAGGGCTGGAGTTTTCTACTGTTTTTTTATGAAGGACCAGGCCTCGAACAATAACAAATAACTCGACAACGGAAGCAGCTATTCACAAAATTCTTTCACAGTGAGCGCTAGAAGGGTCTCCTGAATAAAATGATGTATTTTTTTGTTTGTACTCTTAAAAATAACGACAATAGAGCGATTTAAATACGAGTGACTTTTCTCTCATGTTTACAATGGGTTTCAATGAAGCCTGTCAGCTGCCCTGTCCTCAGTTTGACGCTTGTCATTCAAAAACCGTAAATCCTATCGTTTAGGTAGACACATTGTGTGAATCAGGACAAGTTTTCCTACAAGGATAATGTTTAATTTGTGCACTGTCCCTTTTAAAAATAAAATAAACTCTAAACTCTAAGAAGAGTGTTTGTAGTTTGTATGTACGAACAGAAGTGTTCCTAATAAAGTGGGCGGCTAAGGTGAGGCTGACACACAAGGGCTGGAGTTTTCTACTGTTTTTTTTATGAAGGACCAGGCCTCGAACAATGACAAATAACTCGACAACGGAAGCAGCTATTCACAAAATTCTTTCACAGTGAGCGCTAGAAGGGTCTCCTGAATAAAATGATGTATTTTTTTGTTTGTATTTTTAAAAATGACGACGCTACAGGGAGTTAAAAACGAGTGACTTTTCAGCAACGTTTATACTGGGAGTCAATGAGGCCGCTCACCTGTGCTCTCCTCACTTTGAGGCTTCTCATTCAAAAACCGTGAATCCTATCGTTTAGGTAGACACATTGTGTGAATCAGGACAAGTTTTCCTACTACTTTTGAGAAAATCATGTCTGTAGAGTGAAATTTGTGGATGAAAACACAGTTTAAGTGAGAAATTTTGAGCTTTTTTTTGAAGCCGCCTACACTCTGAGTTAACGAGGCGCACTGGTGTGTAACGCAATAGACACCCATTCAAAAGCAGGATTTTCTATCAGAACCCACATGGCGTTTGACCCGGGACTGATCCGAAAGTGTAGAACCTAGCAGAAAAGTTGAATGCCAGATCCACAGAGGAGAAGTTTTCCTACGTTTTAGAGTTTGAATCACGTCTCTAGGTGAAAGCATGCCAGAGCAGTGGACGTTTGAAAAACGTTGAAAAAGTGCTTTTTTTTCAATTAATTCCATAGAAATGAATGGGGCTTTTTTGGACGATTTTTTCGCGACTACGTCGCGAAAAAATCGTAATCTATAGAGAAAAGTAATAGCATAGCGAGTCCGATCGAGCCGCACGTTTTGATATATTGTTTGTCTGTGTGCGACGTACGGTTATTGAGTTAATCGAAATCAAAATTTGCGTAGGAATAATAAAAATAATAATAAATATAAGAATAAGAAGAAGAAGAAGAAACACGTAGAAGAACAATAGTTGCAGTGCTTTGCACTGCAACCTATGGGCTCCCCTAGGGGAGCCCATAGGTTGCTGTGCTGCAGCACTGCATCCTAACTAGACCGGACAATTCCCCGGGGGAAATTGTGAGAGGATGCAGTGCGCGAAGCAATTCGCTCACGCACGTTCGCTGGCCGTGAACGTGTGACCCGCAATGATGTTTCAATGCAATGATCGTGTGTGTGCTCGAGACAGCAGCCATCATGAAGAAGACCTATTCAAGAGTATGACCAAAGTGACTACAGGCGGAAATTAGCATGTACTGCTATAACCTGGGACAGACATCTGTCCTTAACACAAGGATAATGTTTAATTTGTGCACTGTCCCTTTTAAAAATAAAATAAACTCTAAACTCTAAGAAGAGTGTTTGTAGTTTGTATGTACGAACAGAAGTGTTCCTAATAACGTGGGCGGCTAAGGTGAGGCTGACACACAAGGGCTGGAGTTTTCTACTGTTTTTTTTATGAAGGACCAGGCCTCGAACAATGACAAATAACTCGACAACGGAAGCAGCTATTCACAAAATTCTTTCACAGTGAGCGCTAGAAGGGTCTCCTGAATAAAATGATGTATTTTTTTGTTTGTATTGTTAAAAATGAGGACGCTACAGGGAGTTAAAAACGAGTGACTTTTCAGCAACGTTTATACTGGGAGTCAATGAGGCCGCTCACCTGTGCTCTCCTCACTTTGAGGCTTGTCATTCAAAAACCGTAAATCCTATCGTTTAGGTAGACACATTGTGTGAATCAGGACAAGTTTTCCTACTACTTTTGAGAAAATCATGTCTGTAGAGTGAAATTTGTGGCTGAAAACACGGTTTAAAAATAAAATAAACTCTAAACTCTAAGAAGAGTGTTTGTAGTTTGTATGTACGAACAGAAGTGTTCCTAATAAAGTGGGCGGCTAAGGTGAGGCTGACACACAAGGGCTGGAGTTTTCTACTGTTTTTTTTATGAAGGACCAGGCCTCGAACAATGACAAATAACTCGACAACGGAAGCAGCTATTCACAAAATTCTTTCACAGTGAGCGCTAGAAGGGTCTCCTGAATAAAATGATGTATTTTTTTGTTTGTATTGTTAAAAATGAGGACGCTACAGGGAGTTAAAAACGAGTGACTTTTCAGCAACGTTTATACTGGGAGTCAATGAGGCCGCTCACCTGTGCTCTCCTCACTTTGAGGCTTGTCATTCAAAAACCGTAAATCCTATCGTTTAGGTAGACACATTGTGTGAATCAGGACAAGTTTTCCTACTACTTTTGAGAAAATCATGTCTGTAGAGTGAAATTTGTGGCTGAAAACACGGTTTAAAAATAAAATAAACTCTAAACTCTAAGAAGAGTGTTTGTAGTTTGTATGTACGAACAGAAGTGTTCCTAATAAAGTGGGCGGCTAAGGTGAGGCTGACACACAAGGGCTGGAGTTTTCTACTGTTTTTTTTATGAAGGACCAGGCCTCGAACAATGACAAATAACTCGACAACGGAAGCAGCTATTCACAAAATTATTTCACAGTGAGCGCTAGAAGGGTCTCCTGAATAAAATGATGTATTTTTTTGTTTGTATTGTTAAAAATGAGGACGCTACAGGGAGTTAAAAACGAGTGACTTTTCAGCAACGTTTATACTGGGAGTCAATGAGGCCGCTCACCTGTGCTCTCCTCACTTTGAGGCTTGTCATTCAAAAACCGTAAATCCTATCGTTTAGGTAGACACATTGTGTGAATCAGGACAAGTTTTCCTACTACTTTTGAGAAAATAATGTCTGTAGAGTGAAATTTGTGGCTGAAAACGGAGTTTAAGCGAGAAAGTTTGACCTTTTTTTTGAAGCCGCCTACACTCTAAGCTAAACGACCCTCACTGGTGTGTAACGCAATAGACACCCATTCAAAAGCCGGATTTTCTCCCAGAAACCACATGGCGTTTGAACCGGGCCTGATCCGAAAGTGTAAAACCTAGCAGAAAAGTTGAATGCCAGATCCACAGAGGAGAAGTTTTCCTACGTTTTAGAGTTTGAATCATGTCTCTAGGTGAAAGCATGCCAGAGCAGTGGATGTTTGAAAAACATTGAAAAAGTGCTTTTTTTTCAATTAATTCCATAGAAATGAATGGGGTTTTTTGGGGCGATTTTTTCGCGACTACGTCGCGAAAAAATCGTATTCTACAGAGAAAAGTAATAGCATAGCGAGTCCGATCGAGCCGCACGTTTTGATATATTGTTTGTCTGTGTGCGACGTACGGTTATTGAGTTATTCGAAATCAAAATTTGCGTAGGAATAATAATAAGAAGAAACACGTAGAAGAACAATAGTTGCAGTGCTTTGCACTGCAACCTATGGGCTCCCCTAGGGGAGCCCATAGGTTGCTGTGCTGCAGCACTGCATCCTAACTAGACCGGACAATTCCCCGGGGGAAATTGTGAGAGGATGCAGTGCGCGAAGCAATTCGCTCACGCATGTTCGCTGGCCGTGAATGTGTGACCCGCAATGATGTTTCAATGCAATGATCGTGTGTGTGCTCGAGACAGCAGCCATCATGAAGAAGACCTATTCAAGAGCATGACCAAAGTGACTACAGGCGGAAATTAGCATGTACTGCTATAACCTGGGACAGACATCTGTCCTTAACACAAGGATAATGTTTAATTTGTGCACTGTCCCTTTTAAAAATAAAATAAACTCTAAACTCTAAGAAGAGTGTTTGAAGTTTGTATGTACGAACAGAAGTGTTCCTAATAAAGTGGGCGGCTAAGGTGAGGCTGACACACAAGGGCTGGAGTTTTCTACTGTTTTTTTTATGAAGGACCAGGCCTCGAACAATGACAAATAACTCGACAACGGAAGCAGCTATTCACAAAATTCTTTCACAGTGAGCGCTAGAAGGGTCTCCTGAATAAAATGATGTATTTTTTTGTTTGTATTGTTAAAAATGAGGACGCTACAGGGAGTTAAAAACGAGTGACTTTTCAGCAACGTTTATACTGGGACTCAATGAGGCCGCTCACCTGTGCTCTCCTCACTTTGAGGCTTGTCATTCAAAAACCGTAAATCCTATCGTTTAGGTAGACACATTGTGTGATTCAGGACAAGTTTTCCTACTACTTTTGAGAAAATCATGTCTGTAGAGTGAAATTTGTGGCTGAAAACACGGTTTAAAAATAAAATAAACTCTAAACTCTAAGAAGAGTGTTTGAAGTTTGTATGTACGAACAGAAGTGTTCCTAATAAAGTGGGCGGCTAAGGTGAGGCTGACACACAAGGGCTGGAGTTTTCTACTGTTTTTTTTATGAAGGACCAGGCCTCGAACAATGACAAATAACTCGACAACGGAAGCAGCTATTCACAAAATTCTTTCACAGTGAGCGCTAGAAGGGTCTCCTGAATAAAATGATGTATTTTTTTGTTTGTATTGTTAAAAATGAGGACGCTACAGGGAGTTAAAAACGAGTGACTTTTCAGCAACGTTTATACTGGGAGTCAATGAGGCTGCTCACCTGTGCTCTCCTCACTTTGAGGCTTGTCATTCAAAAACCGTAAATCCTATCGTTTAGGTAGACACATTGTGTGAATCAGGACAAGTTTTCCTACTACTTTTGAGAAAATCATGTCTGTAGAGTGAAATTTGTGGCTGAAAACGGAGTTTAAGCGAGAAAGTTTGACCTTTTTTTTGAAGCCGCCTACACTCTAAGTTTAACGACCCTCACTGGTGTGTAACGCAATAGACACCCATTCAAAAGCCGGATTTTCTCCCAGAAACCACATGGCGTTTGAACCGGGCCTGATCCGAAAGTGTAAAACCTAGCAGAAAAGTTGAATGCCAGATCCACAGAGGAGAAGTTTTCCTACGTTTTAGAGTTTGAATCATGTCTCTAGGTGAAAGCATGCCAGAGCAACGGATGTTTGAAAAACGTTGAAAAAGTGCTTTTTTTTCAATTAATTCCATAGAAATGAATGGGGTTTTTTGGGGCGATTTTTTCACGACTACGTCGCGAAAAAATCGTATTCTATAGAGAAAAGTAATGTACTGTTTGTTTGCATGTACTGCTATAACCTGGGACAGACATCTGTCCTTAACACAAGGATAATGTTTAATTTGTGCACTGTCCCTTTTAAAAATAAAATAAACTCTAAACTCTAAGAAGAGTGTTTGTAGTTTGTATGTACGAACAGAAGTGTTCCTAATAAAGTGGGCGGCTAAGGTGAGGCTGACACATCAAGGGCTGGAGTTTTCTACTGTTTTTTTATGAAGGACCAGGCCTCGAACAATGACAAATAACTCGACAACGGAAGCAGCTATTCACAAAATTCTTTCACAGTGAGCGCTAGAAGGGTCTCCTGAATAAAATGATGTATTTTTTGGTTTGTATTGTTAAAAATGAGGACGCTACAGGGAGTTAAAAACGAGTGACTTTTCAGCAACATTTATACTGGGAGTCAATGAGGCTGCTCACCTGTGCTCTCCTCACTTTGAGGCTGGTCATTCAAAAACCGTAAATCCTACCGTTTAGGTAGACACATTGTGTGAATCAGGACAAGTTTTCCTACTACTTTTGAGAAAATAATGTCTGTAGAGTGAAATTTGTGGCTGAAAACGGAGTTTAAGCGAGAAAGTTTGACCTTTTTTTTGAAGCCGCCTACACTCTAAGTTTAACGACCCTCACTGGTGTGTAACGCAATAGACACCCATTCAAAAGCCGGATTTTCTCCCAGAAACCACATGGCGTTTGAACCGGGCCTGATCCGAAAGTGTAAAACCTAGCAGAAAAGTTGAATGCCAGATCCACAGAGGAGAAGTTTTCCTACGTTTTAGAGTTTGAATCATGTCTCTAGGTGAAAGCATGCCAGAGCAGTGGATGTTTGAAAAACGTTGAAAAAGTGCTTTTTTTTCAATTAATTCCATAGAAATGAATGGGGTTTTTTGGGGCGATTTTTTCGCGACTACGTCGCGAAAAAATCGTATTCTATAGAGAAAAGTAATAGCATAGCGAGTCCGATCGAGCCGCACGTTTTGATATATTGTTTGTCTGTGTGCGACGTACGGTTATTGAGTTATTCGAAATCAAAATTTGCGTAGGAATAATAAGAAGAAGAAGAAATACGTAGAAGAACAATAGTTGCAGTGCTTTGCACTGCAACCTATGGGCTCCCCTAGGGGAGCCCATAGGTTGCTGTGCTGCAGCACTGCATCCTAACTAGACCGGACAATTCCCCGGGGGAAATTGTGAGAGGATGCAGTGCGCGAAGCAATTCGCTCACGCATGTTCGCTGGCCGTGAATGTGTGACCCGCAATGATGTTTCAATGCAATGATCGTGTGTGTGCTCGAGACAGCAGCCATCATGAAGAAGACCTATTCAAGAGTATGACCAAAGTGACTACAGGCGGAAATTAGCATGTACTGCTATAACCTGGGACAGACATCTGTCCTTAACACAAGGATAATGTTTAATTTGTGCACTGTCCCTTTTAAAAATAAAATAAACTCTAAACTCTAAGAAGAGTGTTTGTAGTTTGTATGTACGAACAGAAGTGTTCCTAATAAAGTGGGCGGCTAAGGTGAGGCTGACACACAAGGGCTGGAGTTTTCTACTGTTTTTTTTATGAAGGACCAGGCCTCGAACAATGACAAATAACTCGACAACGGAAGCAGCTATTCACAAAATTCTTTCACAGTGAGCGCTAGAAGGGTCTCCTGAATAAAATGATGTATTTTTTTGTTTGTATTGTTAAAAATGAGGACGCTACAGGGAGTTAAAAACGAGTGACTTTTCAGCAACGTTTATACTGGGAGTCAATGAGGCCGCTCACCTGTGCTCTCCTCACTTTGAGGCTTGTCATTCGAAAACCGTAAATCCTATCGTTTAGGTAGACACATTGTGTGAATCAGGACAAGTTTTCCTACTACTTTTGAGAAAATCATGTCTGTAGAGTGAAATTTGTGGCTGAAAACACGGTTTAAGCGAGAAAGTTTGAGCTTTTTTTTGAAGCCGCCTACACTCTAAGATTAACGACCATCACTGGTGTGTAACGCAATAGACACCCATTCAAAAGCCGGATTTTCTCCCAGAACTCACATCGTGTTTGAGCCGGGCCTGATCCGAAAGTGTAGAACCTTGCAGAAAAGTTGAATGCCAGATCCACAGAGGAGAAGTTTTCCTACGTTTTAGAGTTTGAATCACGTCTCTAGGTTAAAGCATGCCAGAGCAGCGGACGTTTGAAAAACGTTGAAAAAGTGCTTTTTTTCCAATTAATTCCATAGAAATGAATGGGGTTTTTTTGGGACAAGTGTGACTACTACTTTTGAGAAAATTATGTCTGTAGTGTGAAAT
The DNA here is from genome assembly GCF_027579695.1 of Neoarius graeffei. Taxonomy (NCBI): domain Eukaryota; kingdom Metazoa; phylum Chordata; class Actinopteri; order Siluriformes; family Ariidae; genus Neoarius; species Neoarius graeffei. Next base: position 45,961,943 of record NC_083590.1, on the reverse strand, counting down.
TTGTGGCTGAAAACAGTTTAAGTTTGAAATTTTGAGCATGATGTGTGTGTTCTTGAGACAGCTTTTCCCTCTGCCCCGTCACTGGCCCCAATTGGCATGGTGATGGGCCTGAACAGGAGAGTTAAGAAACACACACAAGATTATGTCAGGTGTCTGCTGTAAATTGCTATGGACCAGGCCTCGAACAATGACAAATAACTCGACAACGGAAGCAGCTATTCACAAAATTCTTTCACAGTGAGCGCTAGAAGGGTCTCCTGAATAAAATGATGTATTTTTTTGTTTGTATTGTTAAAAATGAGGACGCTACAGGGAGTTAAAAACGAGTGACTTTTCAGCAACGTTTATACTGGGAGTCAATGAGGCCGCTCACATGTACTGCTATAACCTGGGACAGACATCTGTCCTTAACACAAGGATAATGTTGAATTTGTGCACTGTCCCTTTTAAAAATAAAATAAACTCTAAACTCTAAGAAGAGTGTTTGTAGTTTGTATGTACGAACAGAAGTGTTCCTAATAAAGTGGGCGGCTAAGGTGAGGCTGACACACAAGGGCTGGAGTTTTCTACTGTTTTTTTTATGAAGGACCAGGCCTCGAACAATGACAAATAACTCGACAACGGAAGCAGCTATTCACAAAATTCTTTCACAGTGAGCGCTAGAAGGGTCTCCTGAATAAAATGATGTATTTTTTTGTTTGTATTGTTAAAAATGAGGACGCTACAGGGAGTTAAAAACGAGTGACTTTTCAGCAACGTTTATACTGGGAGTCAATGAGGCCGCTCACCTGTGCTCTCCTCACTTTGAGGCTTGTCATTCAAAAACCGTAAATCCTACCGTTTAGGTAGACACATTGTGTGAATCAGGACAAGTTTTCCTACTACTTTTGAGAAAATCATGTCTGTAGAGTGAAATTTGTGGATGAAAACACGGTTTAAGCGAGAAAGTTTGAGCTTTTTTTTGAAGCCGCCTACACTCTAAGTTAACGACCCTCACTGGTGTGTAACGCAATAGACACCCATTCAAAAGCCGGATTTTCTCCCAGAAACCACATGGCGTTTGAACCGGGCCTGATCCGAAAGTGTAAAACCTAGCAGAAAAGTTGAATGCCAGATCCACAGAGGAGAAGTTTTCCTACGTTTTAGAGTTTGAATCATGTCTCTAGGTGAAAGCATGCCAGAGCAGCGGATGTTTGAAAAACGTTGAAAAAGTGCTTTTTTTTCAATTAATTCCATAGAAATGAATGGGGTTTTTTGGGGCGATTTTTTCGCGACTACGTCGCGAAAAAATCGTAAACTGTAGAGAAAAGTAATAGCATAGCGAGTCCGATCGAGCCGCACGTTTTGATGTATTGTTTGTCTGTGTGCGACGTACGGTTATTGAGGTATTCGAAATCAAAATTTGCGTAGGAATAATAATAATAACTAGACCGGACAATTCCCCGGGGGAAATTGTGAGAGGATGCAGTGCGCGAAGCAATTCGGTCACGCACGTTCGCTGGCCGTGAACGTGTGACCCGCAATGATGTTTCAATGCAATGATTATGTGTGTGCTTGAGACAGCAGCCGTCATGAAGAAGAGCTATTCAACAGTACAACCAAAGTGACTACAGGCGGAAATTAGCATGTACTGCTATAACCTGGGACAGACATCTGTCCTTGCCACAAGGATAATGTTTAATTTGTGCACTGTCCCTTTTAAAAATAAAATAAACTCTAAGAAGAGTGTTTGCAGTTTGTATGTACGAACAGAAGTGTTCCTAATAAAGTGGGCGGCTAAGGTGAAGTGTCATGCCGACCGAGGCTGGGTTTTTTTTTTTGGAGTTTTGTGCTGTTTTATATGAATGACCAGGCCTCGAACAATGACAAATAACTCGACAACGGAAGCAGCTATTCACCAAATTCTTTCACAGTGAGCGCTAGAAGGGTCTCCTGAATAAAATGATGTATTTTTTTCTCTGTAGTATTAAAAATGACGACACTAGAGCAAGTTAAATATGAGTGACTTTTCTGTCCCGTTTATAATAGGTGTCAATGAAGCCTCTCGTCTGCCCTCTTCTCAGTTTGAGGCTTCTCATTCAAAAACCGTAAATCCTATCGTTTAGGTAGACACATTGTGTGACTCAGGACAAGTTTTCCTACTACTTTTGAGAAAATCATGTATGTAGAGTGAAATTTGTGGCTGAAAACACAGTTTAAATGAGAAAGTTTGAGCTTTTTTTTTGAAGCCGCCTACACTCTGAGTTAACGAGGTGCACTGGTGTGTAACGCAATAGACACCCATTCAAAAGCCGGATTTTCTCCCGGAACCAACATGGCGTTTGAGCCGGGACTGATCCGAAAGTGTAGAACCTAGCAGCAAAGTTGAAGGCCAGATCCACAGAGGAGAAGTTTTCCTACGTTTTAGAGTTTGAATCACGTCTCTAGGTGAAAGCATGCCAGAGCAGCGGATGTTTGAAAAACGTTGAAAAAGTGCTTTTTTTTTCAATTAATTCCATAGAAATGAATGGGGTTTTTTTGGACGATTTTTTCGCGACTACGTCGCGAAAAAATCGTATTCTATAGAGAAAAGTAATAGCATAGCGAGTCCGATCGAGCCGCACGTTTTGATACATTGTTTGTCTGTGTGCGACGTACGGTTATTGTGTTACTCGAAATCAAAATTTGTGTAGGAAGAGTAACAAATATAACACTAGACCGGACAATTCCCCGGGGGAAATTGTGAGAGGATGCAGTGCGCGAAGCAATTCGCTCACGCATGTTCGCTGGCCGTGAATGTGTGACCCGCAATGATGTTTCAATGCAATGATCGTGTGTGTGCTCGAGACAGCAGCCATCATGAAGAAGACCTATTCAAGAGTATGACCAAAGTGACTACAGGCGGAAATTAGCATGTACTGCTATAACCTGGGACAGACATCTGTCCTTAACACAAGGATAATGTTTAATTTGTGCACTGTCCCTTTTAAAAATAAAATAAACTCTAAACTCTAAGAAGAGTGTTTGTAGTTTGTATGTACGAACAGAAGTGTTCCTAATAAAGTGGGCGGCTAAGGTGAGGCTGACACACAAGGGCTGGAGTTTTCTACTGTTTTTTTTATGAAGGACCAGGCCTCGAACAATGACAAATAACTCGACAACGGAAGCAGCTATTCACAAAATTCTTTCACACTGAGCGCTAGAAGGGTCTCCTGAATAAAATGATGTATTTTTTTGTTTGTACTCTTTAAAATAACGACACTAGACCGATTTAAAAACGAGTGACTTTTCACTCACGTTTATAATGTGTGTCAATGAGCTAAGACACACAAGGTCTTGAATATTGTGCTGTGTTTTACTACGGACCAGACCTCGAACAATGACAAATAACTCGACAACGGAAGCAGCTATTCACAAAATTCTTTCACAGTGAGCGCTAGAAGGGTCTCCTGAATAAAATTATGTATTTTTTTGTTTGTACTCTTAAAAATAACGACACTAGAGCGATTTAAAAACGAGTGACTTTTCTCTCAAGTTTACAATGGGTTTCAATGAAGCCTGTCAGCTGCCCTGTCCTCAGTTTGACGCTTGTCATTCAAAAACCGTAAATCCTATCGTTTAGGTAGACACATTGTGTGAATCAGGACAAGTTTTCCTACTACTTTTGAGAAAATCATGTCTGTAGAGTGAAATTTGTGGATGAAAACACAGTTTAAGCGAGAAAGTTTGACCTTTTTTTTGAACCTCTCTCCACTCTGACCTTAACGAGGTCCACTGGTGTGTAACGCAATAGACACCCATTCAAAAGCCGGATTTTTTCCCAGAAACCACATGGCGTTTGACCCGGGACTGATCCGAAAGTGTAGAACCTAGCAGAAAAGTTGAATGCCAGATCCACAGAGGAGAAGTTTTCCTACGTTTTAGAGTTTGAATCATGCCTCTAGGTGAAAGCATGCCAGAGCAGCGGATGTTTGAAAAACGTTGGAAAAGTGCTTTTTTTTCAATTAATTCCATCGAAATGAATGGGGTTTTTTGAGACGATTTTTTCGCGACTACGTCGCGAAAAAATCGTATTCTGTAGAGAAAAGTAATAGCATAGCGAGTCCAATCAAGCCGCACGTTTTGATATATTGTTTGTCTGTGTGCGACGTACGGTTGTGTGACCTGCTATGAAGCTACAATGCCATGATTCATGTGTGTGCTTGAGACAGCCGGCCCCTCCCCTCTGTGCTCGCTTACTGAAGCCAGTCGGCATGGTAAAGGGCCTGAGCAGGTTAAAAAACACACACAAGAGTTTGTCAGGTGTCTGCTGAATTTTGCTAAGGGACAGGCCTCGAACAATGACAAATAACTCGACAACGGAAGCAGCTATTCACAAAATTCTTTCACAGTGAGCGCTAGAAGGGTTTCCTGAATAAAATGATGTATTTTTTTGTTTGTATTGTTAAAAATGAGGACGCTACAGGGAGTTAAAAACGAGTGACTTTTCAGCAACGTTTATACTGGGAGTCAATGAGGCCGCTCACCTGTGCTCTCCTCACTTTGAGGCTTGTCATTCAAAAACCGTAAATCCTATCGTTTAGGTAGACACATTGTGTGAATCAGGACAAGTTTTCCTACTACTTTTGAGAAAATCATGTCTGTAGAGTGAAATTTGTGGCTGAAAACAGAGTTTAAGCGAGAAAGTTTGACCTTTTTTTTCAAACTGTCTACACTCTAAGATAATGACCTTCACTGGTGTGTAACGCAATAGACACCCATTCAAAAGCCGGATTTTCTCCCAGAAACCACATGGCGGTTGAGCCGGGACTGATCCGAAAGTGTAGAACCTAGCAGAAAAGTTTAATGCCAGATCCACAGAGGAGAAGTTTTCCTACGTTTTAGAGTTTGAATCACGTCTCTAGGTGAAAGCATGCCAGAGCAGCGGATGTTTGAAAAACGTTGAAAAAGTGCTTTTTTTTCAATTAATTCCATAGAAATGAATGGGGTTTTTTTGGGCGATTTTTTCGCGACTACGTCGCGAAAAAATCGCAATCTATAGAGAAAAGTAATAGCATAGCGAGTCCGATCGAGCCGCACGTTTTGATATATTGTTTGTCTGTGTGCGACGTACGGTTATTGAGTTATTCGAAATCAAAATTTGCGTAGGAATAATAAAAATAAAAACTAGACCGGACAATTCCCCGGGGGAAATTGTGAGAGGATGCAGTGCGCGAAGCAATTCGGTCACGCATGTTCGCTGGCCGTGAATGTGTGACCCGCAATGATGTTTCAATGCAATGATCGTGTGTGTGCTTGAGACAGCAGCCGTCATGAAGAAGAGCTATTCAAGACTATAACCAAAGTGACTACAGGCGGAAATTAGCATGTACTGCTATAACCTGGGACAGACATCTGTCCTTACCACAAGGATAATGTTTAATTTGTGCACTGTCCCTTTTAAAAATAAAATAAACTCTAAACTCTAAGAAGAGTGTTTGTAGGTTGTATGTACGAACAGAAGTGTTCCTAATAAAGTGGGCGGCTAAGGTGAGGCTAAGACACACAAGGGCTGGAGTTTTCTACTGTTTTTTTTATGAAGGACCAGGCCTCGAACAATGACAAATAACTCGACAACGGAAGCAGCTATTCACAAAATTCTTTCACACTGAGCGCTAGAAGGGTCTCCTGAATAGACTGATGTAATTTTTTTGTCTGTATTGTTAAAAATGAGGACGCTACAGGGAGTTAAAAACGAGTGACTTTTCAGCAACGTTTATAATGGGAGTCAATGAGGCCGCTCACCTGTGCTCTCCTCACTTTGAGGCTTGTCATTCAAAAACCGTAAATCCTATCGTTTAGGTAGACACATTGTGTGAATCAGGACAAGTTTTCCTACTACTTTTGAGAAAATCATGTCTGTAGAGTGAAATTTGTGGCTGAAAACAGAGTTTAAGCGAGAAAGTTTGACCTTTTTTTTGAACCTCTCTCCACTCTGACCGTAACGAGGTCCACTGGTGTGTAACGCAATAGACACCCATTCAAATGCCGGATTTTCTCCCAGAAACCACATGGCGTTTGACCCGGGACTGATCCGAAAGTGTAGAACCTAGCAGAAAAGTTGAATGCCAGATCCACAGAGGAGAAGTTTTCCTACGTTTTAGAGTTTGAATCACGTCTCTAGGTGAAAGCATGCCAGAGCAGCGGATGTTTGAAAAACGTTGAAAAAGTGCTTTTTTTTCAATTAATTCCATAGAAATGAATGGGGTTTTTTTGGACGATTTTTTCGCGACTATGTCGCGAAAAAATCGTATTCTATAGAGAAAAGTAATAGCATAGCGAGTCCGATCGAGCCGCACGTTTTGATACATTGTTTGTCTGTGTGCGACGTACGGTTATTGTGTTACTCGAAATCAAAATTTGTGTAGGAAGAGTAACAAATATAACACTAGACCGGACAATTCCCCGGGGGAAATTGTGAGAGGATGCAGTGCGCGAAGCAATTCGCTCACGCATGTTCGCTGGCCGTGAATGTGTGACCCGCAATGATGTTTCAATGCAATGATCGTGTGTGTGCTCGAGACAGCAGCCATCATGAAGAAGACCTATTCAAGAGTATGACCAAAGTGACTACAGGCGGAAATTAGCATGTACTGCTATAACCTGGGACAGACATCTGTCCTTAACACAAGGATAATGTTTAATTTGTGCACTGTCCCTTTTAAAAATAAAATAAACTCTAAACTCTAAGAAGAGTGTTTGTAGTTTGTATGTACGAACAGAAGTGTTCCTAATAAAGTGGGCGGCTAAGGTGAGGCCTGTCGGCTGCCCTCTTCTCAGTTTCTCAGAGCAGCGGATGTTTGAAAAAGTGCTTTTTTTTCCAATTAATTCCATAGAAATTAATGGGGTTTTTTTGGGACAAGTGTGACTACTACTTTTGAGAAAATTATGTCTGTAGTGTGAAATTTGTGGCTGAAAACAGTTTAAGTTTGAAATTTTGAGCATGTAAGTGTAGAACCTAGCAGAAAAGTTTAATGCCAGATCCACAGAGGAGAAGATTTCCTACGTTTTAGAGTTTGAATCATGTCTCTAGGTGAAAGCATGCCAGAGCAGCGGATGTTTGAAAAACGTTGAAAAAGTGCTTTTTTTTCAATTAATTCCATAGAAATGAATGGGGTTTTTTGAGACGATTTTTTCGCGACAACGTCGCGAAAAAATCGTATTCTGCAGAGAAAAGTAATAGCATAGCGAGTCCGATCGAGCCGCACGTTTTGATATATTGTTTGTCTGTGTGCGACGTACGGTTATTGAGTTACTCGAAATCAAAATTTGCGTAGGAAGAGTAACAAATATAACACTAGACCGGACAATTCCCCGGGGGAAATTGTGAGAGGATGCAGTGCGCGAAGCAATTCGCTCACGCATGTTCGCTGGCCGTGAACGTGTGACCCGGAATGATGTTTCACTGCAATGATTGTGTGTGTGCTCGAGACAGCAGCCGTCATGAAGAAGAGCTATTCAACAGTATAAACAAAGTGACTACAGGCAGAAATTAGCATGTACTGCTTTAACCTGGGACAGACATCTGTCCTTACCACAAGGATAATGTTTAATTTGTGCACTGTCCCTTTTAAAAATAAAATAAACTCTAAGAAGAGTGTTTGTAGTTTGTATGTACGAACAGAAGTGTTCCTAATAAAGTGGGCGGCTAAGGTGAGGCTGACACACAAGGGCTGGAGTTTTCTACTGTTTTTTTTATGAAGGACCAGGCCTCGAACAATGACAAATAACTCGACAACGGAAGCAGCTATTCACAAAATTCTTTCACAGTGAGCGCTAGAAGGGTCTCCTGAATAAAATGATGTATTTTTTTGTTTGTATTGTTAAAAATGAGGACGCTACAGGGAGTTAAAAACGAGTGACTTTTCAGCAACGTTTATACTGGGAGTCAATGAGGCCGCTCACCTGTGCTCTCCTCACTTTGAGGCTTGTCATTCGAAAACCGTAAATCCTATCGTTTAGGTAGACACATTGTGTGAATCAGGACAAGTTTTCCTACTACTTTTGAGAAAATCATGTCTGTAGAGTGAAATTTGTGGCTGAAAACACGGTTTAAGCGAGAAAGTTTGAGCTTTTTTTTGAAGCCGCCTACACTCTAAGATTAACGACCATCACTGGTGTGTAACGCAATAGACACCCATTCAAAAGCCGGATTTTCTCCCAGAACTCACATCGTGTTTGAGCCGGGCCTGATCCGAAAGTGTAGAACCTTGCAGAAAAGTTGAATGCCAGATCCACAGAGGAGAAGTTTTCCTACGTTTTAGAGTTTGAATCACGTCTCTAGGTTAAAGCATGCCAGAGCAGCGGACGTTTGAAAAACGTTGAAAAAGTGCTTTTTTTCCAATTAATTCCATAGAAATGAATGGGTTTTTTTGGGGACAAGTGTGACTACTACTTTTGAGAAAATTATGTCTGTAGTGTGAAATTTGTGGCTGAAAACAGTTTAAGTTTGAAATTTTGAGCATGATGTGTGTGTTCTTGAGACAGCTTTTCCCTCTGCCCCGTCACTGGCCCCAATTGGCATGGTGATGGGCCTGAACAGGAGAGTTAAGAAACACACACAAGATTATGTCAGGTGTCTGCTGTAAATTGCTATGGACCAGGCCTCGAACAATGACAAATAACTCGACAACGGAAGCAGCTATTCACAAAATTCTTTCACAGTGAGCGCTAGAAGGGTCTCCTGAATAAAATGATGTATTTTTTTGTTTGTATTGTTAAAAATGAGGACGCTACAGGGAGTTAAAAACGAGTGACTTTTCAGCAACGTTTATACTGGGAGTCAATGAGGCCGCTCACCTGTGCTCTCCTCACTTTGAGGCTTGTCATTCAAAAACCGTAAATCCTATCGTTTAGGTAGACACATTGTGTGAATCAGGACAAGTTTTCCTACTACTTTTGAGAAAATCATGTCTGTAGAGTGAAATTTGTGGCTGAAAACAGAGTTTAAGCGAGAAAGTTTGACCTTTTTTTTGAACCTCTCTCCACTCTGACCTTAACGAGGTCCACTGGTGTGTAACGCAATAGACACCCATTCAAAAGCCGGATTTTCTCCCAGAAACCACATGGCGTTTGACCCGGGACTGATCCGAAAGTGTAGAACCTAGCAGAAAAGTTGAATGCCAGATCCACAGAGGAGAAGTTTTCCTACGTTTTAGAGTTTGAATCACGTCTCTAGGTGAAAGCATGCCAGAGCAGCGGACGTTTGAAAAACGTTGAAAAAGTGCTTTTTTTTCAATTAATTCCATAGAAATGAATGGGGTTTTTTTGGACGATTTTTTCGCGACTACGTCGCGAAAAAATCGTATTCTATAGAGAAAAGTAATAGCATAGCGAGTCCAATCGAGCCGCACGTTTTGATACATTGTTTGTCTGTGTGCGACGTACGGTTATTGTGTTACTCGAAATCAAAATTTGTGTAGGAAGAGTAACAAATATAACACTAGACCGGACAATTCCCCGGGGGAAATTGTGAGAGGATGCAGTGCGCGAAGCAATTCGGTCACGCACGTTCGCTGGCCGTGAACGTGTGACCCGCAATGATGTTTCAATGCAATGATTATGTGTGTGCTTGAGACAGCAGCCGTCATGAAGAAGAGCTATTCAACAGTATAACCAAAGTGACTACAGGCGGAAATTAGCATGTACTGCTATAACCTGGGACAGACATCTGTCCTTACCACAAGGATAATGTTTAATTTGTGCACTGTCCCTTTTAAAAATAAAATAAACTCTAAACTCTAAGAAGAGTGTTTGTAGTTTGTATGTACGAACAGAAGTGTTCCTAATAAAGTGGGCGGCTAAGGTGAGGCCTGTCGGCTGCCCTCTTCTCAGTTTCTCAGAGCAGCGGATGTTTGAAAAAGTGCTTTTTTTTCCAATTAATTCCATAGAAATGAATGGGTTTTTTTTGGGACAAGTGTGACTACTACTTTTGAGAAAATTATGTCTGTAGTGTGAAATTTGTGGCTGAAAACAGTTTAAGTTTGAAATTTTGAGCATGATGTGTGTGTTCTTGAGACAGCTTTTCCCTCTGCCCCGTCACTGGCCCCAATTGGCATGGTGATGGGCCTGAACAGGAGAGTTAAGAAACACACACAAGATTATGTCAGGTGTCTGCTGTAAATTGCTATGGACCAGGCCTCGAACAATGACAAATAACTCGACAACGGAAGCAGCTATTCACAAAATTCTTTCACAGTGAGCGCTAGAAGGGTCTCCTGAATAAAATGATGTATTTTTTTGTTTGTATTGTTAAAAATGAGGACGCTACAGGGAGTTAAAAACGAGTGACTTTTCAGCAACGTTTATACTGGGAGTCAATGAGGCCGCTCACCTGTGCTCTCCTCACTTTGAGGCTTGTCATTCAAAAACCGTAAATCCTATCGTTTAGGTAGACACATTGTGTGAATCAGGACAAGTTTTCCTACTACTTTTGAGAAAATCATGTCTGTAGAGTGAAATTTGTGGCTGAAAACAGAGTTTAAGCGAGAAAGTTTGACCTTTTTTTTGAACCTCTCTCCACTCTGACCTTAACGAGGTCCACTGGTGTGTAACGCAATAGACACCCATTCAAAAGCCGGATTTTCTCCCAGAAACCACATGGCGTTTGACCCGGGACTGATCCGAAAGTGTAGAACCTAGCAGAAAAGTTGAATGCCAGATCCACAGAGGAGAAGTTTTCCTACGTTTTAGAGTTTGAATCACGTCTCTAGGTGAAAGCATGCCAGAGCAGCGGATGTTTGAAAAACGTTGAAAAAGTGCTTTTTTTTCAATTAATTCCATAGAAATGAATGGGGTTTTTTTGGACGATTTTTTCGCGACTACGTCGCGAAAAAATCATATTCTATATAGAAAAGTAATAGCATAGCGAGTCCGATCGAGCCGCACGTTTTGATACATTGTTTGTCTGTGTGCGACGTACGGTTATTGTGTTACTCGAAATCAAAATTTGTGTAGGAAGAGTAACAAATATAACACTAGACCGGACAATTCCCCGGGGGAAATTGTGAGAGGATGCAGTGCGCGAAGCAATTCGCTCACGCACGTTTGCTGGCCGTGAATGTGTGACCCGCAATGATGTTTCAATGCAATGATTGTGTGTGTGCTCTAGACAGCAGCCATCATGAAGAAGAGCTATTCAAGAGCATGAACAAAGTGACTACAGGCGGAAATTAGCATGTACTGCTATAACCTGGGACAGACATCTGTCCTTACCACATGGATAATGTTTAATTTGTGCACTGTCCCTTTTAAAAATAAAATAAAACTCTAAACACTAAGAAGAGTGTTTGTAGTATGTATGTACGAACAGAAGTGTTCCTAATAAAGTGGGCGGCTAAGGTGAGGCTAAGACACACAAGGGCTGGAGTTTTCTACTGTTTTTTTATGAAGGACCAGGCCTCGAACAATAACAAATAACTCGACAACGGAAGCAGCTATTCACAAAATTCTTTCACAGTGAGCGCTAGAAGGGTCTCCTGAATAAAATGATGTATTTTTTTGTTTGTACTCTTAAAAATAACGACAATAGAGCGATTTAAATACGAGTGACTTTTCTCTCATGTTTACAATGGGTTTCAATGAAGCCTGTCAGCTGCCCTGTCCTCAGTTTGACGCTTGTCATTCAAAAACCGTAAATCCTATCGTTTAGGTAGACACATTGTGTGAATCAGGACAAGTTTTCCTACAAGGATAATGTTTAATTTGTGCACTTTCCTTTTAAAAATAAAATAAACTCTAAACTCTAAGAAGAGTGTTTGTAGTTTGTATGTACGAACAGAAGTGTTCCTAATAAAGTGGGCGGCTAAGGTGAGGCTGACACACAAGGGCTGGAGTTTTCTACTGTTTTTTTTATGAAGGACCAGGCCTCGAACAATGACAAATAACTCGACAACGGAAGCAGCTATTCACAAAATTCTTTCACAGTGAGCGCTAGAAGGGTCTCCTGAATAAAATGATGTATTTTTTTGTTTGTATTTTTAAAAATGACGACGCTACAGGGAGTTAAAAACGAGTGACTTTTCAGCAACGTTTATACTGGGAGTCAATGAGGCCGCTCACCTGTGCTCTCCTCACTTTGAGGCTTCTCATTCAAAAACCGTGAATCCTATCGTTTAGGTAGACACATTGTGTGAATCAGGACAAGTTTTCCTACTACTTTTGAGAAAATCATGTCTGTAGAGTGAAATTTGTGGATGAAAACACAGTTTAAGTGAGAAATTTTGAGCTTTTTTTTGAAGCCGCCTACACTCTGAGTTAACGAGGCGCACTGGTGTGTAACGCAATAGACACCCATTCAAAAGCAGGATTTTCTATCAGAACCCACATGGCGTTTGACCCGGGACTGATCCGAAAGTGTAGAACCTAGCAGAAAAGTTGAATGCCAGATCCACAGAGGAGAAGTTTTCCTACGTTTTAGAGTTTGAATCACGTCTCTAGGTGAAAGCATGCCAGAGCAGTGGACGTTTGAAAAACGTTGAAAAAGTGCTTTTTTTTCAATTAATTCCATAGAAATGAATGGGGCTTTTTTGGACGATTTTTTCGCGACTACGTCGCGAAAAAATCGTAATCTATAGAGAAAAGTAATAGCATAGCGAGTCCGATCGAGCCGCACGTTTTGATATATTGTTTGTCTGTGTGCGACGTACGGTTATTGAGTTAATCGAAATCAAAATTTGCGTAGGAATAATAAAAATAACTAGACCGGACAATTCCCCGGGGGAAATTGTGAGAGGATGCAGTGCGCGAAGCAATTCGGTCACGCATGTTTGCTGGCCGTGAATGTGTGACCCGCAATGATGTTTCAATGCAATGATTGTGTGTGTGCTCGAGACAGCAGCCGTCATGAAGAAGAGCTATTCAAGAGCATGAACAAAGTGACTACAGGCGGAAATTAGCATGTACTGCTATAACCTGGGACAGACATCTGTCCTTACCACAAGGATAATGTTTAATTTGTGCACTGTCCCTTTTAAAAATAAAATAAACTCTAAACTCTAAGAAGAGTGTTTGTAGTTTGTATGTACGAACAGAAGTGTTCCTAATAAAGTGGGCGGCTAAGGTGAGGCTAAGACACATAAGGGCTGGAGTTTTCTACTGTTTTTTTATGAAGGACCAGGCCTCGAACAATGACAAATAACTCGACAACGGAAGCAGCTATTCACAAAATTCTTTCACACTGAGCGCTAGAAGGGTCTCCTGAATAGACTGATGTAATTTTTTTGTCTGTCTTGTTAAAAATGAGGACGCTACAGGGAGTTAAAAACGAGTGACTTTTCAGCAACGTTTATAATGGGAGTCCATGAGGCCGCTCACCTGTGCTCTCCTCACTTTGAGGCTTGTCATTCAAAAACCGTAAATAATATCGTTTAGGTAGACACATTGTGTGAATCAGGACAAGTTTTCCTACTACTTTTGAGAAAATCATGTCTGTAGAGTGAAATTTGTGGCTGAAAACAGAGTTTAAGCGAGAAAGTTTGACCTTTTTTTTGAACCTCTCTCCACTCTGACCTTAACGAGGTCCACTGGTGTGTAACGCAATAGACACCCATTCAAAAGCCGGATTTTCTCCCAGAAACCACATGGCGTTTGACCCGGGACTGATCCGAAAGTGTAGAACCTAGCAGAAAAGTTGAATGCCAGATCCACAGAGGAGAAGTTTTCCTACGTTTTAGAGTTTGAATCACGTCTCTAGGTGAAAGCATGCCAGAGCAGCGGACGTTTGAAAAACGTTGAAAAAGTGCATTTTTTTCAATTAATTCCATAGAAATGAATGGGGTTTTCTTGGACGATTTTTTCGCGACTACGTCGCGAAAAAATCGCAATCTATAGAGAAAAGTAATAGCATAGCGAGTCCGATCGAGCCGCACGTTTTGATACATTGTTTGTCTGTGTGCGACGTACGGTTATTGTGTTACTCGAAATCAAAATTTGTGTAGGAAGAGTAACAAATATAACACTAGACCGGACAATTCCCCGGGGGAAATTGTGAGAGGATGCAGTGCGCGAAGCAATTCGGTCACGCATGTTCGCTGGCCGTGAATGTGTGACCCGCAATGACGTTTCAATGCAATGATTATGTGTGTGCTTGAGACAGCAGCCGTCATGAAGAAGAGCTATTCAACAGTATGACCAAAGTGACTACAGGTGGAAATTAGCATGTACTGCTATAACCTGGGACAGACATCTGTCCTTACCACAAGGATAATGTTTAATTTGTGCACTGTCCCTTTTAAAAATAAAATAAACTCTAAACTCTAAGAGTGTTTGTAGTTTGTATGTACGAACAGAAGTGTTCCTAATAAAGTGGGCGGCTAAGGTGAGGCCTGTCGGCTGCCCTCCTCTCAGTTTCTCAGAGCAGCGGATGTTTGAAAAAGTGCTTTTTTTTTCCAATTAATTCCATAGAAATGAATGGGTTTTTTTTGGGACAAGTGTGACTACTACTTTTGAGAAAATTATGTCTGTGGTGTGAAATTTGTGGCTGAAAACAGTTTAAGTTTGAAATTTTGAGCATGATTTGTGTTTGTGCTTGAGACAGCTTTTCCCTCTGCCCCGTCACTGGCCCCAATTGGCATGGTGACGGGCCTGAACAGGAGAGTTAAGAAACACACACAAGATTATGTCAGGTGTCTACTGTGTTTTGCAAAGAGTAGGCCTCGAACAATCACAAATAACTCGACAACGAAAGCAGCTATTCACAAAATTCTTTCACAGTGAGCGCTAGAAGGGTCTCCTGAATAGACTGATGTAATTTTTTTGTCTGTATTGTTAAAAATGAGGACGCTACAGGGAGTTAAAAATGAGTGACTTTTCAGCAACGTTTATAATGGGAGTCAATGAGGCCGCTCACCTGTGCTCTCCTCACTTTGAGGCTTGTCATTCAAAAACCGTAAATCCTATCGTTTAGGTAGACACATTGTGTGAATCAGGACAAGTTTTCCTACTACTTTTGAGAAAATCATGTCTGTAGAGTGAAATTTGTGGCTGAAAACAGAGTTTAAGCGAGAAAGTTTGACCTTTTGTTTTAACCTCTCTCCACTCTGAGCATAACGAGGTCCACTGGTGTGTAACGCAATAGACACCCATTCAAAAGCCGGATTTTCTCCCAGAACTCACATCGTGTTTGAGCCGGGCCTGATCCGAAAGTGTAGAACCTTGCAGAAAAGTTGAATGCCAGATCCACAGAGGAGAAGTTTTCCTACGTTTTAGAGTTTGAATCACGTCTCTAGGTTAAAGCATGCCAGAGCAGCGGATGTTTGAAAAACGTTGAAAAAGTGCTTTTTTTCAAATTAATTCCATAGAAATGAATGGGGTTTTTTTGGACGATTTTTTCGCGACTACGTCGCGAAAAAATCGTAAACTGTAGAGAAAAGTAATAGCATAGCGAGTCCGATCGAGCCGCACGTTTTGATATATTGTTTGTCTGTGTGCGACGTACGGTTATTGAGTTAATCGAAATCGAAATTTGCGTAGGGAGAGTAACAAATATAACACTAGACCGGACAATTCCCCGGGGGAAATTGTGAGAGGATGCAGTGCGCGAAGCAATTCGCTCACGCATGTTCGCTGGCCGTGAATGTGTGACCCGCAATGATGTTTCAATGCAATGATTGTGTGTGTGCTCTAGACAGCAGCCATCATGAAGAAGAGCGATTCAAGAGCATGAACAAAGTGACTACAGGCGGAAATTAGCATGTACTGCTATAACCTGGGACAGACATCTGTCCTTACCACAAGGATAATGTTTAATTTGTGCACTGTCCCTTTTAAAAATAAAATAAACTCTAAACACTAAGAAGAGTGTTTGTAGTATGTATGTACGAACAGAAGTGTTCCTAATAAAGTGGGCGGCTAAGGTGAGGCTAAGACACACAAGGGCTGGAGTTTTCTACTGTTTTTTTATGAAGGACCAGGCCTCGAACAATAACAAATAACTCGACAACGGAAGCAGCTATTCACAAAATTCTTTCACAGTGAGCGCTAGAAGGGTCTCCTGAATAAAATGATGTATTTTTTTGTTTGTACTCTTAAAAATAACGACAATAGAGCGATTTAAAAACGAGTGACTTATCTCTCATTTTTACAATGGGTTTCAATGAAGCCTGTCAGCTGCCCTGTCCTCAGTTTGACGCTTGTCATTCAAAAACCGTAAATCCTATCGTTTAGGTAGACACATTGTGTGAATCAGGACAAGTTTTCCTACAAGGATAATGTTTAATTTGTGCACTGTCCCTTTTAAAAATAAAATAAACTCTAAACTCTAAGAAGAGTGTTTGTAGTTTGTATGTACGAACAGAAGTGTTCCTAATAAAGTGGGCGGCTAAGGTGAGGCTGACACACAAGGGCTGGAGTTTTCTACTGTTTTTTTTTATGAAGGACCAGGCCTCGAACAATGACAAATAACTCGACAACGGAAGCAGCTATTCACAAAATTCTTTCACAGTGAGCGCTAGAAGGGTCTCCTGAATAAAATGATGTATTTTTTTGTTTGTATTGTTAAAAATGACGACGCTACAGGGAGTTAAAAACGAGTGACTTTTCAGCAACGTTTATACTGGGAGTCAATGAGGCCGCTCACCTGTGCTCTCCTCACTTTGAGGCTTGTCATTCAAAAACCGTAAATCCTATCGTTTAGGTAGACACATTGTGTGAATCAGGACAAGTTTTCCTACTACTTTTGAGAAAATCATGTCTGTAGAGTGAAATTTGTGGATGAAAACACAGTTTAAGCGAGAAAGTTTGACCTTTTTTTTGAACCTCTCTCCACTCTGACCTTAACGAGGTCCACTGGTGTGTAACGCAATAGACACCCATTCAAAAGCCGGATTTTTTCCCAGAAACCACATGGCGTTTGACCCGGGACTGATCCGAAAGTGTAGAACCTAGCAGAAAAGTTGAATGCCAGATCCACAGAGGAGAAGTTTTCCTACGTTTTAGAGTTTGAATCATGCCTCTAGGTGAAAGCATGCCAGAGCAGCGGATGTTTGAAAAACGTTGGAAAAGTGCTTTTTTTTCAATTAATTCCATCGAAATGAATGGGGTTTTTTGAGACGATTTTTTCGCGACTACGTCGCGAAAAAATCGTATTCTGTAGAGAAAAGTAATAGCATAGCGAGTCCAATCAAGCCGCACGTTTTGATATATTGTTTGTCTGTGTGCGACGTACGGTTGTGTGACCTGCTATGAAGCTACAATGCCATGATTCATGTGTGTGCTTGAGACAGCCGGCCCCTCCCCTCTGTGCTCGCTTACTGAAGCCAGTCGGCATGGTAAAGGGCCTGAGCAGGTTAAAAAACACACACAAGAGTTTGTCAGGTGTCTGCTGAATTTTGCTAAGGGACAGGCCTCGAACAATGACAAATAACTCGACAACGGAAGCAGCTATTCACAAAATTCTTTCACAGTGAGCGCTAGAAGGGTTTCCTGAATAAAATGATGTATTTTTTTGTTTGTATTGTTAAAAATGAGGACGCTACAGGGAGTTAAAAACGAGTGACTTTTCAGCAACGTTTATACTGGGAGTCAATGAGGCTGCTCACCTGTGCTCTCCTCACTTTGAGGCTTGTCATTCAAAAACCGTAAATCCTATCGTTTAGGTAGACACATTGTGTGAATCAGGACAAGTTTTCCTACTACTTTTGAGAAAATAATGTCTGTAGAGTGAAATTTGTGGCTGAAAACGGAGTTTAAGCGAGAAAGTTTGACCTTTTTTTTGAAGCCGCCTACACTCTAAGTTTAACGACCCTCACTGGTGTGTAACGCAATAGACACCCATTCAAAAGCCGGATTTTCTCCCAGAAACCACATGGCGTTTGAACCGGGCCTGATCCGAAAGTGTAAAACCTAGCAGAAAAGTTGAATGCCAGATCCACAGAGGAGAAGTTTTCCTACGTTTTAGAGTTTGAATCATGTCTCTAGGTGAAAGCATGCCAGAGCAGTGGATGTTTGAAAAACATTGAAAAAGTGCTTTTTTTTCAATTAATTCCATAGAAATGAATGGGGTTTTTTGGGGCGATTTTTTCGCGACTACGTCGCGAAAAAATCGCATTCTATAGAGAAAAGTAATAGCATAGCGAGTCCGATCGAGCCGCACGTTTTGATATATTGTTTGTCTGTGTGCGACGTACGGTTATTGAGTTAATCGAAATCAAAATTTGCGTAGGAATAATAAAAATAATAATAAATATAAGAATAAGAAGAAGAAGAAGAAACACGTAGAAGAACAATAGTTGCAGTGCTTTGCACTGCAACCTATGGGCTCCCCTAGGGGAGCCCATAGGTTGCTGTGCTGCAGCACTGCATCCTAACTAGACCGGACAATTCCCCGGGGGAAATTGTGAGAGGATGCAGTGCGCGAAGCAATTCGGTCATGCATGTTTGCCGGCCGTGAATGTGTGACCAGCAATGATGTTTCAATGCAATGATCGTGTGTGTGCTTGAGACAGCAGCCGTCATGAAGGAGACCTATTCAAGAGCATGAACAAAGTGACTACAGGCGGAAATTAGCATGTACTGCTATAACCTGGGACAGACATCTGTCCTTACCACAAGGATAATGTTTAATTTGTGCACTGTCCCTTTTAAAAATAAAATAAACTCTAAACACTAAGAAGAGTGTTTGTAGTTTGTATGTACGAACAGAAGTGTTCCTAATAAAGTGGGCGGCTAAGGTGAGGCCTGTCGGCTGCCCTCTTCTCAGTTTCTCAGAGCAGCGGATGTTTGAAAAAGTGCTTTTTTTTCCAATTAATTCCATAGAAATTAATGGGGGTTTTTTGGGACAAGTGTGACTACTACTTCTGAGAAAATTATGTCTGTAGTGTGAAATTTGTGGCTGAAAACAGTTTAAGTTTGAAATTTTGAGCATGTAAGTGTAGAACCTAGCAGAAAAGTTGAATGACAGATCCACAGAGGAGAAGTTTTCCTACGTTTTAGAGTTTGAATCACGTCTCTAGGTGAAAGCATGCCAGAGCAGCAGACGTTTGAAAAACGTTGAAAAAGTGCTTTTTTTCAATTAATTCCATAGAAATGAATGGGGTTTTTTTGTGACGATTTTTTTTTTATAACCTGGGACAGACATCTGATCTTAACACAAGGATAATGTTTAATTTGTGCACTGTCCCTTTTAAAAATAAAATAAACTCTAAACTCTAAGAAGAGTGTTTGTAGTTTGTATGTACGAACAGAAGTGTTCCTAATAAAGTGGGCGGCTAAGGTGAGGCTGCCACACAAGGGCTGGAGTTTTCTACTGTTTTTTTATGAAGGACCAGGCCTCGAACAATGACAAATAACTCGACAACGGAAGCAGCTATTCACAAAATTCTTTCACAGTGAGCGCTAGAAGGGTCTCCTGAATAAAATGATGTATTTTTTTGTTTGTATTGTTAAAAATGAGGACGCTACAGGGAGTTAAAAACGAGTGACTTTTCAGCAACGTTTATACTGGGAGTCAATGAGGCCGCTCACCTGTGCTCTCCTCACTTTGAGGCTTGTCATTCAAAAACCGTAAATCCTATCGTTTAGGTAGACACATTGTGTGAATCAGGACAAGTTTTCCTACTACTTTTGAGAAAATCATGTCTGTAGAGTGAAATTTGTGGCTGAAAACAGAGTTTAAGCGAGAAAGTTTGACCTTTTTTTTGAAGCCGCCTACACTCTAAGATAATGACCTTCACTGGTGTGTAACGCAATAGACACCCATTCAAAAGCCGGATTTTCTCCCAGAAACCACATGGCGTTTGAACCGGGCCTGATCCGAAAGTGTAAAACCTAGCAGAAAAGTTGAATGCCAGATCCACAGAGGAGAAGTTTTCCTACGTTTTAGAGTTTGAATCATGTCTCTAGGTGAAAGCATGCCAGAGCAGTGGATGTTTGAAAAACATTGAAAAAGTGCTTTTTTTTCAATTAATTCCATAGAAATGAATGGGGTTTTTTGGGGCGATTTTTTCGCGACTACGTCGCGAAAAAATCGCAATCTATAGAGAAAAGTAATAGCATAGCGAGTCCGATCGAGCCGCACGTTTTGATATATTGTTTGTCTGTGTGCGACGTACGGTTATTGAGTTATTCGAAATCAAAATTTGCGTAGGAATAATAAGAAGAAGAAGAAGAAGAAGAAATACGTAGAAGAACAATAGTTGCAGTGCTTTGCACTGCAACCTATGGGCTCCCCTAGGGGAGCCCATAGGTTGCTGTGCTGCAGCACTGCATCCTAATAATAAATATAAGAATAAGAAGAAGAAGAAGAAACACGTAGAAGAACAATAGTTGCAGTGCTTTGCACTGCAACCTATGGGCTCCCCTAGGGGAGCCCATAGGTTGCTGTGCTGCAGCACTGCATCCTAACTAGACCGGACAATTCCCCGGGGGAAATTGTGAGAGGATGCAGTGCGCGAAGCAATTCGCTCACGCATGTTCGCTGGCCGTGAACGTGTGACCCGCAATGATGTTTCAATGCAATGATCGTGTGTGTGCTCGAGACAGCAGCCATCATGAAGAAGACCTATTCAAGAGTATGACCAAAGTGACTACAGGCGGAAATTAGCATGTACTGCTATAACCTGGGACAGACATCTGTCCTTACCACAAGGATAATGTTTAATTTGTGCACTGTCCCTTTTAAAAATAAAATAAACTCTAAACTCTAAGAAGAGTGTTTGTAGTTTGTATGTACGAACAGAAGTGTTCCTAATAAAGTGGGCGGCTAAGGTGAGGCTGACACACAAGGGCTGGAGTTTTCTACTGTTTTTTTTATGAAGGACCAGGCCTCGAACAATGACAAATAACTCGACAACGGAAGCAGCTATTCACAAAATTCTTTCACAGTGAGCGCTAGAAGGGTCTCCTGAATAAAATGATGTATTTTTTTGTTTGTATTGTTAAAAATGAGGACGCTACAGGGAGTTAAAAACGAGTGACTTTTCAGCAACGTTTATACTGGGAGTCAATGAGGCCGCTCACCTGTGCTCTCCTCACTTTGAGGCTTGTCATTCAAAAACCGTAAATCCTATCGTTTAGGTAGACACATTGTGTGAATCAGGACAAGTTTTCCTACTACTTTTGAGAAAATCATGTCTGTAGAGTGAAATTTGTGGCTGAAAACAGAGTTTAAGCGAGAAAGTTTGACCTTCTTTTTGAAGCCGCCTACACTCTGAGTTAACGAGGCGCACTGGTGTGTAACGCAATAGACACCCATTCAAAAGCCGGATTTTCTCCCAGAAACCACATGGCGTTTGACCCGGGACTGATCCGAAAGTGTAGAACCTAGCAGAAAAGTTGAATGCCAGATCCACAGAGGAGAAGTTTTCCTACGTTTTAGAGTTTGAATCACGTCTCTAGGTGAAAGCATGCCAGAGCAGCGGATGTTTGAAAAACGTTGAAAAAGTGCTTTTTTTCAAATTAATTCCATAGAAATGAATGGGGTTTTTTTGGACAATTTTTTCGCGACTACGTCGCGAAAAAATCATTTTCTATAGAGAAAAGTAATAGCATAGCGAGTCCGATCGAGCCGCACGTTTTGATATATTGTTTGTCTGTGTGCAACGTACGGTTATTGAGTTAATCGAAATCGAAATTTGCGTAGGAAGAGTAACAAATATAACATAAAAACGAGTGACTTTTCAGCAACGTTTATACTGGGAGTCAATGAGGCCGCTCACCTGTGCTCTCCTCACTTTGAGGCTTGTCATTCAAAAACCGTAAATCCTATCGTTTAGGTAGACACATTGTGTGAATCAGGACAAGTTTTCCTACTACTTTTGAGAAAATCATGTCTGTAGAGTGAAATTTGTGGCTGAAAACACGGTTTAAAAATAAAATAAACTCTAAACTCTAAGAAGAGTGTTTGTAGTTTGTATGTACGAACAGAAGTGTTCCTAATAAAGTGGGCGGCTAAGGTGAGGCTGACACAAGGGCTGGAGTTTTCTACTGTTTTTTTTATGAAGGACCAGGCCTCGAACAATGACAAATAACTCGACAACGGAAGCAGCTATTCACAAAATTCTTTCACAGTGAGCGCTAGAAGGGTCTCCTGAATAAAATGATGTATTTTTTTGTTTGTATTGTTAAAAATGAGGACGCTACAGGGAGTTAAAAACGAGTGACTTTTCAGCAACGTTTATACTGGGAGTCAATGAGGCCGCTCACCTGTGCTCTCCTCACTTTGAGGCTTGTCATTCAAAAACCGTAAATCCTACCGTTTCGGTAGACACATTGTGTGAATCAGGACAAGTTTTCCTACTACTTTTGAGAAAATCATGTCTGTAGAGTGAAATTTGTGGCTGAAAACACGGTTTAAAAATAAAATAAACTCTAAACTCTAATAAGAGTGTTTGTAGTTTGTATGTACGAACAGAAGTGTTCCTAATAAAGTGGGCGGCTAAGGTGAGGCTGACACACAAGGGCTGGAGTTTTCTACTGTTTTTTTTATGAAGGACCAGGCCTCGAACAATGACAAATAACTCGACAACGGAAGCAGCTATTCACAAAATTCTTTCACAGTGAGCGCTAGAAGGGTCTCCTGAATAAAATGATGTATTTTTTTGTTTGTATTGTTAAAAATGAGGACGCTACAGGGAGTTAAAAACGAGTGACTTTTCAGCAACGTTTATACTGGGAGTCAATGAGGCCGCTCACCTGTGCTCTCCTCACTTTGAGGCTTGTCATTCGAAAACCGTAAATCCTATCGTTTAGGTAGACACATTGTGTGAATCAGGACAAGTTTTCCTACTACTTTTGAGAAAATCATGTCTGTAGAGTGAAATTTGTGGCAGAAAACACGGTTTAAGCGAGAAAGTTTGAGCTTTTTTTTGAAGCCGCCTACACTCTAAGATTAACGACCATCACTGGTGTGTAACGCAATAGACACCCATTCAAAAGCCGGATTTTCTCCCAGAACTCACATCGTGTTTGAGCCGGGCCTGATCCGAAAGTGTAGAACCTTGCAGAAAAGTTGAATGCCAGATCCACAGAGGAGAAGTTTTCCTACGTTTTAGAGTTTGAATCACGTCTCTAGGTTAAAGCATGCCAGAGCAGCGGACGTTTGAAAAACGTTGAAAAAGTGCTTTTTTTCCAATTAATTCCATAGAAATGAATGGGTTTTTTTTGGGACAAGTGTGACTACTACTTTTGAGAAAATTATGTCTGTAGTGTGAAATTTGTGGCTGAAAACAGTTTAAGTTTGAAATTTTGAGCATGATGTGTGTGTTCTTGAGACAGCTTTTCCCTCTGCCCCGTCACTGGCCCCAATTGGCATGGTGATGGGCCTGAACAGGAGAGTTAAGAAACACACACAAGATTATGTCAGGTGTCTGCTGTAAATTGCTATGGACCAGGCCTCGAACAATGACAAATAACTCGACAACGGAAGCAGCTATTCACAAAATTCTTTCACAGTGAGCGCTAGAAGGGTCTCCTGAATAAAATGATGTATTTTTTTGTTTGTATTGTTAAAAATGAGGACGCTACAGGGAGTTAAAAACGAGTGACTTTTCAGCAACGTTTATACTGGGAGTCAATGAGGCCGCTCACCTGTGCTCTCCTCACTTTGAGGCTTGTCATTCGAAAACCGTAAATCCTATCGTTTAGGTAGACACATTGTGTGAATCAGGACAAGTTTTCCTACTACTTTTGAGAAAATCATGTCTGTAGAGTGAAATTTGTGGCAGAAAACACGGTTTAAGCGAGAAAGTTTGAGCTTTTTTTTGAAGCCGCCTACACTCTAATCTTAACGACCCTCACTGGTGTGTAACGCAATAGACACCCATTCAAAAGCCGGATTTTCTCCCAGAAACCACATGGTGTTTGAACCGGGCCTGATCCGAAAGTGTAAAACCTAGCAGAAAAGTTGAATGCCAGATCCACAGAGGAGAAGTTTTCCTACGTTTTAGAGTTTGAATCATGTCTCTAGGTGAAAGCATGCCAGAGCAGCGGATGTTTGAAAAACGTTGAAAAAGTGCTTTTTTTTCAATTAATTCCATAGAAATGAATGGGGTTTTTTGGGGCGATTTTTTCGCGACTACGTCGCGAAAAAATCGTATTCTATAGAGAAAAGTAATAGCATAGCGAGTCCGATCGAGCCGCACGTTTTGATATATTGTTTGTCTGTGTGCGACGTACGGTTGTGTGACCTGCTATGAAGCTACAATGCCATGATTTGTGTGCTTGAGACAGCCGGCCCCTCCCCTCTGTGCTCGCTTACTGAAGCCAGTAAGCATGGTAACAGGCCTGAGCAGGTTATGAAACACACACAAGATTTTATCAGGTGTCTGCTGTAAATTGCTATGGACCAGGCCTCGAACAATGACAAATAACTCGACAACGGAAGCAGCTATTCACAAAATTCTTTCACAGTGAGCGCTAGAAGGGTCTCCTGAATAAAATGATGTATTTTTTTCTTTGTATTGTTAAAAATGAGGACGCTACAGGGAGTTAAAAACGAGTGACTTTTCAGCAACGTTTAGACTGGGAGTCAATGAGGCCGCTCACCTGTGCTCCCCTCACTTTGAGGCTTGTCATTCAAAAACCGTAAATCCTATCGTTTAGGTAGACACATTGTGTGAATCAGGACAAGTTTTCCTACTACTTTTGAGAAAATCATGTCTGTAGAGTGAAATTTGTGGCTGAAAACAGAGTTTAAGCGAGAAAGTTTGACCTTTTTTTTGAAGCCGCCTACACTCTAAGCCTAACGACCCTCACTGGTGTGTAACGCAATAGACACCCATTCAAAAGCCGGATTTTCTCCCAGAAACCATATGGCGTTTGAACCGGGCCTGATCCGAAAGTGTAAAACCTAGCAGAAAAGTTGAATGCCAGATCCACAGAGGAGAAGTTTTCCTACGTTTTAGAGTTTGAATCATGTCTCTAGGTGAAAGCATGCCAGAGCAGTGGATGTTTGAAAAACGTTGAAAAAGTGCTTTTTTTTCAATTAATTCCATAGAAATGAATGGGGTTTTTTGGGGCGATTTTTTCGCGACTACGTCGCGAAAAAATCGTAAACTGTAGAGAAAAGTAATAGCATAGCGAGTTCGATCGAGCCGCACGTTTTGATATATTGTTTGTCTGTGTGCGACGTACGGTTATTGAGTTATTCGAAATCAAAATTTGCGTAGGAATAATAAGAATAAGAAAAAAAAAGAAGAAGAAACACGTAGAAGAACAATAGTTGCAGTGCTTTGCACTGCAACCTATGGGCTCCCCTAGGGGAGCCCATAGGTTGCTGTGCTGCAGCACTGCATCCTAATAAATAAATACTAGACCGGACAATTCCCCGGGGGAAATTGTGAGAGGATGCAGTGCGCGAAGCAATTCGCTCACGCATGTTCGCTGGCCGTGAATGTGTGACCCGCAATGATGTTTCAATGCAATGATCGTGTGTGTGCTCGAGACAGCAGCCATCATGAAGAAGACCTATTCAAGAGTATGACCAAAGTGACTACAGGCGGAAATTAGCATGTACTGCTATAACCTGGGACAGACATCTGTCCTTAACACAAGGATAATGTTTAATTTGTGCACTGTCCCTTTTAAAAATAAAATAAACTCTAAACTCTAAGAAGAGTGTTTGTAGTTTGTATGTACGAACAGAAGTGTTCCTAATAAAGTGGGCGGCTAAGGTGAGGCTGACACACAAGGGCTGGAGTTTTCTACTGTTTTTTTTATGAAGGACCAGGCCTCGAACAATGACAAATAACTCGACAACGGAAGCAGCTATTCACAAAATTCTTTCACAGTGAGCGCTAGAAGGGTCTCCTGAATAAAATGATGTATTTTTTTGTTTGTATTGTTAAAAATGAGGACGCTACAGGGAGTTAAAAACGAGTGACTTTTCAGCAACGTTTATACTGGGAGTCAATGAGGCCGCTCACCTGTGCTCTCCTCACTTTGAGGCTTGTCATTCGAAAACCGTAAATCCTATCGTTTAGGTAGACACATTGTGTGAATCAGGACAAGTTTTCCTACTACTTTTGAGAAAATCATGTCTGTAGAGTGAAATTTGTGGCTGAAAACACGGTTTAAGCGAGAAAGTTTGAGCTTTTTTTTGAAGCCGCCTACACTCTAAGATTAACGACCATCACTGGTGTGTAACGCAATAGACACCCATTCAAAAGCCGGATTTTCTCCCAGAACTCACATCGTGTTTGAGCCGGGCCTGATCCGAAAGTGTAGAACCTTGCAGAAAAGTTGAATGCCAGATCCACAGAGGAGAAGTTTTCCTACGTTTTAGAGTTTGAATCACGTCTCTAGGTTAAAGCATGCCAGAGCAGCGGACGTTTGAAAAACGTTGAAAAAGTGCTTTTTTTCCAATTAATTCCATAGAAATGAATGGGTTTTTTTGGGGACAAGTGTGACTACTACTTTTGAGAAAATTATGTCTGTAGTGTGAAATTTGTGGCTGAAAACAGTTTAAGTTTGAAATTTTGAGCATGATGTGTGTGTTCTTGAGACAGCTTTTCCCTCTGCCCCGTCACTGGCCCCAATTGGCATGGTGATGGGCCTGAACAGGAGAGTTAAGAAACACACACAAGATTATGTCAGGTGTCTGCTGTAAATTGCTATGGACCAGGCCTCGAACAATGACAAATAACTCGACAACGGAAGCAGCTATTCACAAAATTCTTTCACAGTGAGCGCTAGAAGGGTCTCCTGAATAAAATGATGTATTTTTTTGTTTGTATTGTTAAAAATGAGGACGCTACAGGGAGTTAAAAACGAGTGACTTTTCAGCAACGTTTATACTGGGAGTCAATGAGGCCGCTCACCTGTGCTCTCCTCACTTTGAGGCTTGTCATTCAAAAACCGTAAATCCTATCGTTTAGGTAGACACATTGTGTGAATCAGGACAAGTTTTCCTACTACTTTTGAGAAAATCATGTCTGTAGAGTGAAATTTGTGGCTGAAAACAGAGTTTAAGCGAGAAAGTTTGACCTTTTTTTTGAACCTCTCTCCACTCTGACCTTAACGAGGTCCACTGGTGTGTAACGCAATAGACACCCATTCAAAAGCCGGATTTTCTCCCAGAAACCACATGGCGTTTGACCCGGGACTGATCCGAAAGTGTAGAACCTAGCAGAAAAGTTGAATGCCAGATCCACAGAGGAGAAGTTTTCCTACGTTTTAGAGTTTGAATCACGTCTCTAGGTGAAAGCATGCCAGAGCAGCGGACGTTTGAAAAACGTTGAAAAAGTGCTTTTTTTTCAATTAATTCCATAGAAATGAATGGGGTTTTTTTGGACGATTTTTTCGCGACTACGTCGCGAAAAAATCGTATTCTATAGAGAAAAGTAATAGCATAGCGAGTCCAATCGAGCCGCACGTTTTGATACATTGTTTGTCTGTGTGCGACGTACGGTTATTGTGTTACTCGAAATCAAAATTTGTGTAGGAAGAGTAACAAATATAACACTAGACCGGACAATTCCCCGGGGGAAATTGTGAGAGGATGCAGTGCGCGAAGCAATTCGCTCACGCATGTTCGCTGGCCGTGAATGTGTGACCCGCAATGATGTTTCAATGCAATGATCGTGTGTGTGCTCGAGACAGCAGCCATCATGAAGAAGACCTATTCAAGAGCATGACCAAAGTGACTACAGGCGGAAATTAGCATGTACTGCTATAACCTGGGACAGACATCTGTCCTTAACACAAGGATAATGTTTAATTTGTGCACTGTCCCTTTTAAAAATAAAATAAACTCTAAACTCTAAGAAGAGTGTTTGAAGTTTGTATGTACGAACAGAAGTGTTCCTAATAAAGTGGGCGGCTAAGGTGAGGCTGACACACAAGGGCTGGAGTTTTCTACTGTTTTTTTTATGAAGGACCAGGCCTCGAACAATGACAAATAACTCGACAACGGAAGCAGCTATTCACAAAATTCTTTCACAGTGAGCGCTAGAAGGGTCTCCTGAATAAAATGATGTATTTTTTTGTTTGTATTGTTAAAAATGAGGACGCTACAGGGAGTTAAAAACGAGTGACTTTTCAGCAACGTTTATACTGGGACTCAATGAGGCCGCTCACCTGTGCTCTCCTCACTTTGAGGCTTGTCATTCAAAAACCGTAAATCCTATCGTTTAGGTAGACACATTGTGTGATTCAGGACAAGTTTTCCTACTACTTTTGAGAAAATCATGTCTGTAGAGTGAAATTTGTGGCTGAAAACACGGTTTAAAAATAAAATAAACTCTAAACTCTAAGAAGAGTGTTTGAAGTTTGTATGTACGAACAGAAGTGTTCCTAATAAAGTGGGCGGCTAAGGTGAGGCTGACACACAAGGGCTGGAGTTTTCTACTGTTTTTTTTATGAAGGACCAGGCCTCGAACAATGACAAATAACTCGACAACGGAAGCAGCTATTCACAAAATTCTTTCACAGTGAGCGCTAGAAGGGTCTCCTGAATAAAATGATGTATTTTTTTGTTTGTATTGTTAAAAATGAGGACGCTACAGGGAGTTAAAAACGAGTGACTTTTCAGCAACGTTTATACTGGGAGTCAATGAGGCTGCTCACCTGTGCTCTCCTCACTTTGAGGCTTGTCATTCAAAAACCGTAAATCCTATCGTTTAGGTAGACACATTGTGTGAATCAGGACAAGTTTTCCTACTACTTTTGAGAAAATCATGTCTGTAGAGTGAAATTTGTGGCTGAAAACGGAGTTTAAGCGAGAAAGTTTGACCTTTTTTTTGAAGCCGCCTACACTCTAAGTTTAACGACCCTCACTGGTGTGTAACGCAATAGACACCCATTCAAAAGCCGGATTTTCTCCCAGAAACCACATGGCGTTTGAACCGGGCCTGATCCGAAAGTGTAAAACCTAGCAGAAAAGTTGAATGCCAGATCCACAGAGGAGAAGTTTTCCTACGTTTTAGAGTTTGAATCATGTCTCTAGGTGAAAGCATGCCAGAGCAACGGATGTTTGAAAAACGTTGAAAAAGTGCTTTTTTTTCAATTAATTCCATAGAAATGAATGGGGTTTTTTGGGGCGATTTTTTCACGACTACGTCGCGAAAAAATCGTATTCTATAGAGAAAAGTAATGTACTGTTTGTTTGCATGTACTGCTATAACCTGGGACAGACATCTGTCCTTAACACAAGGATAATGTTTAATTTGTGCACTGTCCCTTTTAAAAATAAAATAAACTCTAAACTCTAAGAAGAGTGTTTGTAGTTTGTATGTACGAACAGAAGTGTTCCTAATAAAGTGGGCGGCTAAGGTGAGGCTGACACATCAAGGGCTGGAGTTTTCTACTGTTTTTTTATGAAGGACCAGGCCTCGAACAATGACAAATAACTCGACAACGGAAGCAGCTATTCACAAAATTCTTTCACAGTGAGCGCTAGAAGGGTCTCCTGAATAAAATGATGTATTTTTTGGTTTGTATTGTTAAAAATGAGGACGCTACAGGGAGTTAAAAACGAGTGACTTTTCAGCAACATTTATACTGGGAGTCAATGAGGCTGCTCACCTGTGCTCTCCTCACTTTGAGGCTTGTCATTCAAAAACCGTAAATCCTACCGTTTAGGTAGACACATTGTGTGAATCAGGACAAGTTTTCCTACTACTTTTGAGAAAATAATGTCTGTAGAGTGAAATTTGTGGCTGAAAACGGAGTTTAAGCGAGAAAGTTTGACCTTTTTTTTGAAGCCGCCTACACTCTAAGTTTAACGACCCTCACTGGTGTGTAACGCAATAGACACCCATTCAAAAGCCGGATTTTCTCCCAGAAACCACATGGCGTTTGAACCGGGCCTGATCCGAAAGTGTAAAACCTAGCAGAAAAGTTGAATGCCAGATCCACAGAGGAGAAGTTTTCCTACGTTTTAGAGTTTGAATCATGTCTCTAGGTGAAAGCATGCCAGAGCAGTGGATGTTTGAAAAACATTGAAAAAGTGCTTTTTTTTCAATTAATTCCATAGAAATGAATGGGGTTTTTTGGGGCGATTTTTTCGCGACTACGTCGCGAAAAAATCGTATTCTATAGAGAAAAGTAATAGCATAGCGAGTCCGATCGAGCCGCACGTTTTGATATATTGTTTGTCTGTGTGCGACGTACGGTTATTGAGTTATTCGAAATCAAAATTTGCGTAGGAATAATAAGAAGAAGAAGAAATACGTAGAAGAACAATAGTTGCAGTGCTTTGCACTGCAACCTATGGGCTCCCCTAGGGGAGCCCATAGGTTGCTGTGCTGCAGCACTGCATCCTAACTAGAAGGGTCTCCTGAATAAAATGATGTATTTTTTTGTTTGTATTGTTAAAAATGAGGACGCTACAGGGAGTTAAAAACGAGTGACTTTTCAGCAACGTTTATACTGGGAGTCAATGAGGCCGCTCACCTGTGCTCTCCTCACTTTGAGGCTTGTCATTCAAAAACCGTAAATCCTATCGTTTAGGTAGACACATTGTGTGAATCAGGACAAGTTTTCCTACTACTTTTGAGAAAATCATGTCTGTAGAGTGAAATTTGTGGCTGAAAACACGGTTTAAGCGAGAAAGTTTGAGCTTTTTTTTGAAGCCGCCTACACTCTAAGCTTAAAGACCCTCACTGGTGTGTAACGCAATAGACACCCATTCAAAAGCCGGATTTTCTCCCAGAAACCACATGGCGTTTGAACCGGGACTGATCCGAAAGTGTAAAACCTAGCAGAAAAGTTGAATGCCAGATCCACAGAGGAGAAGTTTTCCTACGTTTTAGAGTTTGAATCATGTCTCTAGGTGAAAGCATGCCAGAGCAACGGATGTTTGAAAAACGTTGAAAAAGTGCTTTTTTTTCAATTAATTCCATAGAAATGAATGGGGTTTTTTGGGGCGATTTTTTCACGACTACGTCGCGAAAAAATCGTATTCTATAGAGAAAAGTAATGTACTGTTTGTTTGCATGTACTGCTATAACCTGGGACAGACATCTGTCCTTAACACAAGGATAATGTTTAATTTGTGCACTGTCCCTTTTAAAAATAAAATAAACTCTAAACTCTAAGAAGAGTGTTTGTAGTTTGTATGTACGAACAGAAGTGTTCCTAATAAAGTGGGCGGCTAAGGTGAGGCTGACACACAAGGGCTGGAGTTTTCT
The DNA here is from genome assembly GCF_027579695.1 of Neoarius graeffei. Lineage (NCBI taxonomy): Eukaryota > Metazoa > Chordata > Actinopteri > Siluriformes > Ariidae > Neoarius > Neoarius graeffei. The sequence continues at coordinate 45,930,861 of NC_083590.1, read as the reverse complement.
ACTGTTTTTTTATGAAGGACCAGGCCTCGAACAATGACAAATAACTCGACAACGGAAGCAGCTATTCACAAAATTCTTTCACAGTGAGCGCTAGAAGGGTCTCCTGAATAAAATGATGTATTTTTTTGTTTGTATTGTTAAAAATGAGGACGCTACAGGGAGTTAAAAACGAGTGACTTTTCAGCAACGTTTATACTGGGAGTCAATGAGGCCGCTCACCTGTGCTCTCCTCACTTTGAGGCTTGTCATTCAAAAACCGTAAATCCTACCGTTTAGGTAGACACATTGTGTGAATCGGGACAAGTTTTCCTACTACTTTTGAGAAAATCATGTCTGTAGAGTGAAATTTGTGGCTGAAAACGGAGTTTAAGCGAGAAAGTTTGACCTTTTTTTTGAAGCCGCCTACACTCTAAGTTTAACGACCCTCACTGGTGTGTAACGCAATAGACACCCATTCAAAAGCCGGATTTTCTCCCAGAAACCACATGGCGTTTGAACCGGGCCTGATCCGAAAGTGTAAAACCTAGCAGAAAAGTTGAATGCCAGATCCACAGAGGAGAAGTTTTCCTACGTTTTAGAGTTTGAATCATGTCTCTAGGTGAAAGCATGCCAGAGCAGTGGATGTTTGAAAAACATTGAAAAAGTGCTTTTTTTTCAATTAATTCCATAGAAATGAATGGGGTTTTTTGGGGCGATTTTTTCGCGACTACGTCGCGAAAAAATCGTATTCTATAGAGTAAAGTAATAGCATAGCGAGTCCGATCGAGCCGCACGTTTTGATATATTGTTTGTCTGTGTGCGACGTACGGTTATTGAGTTATTCGAAATCAAAATTTGCGTAGGAATAATAAGAAGAAGAAGAAGAAGAAGAAATACGTAGAAGAACAATAGTTGCAGTGCTTTGCACTGCAACCTATGGGCTCCCCTAGGGGAGTCCATAGGTTGCTGTGCTGCAGCACTGCATCCTAACTAGACCGGACAATTCCCCGGTGGAAATTGTGAGAGGATGCAGTGCGCGAAGCAATTCGCTCACGCATGTTCGCTGGCCGTGAACGCGTGACCCGCAATGATGTTTCAATGCAATGATCGTGTGTGTGCTCGAGACAGCAGCCATCATGAAGAAGACCTATTCAAGAGTATGACCAAAGTGACTACAGGCGGAAATTAGCATGTACTGCTATAACCTGGGACAGACATCTGTCCTTAACACAAGGATAATGTTTAATTTGTGCACTGTCCCTTTTAAAAATAAAATAAACTCTAAACTCTAAGAAGAGTGTTTGTAGTTTGTATGTACGAACAGAAGTGTTCCTAATAAAGTGGGCGGCTAAGGTGAGGCTGACACACAAGGGCTGGAGTTTTCTACTGTTTTTTTCATGAAGGACCAGGCCTCGAACAATGACAAATAACTCGACAACGGAAGCAGCTATTCACAAAATTCTTTCACCGTGAGCGCTAGAAGGGTCTCCTGAATAAAATGATGTATTTTTTTGTTTGTATTTTTAAAAATGACGACGCTACAGGGAGTTAAAAACGAGTGACTTTTCAGCAACGTTTATACTGGGAGTCAATGAGGCCGCTCACCTGTGCTCTCCTCACTTTGAGGCTTGTCATTCAAAAACCGTAAATCCTATCGTTTAGGTAGACACATTGTGTGAATCAGGACAAGTTTTCCTACTACTTTTGAGAAAATCATGTCTGTAGAGTGAAATTTGTGGCGGAAAACACGGTTTAAGCGAGAAAGTTTGAGCTTTTTTTTGAAGCCGCCTACACTCTAAGCGTAACGACCCTCACTGGTGTGTAACGCAATAGACACCCATTCAAAAGCCGGATTTTCTCCCAGAAACCACATGGCGTTTGAACCGGGACTGATCCGAAAGTGTAAAACCTAGCAGAAAAGTTGAATGCCAGATCCACAGAGGAGAAGTTTTCCTACGTTTTAGAGTTTGAATCATGTCTCTAGGTGAAAGCATGCCAGAGCAACGGATGTTTGAAAAACGTTGAAAAAGTGCTTTTTTTTCAATTAATTCCATAGAAATGAATGGGGTTTTTTGGGGCGATTTTTTCACGACTACGTCGCGAAAAAATCGTATTCTATAGAGAAAAGTAATGTACTGTTTGTTTGCATGTACTGCTATAACCTGGGACAGACATCTGTCCTTAACACAAGGATAATGTTTAATTTGTGCACTGTCCCTTTTAAAAATAAAATAAACTCTAAACTCTAAGAAGAGTGTTTGTAGTTTGTATGTACGAACAGAAGTGTTCCTAATAAAGTGGGCGGCTAAGGTGAGGCTGACACATCAAGGGCTGGAGTTTTCTACTGTTTTTTTATGAAGGACCAGGCCTCGAACAATGACAAATAACTCGACAACGGAAGCAGCTATTCACAAAATTCTTTCACAGTGAGCGCTAGAAGGGTCTCCTGAATAAAATGATGTATTTTTTTCTTTGTATTGTTAAAAATGAGGACGCTACAGGGAGTTAAAAACGAGTGACTTTTCAGCAACATTTATACTGGGAGTCAATGAGGCCGCTCACCTGTGCTCTCCTCACTTTGAGGCTTGTCATTCAAAAACCGTAAATCCTACCGTTTAGGTAGACACATTGTGTGAATCAGGACAAGTTTTCCTACTACTTTTGAGAAAATCATGTCTGTAGAGTGAAATTTGTGGCTGAAAACGGAGTTTAAGCGAGAAAGTTTGACCTTTTTTTTGAAGCCGCCTACACTCTAAGTTTAACGACCCTCACTGGTGTGTAACGCAATAGACACCCATTCAAAAGCCGGATTTTCTCCCAGAAACCACATGGCGTTTGAACCGGGCCTGATCCGAAAGTGTAAAACCTAGCAGAAAAGTTGAATGCCAGATCCACAGAGGAGAAGTTTTCCTACGTTTTAGAGTTTGAATCATGTCTCTAGGTGAAAGCATGCCAGAGCAGTGGATGTTTGAAAAACATTGAAAAAGTGCTTTTTTTTCAATTAATTCCATAGAAATGAATGGGGTTTTTTGGGGCGATTTTTTCGCGACTACGTCGCGAAAAAATCGTATTCTACAGAGAAAAGTAATAGCATAGCGAGTCCGATCGAGCCGCACGTTTTGATATATTGTTTGTCTGTGTGCGACGTACGGTTATTGAGTTATTCGAAATCAAAACTTGCGTAGGAATAATAAGAAGAAGAAGAAGAAGAAGAAATACGTAGAAGAACAATAGTTGCAGTGCTTTGCACTGCAACCTATGGGCTCCCCTAGGGGAGCCCATAGGTTGCTGTGCTGCAGCACTGCATCCTAACTAGACCGGACAATTCCCCGGGGGAAATTGTGAGAGGATGCAGTGCGCGAAGCAATTCGCTCACGCATGTTCGCTGGCCGTGAACGCGTGACCCGCAATGATGTTTCAATGCAATGATCGTGTGTGTGCTCGAGACAGCAGCCATCATGAAGAAGACCTATTCAAGAGTATGACCAAAGTGACTACAGGCGGAAATTAGCATGTACTGCTATAACCTGGGACAGACATCTGTCCTTAACACAAGGATAATGTTTAATTTGTGCACTGTCCCTTTTAAAAATAAAATAAACTCTAAACTCTAAGAAGAGTGTTTGTAGTTTGTATGTACGAACAGAAGTGTTCCTAATAAAGTGGGCGGCTAAGGTGAGGCTGACACACAAGGGCTGGAGTTTTCTACTGTTTTTTTCATGAAGGACCAGGCCTCGAACAATGACAAATAACTCGACAACGGAAGCAGCTATTCACAAAATTCTTTCACCGTGAGCGCTAGAAGGGTCTCCTGAATAAAATGATGTATTTTTTTGTTTGTATTGTTAAAAATGAGGACGCTACAGGGAGTTAAAAACGAGTGACTTTTCAGCAACGTTTATACTGGGAGTCAATGAGGCCGCTCACCTGTGCTCTCCTCACTTTGAGGCTTGTCATTCAAAAACCGTAAATCCTATCGTTTAGGTAGACACATTGTGTGAATCAGGACAAGTTTTCCTACTACTTTTGAGAAAATCATGTCTGTAGAGTGAAATTTGTGGCGGAAAACACGGTTTAAGCGAGAAAGTTTGAGCTTTTTTTTGAAGCCGCCTACACTCTAAGCGTAACGACCCTCACTGGTGTGTAACGCAATAGACACCCATTCAAAAGCCGGATTTTCTCCCAGAAACCACATGGCGTTTGAACCGGGACTGATCCGAAAGTGTAAAACCTAGCAGAAAAGTTGAATGCCAGATCCACAGAGGAGAAGTTTTCCTACGTTTTAGAGTTTGAATCATGTCTCTAGGTGAAAGCATGCCAGAGCAACGGATGTTTGAAAAACGTTGAAAAAGTGCTTTTTTTTCAATTAATTCCATAGAAATGAATGGGGTTTTTTGGGGCGATTTTTTCACGACTACGTCGCGAAAAAATCGTATTCTATAGAGAAAAGTAATGTACTGTTTGTTTGCATGTACTGCTATAACCTGGGACAGACATCTGTCCTTAACACAAGGATAATGTTTAATTTGTGCACTGTCCCTTTTAAAAATAAAATAAACTCTAAACTCTAAGAAGAGTGTTTGTAGTTTGTATGTACGAACAGAAGTGTTCCTAATAAAGTGGGCGGCTAAGGTGAGGCTGACACATCAAGGGCTGGAGTTTTCTACTGTTTTTTTATGAAGGACCAGGCCTCGAACAATGACAAATAACTCGACAACGGAAGCAGCTATTCACAAAATTCTTTCACAGTGAGCGCTAGAAGGGTCTCCTGAATAAAATGATGTATTTTTTTGTTTGTATTGTTAAAAATGAGGACGCTACAGGGAGTTAAAAACGAGTGACTTTTCAGCAACGTTTATACTGGGAGTCAATGAGGCCGCTCACCTGTGCTCTCCTCACTTTGAGGCTTGTCATTCAAAAACCGTAAATCCTATCGTTTAGGTAGACACATTGTGTGAATCAGGACAAGTTTTCCTACTACTTTTGAGAAAATCATGTCTGTAGAGTGAAATTTGTGGCTGAAAACACGGTTTAAGCGAGAAAGTTTGAGCTTTTTTTTGAAGCCGCCTACACTCTAAGCTTAAAGACCCTCACTGGTGTGTAACGCAATAGACACCCATTCAAAAGCCGGATTTTCTCCCAGAAACCACATGGCGTTTGAACCGGGACTGATCCGAAAGTGTAAAACCTAGCAGAAAAGTTGAATGCCAGATCCACAGAGGAGAAGTTTTCCTACGTTTTAGAGTTTGAATCATGTCTCTAGGTGAAAGCATGCCAGAGCAACGGATGTTTGAAAAACGTTGAAAAAGTGCTTTTTTTTCAATTAATTCCATAGAAATGAATGGGGTTTTTTGGGGCGATTTTTTCACGACTACGTCGCGAAAAAATCGTATTCTATAGAGAAAAGTAATGTACTGTTTGTTTGCATGTACTGCTATAACCTGGGACAGACATCTGTCCTTAACACAAGGATAATGTTTAATTTGTGCACTGTCCCTTTTAAAAATAAAATAAACTCTAAACTCTAAGAAGAGTGTTTGTAGTTTGTATGTACGAACAGAAGTGTTCCTAATAAAGTGGGCGGCTAAGGTGAGGCTGACACACAAGGGCTGGAGTTTTCTACTGTTTTTTTATGAAGGACCAGGCCTCGAACAATGACAAATAACTCGACAACGGAAGCAGCTATTCACAAAATTCTTTCACAGTGAGCGCTAGAAGGGTCTCCTGAATAAAATGATGTATTTTTTTGTTTGTATTGTTAAAAATGAGGACGCTACAGGGAGTTAAAAACGAGTGACTTTTCAGCAACGTTTATACTGGGAGTCAATGAGGCCGCTCACCTGTGCTCTCCTCACTTTGAGGCTTGTCATTCAAAAACCGTAAATCCTACCGTTTAGGTAGACACATTGTGTGAATCGGGACAAGTTTTCCTACTACTTTTGAGAAAATCATGTCTGTAGAGTGAAATTTGTGGCTGAAAACGGAGTTTAAGCGAGAAAGTTTGACCTTTTTTTTGAAGCCGCCTACACTCTAAGTTTAACGACCCTCACTGGTGTGTAACGCAATAGACACCCATTCAAAAGCCGGATTTTCTCCCAGAAACCACATGGCGTTTGAACCGGGCCTGATCCGAAAGTGTAAAACCTAGCAGAAAAGTTGAATGCCAGATCCACAGAGGAGAAGTTTTCCTACGTTTTAGAGTTTGAATCATGTCTCTAGGTGAAAGCATGCCAGAGCAGTGGATGTTTGAAAAACATTGAAAAAGTGCTTTTTTTTCAATTAATTCCATAGAAATGAATGGGGTTTTTTGGGGCGATTTTTTCGCGACTACGTCGCGAAAAAATCGTATTCTATAGAGTAAAGTAATAGCATAGCGAGTCCGATCGAGCCGCACGTTTTGATATATTGTTTGTCTGTGTGCGACGTACGGTTATTGAGTTATTCGAAATCAAAATTTGCGTAGGAATAATAATAAGAAGAAGAAGAAGAAGAAATACGTAGAAGAACAATAGTTGCAGTGCTTTGCACTGCAACCTATGGGCTCCCCTAGGGGAGCCCATAGGTTGCTGTGCTGCAGCACTGCATCCTAATAAAAACGAGTGACTTTTCAGCAACGTTTATACTGGGAGTCAATGAGGCCGCTCACCTGTGCTCTCCTCACTTTGAGGCTTGTCATTCAAAAACCGTAAATCCTATCGTTTAGGTAGACACATTGTGTGAATCAGGACAAGTTTTCCTACTACTTTTGAGAAAATCATGTCTGTAGAGTGAAATTTGTGGCTGAAAACACGGTTTAAAAATAAAATAAACTCTAAACTCTAAGAAGAGTGTTTGTAGTTTGTATGTACGAACAGAAGTGTTCCTAATAAAGTGGGCGGCTAAGGTGAGGCTGACACAAGGGCTGGAGTTTTCTACTGTTTTTTTTATGAAGGACCAGGCCTCGAACAATGACAAATAACTCGACAACGGAAGCAGCTATTCACAAAATTCTTTCACAGTGAGCGCTAGAAGGGTCTCCTGAATAAAATGATGTATTTTTTTGTTTGTATTGTTAAAAATGAGGACGCTACAGGGAGTTAAAAACGAGTGACTTTTCAGCAACGTTTATACTGGGAGTCAATGAGGCCGCTCACCTGTGCTCTCCTCACTTTGAGGCTTGTCATTCAAAAACCGTAAATCCTACCGTTTCGGTAGACACATTGTGTGAATCAGGACAAGTTTTCCTACTACTTTTGAGAAAATCATGTCTGTAGAGTGAAATTTGTGGCTGAAAACACGGTTTAAAAATAAAATAAACTCTAAACTCTAATAAGAGTGTTTGTAGTTTGTATGTACGAACAGAAGTGTTCCTAATAAAGTGGGCGGCTAAGGTGAGGCTGACACACAAGGGCTGGAGTTTTCTACTGTTTTTTTTATGAAGGACCAGGCCTCGAACAATGACAAATAACTCGACAACGGAAGCAGCTATTCACAAAATTCTTTCACAGTGAGCGCTAGAAGGGTCTCCTGAATAAAATGATGTATTTTTTTGTTTGTATTGTTAAAAATGAGGACGCTACAGGGAGTTAAAAACGAGTGACTTTTCAGCAACGTTTATACTGGGAGTCAATGAGGCCGCTCACCTGTGCTCTCCTCACTTTGAGGCTTGTCATTCGAAAACCGTAAATCCTATCGTTTAGGTAGACACATTGTGTGAATCAGGACAAGTTTTCCTACTACTTTTGAGAAAATCATGTCTGTAGAGTGAAATTTGTGGCAGAAAACACGGTTTAAGCGAGAAAGTTTGAGCTTTTTTTTGAAGCCGCCTACACTCTAAGATTAACGACCATCACTGGTGTGTAACGCAATAGACACCCATTCAAAAGCCGGATTTTCTCCCAGAACTCACATCGTGTTTGAGCCGGGCCTGATCCGAAAGTGTAGAACCTTGCAGAAAAGTTGAATGCCAGATCCACAGAGGAGAAGTTTTCCTACGTTTTAGAGTTTGAATCACGTCTCTAGGTTAAAGCATGCCAGAGCAGCGGACGTTTGAAAAACGTTGAAAAAGTGCTTTTTTTCCAATTAATTCCATAGAAATGAATGGGTTTTTTTTGGGACAAGTGTGACTACTACTTTTGAGAAAATTATGTCTGTAGTGTGAAATTTGTGGCTGAAAACAGTTTAAGTTTGAAATTTTGAGCATGATGTGTGTGTTCTTGAGACAGCTTTTCCCTCTGCCCCGTCACTGGCCCCAATTGGCATGGTGATGGGCCTGAACAGGAGAGTTAAGAAACACACACAAGATTATGTCAGGTGTCTGCTGTAAATTGCTATGGACCAGGCCTCGAACAATGACAAATAACTCGACAACGGAAGCAGCTATTCACAAAATTCTTTCACAGTGAGCGCTAGAAGGGTCTCCTGAATAAAATGATGTATTTTTTTGTTTGTATTGTTAAAAATGAGGACGCTACAGGGAGTTAAAAACGAGTGACTTTTCAGCAACGTTTATACTGGGAGTCAATGAGGCCGCTCACCTGTGCTCTCCTCACTTTGAGGCTTGTCATTCGAAAACCGTAAATCCTATCGTTTAGGTAGACACATTGTGTGAATCAGGACAAGTTTTCCTACTACTTTTGAGAAAATCATGTCTGTAGAGTGAAATTTGTGGCAGAAAACACGGTTTAAGCGAGAAAGTTTGAGCTTTTTTTTGAAGCCGCCTACACTCTAATCTTAACGACCCTCACTGGTGTGTAACGCAATAGACACCCATTCAAAAGCCGGATTTTCTCCCAGAAACCACATGGTGTTTGAACCGGGCCTGATCCGAAAGTGTAAAACCTAGCAGAAAAGTTGAATGCCAGATCCACAGAGGAGAAGTTTTCCTACGTTTTAGAGTTTGAATCATGTCTCTAGGTGAAAGCATGCCAGAGCAGTGGATGTTTGAAAAACATTGAAAAAGTGCTTTTTTTTCAATTAATTCCATAGAAATGAATGGGGTTTTTTGGGGCGATTTTTTCGCGACTACGTCGCGAAAAAATCGTAAACTGTAGAGAAAAGTAATAGCATAGCGAGTCCGATCGAGCCGCACGTTTTGATGTATTGTTTGTCTGTGTGCGACGTACGGTTATTGAGTTATTCGAAATCAAAATTTGCGTAGGAATAATAATAATAAGAAGAAACACGTAGAAGAACAATAGTTGCAGTGCTTTGCACTGCAACCTATGGGCTCCCCTAGGGGAGCCCATAGGTTGCTGTGCTGCAGCACTGCATCCTAACTAGACCGGACAATTCCCCGGGGGAAATTGTGAGAGGATGCAGTGCGCGAAGCAATTCGCTCACGCACGTTTGCTGGCCGTGAATGTGTGACCCGCAATGATGTTTCAATGCAATGATTGTGTGTGTGCTCTAGACAGCAGCCATCATGAAGAAGAGCTATTCAAGAGCATGAACAAAGTGACTACAGGCGGAAATTAGCATGTACTGCTATAACCTGGGACAGACATCTGTCCTTACCACATGGATAATGTTTAATTTGTGCACTGTCCCTTTTAAAAATAAAATAAAACTCTAAACACTAAGAAGAGTGTTTGTAGTATGTATGTACGAACAGAAGTGTTCCTAATAAAGTGGGCGGCTAAGGTGAGGCTAAGACACACAAGGGCTGGAGTTTTCTACTGTTTTTTTATGAAGGACCAGGCCTCGAACAATAACAAATAACTCGACAACGGAAGCAGCTATTCACAAAATTCTTTCACAGTGAGCACTAGAAGGGTCTCCTGAATAAAATGATGTATTTTTTTGTTTGTACTCTTAAAAATAACGACAATAGAGCGATTTAAATACGAGTGACTTTTCTCTCATGTTTACAATGGGTTTCAATGAAGCCTGTCAGCTGCCCTGTCCTCAGTTTGACGCTTGTCATTCAAAAACCGTAAATCCTATCGTTTAGGTAGACACATTGTGTGAATCAGGACAAGTTTTCCTACAAGGATAATGTTTAATTTGTGCACTGTCCCTTTTAAAAATAAAATAAACTCTAAACTCTAAGAAGAGTGTTTGTAGTTTGTATGTACGAACAGAAGTGTTCCTAATAAAGTGGGCGGCTAAGGTGAGGCTGACACACAAGGGCTGGAGTTTTCTACTGTTTTTTTTATGAAGGACCAGGCCTCGAACAATGACAAATAACTCGACAACGGAAGCAGCTATTCACAAAATTCTTTCACAGTGAGCGCTAGAAGGGTCTCCTGAATAAAATGATGTATTTTTTTGTTTGTATTTTTAAAAATGACGACGCTACAGGGAGTTAAAAACGAGTGACTTTTCAGCAACGTTTATACTGGGAGTCAATGAGGCCGCTCACCTGTGCTCTCCTCACTTTGAGGCTTGTCATTCAAAAACCGTAAATCCTATCGTGTAGGTAGACACATTGTGTGAATCAGGACAAGTTTTCCTACTACTTTTGAGAAAATCATGTCTGTAGAGTGAAATTTGTGGATGAAAACACGGTTTAAGCGAGAAAGTTTAAGCTTTTTTTTGAAGCCGCCTACACTCTAAGCTTAAAGACCCTCACTGGTGTGTAACGCAATAGACACCCATTCAAAAGCCGGATTTTCTCCCAGAAACCACATGGCGTTTGAACCGGGACTGATCCGAAAGTGTAAAACCTAGCAGAAAAGTTGAATGCCAGATCCACAGAGGAGAAGTTTTCCTACGTTTTAGAGTTTGAATCATGTCTCTAGGTGAAAGCATGCCAGAGCAACGGATGTTTGAAAAACGTTGAAAAAGTGCTTTTTTTTCAATTAATTCCATAGAAATGAATGGGGTTTTTTGGGGCGATTTTTTCACGACTACGTCGCGAAAAAATCGTATTCTATAGAGAAAAGTAATGTACTGTTTGTTTGCATGTACTGCTATAACCTGGGACAGACATCTGTCCTTAACACCAGGATAATGTTTAATTTGTGCACTGTCCCTTTTAAAAATAAAATAAACTCTAAACTCTAAGAAGAGTGTTTGTAGTTTGTATGTACGAACAGAAGTGTTCCTAATAAAGTGGGCGGCTAAGGTGAGGCTGACACACAAGGGCTGGAGTTTTCTACTGTTTTTTTTATGAAGGACCAGGCCTCGAACAATGACAAATAACTCGACAACGGAAGCAGCTATTCACAAAATTCTTTCACAGTGAGCGCTAGAAGGGTCTCCTGAATAAAATGATGTATTTTTTTGTTTGTATTGTTAAAAATGAGGACGCTACAGGGAGTTAAAAACGAGTGACTTTTCTATCCCGTTTATAATGCATGTCAATGAGCTAACACACACAAGGTCTTGAATTTTGTGCTGTTTTTTACTACGGACCAGACCTCAAACAATGACAAATAACTCGACAACGAAAGCAGCTATTCACAAAATTCTTTCACAGTGAGCGCTAGAAGGGTCTCCTGAATAAAATGATGTATTTTTTTGTTTGTATTGTTAAAAATGAGGACGCTACAGGGAGTTAAAAACGAGTGACTTTTCAGCAACGTTTATACTGGGAGTCAATGAGGCCGCTCACCTGTGCTCTCCTCACTTTGAGGCTTGTCATTCAAAAACCGTAAATCCTATCGTTTAGGTAGACACATTGTGTGAATCAGGACAAGTTTTCCTACTACTTTTGAGAAAATCATGTCTGTAGAGTGAAATTTGTGGCTGAAAACAGAGTTTAAGCGAGAAAGTTTGACCTTTTTTTTGAAGCCGCCTACACTCTAACCTTAACGACCCTCACTGGTGTGTAACGCAATAGACACCCATTCAAAAGCCGGATTTTCTCCCAGAAACCACATGGCGTTTGAACCGGGCCTGATCCGAAAGTGTAAAACCTAGCAGAAAAGTTGAATGCCAGATCCACAGAGGAGAAGTTTTCCTACGTTTTAGAGTTTGAATCATGTCTCTAGGTGAAAGCATGCCAGAGCAGCGGATGTTTGAAAAACGTTGAAAAAGTGCTTTTTTTCAATTAATTCCATAGAAATGAATGGGGTTTTTTGGGGCGATTTTTTCGCGACTACGTCGCGAAAAAATCGTAAACTGTAGAGAAAAGTAATAGCATAGCGAGTCCGATCGAGCCGCACGTTTTGATGTATTGTTTGTCTGTGTGCGACGTACGGTTATTGAGTTATTCGAAATCAAAATTTGCGTAGGAATAATAATAATAAGAAGAAACACGTAGAAGAACAATAGTTGCAGTGCTTTGCACTGCAACCTATGGGCTCCCCTAGGGGAGCCCATAGGTTGCTGTGCTGCAGCACTGCATCCTAACTAGACCGGACAATTCCCCGGGGGAAATTGTGAGAGGATGCAGTGCGCGAAGCAATTCGCTCACGCATGTTCGCTGGCCGTGAACGCGTGACCCGCAATGATGTTTCAATGCAATGATCGTGTGTGTGCTCGAGACAGCAGCCATCATGAAGAAGACCTATTCAAGAGTATGACCAAAGTGACTACAGGCGGAAATTAGCATGTACTGCTATAACCTGGGACAGACATCTGTCCTTAACACAAGGATAATGTTTAATTTGTGCACTGTCCCTTTTAAAAATAAAATAAACTCTAAACTCTAAGAAGAGTGTTTGTAGTTTGTATGTACGAACAGAAGTGTTCCTAATAAAGTGGGCGGCTAAGGTGAGGCTGACACACAAGGGCTGGAGTTTTCTACTGTTTTTTTCATGAAGGACCAGGCCTCGAACAATGACAAATAACTCGACAACGGAAGCAGCTATTCACAAAATTCTTTCACCGTGAGCGCTAGAAGGGTCTCCTGAATAAAATGATGTATTTTTTTGTTTGTATTGTTAAAAATGAGGACGCTACAGGGAGTTAAAAACGAGTGACTTTTCAGCAACGTTTATACTGGGAGTCAATGAGGCCGCTCACCTGTGCTCTCCTCACTTTGAGGCTTGTCATTCAAAAACCGTAAATCCTATCGTTTAGGTAGACACATTGTGTGAATCAGGACAAGTTTTCCTACTACTTTTGAGAAAATCATGTCTGTAGAGTGAAATTTGTGGCGGAAAACACGGTTTAAGCGAGAAAGTTTGAGCTTTTTTTTGAAGCCGCCTACACTCTAAGCGTAACGACCCTCACTGGTGTGTAACGCAATAGACACCCATTCAAAAGCCGGATTTTCTCCCAGAAACCACATGGCGTTTGAACCGGGACTGATCCGAAAGTGTAAAACCTAGCAGAAAAGTTGAATGCCAGATCCACAGAGGAGAAGTTTTCCTACGTTTTAGAGTTTGAATCATGTCTCTAGGTGAAAGCATGCCAGAGCAACGGATGTTTGAAAAACGTTGAAAAAGTGCTTTTTTTTCAATTAATTCCATAGAAATGAATGGGGTTTTTTGGGGCGATTTTTTCACGACTACGTCGCGAAAAAATCGTATTCTATAGAGAAAAGTAATGTACTGTTTGTTTGCATGTACTGCTATAACCTGGGACAGACATCTGTCCTTAACACAAGGATAATGTTTAATTTGTGCACTGTCCCTTTTAAAAATAAAATAAACTCTAAACTCTAAGAAGAGTGTTTGTAGTTTGTATGTACGAACAGAAGTGTTCCTAATAAAGTGGGCGGCTAAGGTGAGGCTGACACACAAGGGCTGGAGTTTTCTACTGTTTTTTTCATGAAGGACCAGGCCTCGAACAATGACAAATAACTCGACAACGGAAGCAGCTATTCACAAAATTCTTTCACAGTGAGCGCTAGAAGGGTCTCCTGAATAAAATGATGTATTTTTTTGTTTGTATTGTTAAAAATGAGGACGCTACAGGGAGTTAAAAACGAGTGACTTTTCAGCAACGTTTATACTGGGAGTCAATGAGGCCGCTCACCTGTGCTCTCCTCACTTTGAGGCTTGTCATTCAAAAACCGTAAATCCTATCGTTTAGGTAGACACATTGTGTGAATCAGGACAAGTTTTCCTACTACTTTTGAGAAAATCATGTCTGTAGAGTGAAATTTGTGGCTGAAAACACGGTTTAAGCGAGAAAGTTTGAGCTTTTTTTTGAAGCCGCCTACACTCTAAGCTTAAAGACCCTCACTGGTGTGTAACGCAATAGACACCCATTCAAAAGCCGGATTTTCTCCCAGAAACCACATGGCGTTTGAACCGGGACTGATCCGAAAGTGTAAAACCTAGCAGAAAAGTTGAATGCCAGATCCACAGAGGAGAAGTTTTCCTACGTTTTAGAGTTTGAATCATGTCTCTAGGTGAAAGCATGCCAGAGCAACGGATGTTTGAAAAACGTTGAAAAAGTGCTTTTTTTTCAATTAATTCCATAGAAATGAATGGGGTTTTTTGGGGCGATTTTTTCACGACTACGTCGCGAAAAAATCGTATTCTATAGAGAAAAGTAATGTACTGTTTGTTTGCATGTACTGCTATAACCTGGGACAGACATCTGTCCTTAACACAAGGATAATGTTTAATTTGTGCACTGTCCCTTTTAAAAATAAAATAAACTCTAAACTCTAAGAAGAGTGTTTGTAGTTTGTATGTACGAACAGAAGTGTTCCTAATAAAGTGGGCGGCTAAGGTGAGGCTGACACACAAGGGCTGGAGTTTTCTACTGTTTTTTTATGAAGGACCAGGCCTCGAACAATGACAAATAACTCGACAACGGAAGCAGCTATTCACAAAATTCTTTCACAGTGAGCGCTAGAAGGGTCTCCTGAATAAAATGATGTATTTTTTTGTTTGTATTGTTAAAAATGAGGACGCTACAGGGAGTTAAAAACGAGTGACTTTTCAGCAACGTTTATACTGGGAGTCAATGAGGCCGCTCACCTGTGCTCTCCTCACTTTGAGGCTTGTCATTCAAAAACCGTAAATCCTACCGTTTAGGTAGACACATTGTGTGAATCGGGACAAGTTTTCCTACTACTTTTGAGAAAATCATGTCTGTAGAGTGAAATTTGTGGCTGAAAACGGAGTTTAAGCGAGAAAGTTTGACCTTTTTTTTGAAGCCGCCTACACTCTAAGTTTAACGACCCTCACTGGTGTGTAACGCAATAGACACCCATTCAAAAGCCGGATTTTCTCCCAGAAACCTCATGGCGTTTGAACCGGGCCTGATCCGAAAGTGTAAAACCTAGCAGAAAAGTTGAATGCCAGATCCACAGAGGAGAAGTTTTCCTACGTTTTAGAGTTTGAATCATGTCTCTAGGTGAAAGCATGCCAGAGCAGTGGATGTTTGAAAAACATTGAAAAAGTGCTTTTTTTTCAATTAATTCCATAGAAATGAATGGGGTTTTTTGGGGCGATTTTTTCGCGACTACGTCGCGAAAAAATCGTATTCTATAGAGTAAAGTAATAGCATAGCGAGTCCGATCGAGCCGCACGTTTTGATATATTGTTTGTCTGTGTGCGACGTACGGTTATTGAGTTATTCGAAATCAAAATTTGCGTAGGAATAATAAGAAGAAGAAGAAGAGGAAGAAAAATACGTAGAAGAACAATAGTTGCAGTGCTTTGCACTGCAACCTATGGGCTCCCCTAGGGGAGCCCATAGGTTGCTGTGCTGCAGCACTGCATCCTAACTAGACCGGACAATTCCCCGGGGGAAATTGTGAGAGGATGCAGTGCGCGAAGCAATTCGCTCACGCACGTTCGCTGGCCGTGAATGTGTGACCCGCAATGATGTTTCAATGCAATGATCGTGTGTGTGCTCGAGACAGCAGCCATCATGAAGAAGACCTATTCAAGAGTATGACCAAAGTGACTACAGGCGGAAATTAGCATGTACTGCTATAACCTGGGACAGACATCTGTCCTTAACACAAGGATAATGTTTAATTTGTGCACTGTCACTTTTAAAAATAAAATAAACTCTAAACTCTAAGAAGAGTGTTTGTAGTTTGTATGTACGAACAGAAGTGTTCCTAATAAAGTGGGCGGCTAAGGTGAGGCTGACACACAAGGGCTGGAGTTTTCTACTGTTTTTTTTATGAAGGACCAGGCCTCGAACAATGACAAATAACTCGACAACGGAAGCAGCTATTCACAAAATTCTTTCACAGTGAGCGCTAGAAGGGTCTCCTGAATAAAATGATGTATTTTTTTGTTTGTATTGTTAAAAATGAGGACGCTACAGGGAGTTAAAAACGAGTGACTTTTCAGCAACGTTTATACTGGGAGTCAATGAGGCCGCTCACCTGTGCTCTCCTCACTTTGAGGCTTGTCATTCGAAAACCGTAAATCCTATCGTTTAGGTAGACACATTGTGTGAATCAGGACAAGTTTTCCTACTACTTTTGAGAAAATCATGTCTGTAGAGTGAAATTTGTGGCTGAAAACACGGTTTAAGCGAGAAAGTTTGAGCTTTTTTTTGAAGCCGCCTACACTCTAAGATTAACGACCATCACTGGTGTGTAACGCAATAGACACCCATTCAAAAGCCGGATTTTCTCCCAGAACTCACATCGTGTTTGAGCCGGGCCTGATCCGAAAGTGTAGAACCTTGCAGAAAAGTTGAATGCCAGATCCACAGAGGAGAAGTTTTCCTACGTTTTAGAGTTTGAATCACGTCTCTAGGTTAAAGCATGCCAGAGCAGCGGACGTTTGAAAAACGTTGAAAAAGTGCTTTTTTTCCAATTAATTCCATAGAAATGAATGGGTTTTTTTGGGGACAAGTGTGACTACTACTTTTGAGAAAATTATGTCTGTAGTGTGAAATTTGTGGCTGAAAACAGTTTAAGTTTGAAATTTTGAGCATGATGTGTGTGTTCTTGAGACAGCTTTTCCCTCTGCCCCGTCACTGGCCCCAATTGGCATGGTGATGGGCCTGAACAGGAGAGTTAAGAAACACACACAAGATTATGTCAGGTGTCTGCTGTAAATTGCTATGGACCAGGCCTCGAACAATGACAAATAACTCGACAACGGAAGCAGCTATTCACAAAATTCTTTCACAGTGAGCGCTAGAAGGGTCTCCTGAATAAAATGATGTATTTTTTTGTTTGTATTGTTAAAAATGAGGACGCTACAGGGAGTTAAAAACGAGTGACTTTTCAGCAACGTTTATACTGGGAGTCAATGAGGCCGCTCACCTGTGCTCTCCTCACTTTGAGGCTTGTCATTCAAAAACCGTAAATCCTATCGTTTAGGTAGACACATTGTGTGAATCAGGACAAGTTTTCCTACTACTTTTGAGAAAATCATGTCTGTAGAGTGAAATTTGTGGCTGAAAACAGAGTTTAAGCGAGAAAGTTTGACCTTTTTTTTGAACCTCTCTCCACTCTGACCTTAACGAGGTCCACTGGTGTGTAACGCAATAGACACCCATTCAAAAGCCGGATTTTCTCCCAGAAACCACATGGCGTTTGACCCGGGACTGATCCGAAAGTGTAGAACCTAGCAGAAAAGTTGAATGCCAGATCCACAGAGGAGAAGTTTTCCTACGTTTTAGAGTTTGAATCACGTCTCTAGGTGAAAGCATGCCAGAGCAGCGGACGTTTGAAAAACGTTGAAAAAGTGCTTTTTTTTCAATTAATTCCATAGAAATGAATGGGGTTTTTTTGGACGATTTTTTCGCGACTACGTCGCGAAAAAATCGTATTCTATAGAGAAAAGTAATAGCATAGCGAGTCCAATCGAGCCGCACGTTTTGATACATTGTTTGTCTGTGTGCGACGTACGGTTATTGTGTTACTCGAAATCAAAATTTGTGTAGGAAGAGTAACAAATATAACACTAGACCGGACAATTCCCCGGGGGAAATTGTGAGAGGATGCAGTGCGCGAAGCAATTCGGTCACGCATGTTTGCTGGCCGTGAATGTGTGACCCGCAATGATGTTTCAATGCAATGATTATGTGTGTGCTTGAGTCAGCAGCCGTCATGAATAAGAGCTATTCAAGAGTAGTGACTACAGGTGGAAATTAGCATGTACTGCTATAACCTGGGACAGACATCTGTCCTTACCACAAGGATAATGTTGAATTTGTGCACTGTCCCTTTTAAAAATAAAATAAACTCTAAGAAGAGTGTTTGTAGTTTGTATGTACGAACAGAAGTGTTCCTAATAAAGTGGGCGGCTAAGAACCTAGCAGAAAAGTTGAATGCCAGATCCACAGAGGAGAAGTTTTCCTACGTTTTAGTGTTTGAATCACGTCTCTAGGTGAAAGCATGCCAGAGCAGCGGACGTTTGAAAAACGTTGGAAAAGTGCTTTTTTTCCAATTAATTCCATAGAAATGAATGGGGTTTTTTTTGACGATTTTTTCGCGACTACGTCGCGAAAAAATCGTATTCTATAGAGAAAAGTAATGTACTGTTTGTTTGCATGTACTGCTATAACCTGGGACAGACATCTGTCCTTAACACAAGGATAATGTTTAATTTGTGCACTGTCCCTTTTAAAAATAAAATAAACTCTAAACTCTAAGAAGAGTGTTTGTAGTTTGTATGTACGAACAGAAGTGTTCCTAATAAAGTGGGCGGCTAAGGTGAGGCTGACACACAAGGGCTGGAGTTTTCTACTGTTTTTTTTATGAAGGACCAGGCCTCGAACAATGACAAATAACTCGACAACGGAAGCAGCTATTCACAAAATTCTTTCACATTGAGCGCTAGAAGGGTCTCCTGAATAAAATGATGTATTTTTTTTGTTTGTATTGTTAAAAATGAGGACGCTACAGGGAGTTAAAAACGAGTGACTTTTCAGCAACGTTTATACTGGGAGTCAATGAGGCCGCTCACCTGTGCTCTCCTCACTTTGAGGCTTGTCATTCAAAAACCGTAAATCCTATCATTTAGGTAGACACATTGAGTGAATCAGGACAAGTTTTCCTACTACTTTTGAGAAAATCATGTCTGTAGAGTGAAATTTGTGGCTGAAAACACGGTTTAAAAATAAAATAAACTCTAAACTCTAAGAAGAGTGTTTGTAGTTTGTATGTACGAACAGAAGTGTTCCTAATAAAGTGGGCGGCTAAGGTGAGGCTGACACACAAGGGCTGGAGTTTTCTACTGTTTTTTTATGAAGGACCAGGCCTCGAACAATAACAAATAACTCGACAACGGAAGCAGCTATTCACAAAATTCTTTCACAGTGAGCGCTAGAAGGGTCTCCTGAATAAAATGATGTATTTTTTTGTTTGTATTGTTAAAAATGAGGACGCTACAGGGAGTTAAAAACGAGTGACTTTTCAGCAACGTTTATACTGGGAGTCAATGAGGCCGCTCACCTGTGCTCTCCTCACTTTGAGGCTTGTCATTCAAAAACCGTAAATCCTATCGTTTAGGTAGACACATTGTGTGAATCAGGACAAGTTTTCCTACTACTTTTGAGAAAATCATGTCTGTAGAGTGAAATTTGTGGCTGAAAACACGGTTTAAGCGAGAAAGTTTGAGCTTTTTTTTGAAGCTGCCTACACTCTAAGCTTAATGACCCTCACTGGTGTGTAACGCAATAGACACCCATTCAAAAGCCGGATTTTCTCCCAGAAACCACATGGCGTTTGAACCGGGTCTGATCCGAAAGTGTAAAACCTAGCAGAAAAGTTGAATGCCAGATCCACAGAGGAGAAGTTTTCCTACGTTTTAGAGTTTGAATCACGTCTCTAGGTGAAAGCATGCCAGAGCAGTGGATGTTTGAAAAACGTTGAAAAAGTGCTTTTTTTTCAATTAATTCCATAGAAATGAATGGGGTTTTTTGAGACGATTTTTTCGCGACTACGTCGCGAAAAAATCGTATTCTGTAGAGAAAAGTAATAGCATAGCGAGTCCGATCGAGCCGCACGTTTTGATGCATTGTTTGTCTGTGTGCGACGTACGGTTATTGTGTTACTCGAAATCAAAATTTGTGTAGGAAGAGTAACAAATATAACACTAGACCGGACAATTCCCCGGGGGAAATTGTGAGAGGATGCAGTGCGCGAAGCAATTCGCTCACGCATGTTCGCTGGCCGTGAACGCGTGACCCGCAATGATGTTTCAATGCAATGATCGTGTGTGTGCTCGAGACAGCAGCCATCATGAAGAAGACCTATTCAAGAGTATGACCAAAGTGACTACAGGCGGAAATTAGCATGTACTGCTATAACCTGGGACAGACATCTGTCCTTAACACAAGGATAATGTTTAATTTGTGCACTGTCCCTTTTAAAAATAAAATAAACTCTAAACTCTAAGAAGAGTGTTTGTAGTTTGTATGTACGAACAGAAGTGTTCCTAATAAAGTGGGCGGCTAAGGTGAGGCTGACACACAAGGGCTGGAGTTTTCTACTGTTTTTTTCATGAAGGACCAGGCCTCGAACAATGACAAATAACTCGACAACGGAAGCAGCTATTCACAAAATTCTTTCACCGTGAGCGCTAGAAGGGTCTCCTGAATAAAATGATGTATTTTTTTGTTTGTATTGTTAAAAATGAGGACGCTACAGGGAGTTAAAAACGAGTGACTTTTCAGCAACGTTTATACTGGGAGTCAATGAGGCCGCTCACCTGTGCTCTCCTCACTTTGAGGCTTGTCATTCAAAAACCGTAAATCCTATCGTTTAGGTAGACACATTGTGTGAATCAGGACAAGTTTTCCTACTACTTTTGAGAAAATCATGTCTGTAGAGTGAAATTTGTGGCGGAAAACACGGTTTAAGCGAGAAAGTTTGAGCTTTTTTTTGAAGCCGCCTACACTCTAAGCGTAACGACCCTCACTGGTGTGTAACGCAATAGACACCCATTCAAAAGCCGGATTTTCTCCCAGAAACCACATGGCGTTTGAACCGGGACTGATCCGAAAGTGTAAAACCTAGCAGAAAAGTTGAATGCCAGATCCACAGAGGAGAAGTTTTCCTACGTTTTAGAGTTTGAATCATGTCTCTAGGTGAAAGCATGCCAGAGCAACGGATGTTTGAAAAACGTTGAAAAAGTGCTTTTTTTTCAATTAATTCCATAGAAATGAATGGGGTTTTTTGGGGCGATTTTTTCACGACTACGTCGCGAAAAAATCGTATTCTATAGAGAAAAGTAATGTACTGTTTGTTTGCATGTACTGCTATAACCTGGGACAGACATCTGTCCTTAACACAAGGATAATGTTTAATTTGTGCACTGTCCCTTTTAAAAATAAAATAAACTCTAAACTCTAAGAAGAGTGTTTGTAGTTTGTATGTACGAACAGAAGTGTTCCTAATAAAGTGGGCGGCTAAGGTGAGGCTGACACATCAAGGGCTGGAGTTTTCTACTGTTTTTTTATGAAGGACCAGGCCTCGAACAATGACAAATAACTCGACAACGGAAGCAGCTATTCACAAAATTCTTTCACAGTGAGCGCTAGAAGGGTCTCCTGAATAAAATGATGTATTTTTTTCTTTGTATTGTTAAAAATGAGGACGCTACAGGGAGTTAAAAACGAGTGACTTTTCAGCAACATTTATACTGGGAGTCAATGAGGCCGCTCACCTGTGCTCTCCTCACTTTGAGGCTTGTCATTCAAAAACCGTAAATCCTACCGTTTAGGTAGACACATTGTGTGAATCAGGACAAGTTTTCCTACTACTTTTGAGAAAATCATGTCTGTAGAGTGAAATTTGTGGCTGAAAACGGAGTTTAAGCGAGAAAGTTTGACCTTTTTTTTGAAGCCGCCTACACTCTAAGTTTAACGACCCTCACTGGTGTGTAACGCAATAGACACCCATTCAAAAGCCGGATTTTCTCCCAGAAACCACATGGCGTTTGAACCGGGCCTGATCCGAAAGTGTAAAACCTAGCAGAAAAGTTGAATGCCAGATCCACAGAGGAGAAGTTTTCCTACGTTTTAGAGTTTGAATCATGTCTCTAGGTGAAAGCATGCCAGAGCAGTGGATGTTTGAAAAACATTGAAAAAGTGCTTTTTTTTCAATTAATTCCATAGAAATGAATGGGGTTTTTTGGGGCGATTTTTTCGCGACTACGTCGCGAAAAAATCGTATTCTACAGAGAAAAGTAATAGCATAGCGAGTCCGATCGAGCCGCACGTTTTGATATATTGTTTGTCTGTGTGCGACGTACGGTTATTGAGTTATTCGAAATCAAAACTTGCGTAGGAATAATAAGAAGAAGAAGAAGAAGAAGAAATACGTAGAAGAACAATAGTTGCAGTGCTTTGCACTGCAACCTATGGGCTCCCCTAGGGGAGCCCATAGGTTGCTGTGCTGCAGCACTGCATCCTAACTAGACCGGACAATTCCCCGGGGGGAAATTGTGAGAGGATGCAGTGCGCGAAGCAATTCGGTCACGCATGTTTGCTGGCCGTGAATGTGTGACCCGCAATGACGTTTCAATGCAATGATTATGTGTGTGCTTGAGACAGCAGCCGTCATGAAGAAGAGCTATTCAACAGTATGACCAAAGTGACTACAGGCGGAAATTAGCATGTACTGCTATAACCTGGGACAGACATCTGTCCTTAGCACAAGGATAATGTTTAATTTGTGCACTGTCCCTTTTAAAAATAAAATGAACTCTAAACTCTAAGAAGAGTGGTTGTAGTTTGTATGTACGAACAGAAGTGTTCCTAATAAAGTGGGCGGCTAAGGTGAAGTGTCATGCTGACCGAGGCTGTTTTTCTGTCACGTTTATAATGGGTGTCAATGAGGCCATTCGGCTGCCCTCTTCTCAGTTTGAGGCTTGTCATTAAAAAACTGTAAATCCTATCGTTTAGGTAGACACATTGTGTGAATCAGGACAAGTTTTCCTACTACTTTTGAGAAAATCAAGTCTGTAGAGTGAAATTTGTGGCTGAAAACAGAGTTTAAGCGAGAAAGTTTGACCTTTTTTTTTAACCTCTCTCCACTCTGAGCATAACGAGGTCCACTGGTGTGTAACGCAATAGACACCCATAAAAAGCCGGATTTTCTCCCGGAACCAACATGGCGTTTGAGCCGGGACTGATCCGAAAGTGTAGAACCTAGCAGAAAAGTTGAAGGCCAGATCCTCAGAGGAGAAGTTTTCCTACGTTATAGAGTTTGAATCACGTCTCTAGGTGAAAGCATGCCAGAGCAGCGGATGTTTGAAAAACGTTGAAAAAGTGCTTTTTTTTCAATTAATTCCATAGAAATGAATGGGGATTGTTTGGACGATTTTTTCGCGACTACGTCGCGAAAAAATCGTATTCTATAGAGAAAAGTAATAGCATAGCGAGTCCGATCGAGCCGCACGTTTTGATACATTGTTTGTCTGTGTGCGACGTACGGTTATTGTGTTACTCGAAATCAAAATTTGTGTAGGAAGAGTAACAAATATAACACTAGACCGGACAATTCCCCGGGGGAAATTGTGAGAGGATGCAGTGCGCGAAGCAATTCGCTCACGCATGTTCGCTGGCCGTGAACGTGTGACCCGCAATGATGTTTCAATGCAATGATCGTGTGTGTGCTCGAGACAGCAGCCATCATGAAGAAGACCTATTCAAGAGTATGACCAAAGTGACTACAGGCGGAAATTAGCATGTACTGCTATAACCTGGGACAGACATCTGTCCTTAACACAAGGATAATGTTTAATTTGTGCACTGTCCCTTTTAAAAATAAAATAAACTCTAAACTCTAAGAAGAGTGTTTGTAGTTTGTATGTACGAACAGAAGTGTTCCTAATAAAGTGGGCGGCTAAGGTGAGGCTGACACACAAGGGCTGGAGTTTTCTACTGTTTTTTTTATGAAGGACCAGGCCTCGAACAATGACAAATAACTCGACAACGGAAGCAGCTATTCACAAAATTCTTTCACAGTGAGCGCTAGAAGGGTCTCCTGAATAAAATGATGTATTTTTTTGTTTGTATTTTTAAAAATGACGACGCTACAGGGAGTTAAAAACGAGTGACTTTTCAGCAACGTTTATACTGGGAGTCAATGAGGCCGCTCACCTGTGCTCTCCTCACTTTGAGGCTTGTCATTCAAAAACCGTAAATCCTATCGTGTAGGTAGACACATTGTGTGAATCAGGACAAGTTTTCCTACTACTTTTGAGAAAATCATGTCTGTAGAGTGAAATTTGTGGCTGAAAACACGGTTTAAGCGAGAAAGTTTGAGCTTTTTTTTGAAGCCGCCTACACTCTAAGCTTAAAGACCCTCACTGGTGTGTAACGCAATAGACACCCATTCAAAAGCCGGATTTTCTCCCAGAAACCACATGGCGTTTGAACCGGGACTGATCCGAAAGTGTAAAACCTAGCAGAAAAGTTGAATGCCAGATCCACAGAGGAGAAGTTTTCCTACGTTTTAGAGTTTGAATCATGTCTCTAGGTGAAAGCATGCCAGAGCAACGGATGTTTGAAAAACGTTGAAAAAGTGCTTTTTTTTCAATTAATTCCATAGAAATGAATGGGGTTTTTTGGGGCGATTTTTTCACGACTACGTCGCGAAAAAATCGTATTCTATAGAGAAAAGTAATGTACTGTTTGTTTGCATGTACTGCTATAACCTGGGACAGACATCTGTCCTTAACACAAGGATAATGTTTAATTTGTGCACTGTCCCTTTTAAAAATAAAATAAACTCTAAACTCTAAGAAGAGTGTTTGTAGTTTGTATGTACGAACAGAAGTGTTCCTAATAAAGTGGGCGGCTAAGGTGAGGCTGACACACAAGGGCTGGAGTTTTCTACTGTTTTTTTTATGAAGGACCAGGCCTCGAACAATGACAAATAACTCGACAACGGAAGCAGCTATTCACAAAATTCTTTCACAGTGAGCGCTAGAAGGGTCTCCTGAATAAAATGATGTATTTTTTTGTTTGTATTGTTAAAAATGAGGACGCTACAGGGAGTTAAAAACGAGTGACTTTTCAGCAACGTTTATACTGGGAGTCAATGAGGCCGCTCACCTGTGCTCTCCTCACTTTGAGGCTTGTCATTCAAAAACCGTAAATCCTATCGTTTAGGTAGACACATTGTGTGAATCAGGACAAGTTTTCCTACTACTTTTGAGAAAATCATGTCTGTAGAGTGAAATTTGTGGCTGAAAACAGAGTTTAAGCGAGAAAGTTTGACCTTTTTTTTGAACCTCTCTCCACTCTGACCTTAACGAGGTCCACTGGTGTGTAACGCAATAGACACCCATTCAAAAGCCGGATTTTCTCCCAGAAACCACATGGCGTTTGACCCGGGACTGATCCGAAAGTGTAGAACCTAGCAGAAAAGTTTAATGCCAGATCCACAGAGGAGAAGTTTTCCTACGTTTTAGAGGTTGAATCACGTCTCTAGGTGAAAGCATGCCAGAGCAGCGGATGTTTGAAAAACGTTGAAAAAGTGCTTTTTTTTCAATTAATTCCATAGAAATGAATGGGGTTTTTTTGGGACAAGTGTGACTACTACTTTTGAGAAAATTATGTCTGTAGTGTGAAATTTGTGGCTGAAAACAGTTTAAGTTTGAAATTTTGAGCATGATGTGTGTGTTCTTGAGACAGCTGTTCCCTCTGCCCCGTCACTGGCCCCAATTGGCATGGTGATGGGCCTGAACAGGAGAGTTAAGAAACACACACAAGATTATGTCAGGTGTCTGCTGTAAATTGCTATGGACCAGGCCTCGAACAATGACAAATAACTCGACAACGGAAGCAGCTATTCACAAAATTCTTTCACAGTGAGCGCTAGAAGGGTCTCCTGAATAAAATGATGTATTTTTTTGTTTGTATTGTTAAAAATGAGGACGCTACAGGGAGTTAAAAACGAGTGACTTTTCAGCAACGTTTATACTGGGAGTCAATGAGGCCGCTCACCTGTGCTCTCCTCACTTTGAGGCTTGTCATTCGAAAACCGTAAATCCTATCGTTTAGGTAGACACATTGTGTGAATCAGGACAAGTTTTCCTACTACTTTTGAGAAAATCATGTCTGTAGAGTGAAATTTGTGGCTGAAAACACGGTTTAAGCGAGAAAGTTTGAGCTTTTTTTTGAAGCCGCCTACACTCTAAGATTAACGACCATCACTGGTGTGTAACGCAATAGACACCCATTCAAAAGCCGGATTTTCTCCCAGAATTCACATCGTGTTTGAGCCGGGCCTGATCCGAAAGTGTAGAACCTTGCAGAAAAGTTGAATGCCAGATCCACAGAGGAGAAGTTTTCCTACGTTTTAGAGTTTGAATCACGTCTCTAGGTTAAAGCATGCCAGAGCAGCGGACGTTTGAAAAACGTTGAAAAAGTGCTTTTTTTCCAATTAATTCCATAGAAATGAATGGGGTTTTTTTGGGACAAGTGTGACTACTACTTTTGAGAAAATTATGTCTGTAGTGTGAAATTTGTGGCTGAAAACAGTTTAAGTTTGAAATTTTGAGCATGATGTGTGTGTTCTTGAGACAGCTTTTCCCTCTGCCCCGTCACTGGCCCCAATTGGCATGGTGATGGGCCTGAACAGGAGAGTTAAGAAACACACACAAGATTATGTCAGGTGTCTGCTGTAAATTGCTATGGACCAGGCCTCGAACAATGACAAATAACTCGACAACGGAAGCAGCTATTCACAAAATTCTTTCACAGTGAGCGCTAGAAGGGTCTCCTGAATAAAATGATGTATTTTTTTGTTTGTATTGTTAAAAATGAGGACGCTACAGGGAGTTAAAAACGAGTGACTTTTCAGCAACGTTTATACTGGGAGTCAATGAGGCCGCTCACCTGTGCTCTCCTCACTTTGAGGCTTGTCATTCAAAAACCGTAAATCCTATGGTTTAGGTAGACACATTGTGTGAATCAGGACAAGTTTTCCTACTACTTTTGAGAAAATCATGTCTGTAGAGTGAAATTTGTGGCTGAAAACAGAGTTTAAGCGAGAAAGTTTGACCTTTTTTTTCAAACTGTCTACACTCTAAGATAATGACCTTCACTGGTGTGTAACGCAATAGACACCCATTCAAAAGCCGGATTTTCTCCCAGAAACCACATGGCGGTTGAGCCGGGACTGATCCGAAAGTGTAGAACCTAGCAGAAAGGTTTAATGCCAGATCCACAGAGGAGAAGTTTTCCTACGTTTTAGAGGTTGAATCACGTCTCTAGGTGAAAGCATGCCAGAGCAGCGGATGTTTGAAAAACGTTGAAAAAGTGCTTTTTTTTCAATTAATTCCATAGAAATGAATGGGGTTTTTTGGGGCGATTTTTTCGCGACTACGTCGCGAAAAAATCATAAACTGTAGAGAAAAGTAATAGCATAGCGAGTCCGATCGAGCCGCACGTTTTGATGTATTGTTTGTCTGTGTGCGACGTACGGATATTGAGTTAATCGAAATCAAAATTTGTGTAGGAAGAGTAACAAATATAACACTAGACCGGACAATTCCCCGGGGGAAATTGTGAGAGGATGCAGTGCGCGAAGCAATTCGCTCACGCATGTTTGCTGGCCGTGAACGTGTGACCCGCAATGATGTTTCAATGCAATGATTATGTGTGTGCTTGAGACAGCAGCCGTCATGAAGAAGAGCTATTCAACAGTATAAACAAAGTGACTACAGGCGGAAATTAGCATGTACTGCTATAACCTGGGACAGACATCTGTCCTTACCACAAGGATAATGTTTAATTTGTGCACTGTCCCTTTTAAAAATAAAATAAACTCTAAGAAGAGTGGTTGTAGTTTGTATGTACGAACAGAAGTGTTCCTAATAAAGTGGGCGGCTAAGGTGAGGCCATTTGGCTGCCCTCTTCTCACTTTGAGGCTTCTCATTCAAAAATTGTAAATCCTATCATTTAGATAGACACATTGTGTGAATCAGGACAAGTTTTCCTACTACTTTTGAGAAAATCATGTCTGTAGAGTGAAATTTGTGGATGAAAACACAGTTTAAGCGAGAAAGTTTGAGCTTTTTTTCCAAGCTGTCTACACTCTAAGCTTAACGACCTTCACTGGTGTGTAACGCAATAGACACCCATTCAAAAGCCCGATTTTCTCCCACAACCCACATGGCGTTTGAGCCGGGACTGATCCAAAAGTGTAGAACCTAGCAGAAAAGTTGAATGCCAGATCCACAGAGGAGAAGTTTTCCTACGTTTTAGAGTTTGAATCACGTCTCTAGGTGAAAGCATGCCAGAGCAGTGGATGTTTGAAAAAGTGCTTTTTTTTCCAATTAATTCCAAATGAATGGGGTTTTTTTGGGACAAGTGTGACCACTACTTTTGAGAAAATTATGTCTGTAGTGTGAAATTTGTGGCTGAAAACAGTTTAAGTTTGAAATTTTGAGCATGATTTGTGTGTGCTTGAGACAGCTTTTCCCTCTGCCCCGTCACTGGCCCCAATTGGCATGGTGATGGGCCTGAACAGGAGAGTTAAGAGACACAGACAAGATTTTGTCAGGTGTCTGTCTGCTGTGTTTTGCTAAGGAGTAGGCCTCGAACAATCACAAATAACTTGACAACGAAAGCAGCTATTCACAAAATTCTTTCACAGTGAGCGCTAGAAGGGTCTCCTGAATAGACTGATGTAATTTTTTTGTCTGTATTGTTAAAAATGAGGACGCTACAGGGAGTTAAAAACGAGTGACTTTTCAGCAACGTTTATAATGGGAGTCAATGAGGCCGCTCACCTGTGCTCTCCTCACTTTGAGGCTTGTCATTCAAAAACAGTAAATCCTATCGTTTAGGTAGACACATTGTGTGAATCAGGACAAGTTTTCCTACTACTTTTGAGAAAATCATGTCTGTAGAGTGAAATTTGTGGCTGAAAACAGAGTTTAAGCGAGAAAGTTTGACCTTTTTTTTGAACCTCTCTCCACTCTGAGCTTAAGGAGGTCCACTGGTGTGTAACGCAATAGACACCCATTCAAAAGCCGGATTTTCTCCCGGAACCCACATGGCGTTTGACCCGGGACTGATCCGAAAGTGTAGAACCTAGCAGAAAAGTTGAATGCCAGATCCACAGAGGAGAAGTTTTCCTACGTTTTAGAGTTTGAATCACGTCTCTAGGTGAAAGCATGCCAGAGCAGCGGATGTTTGAAAAAGTGCTTTTTTTTCAATTAATTCCATAGAAATGAATGGGGTTTTTTTGGACGATTTTTTCGCGACTACGTCGCGAAAAAATCGTATTCTATAGAGAAAAGTAATAGCATAGCGAGTCCGATCGAACCGCACGTTTTGATACATTGTTTGTCTGTGTGCGACGTACGGTTATTGTGTTACTCGAAATCAAAATTTGTGTAGGAAGAGTAACAAATATAACACTAGACCGGATAATTCCCCGGGGGAAATTGTGAGAGGATGCAGTGCGCGAAGCAATTCGCTCACGCATGTTCGCTGGCCGTGAACGTGTGACCCGCAATGATGTTTCAATGCAATGATCGTGTGTGTGCTCGAGACAGCAGCCGTCATGAAGAAGACCTATTCAAGAGTATGACCAAAGTGACTACAGGCGGAAATTAGCATGTACTGCTATAACCTGGGACAGACATCTGTCCTTAACACAAGGATAATGTTTAATTTGTGCACTGTCCCTTTTAAAAATAAAATAAACTCTAAACTCTAAGAAGAGTGTTTGTAGTTTGTATGTACGAACAGAAGTGTTCCTAATAAAGTGGGCGGCTAAGGTGAGGCCTGTCGGCTGCCCTCCTCTCAGTTTCTCAGAGCAGCGGATGTTTGAAAAAGTGCTTTTTTTTCCAATTAATTCCATAGAAATGAATGGGTTTTTTTTGGGACAAGTGTGACTACTACTTTTGAGAAAATTATGTCTGTAGTGTGAAATTTGTGGCTGAAAACAGTTTAAGTTTGAAATTTTTAGCATGATGTGTGTGTTCTTGAGACAGCTTTTCCCTCTGCCCCGTCACTGGCCCCAATTGGCATGGTGATGGGCCTGAACAGGAGAGTTAAGAAACACACACAAGTTTATGTCAGGTGTCTGCTGTAAATTGCTATGGACCAGGCCTCGAACAATGACAAATAACTCGACAACGGAAGCAGCTATTCACAAAATTCTTTCACAGTGAGCGCTAGAAGGGTCTCCTGAATAAAATGATGTATTTTTTTGTTTGTATTGTTAAAAATGAGGACGCTACAGGGAGTTAAAAACGAGTGACTTTTCAGCAACGTTTATACTGGGAGTCAATGAGGCCGCTCACCTGTGCTCTCCTCACTTTGAGGCTTGTCATTCAAAAACCGTAAATCCTATCGTTTAGGTAGACACATTGTGTGAATCAGGACAAGTTTTCCTACTACTTTTGAGAAAATCATGTCTGTAGAGTGAAATTTGTGGCTGAAAACACGGTTTAAGCGAGAAAGTTTGAGCTTTTTTTTGAAGCCGCCTACACTCTAAGCTTAAAGACCCTCACTGGTGTGTAACGCAATAGACACCCATTCAAAAGCCGGATTTTCTCCCAGAAACCACATGGCGTTTGAACCGGGACTGATCCGAAAGTGTAAAACCTAGCAGAAAAGTTGAATGCCAGATCCACTGAGGAGAAGTTTTCCTACGTTTTAGAGTTTGAATCATGTCTCTAGGTGAAAGCATGCCAGAGCAACGGATGTTTGAAAAACGTTGAAAAAGTGCTTTTTTTTCAATTAATTCCATAGAAATGAATGGGGTTTTTTGGGGCGATTTTTTCACGACTACGTCGCGAAAAAATCGTATTCTATAGAGAAAAGTAATGTACTGTTTGTTTGCATGTACTGCTATAACCTGGGACAGACATCTGTCCTTAACACAAGGATAATGTTTAATTTGTGCACTGTTCCTTTTAAAAATAAAATAAACTCTAAACTCTAAGAAGAGTGTTTGTAGTTTGTATGTACGAACAGAAGTGTTCCTAATAAAGTGGGCGGCTAAGGTGAGGCTGACACATCAAGGGCTGGAGTTTTCTACTGTTTTTTTATGAAGGACCAGGCCTCGAACAATGACAAATAACTCGACAACGGAAGCAGCTATTCACAAAATTCTTTCACAGTGAGCGCTAGAAGGGTCTCCTGAATAAAACGATGTATTTTTTTGTTTGTATTGTTAAAAATGAGGACGCTACAGGGAGTTAAAAACGAGTGACTTTTCTATCCCGTTTATAATGCATGTCAATGAGCTAACACACACAAGGTCTTGAATTTTGTGCTGTTTTTTACTACGGACCAGACCTCAAACAATGACAAATAACTCGACAACGAAAGCAGCTATTCACAAAATTCTTTCACAGTGAGCGCTAGAAGGGTCTCCTGAATAAAATGATGTATTTTTTTGTTTGTATTGTTAAAAATGAGGACGCTACAGGGAGTTAAAAACGAGTGACTTTTCAGCAACATTTATACTGGGAGTCAATGAGGCCGCTCACCTGTGCTCTCCTCACTTTGAGGCTTGTCATTCAAAAACCGTAAATCCTACCGTTTAGGTAGACACATTGTGTGAATCGGGACAAGTTTTCCTACTACTTTTGAGAAAATCATGTCTGTAGAGTGAAATTTGTGGCTGAAAACGGAGTTTAAGCGAGAAAGTTTGACCTTTTTTTTGAAGCCGCCTACACTCTAAGTTTAACGACCCTCACTGGTGTGTAACGCAATAGACACCCATTCAAAAGCCGGATTTTCTCCCAGAAACCACATGGCGTTTGAACCGGGCCTGATCCGAAAGTGTAAAACCTAGCAGAAAAGTTGAATGCCAGATCCACAGAGGAGAAGTTTTCCTACGTTTTAGAGTTTGAATCATGTCTCTAGGTGAAAGCATGCCAGAGCAGTGGATGTTTGAAAAACATTGAAAAAGTGCTTTTTTTTCAATTAATTCCATAGAAATGAATGGGGTTTTTTGGGGCGATTTTTTCGCGACTACGTCGCGAAAAAATCGTATTCTATAGAGTAAAGTAATAGCATAGCGAGTCCGATCGAGCCGCACGTTTTGATATATTGTTTGTCTGTGTGCGACGTACGGTTATTGAGTTATTCGAAATCAAAATTTGCGTAGGAATAATAAGAAGAAGAAGAAGAAGAAGAAATACGTAGAAGAACAATAGTTGCAGTGCTTTGCACTGCAACCTATGGGCTCCCCTAGGGGAGCCCATAGGTTGCTGTGCTGCAGCACTGCATCCTAACTAGACCGGACAATTCCCCGGGGGAAATTGTGAGAGGATGCAGTGCGCGAAGCAATTCGGTCACGCATGTTCGCTGGCCGTGAACGTGTGACCCGCAATGATGTTTCAATGCAATGATTATGTGTGTGCTTGAGACAGCAGCCGTCATGAAGAAGAGCTATTCAACAGTACAACCAAAGTGACTACAGGCGGAAATTAGCATGTACTGCTATAACCTGGGACAGACATCTGTCCTTACCACAAGGATAATGTTTAATTTGTGCACTGTCCCTTTTAAAAATAAAATAAACTCTAAACTCTAAGAAGAGTGTTTGTAGTTTGTATGTACGAACAGAAGTGTTCCTAATAAAGTGGGCGGCTAAGGTGAGGCTAAGACACACAAGGGCTGGAGTTTTCTACTGTTTTTTTTATGAAGGACCAGGCCTCGAACAATGACAAATAACTCGACAACGGAAGCAGCTATTCACAAAATTCTTTCACAGTGAGCGCTAGAAGGGTCTCCTGAATAAAATGATGTATTTTTTTGTTTGTAGTCTTAAAAATAACGACACTAGAGCGATTTAAAAACGAGTGACTTTTCTGTCACGTTTACAATGGGTTTCAATGAAGCCTGTCAGCTGCCCTGTCCTCAGTTTGACGCTTGTCATTCAAAAACCGTAAATCCTATCGTTTAGGTAGACACATTGTGTGAATCAGGACAAGTTTTCCTACTACTTTTGAGAAAATCATGTCTGTAGAGTGAAATTTGTGGATGAAAACACAGTTTAAGTGAGAAATTTTGAGCTTTTTTTTGAAGCCGCCTACACTCTGAGTTAACGAGGCGCACTGGTGTGTAACGCAATAGACATCCATTCAAAAGCCGGATTTTCTCCCAGAACACACATGGCGTTTGACCCGGGACTGATCCGAAAGTGTAGAACCTAGCAGAAAAGTTGAATGCCAGATCCACAGAGGAGAAGTTTTCCTACGTTTTAGAGTTTGAATCACGTCTCTAGGTGAAAGCATGCCAGAGCAGTGGACGTTTGAAAAACGTTGAAAAAGTGCTTTTTTTTCAATTAATTCCATAGAAATGAATGGGGTTTTTTTGGACGATTTTTTCGCGACTACGTCGCGAAAAAATCGTATTCTGTAGAGGAAAGTAATAGCATAGCGAGTCCGATCGAGCCGCACGTTTTGATATATTGTTTGTCTGTGTGCGACGTACGGTTGTGTGACCTGCTATGAAGCTACAATGCCATGATTTATGTGTGTGCTTGAGACAGCCGGCCCCTCCCCTCTGTGCTCGCTTACTGAAGCCAGTAAGCATGGTGACAGGCCTGAGCAAGATTTTATCAGGTGTCTGCTGTAAATTGCTATGGACCAGGCCTCGAACAATGACAAATAACTCGACAACGGAAGCAGCTATTCACAAAATTCTTTCACAGTGAGCGCTAGAAGGGTCTCCTGAATAAAATGATGTATTTTTTTGTTTGTACTTTTAAAAATAACGACACTAGAGCGATTTAAAAACGAGTGACTTTTCTCTCACCTTTACAATGGGAGTCAATGAGGCCGCTCACCTGTGCTCTCCTCACTTTGAGGCTTGTCATTCAAAAACCGTAAATCCTATCGTTTAGGTAGACACATTGTGTGAATCAGGACAAGTTTTCCTACTACTTTTGAGAAAATCATGTCTGTAGAGTGAAATTTGTGGCTGAAAACAGAGTTTAAGCGAGAAAGTTTGACCTTTTTTTTCAAACTGTCTACACTCTAAGATAACGACCTTCACTGGTGTGTAACGCAATAGACACCCATTCAAAAGCCGGATTTTCTCCCAGAAACCACATGGCGGTTGAGCCGGGACTGATCCGAAAGTGTAGAACCTAGCAGAAAAGTTTAATGCCAGATCCACAGAGGAGAAGTTTTCCTACGTTTTAGAGTTTGAATCACGTCTCTAGGTGAAAGCATGCCAGAGCAGCGGATGTTTGAAAAAGTGCTTTTTTTTCAATTAATTCCATAGAAATGAATGGGGTTTTTTGGGGCGATTTTTTCGCGACTACGTCGCGAAAAAATCGTAATCTATAGAGAAAAGTAATAGCATAGCGAGTCCGATCGAGCCGCACGTTTTGATATATTGTTTGTCTGTGTGCGACGTACGGTTATTGAGTTATTCGAAATCAAAATTTGCGTAGGAATAAGAAGAAGAAGAAGAAGAAGAAGAAGAAGAAATACGTAGAAGAACAATAGTTGCAGTGCTTTGCACTGCAACCTATGGGCTCCCCTAGGGGAGCCCATAGGTTGCTGTGCTGCAGCACTGCATCCTAACTAGACCGGACAATTCCCCGGGGGAAATTGTGAGAGGATGCAGTGCGCGAAGCAATTCGCTCACGCATGTTCGCTGGCCGTGAACGTGTGACCCGCAATGATGTTTCAATGCAATGATCGTGTGTGTGCTCGAGACAGCAGCCATCATGAAGAAGACCTATTCAAGAGTATGACCAAAGTGACTACAGGCGGAAATTAGCATGTACTGCTATAACCTGGGACAGACATCTGTCCTTACCACAAGGATAATGTTTAATTTGTGCACTGTCCCTTTTAAAAATAAAATAAACTCTAAACTCTAAGAAGAGTGTTTGTAGTTTGTATGTACGAACAGAAGTGTTCCTAATAAAGTGGGCGGCTAAGGTGAGGCTGACACACAAGGGCTGGAGTTTTCTACTGTTTTTTTTATGAAGGACCAGGCCTCGAACAATGACAAATAACTCGACAACGGAAGCAGCTATTCACAAAATTCTTTCACAGTGAGCGCTAGAAGGGTCTCCTGAATAAAATGATGTATTTTTTTGTTTGTATTGTTAAAAATGAGGACGCTACAGGGAGTTAAAAACGAGTGACTTTTCAGCAACGTTTATACTGGGAGTCAATGAGGCCGCTCACCTGTGCTCTCCTCACTTTGAGGCTTGTCATTCAAAAACCGTAAATCCTATCGTTTAGGTAGACACATTGTGTGAATCAGGACAAGTTTTCCTACTACTTTTGAGAAAATCATGTCTGTAGAGTGAAATTTGTGGCTGAAAACAGAGTTTAAGCGAGAAAGTTTGACCTTCTTTTTGAAGCCGCCTACACTCTGAGTTAACGAGGCGCACTGGTGTGTAACGCAATAGACACCCATTCAAAAGCCGGATTTTCTCCCAGAAACCACATGGCGTTTGACCCGGGACTGATCCGAAAGTGTAGAACCTAGCAGAAAAGTTGAATGCCAGATCCACAGAGGAGAAGTTTTCCTACGTTTTAGAGTTTGAATCACGTCTCTAGGTGAAAGCATGCCAGAGCAGCGGATGTTTGAAAAACGTTGAAAAAGTGCTTTTTTTCAAATTAATTCCATAGAAATGAATGGGGTTTTTTTGGACAATTTTTTCGCGACTACGTCGCGAAAAAATCATTTTCTATAGAGAAAAGTAATAGCATAGCGAGTCCGATCGAGCCGCACGTTTTGATATATTGTTTGTCTGTGTGCAACGTACGGTTATTGAGTTAATCGAAATCGAAATTTGCGTAGGAAGAGTAACAAATATAACATAAAAACGAGTGACTTTTCAGCAACGTTTATACTGGGAGTCAATGAGGCCGCTCACCTGTGCTCTCCTCACTTTGAGGCTTGTCATTCAAAAACCGTAAATCCTATCGTTTAGGTAGACACATTGTGTGAATCAGGACAAGTTTTCCTACTACTTTTGAGAAAATCATGTCTGTAGAGTGAAATTTGTGGCTGAAAACACGGTTTAAAAATAAAATAAACTCTAAACTCTAAGAAGAGTGTTTGTAGTTTGTATGTACGAACAGAAGTGTTCCTAATAAAGTGGGCGGCTAAGGTGAGGCTGACACAAGGGCTGGAGTTTTCTACTGTTTTTTTTATGAAGGACCAGGCCTCGAACAATGACAAATAACTCGACAACGGAAGCAGCTATTCACAAAATTCTTTCACAGTGAGCGCTAGAAGGGTCTCCTGAATAAAATGATGTATTTTTTTGTTTGTATTGTTAAAAATGAGGACGCTACAGGGAGTTAAAAACGAGTGACTTTTCAGCAACGTTTATACTGGGAGTCAATGAGGCCGCTCACCTGTGCTCTCCTCACTTTGAGGCTTGTCATTCAAAAACCGTAAATCCTACCGTTTCGGTAGACACATTGTGTGAATCAGGACAAGTTTTCCTACTACTTTTGAGAAAATCATGTCTGTAGAGTGAAATTTGTGGCTGAAAACACGGTTTAAAAATAAAATAAACTCTAAACTCTAATAAGAGTGTTTGTAGTTTGTATGTACGAACAGAAGTGTTCCTAATAAAGTGGGCGGCTAAGGTGAGGCTGACACACAAGGGCTGGAGTTTTCTACTGTTTTTTTTATGAAGGACCAGGCCTCGAACAATGACAAATAACTCGACAACGGAAGCAGCTATTCACAAAATTCTTTCACAGTGAGCGCTAGAAGGGTCTCCTGAATAAAATGATGTATTTTTTTGTTTGTATTGTTAAAAATGA
This sequence comes from Neoarius graeffei, assembly GCF_027579695.1. Classification (NCBI taxonomy): domain Eukaryota; kingdom Metazoa; phylum Chordata; class Actinopteri; order Siluriformes; family Ariidae; genus Neoarius; species Neoarius graeffei. The sequence goes on along the minus strand of NC_083590.1, from coordinate 45,894,394 downwards.
GGACGCTACAGGGAGTTAAAAACGAGTGACTTTTCAGCAACGTTTATACTGGGAGTCAATGAGGCCGCTCACCTGTGCTCTCCTCACTTTGAGGCTTGTCATTCGAAAACCGTAAATCCTATCGTTTAGGTAGACACATTGTGTGAATCAGGACAAGTTTTCCTACTACTTTTGAGAAAATCATGTCTGTAGAGTGAAATTTGTGGCAGAAAACACGGTTTAAGCGAGAAAGTTTGAGCTTTTTTTTGAAGCCGCCTACACTCTAAGATTAACGACCATCACTGGTGTGTAACGCAATAGACACCCATTCAAAAGCCGGATTTTCTCCCAGAACTCACATCGTGTTTGAGCCGGGCCTGATCCGAAAGTGTAGAACCTTGCAGAAAAGTTGAATGCCAGATCCACAGAGGAGAAGTTTTCCTACGTTTTAGAGTTTGAATCACGTCTCTAGGTTAAAGCATGCCAGAGCAGCGGACGTTTGAAAAACGTTGAAAAAGTGCTTTTTTTCCAATTAATTCCATAGAAATGAATGGGTTTTTTTTGGGACAAGTGTGACTACTACTTTTGAGAAAATTATGTCTGTAGTGTGAAATTTGTGGCTGAAAACAGTTTAAGTTTGAAATTTTGAGCATGATGTGTGTGTTCTTGAGACAGCTTTTCCCTCTGCCCCGTCACTGGCCCCAATTGGCATGGTGATGGGCCTGAACAGGAGAGTTAAGAAACACACACAAGATTATGTCAGGTGTCTGCTGTAAATTGCTATGGACCAGGCCTCGAACAATGACAAATAACTCGACAACGGAAGCAGCTATTCACAAAATTCTTTCACAGTGAGCGCTAGAAGGGTCTCCTGAATAAAATGATGTATTTTTTTGTTTGTATTGTTAAAAATGAGGACGCTACAGGGAGTTAAAAACGAGTGACTTTTCAGCAACGTTTATACTGGGAGTCAATGAGGCCGCTCACCTGTGCTCTCCTCACTTTGAGGCTTGTCATTCGAAAACCGTAAATCCTATCGTTTAGGTAGACACATTGTGTGAATCAGGACAAGTTTTCCTACTACTTTTGAGAAAATCATGTCTGTAGAGTGAAATTTGTGGCAGAAAACACGGTTTAAGCGAGAAAGTTTGAGCTTTTTTTTGAAGCCGCCTACACTCTAATCTTAACGACCCTCACTGGTGTGTAACGCAATAGACACCCATTCAAAAGCCGGATTTTCTCCCAGAAACCACATGGTGTTTGAACCGGGCCTGATCCGAAAGTGTAAAACCTAGCAGAAAAGTTGAATGCCAGATCCACAGAGGAGAAGTTTTCCTACGTTTTAGAGTTTGAATCATGTCTCTAGGTGAAAGCATGCCAGAGCAGCGGATGTTTGAAAAACGTTGAAAAAGTGCTTTTTTTTCAATTAATTCCATAGAAATGAATGGGGTTTTTTGGGGCGATTTTTTCGCGACTACGTCGCGAAAAAATCGTATTCTATAGAGAAAAGTAATAGCATAGCGAGTCCGATCGAGCCGCACGTTTTGATATATTGTTTGTCTGTGTGCGACGTACGGTTGTGTGACCTGCTATGAAGCTACAATGCCATGATTTGTGTGCTTGAGACAGCCGGCCCCTCCCCTCTGTGCTCGCTTACTGAAGCCAGTAAGCATGGTAACAGGCCTGAGCAGGTTATGAAACACACACAAGATTTTATCACGTGTCTGCTGTAAATTGCTATGGACCAGGCCTCGAACAATGACAAATAACTCGACAACGGAAGCAGCTATTCACAAAATTCTTTCACAGTGAGCGCTAGAAGGGTCTCCTGAATAAAATGATGTATTTTTTTCTTTGTATTGTTAAAAATGAGGACGCTACAGGGAGTTAAAAACGAGTGACTTTTCAGCAACGTTTATACTGGGAGTCAATGAGGCCGCTCACCTGTGCTCCCCTCACTTTGAGGCTTGTCATTCAAAAACCGTAAATCCTATCGTTTAGGTAGACACATTGTGTGAATCAGGACAAGTTTTCCTACTACTTTTGAGAAAATCATGTCTGTAGAGTGAAATTTGTGGCTGAAAACAGAGTTTAAGCGAGAAAGTTTGACCTTTTTTTTGAAGCCGCCTACACTCTAAGCCTAACGACCCTCACTGGTGTGTAACGCAATAGACACCCATTCAAAAGCCGGATTTTCTCCCAGAAACCATATGGCGTTTGAACCGGGCCTGATCCGAAAGTGTAAAACCTAGCAGAAAAGTTGAATGCCAGATCCACAGAGGAGAAGTTTTCCTACGTTTTAGAGTTTGAATCATGTCTCTAGGTGAAAGCATGCCAGAGCAGTGGATGTTTGAAAAACGTTGAAAAAGTGCTTTTTTTTCAATTAATTCCATAGAAATGAATGGGGTTTTTTGGGGCGATTTTTTCGCGACTACGTCGCGAAAAAATCGTAAACTGTAGAGAAAAGTAATAGCATAGCGAGTTCGATCGAGCCGCACGTTTTGATATATTGTTTGTCTGTGTGCGACGTACGGTTATTGAGTTATTCGAAATCAAAATTTGCGTAGGAATAATAAGAATAAGAAAAAGAAGAAGAAACACGTAGAAGAACAATAGTTGCAGTGCTTTGCACTGCAACCTATGGGCTCCCCTAGGGGAGCCCATAGGTTGCTGTGCTGCAGCACTGCATCCTAATAAATAAATACTAGACCGGACAATTCCCCGGGGGAAATTGTGAGAGGATGCAGTGCGCGAAGCAATTCGCTCACGCATGTTCGCTGGCCGTGAATGTGTGACCCGCAATGATGTTTCAATGCAATGATCGTGTGTGTGCTCGAGACAGCAGCCATCATGAAGAAGACCTATTCAAGAGTATGACCAAAGTGACTACAGGCGGAAATTAGCATGTACTGCTATAACCTGGGACAGACATCTGTCCTTAACACAAGGATAATGTTTAATTTGTGCACTGTCCCTTTTAAAAATAAAATAAACTCTAAACTCTAAGAAGAGTGTTTGTAGTTTGTATGTACGAACAGAAGTGTTCCTAATAAAGTGGGCGGCTAAGGTGAGGCTGACACACAAGGGCTGGAGTTTTCTACTGTTTTTTTTATGAAGGACCAGGCCTCGAACAATGACAAATAACTCGACAACGGAAGCAGCTATTCACAAAATTCTTTCACAGTGAGCGCTAGAAGGGTCTCCTGAATAAAATGATGTATTTTTTTGTTTGTATTGTTAAAAATGAGGACGCTACAGGGAGTTAAAAACGAGTGACTTTTCAGCAACGTTTATACTGGGAGTCAATGAGGCCGCTCACCTGTGCTCTCCTCACTTTGAGGCTTGTCATTCGAAAACCGTAAATCCTATCGTTTAGGTAGACACATTGTGTGAATCAGGACAAGTTTTCCTACTACTTTTGAGAAAATCATGTCTGTAGAGTGAAATTTGTGGCTGAAAACACGGTTTAAGCGAGAAAGTTTGAGCTTTTTTTTGAAGCCGCCTACACTCTAAGATTAACGACCATCACTGGTGTGTAACGCAATAGACACCCATTCAAAAGCCGGATTTTCTCCCAGAACTCACATCGTGTTTGAGCCGGGCCTGATCCGAAAGTGTAGAACCTTGCAGAAAAGTTGAATGCCAGATCCACAGAGGAGAAGTTTTCCTACGTTTTAGAGTTTGAATCACGTCTCTAGGTTAAAGCATGCCAGAGCAGCGGACGTTTGAAAAACGTTGAAAAAGTGCTTTTTTTCCAATTAATTCCATAGAAATGAATGGGTTTTTTTGGGGACAAGTGTGACTACTACTTTTGAGAAAATTATGTCTGTAGTGTGAAATTTGTGGCTGAAAACAGTTTAAGTTTGAAATTTTGAGCATGATGTGTGTGTTCTTGAGACAGCTTTTCCCTCTGCCCCGTCACTGGCCCCAATTGGCATGGTGATGGGCCTGAACAGGAGAGTTAAGAAACACACACAAGATTATGTCAGGTGTCTGCTGTAAATTGCTATGGACCAGGCCTCGAACAATGACAAATAACTCGACAACGGAAGCAGCTATTCACAAAATTCTTTCACAGTGAGCGCTAGAAGGGTCTCCTGAATAAAATGATGTATTTTTTTGTTTGTATTGTTAAAAATGAGGACGCTACAGGGAGTTAAAAACGAGTGACTTTTCAGCAACGTTTATACTGGGAGTCAATGAGGCCGCTCACCTGTGCTCTCCTCACTTTGAGGCTTGTCATTCAAAAACCGTAAATCCTATCGTTTAGGTAGACACATTGTGTGAATCAGGACAAGTTTTCCTACTACTTTTGAGAAAATCATGTCTGTAGAGTGAAATTTGTGGCTGAAAACAGAGTTTAAGCGAGAAAGTTTGACCTTTTTTTTGAACCTCTCTCCACTCTGACCTTAACGAGGTCCACTGGTGTGTAACGCAATAGACACCCATTCAAAAGCCGGATTTTCTCCCAGAAACCACATGGCGTTTGACCCGGGACTGATCCGAAAGTGTAGAACCTAGCAGAAAAGTTGAATGCCAGATCCACAGAGGAGAAGTTTTCCTACGTTTTAGAGTTTGAATCACGTCTCTAGGTGAAAGCATGCCAGAGCAGCGGACGTTTGAAAAACGTTGAAAAAGTGCTTTTTTTTCAATTAATTCCATAGAAATGAATGGGGTTTTTTTGGACGATTTTTTCGCGACTACGTCGCGAAAAAATCGTATTCTATAGAGAAAAGTAATAGCATAGCGAGTCCAATCGAGCCGCACGTTTTGATACATTGTTTGTCTGTGTGCGACGTACGGTTATTGTGTTACTCGAAATCAAAATTTGTGTAGGAAGAGTAACAAATATAACACTAGACCGGACAATTCCCCGGGGGAAATTGTGAGAGGATGCAGTGCGCGAAGCAATTCGCTCACGCATGTTCGCTGGCCGTGAATGTGTGACCCGCAATGATGTTTCAATGCAATGATCGTGTGTGTGCTCGAGACAGCAGCCATCATGAAGAAGACCTATTCAAGAGTATGACCAAAGTGACTACAGGCGGAAATTAGCATGTACTGCTATAACCTGGGACAGACATCTGTCCTTAACACAAGGATAATGTTTAATTTGTGCACTGTCCCTTTTAAAAATAAAATAAACTCTAAACTCTAAGAAGAGTGTTTGTAGTTTGTATGTACGAACAGAAGTGTTCCTAATAAAGTGGGCGGCTAAGGTGAGGCTGACACACAAGGGCTGGAGTTCTCTACTGTTTTTTTTATGAAGGACCAGGCCTCGAACAATGACAAATAACTCGACAACGGAAGCAGCTATTCACAAAATTCTTTCACAGTGAGCGCTAGAAGGGTCTCCTGAATAAAATGATGTATTTTTTTGTTTGTATTGTTAAAAATGAGGACGCTACAGGGAGTTAAAAACGAGTGACTTTTCAGCAACGTTTATACTGGGAGTCAATGAGGCCGCTCACCTGTGCTCTCCTCACTTTGAGGCTTGTCATTCAAAAACCGTAAATCCTATCATTTAGGTAGACACATTGTGTGAATCAGGACAAGTTTTCCTACTACTTTTGAGAAAATCATGTCTGTAGAGTGAAATTTGTGGCTGAAAACACGGTTTAAGCGAGAAAGTTTGAGCTTTTTTTTGAAGCCGCCTACACTCTAAGCTTAAAGACCCTCACTGGTGTGTAACGCAATAGACACCCATTCAAAAGCCGGATTTTCTCCCAGAAACCACATGGCGTTTGAACCGGGACTGATCCGAAAGTGTAAAACCTAGCAGAAAAGTTGAATGCCAGATCCACAGAGGAGAAGTTTTCCTACGTTTTAGAGTTTGAATCATGTCTCTAGGTGAAAGCATGCCAGAGCAACGGATGTTTGAAAAACGTTGAAAAAGTGCTTTTTTTTCAATTAATTCCATAGAAATGAATGGGGTTTTTTGGGGCGATTTTTTCACGACTACGTCGCGAAAAAATCGTATTCTATAGAGAAAAGTAATGTACTGTTTGTTTGCATGTACTGCTATAACCTGGGACAGACATCTGTCCTTAACACAAGGATAATGTTTAATTTGTGCACTGTCCCTTTTAAAAATAAAATAAACTCTAAACTCTAAGAAGAGTGTTTGTAGTTTGTATGTACGAACAGAAGTGTTCCTAATAAAGTGGGCGGCTAAGGTGAGGCTGACACACAAGGGCTGGAGTTTTCTACTGTTTTTTTTATGAAGGACCAGGCCTCGAACAATGACAAATAACTCGACAACGGAAGCAGCTATTCACAAAATTCTTTCACAGTGAGCGCTAGAAGGGTCTCCTGAATAAAATGATGTATTTTTTTGTTTGTATTGTTAAAAATGAGGACGCTACAGGGAGTTAAAAACGAGTGACTTTTCTATCCCGTTTATAATGCATGTCAATGAGCTAACACACACAAGGTCTTGAATTTTGTGCTGTTTTTTACTACGGACCAGACCTCAAACAATGACAAATAACTCGACAACGAAAGCAGCTATTCACAAAATTCTTTCACAGTGAGCGCTAGAAGGGTCTCCTGAATAAAATGATGTATTTTTTTGTTTGTATTGTTAAAAATGAGGACGCTACAGGGAGTTAAAAACGAGTGACTTTTCAGCAACGTTTATACTGGGAGTCAATGAGGCCGCTCACCTGTGCTCTCCTCACTTTGAGGCTTGTCATTCAAAAACCGTAAATCCTATCGTTTAGGTAGACACATTGTGTGAATCAGGACAAGTTTTCCTACTACTTTTGAGAAAATCATGTCTGTAGAGTGAAATTTGTGGCTGAAAACACGGTTTAAGCGAGAAAGTTTGAGCTTTTTTTTGAAGCCGCCTACACTCTAAGCTTAATGACCCTCACTGGTGTGTAACGCAATAGACACCCATTCAAAAGCCGGATTTTCTCCCAGAAACCACATGGCGTTTGAACCGGGCCTGATCCGAAAGTGTAAAACCTAGCAGAAAAGTTGAATGCCAGATCCACAGAGGAGAAGTTTTCCTACGTTTTAGAGTTTGAATCATGTCTCTAGGTGAAAGCATGCCAGAGCAGTGGATGTTTGAAAAACATTGAAAAAGTGCTTTTTTTTCAATTAATTCCATAGAAATGAATGGGATTTTTTGGGGCGATTTTTTCGCGACTACGTCGCGAAAAAATCGTATTCTACAGAGAAAAGTAATAGCATAGCGAGTCCGATCGAGCCGCACGTTTTGATATATTGTTTGTCTGTGTGCGACGTACGGTTATTGAGTTATTCGAAATCAAAATTTGCGTAGGAATAAGAAGAAGAAGAAGAAGAAGAAGAAGAAGAAATACGTAGAAGAACAATAGTTGCAGTGCTTTGCACTGCAACCTATGGGCTCCCCTAGGGGAGCCCATAGGTTGCTGTGCTGCAGCACTGCATCCTAACTAGACCGGACAATTCCCCGGGGGAAATTGTGAGAGGATGCAGTGCGCGAAGCAATTCGCTCACGCATGTTCGCTGGCCGTGAACGTGTGACCCGCAATGATGTTTCAATGCAATGATCGTGTGTGTGCTCGAGACAGCAGCCATCATGAAGAAGACCTATTCAAGAGTATGACCAAAGTGACTACAGGCGGAAATTAGCATGTACTGCTATAACCTGGGACAGACATCTGTCCTTACCACAAGGATAATGTTTAATTTGTGCACTGTCCCTTTTAAAAATAAAATAAACTCTAAACTCTAAGAAGAGTGTTTGTAGTTTGTATGTACGAACAGAAGTGTTCCTAATAAAGTGGGCGGCTAAGGTGAGGCTGACACACAAGGGCTGGAGTTTTCTACTGTTTTTTTTATGAAGGACCAGGCCTCGAACAATGACAAATAACTCGACAACGGAAGCAGCTATTCACAAAATTCTTTCACAGTGAGCGCTAGAAGGGTCTCCTGAATAAAATGATGTATTTTTTTGTTTGTATTGTTAAAAATGAGGACGCTACAGGGAGTTAAAAACGAGTGACTTTTCAGCAACGTTTATACTGGGAGTCAATGAGGCCGCTCACCTGTGCTCTCCTCACTTTGAGGCTTGTCATTCAAAAACCGTAAATCCTATCGTTTAGGTAGACACATTGTGTGAATCAGGACAAGTTTTCCTACTACTTTTGAGAAAATCATGTCTGTAGAGTGAAATTTGTGGCTGAAAACAGAGTTTAAGCGAGAAAGTTTGACCTTCTTTTTGAAGCCGCCTACACTCTGAGTTAACGAGGCGCACTGGTGTGTAACGCAATAGACACCCATTCAAAAGCCGGATTTTCTCCCAGAAACCACATGGCGTTTGACCCGGGACTGATCCGAAAGTGTAGAACCTAGCAGAAAAGTTGAATGCCAGATCCACAGAGGAGAAGTTTTCCTACGTTTTAGAGTTTGAATCACGTCTCTAGGTGAAAGCATGCCAGAGCAGCGGATGTTTGAAAAACGTTGAAAAAGTGCTTTTTTTCAAATTAATTCCATAGAAATGAATGGGGTTTTTTTGGACAATTTTTTCGCGACTACGTCGCGAAAAAATCATTTTCTATAGAGAAAAGTAATAGCATAGCGAGTCCGATCGAGCCGCACGTTTTGATATATTGTTTGTCTGTGTGCAACGTACGGTTATTGAGTTAATCGAAATCGAAATTTGCGTAGGAAGAGTAACAAATATAACATAAAAACGAGTGACTTTTCAGCAACGTTTATACTGGGAGTCAATGAGGCCGCTCACCTGTGCACTCCTCACTTTGAGGCTTGTCATTCAAAAACCGTAAATCCTATCGTTTAGGTAGACACATTGTGTGAATCAGGACAAGTTTTCCTACTACTTTTGAGAAAATCATGTCTGTAGAGTGAAATTTGTGGCTGAAAACACGGTTTAAAAATAAAATAAACTCTAAACTCTAAGAAGAGTGTTTGTAGTTTGTATGTACGAACAGAAGTGTTCCTAATAAAGTGGGCGGCTAAGGTGAGGCTGACACAAGGGCTGGAGTTTTCTACTGTTTTTTTTATGAAGGACCAGGCCTCGAACAATGACAAATAACTCGACAACGGAAGCAGCTATTCACAAAATTCTTTCACAGTGAGCGCTAGAAGGGTCTCCTGAATAAAATGATGTATTTTTTTGTTTGTATTGTTAAAAATGAGGACGCTACAGGGAGTTAAAAACGAGTGACTTTTCAGCAACGTTTATACTGGGAGTCAATGAGGCCGCTCACCTGTGCTCTCCTCACTTTGAGGCTTGTCATTCAAAAACCGTAAATCCTACCGTTTCGGTAGACACATTGTGTGAATCAGGACAAGTTTTCCTACTACTTTTGAGAAAATCATGTCTGTAGAGTGAAATTTGTGGCTGAAAACACGGTTTAAAAATAAAATAAACTCTAAACTCTAATAAGAGTGTTTGTAGTTTGTATGTACGAACAGAAGTGTTCCTAATAAAGTGGGCGGCTAAGGTGAGGCTGACACACAAGGGCTGGAGTTTTCTACTGTTTTTTTTATGAAGGACCAGGCCTCGAACAATGACAAATAACTCGACAACGGAAGCAGCTATTCACAAAATTCTTTCACAGTGAGCGCTAGAAGGGTCTCCTGAATAAAATGATGTATTTTTTTGTTTGTATTGTTAAAAATGAGGACGCTACAGGGAGTTAAAAACGAGTGACTTTTCAGCAACGTTTATACTGGGAGTCAATGAGGCCGCTCACCTGTGCTCTCCTCACTTTGAGGCTTGTCATTCGAAAACCGTAAATCCTATCGTTTAGGTAGACACATTGTGTGAATCAGGACAAGTTTTCCTACTACTTTTGAGAAAATCATGTCTGTAGAGTGAAATTTGTGGCAGAAAACACGGTTTAAGCGAGAAAGTTTGAGCTTTTTTTTGAAGCCGCCTACACTCTAAGATTAACGACCATCACTGGTGTGTAACGCAATAGACACCCATTCAAAAGCCGGATTTTCTCCCAGAACTCACATCGTGTTTGAGCCGGGCCTGATCCGAAAGTGTAGAACCTTGCAGAAAAGTTGAATGCCAGATCCACAGAGGAGAAGTTTTCCTACGTTTTAGAGTTTGAATCACGTCTCTAGGTTAAAGCATGCCAGAGCAGCGGACGTTTGAAAAACGTTGAAAAAGTGCTTTTTTTCCAATTAATTCCATAGAAATGAATGGGTTTTTTTTGGGACAAGTGTGACTACTACTTTTGAGAAAATTATGTCTGTAGTGTGAAATTTGTGGCTGAAAACAGTTTAAGTTTGAAATTTTGAGCATGATGTGTGTGTTCTTGAGACAGCTTTTCCCTCTGCCCCGTCACTGGCCCCAATTGGCATGGTGATGGGCCTGAACAGGAGAGTTAAGAAACACACACAAGATTATGTCAGGTGTCTGCTGTAAATTGCTATGGACCAGGCCTCGAACAATGACAAATAACTCGACAACGGAAGCAGCTATTCACAAAATTCTTTCACAGTGAGCGCTAGAAGGGTCTCCTGAATAAAATGATGTATTTTTTTGTTTGTATTGTTAAAAATGAGGACGCTACAGGGAGTTAAAAACGAGTGACTTTTCAGCAACGTTTATACTGGGAGTCAATGAGGCCGCTCACCTGTGCTCTCCTCACTTTGAGGCTTGTCATTCGAAAACCGTAAATCCTATCGTTTAGGTAGACACATTGTGTGAATCAGGACAAGTTTTCCTACTACTTTTGAGAAAATCATGTCTGTAGAGTGAAATTTGTGGCAGAAAACACGGTTTAAGCGAGAAAGTTTGAGCTTTTTTTTGAAGCCGCCTACACTCTAATCTTAACGACCCTCACTGGTGTGTAACGCAATAGACACCCATTCAAAAGCCGGATTTTCTCCCAGAAACCACATGGTGTTTGAACCGGGCCTGATCCGAAAGTGTAAAACCTAGCAGAAAAGTTGAATGCCAGATCCACAGAGGAGAAGTTTTCCTACGTTTTAGAGTTTGAATCATGTCTCTAGGTGAAAGCATGCCAGAGCAGCGGATGTTTGAAAAACGTTGAAAAAGTGCTTTTTTTTCAATTAATTCCATAGAAATGAATGGGGTTTTTTGGGGCAATTTTTTCGCGACTACGTCGCGAAAAAATCGTATTCTATAGAGAAAAGTAATAGCATAGCGAGTCCGATCGAGCCGCACGTTTTGATATATTGTTTGTCTGTGTGCGACGTACGGTTGTGTGACCTGCTATGAAGCTACAATGCCATGATTTGTGTGCTTGAGACAGCCGGCCCCTCCCCTCTGTGCTCGCTTACTGAAGCCAGTAAGCATGGTAACAGGCCTGAGCAGGTTATGAAACACACACAAGATTTTATCAGGTGTCTGCTGTAAATTGCTATGGACCAGGCCTCGAACAATGACAAATAACTCGACAACGGAAGCAGCTATTCACAAAATTCTTTCACAGTGAGCGCTAGAAGGGTCTCCTGAATAAAATGATGTATTTTTTTCTTTGTATTGTTAAAAATGAGGACGCTACAGGGAGTTAAAAACGAGTGACTTTTCAGCAACGTTTATACTGGGAGTCAATGAGGCCGCTCACCTGTGCTCCCCTCACTTTGAGGCTTGTCATTCAAAAACCGTAAATCCTATCGTTTAGGTAGACACATTGTGTGAATCAGGACAAGTTTTCCTACTACTTTTGAGAAAATCATGTCTGTAGAGTGAAATTTGTGGCTGAAAACAGAGTTTAAGCGAGAAAGTTTGACCTTTTTTTTGAAGCCGCCTACACTCTAAGCCTAACGACCCTCACTGGTGTGTAACGCAATAGACACCCATTCAAAAGCCGGATTTTCTCCCAGAAACCATATGGCGTTTGAACCGGGCCTGATCCGAAAGTGTAAAACCTAGCAGAAAAGTTGAATGCCAGATCCACAGAGGAGAAGTTTTCCTACGTTTTAGAGTTTGAATCATGTCTCTAGGTGAAAGCATGCCAGAGCAGTGGATGTTTGAAAAACGTTGAAAAAGTGCTTTTTTTTCAATTAATTCCATAGAAATGAATGGGGTTTTTTGGGGCGATTTTTTCGCGACTACGTCGCGAAAAAATCGTAAACTGTAGAGAAAAGTAATAGCATAGCGAGTTCGATCGAGCCGCACGTTTTGATATATTGTTTGTCTGTGTGCGACGTACGGTTATTGAGTTATTCGAAATCAAAATTTGCGTAGGAATAATAAGAATAAGAAAAAGAAGAAGAAACACGTAGAAGAACAATAGTTGCAGTGCTTTGCACTGCAACCTATGGGCTCCCCTAGGGGAGCCCATAGGTTGCTGTGCTGCAGCACTGCATCCTAATAAATAAATACTAGACCGGACAATTCCCCGGGGGAAATTGTGAGAGGATGCAGTGCGCGAAGCAATTCGCTCACGCATGTTCGCTGGCCGTGAATGTGTGACCCGCAATGATGTTTCAATGCAATGATCGTGTGTGTGCTCGAGACAGCAGCCATCATGAAGAAGACCTATTCAAGAGTATGACCAAAGTGACTACAGGCGGAAATTAGCATGTACTGCTATAACCTGGGACAGACATCTGTCCTTAACACAAGGATAATGTTTAATTTGTGCACTGTCCCTTTTAAAAATAAAATAAACTCTAAACTCTAAGAAGAGTGTTTGTAGTTTGTATGTACGAACAGAAGTGTTCCTAATAAAGTGGGCGGCTAAGGTGAGGCTGACACACAAGGGCTGGAGTTTTCTACTGTTTTTTTTATGAAGGACCAGGCCTCGAACAATGACAAATAACTCGACAACGGAAGCAGCTATTCACAAAATTCTTTCACAGTGAGCGCTAGAAGGGTCTCCTGAATAAAATGATGTATTTTTTTGTTTGTATTGTTAAAAATGAGGACGCTACAGGGAGTTAAAAACGAGTGACTTTTCAGCAACGTTTATACTGGGAGTCAATGAGGCCGCTCACCTGTGCTCTCCTCACTTTGAGGCTTGTCATTCGAAAACCGTAAATCCTATCGTTTAGGTAGACACATTGTGTGAATCAGGACAAGTTTTCCTACTACTTTTGAGAAAATCATGTCTGTAGAGTGAAATTTGTGGCTGAAAACACGGTTTAAGCGAGAAAGTTTGAGCTTTTTTTTGAAGCCGCCTACACTCTAAGATTAACGACCATCACTGGTGTGTAACGCAATAGACACCCATTCAAAAGCCGGATTTTCTCCCAGAACTCACATCGTGTTTGAGCCGGGCCTGATCCGAAAGTGTAGAACCTTGCAGAAAAGTTGAATGCCAGATCCACAGAGGAGAAGTTTTCCTACGTTTTAGAGTTTGAATCACGTCTCTAGGTTAAAGCATGCCAGAGCAGCGGACGTTTGAAAAACGTTGAAAAAGTGCTTTTTTTCCAATTAATTCCATAGAAATGAATGGGTTTTTTTGGGGACAAGTGTGACTACTACTTTTGAGAAAATTATGTCTGTAGTGTGAAATTTGTGGCTGAAAACAGTTTAAGTTTGAAATTTTGAGCATGATGTGTGTGTTCTTGAGACAGCTTTTCCCTCTGCCCCGTCACTGGCCCCAATTGGCATGGTGATGGGCCTGAACAGGAGAGTTAAGAAACACACACAAGATTATGTCAGGTGTCTGCTGTAAATTGCTATGGACCAGGCCTCGAACAATGACAAATAACTCGACAACGGAAGCAGCTATTCACAAAATTCTTTCACAGTGAGCGCTAGAAGGGTCTCCTGAATAAAATGATGTATTTTTTTGTTTGTATTGTTAAAAATGAGGACGCTACAGGGAGTTAAAAACGAGTGACTTTTCAGCAACGTTTATACTGGGAGTCAATGAGGCCGCTCACCTGTGCTCTCCTCACTTTGAGGCTTGTCATTCAAAAACCGTAAATCCTATCGTTTAGGTAGACACATTGTGTGAATCAGGACAAGTTTTCCTACTACTTTTGAGAAAATCATGTCTGTAGAGTGAAATTTGTGGCTGAAAACAGAGTTTAAGCGAGAAAGTTTGACCTTTTTTTTGAACCTCTCTCCACTCTGACCTTAACGAGGTCCACTGGTGTGTAACGCAATAGACACCCATTCAAAAGCCGGATTTTCTCCCAGAAACCACATGGCGTTTGACCCGGGACTGATCCGAAAGTGTAGAACCTAGCAGAAAAGTTGAATGCCAGATCCACAGAGGAGAAGTTTTCCTACGTTTTAGAGTTTGAATCACGTCTCTAGGTGAAAGCATGCCAGAGCAGCGGACGTTTGAAAAACGTTGAAAAAGTGCTTTTTTTTCAATTAATTCCATAGAAATGAATGGGGTTTTTTTGGACGATTTTTTCGCGACTACGTCGCGAAAAAATCGTATTCTATAGAGAAAAGTAATAGCATAGCGAGTCCAATCGAGCCGCACGTTTTGATACATTGTTTGTCTGTGTGCGACGTACGGTTATTGTGTTACTCGAAATCAAAATTTGTGTAGGAAGAGTAACAAATATAACACTAGACCGGACAATTCCCCGGGGGAAATTGTGAGAGGATGCAGTGCGCGAAGCAATTCGCTCACGCATGTTCGCTGGCCGTGAACGCGTGACCCGCAATGATGTTTCAATGCAATGATCGTGTGTGTGCTCGAGACAGCAGCCATCATGAAGAAGACCTATTCAAGAGTATGACCAAAGTGACTACAGGCGGAAATTAGCATGTACTGCTATAACCTGGGACAGACATCTGTCCTTAACACAAGGATAATGTTTAATTTGTGCACTGTCCCTTTTAAAAATAAAATAAACTCTAAACTCTAAGAAGAGTGTTTGTAGTTTGTATGTACGAACAGAAGTGTTCCTAATAAAGTGGGCGGCTAAGGTGAGGCTGACACACAAGGGCTGGAGTTTTCTACTGTTTTTTTCATGAAGGACCAGGCCTCGAACAATGACAAATAACTCGACAACGGAAGCAGCTATTCACAAAATTCTTTCACCGTGAGCGCTAGAAGGGTCTCCTGAATAAAATGATGTATTTTTTTGTTTGTATTGTTAAAAATGAGGACGCTACAGGGAGTTAAAAACGAGTGACTTTTCAGCAACGTTTATACTGGGAGTCAATGAGGCCGCTCACCTGTGCTCTCCTCACTTTGAGGCTTGTCATTCAAAAACCGTAAATCCTATCGTTTAGGTAGACACATTGTGTGAATCAGGACAAGTTTTCCTACTACTTTTGAGAAAATCATGTCTGTAGAGTGAAATTTGTGGCGGAAAACACGGTTTAAGCGAGAAAGTTTGAGCTTTTTTTTGAAGCCGCCTACACTCTAAGCGTAACGACCCTCACTGGTGTGTAACGCAATAGACACCCATTCAAAAGCCGGATTTTCTCCCAGAAACCACATGGCGTTTGAACCGGGACTGATCCGAAAGTGTAAAACCTAGCAGAAAAGTTGAATGCCAGATCCACAGAGGAGAAGTTTTCCTACGTTTTAGAGTTTGAATCATGTCTCTAGGTGAAAGCATGCCAGAGCAACGGATGTTTGAAAAACGTTGAAAAAGTGCTTTTTTTTCAATTAATTCCATAGAAATGAATGGGGTTTTTTGGGGCGATTTTTTCACGACTACGTCGCGAAAAAATCGTATTCTATAGAGAAAAGTAATGTACTGTTTGTTTGCATGTACTGCTATAACCTGGGACAGACATCTGTCCTTAACACAAGGATAATGTTTAATTTGTGCACTGTCCCTTTTAAAAATAAAATAAACTCTAAACTCTAAGAAGAGTGTTTGTAGTTTGTATGTACGAACAGAAGTGTTCCTAATAAAGTGGGCGGCTAAGGTGAGGCTGACACATCAAGGGCTGGAGTTTTCTACTGTTTTTTTATGAAGGACCAGGCCTCGAACAATGACAAATAACTCGACAACGGAAGCAGCTATTCACAAAATTCTTTCACAGTGAGCGCTAGAAGGGTCTCCTGAATAAAATGATGTATTTTTTTCTTTGTATTGTTAAAAATGAGGACGCTACAGGGAGTTAAAAACGAGTGACTTTTCAGCAACATTTATACTGGGAGTCAATGAGGCCGCTCACCTGTGCTCTCCTCACTTTGAGGCTTGTCATTCAAAAACCGTAAATCCTACCGTTTAGGTAGACACATTGTGTGAATCAGGACAAGTTTTCCTACTACTTTTGAGAAAATCATGTCTGTAGAGTGAAATTTGTGGCTGAAAACGGAGTTTAAGCGAGAAAGTTTGACCTTTTTTTTGAAGCCGCCTACACTCTAAGTTTAACGACCCTCACTGGTGTGTAACGCAATAGACACCCATTCAAAAGCCGGATTTTCTCCCAGAAACCACATGGCGTTTGAACCGGGCCTGATCCGAAAGTGTAAAACCTAGCAGAAAAGTTGAATGCCAGATCCACAGAGGAGAAGTTTTCCTACGTTTTAGAGTTTGAATCATGTCTCTAGGTGAAAGCATGCCAGAGCAGTGGATGTTTGAAAAACATTGAAAAAGTGCTTTTTTTTCAATTAATTCCATAGAAATGAATGGGGTTTTTTGGGGCGATTTTTTCGCGACTACGTCGCGAAAAAATCGTATTCTACAGAGAAAAGTAATAGCATAGCGAGTCCGATCGAGCCGCACGTTTTGATATATTGTTTGTCTGTGTGCGACGTACGGTTATTGAGTTATTCGAAATCAAAACTTGCGTAGGAATAATAATAAGAAGAAGAAGAAGAAGAAATACGTAGAAGAACAATAGTTGCAGTGCTTTGCACTGCAACCTATGGGCTCCCCTAGGGGAGCCCATAGGTTGCTGTGCTGCAGCACTGCATCCTAACTAGACCGGACAATTCCCCGGGGGAAATTGTGAGAGGATGCAGTGCGCGAAGCAATTCGGTCACGCATGTTCGCTGGCCGTGAATGTGTGACCCGCAATGATGTTTCAATGCAATGATCGTGTGTGTGCTTGAGACAGCAGCCGTCATGAAGAAGAGCTATTCAAGACTATAACCAAAGTGACTACAGGCGGAAATTAGCATGTACTGCTATAACCTGGGACAGACATCTGTCCTTACCACAAGGATAATGTTTAATTTGTGCACTGTCCCTTTTAAAAATAAAATAAACTCTAAACTCTAAGAAGAGTGTTTGTAGGTTGTATGTACGAACAGAAGTGTTCCTAATAAAGTGGGCGGCTAAGGTGAGGCTAAGACACACAAGGGCTGGAGTTTTCTACTGTTTTTTTTATGAAGGACCAGGCCTCGAACAATGACAAATAACTCGACAACGGAAGCAGCTATTCACAAAATTCTTTCACACTGAGCGCTAGAAGGGTCTCCTGAATAGACTGATGTAATTTTTTTGTCTGTATTGTTAAAAATGAGGACGCTACAGGGAGTTAAAAACGAGTGACTTTTCAGCAACGTTTATAATGGGAGTCAATGAGGCCGCTCACCTGTGCTCTCCTCACTTTGAGGCTTGTCATTCAAAAACCGTAAATCCTATCGTTTAGGTAGACACATTGTGTGAATCAGGACAAGTTTTCCTACTACTTTTGAGAAAATCATGTCTGTAGAGTGAAATTTGTGGCTGAAAACAGAGTTTAAGCGAGAAAGTTTGACCTTTTTTTTGAACCTCTCTCCACTCTGACCGTAACGAGGTCCACTGGTGTGTAACGCAATAGACACCCATTCAAATGCCGGATTTTCTCCCAGAAACCACATGGCGTTTGACCCGGGACTGATCCGAAAGTGTAGAACCTAGCAGAAAAGTTGAATGCCAGATCCACAGAGGAGAAGTTTTCCTACGTTTTAGAGTTTGAATCACGTCTCTAGGTGAAAGCATGCCAGAGCAGCGGATGTTTGAAAAACGTTGAAAAAGTGCTTTTTTTTCAATTAATTCCATAGAAATGAATGGGGTTTTTTTGGACGATTTTTTCGCGACTATGTCGCGAAAAAATCGTATTCTATAGAGAAAAGTAATAGCATAGCGAGTCCGATCGAGCCGCACGTTTTGATACATTGTTTGTCTGTGTGCGACGTACGGTTATTGTGTTACTCGAAATCAAAATTTGTGTAGGAAGAGTAACAAATATAACACTAGACCGGACAATTCCCCGGGGGAAATTGTGAGAGGATGCAGTGCGCGAAGCAATTCGCTCACGCATGTTCGCTGGCCGTGAATGTGTGACCCGCAATGATGTTTCAATGCAATGATCGTGTGTGTGCTCGAGACAGCAGCCATCATGAAGAAGACCTATTCAAGAGTATGACCAAAGTGACTACAGGCGGAAATTAGCATGTACTGCTATAACCTGGGACAGACATCTGTCCTTAACACAAGGATAATGTTTAATTTGTGCACTGTCCCTTTTAAAAATAAAATAAACTCTAAACTCTAAGAAGAGTGTTTGTAGTTTGTATGTACGAACAGAAGTGTTCCTAATAAAGTGGGCGGCTAAGGTGAGGCAAAGACACACAAGGACTGGAGTTTTCTACTGTTTTTTTTATGAAGGACCAGACCTCGAACAATGACAAATAACTCGACAACGGAAGCAGCTATTCACAAAATTCTTTCACAGTGAGCGCTAGAAGGGTCTCCTGAATAAAATGATGTATTTTTTTGTTTGTACTCTTTAAAATAACGACACTAGAGCGATTTAAAAACGAGTGACTTTTCTATCCCGTTTATAATGTGTGTCAATGAGCAAAGACACACAAGGTCTTGAATATTGTGCTGTGTTTTACTACGGACCAGACCTCGAACAATGACAAATAACTCGACAACGGAAGCAGCTATTCACAAAATTCTTTCACATTGAGCGCTAGAAGGGTCTCCTGAATAAAATTATGTATTTTTTTTGTTTGTACTCTTAAAAATAATGACACTAGAGCGATTTAAAAACGAGTGACTTTTCTCTCACGTTTACAATGGGTTTCAATGAAGCCTGTCAGCTGCCCTGTCCTCAGTTTGACGCTTGTCATTCAAAAACCGTAAATCCTATCGTTTAGGTAGACACATTGTGTGAATCAGGACAAGTTTTCCTACTACTTTTGAGAAAATCAAGTCTGTAGAGTGAAATTTGTGGCTGAAAACAGAGTTTAAGCGAGAAAGTTTGACCTTTTTTTTTAACCTCTCTCCACTCTGAGCATAACGAGGTCCACTGGTGTGTAACGCAATAGACACCCATAAAAAGCCGGATTTTCTCCCGGAACCAACATGGCGTTTGAACCGGGCCTGATCCGAAAGTGTAGAACCTAGCAGAAAAGTTGAAGGCCAGATCCACAGAGGAGAAGTTTTCCTACGTTTTAGAGTTTGAATCACGTCTCTAGGTGAAAGCATGCCAGAGCAGCGGATGTTTGAAAAACGTTGAAAAAGTGCTTTTTTTTCAATTAATTCCATAGAAATTAATGGGGTTTTTTTGGACGATTTTTTCGCGACTACGTCGCGAAAAAATCGTATTCTATAGAGAAAAGTAATAGCATAGCGAGTCCGATCGAGCCGCACGTTTTGATACATTGTTTGTCTGTGTGCGACGTACGGTTATTGTGTTACTCGAAATCAAAATTTGTGTAGGAAGAGTAACAAATATAACACTAGACCGGACAATTCCCCGGGGGAAATTGTGAGAGGATGCAGTGCGCGAAGCAATTCGCTCACGCATGTTCGCTGGCCGTGAATGTGTGACCCGCAATGATGTTTCAATGCAATGATTGTGTGTGTGCTCGAGACAGCAGCCATCATGAAGAAGAGCTATTCAAGAGCATGAACAAAGTGACTACAGGCGGAAATTAGCATGTACTGCTATAACCTGGGACAGACATCTGTCCTTACCACAAGGATAATGTTTAATTTGTGCACTGTCCCTTTTAAAAATAAAATAAACTCTAAACACTAAGAAGAGTGTTTGTAGTTTGTATGTACGAACAGAAGTGTTCCTAATAAAGTGGGCGGCTAAGGTGAGGCCTGTCGGCTGCCCTCTTCTCAGTTTCTCAGAGCAGCGGATGTTTGAAAAAGTGCTTTTTTTTCCAATTAATTCCATAGAAATTAATGGGGTTTTTTTGGGACAAGTGTGACTACTACTTCTGAGAAAATTATGTCTGTAGTGTGAAATTTGTGGCTGAAAACAGTTTAAGTTTGAAATTTTGAGCATGTAAGTGTAGAACCTAGCAGAAAAGTTGAATGACAGATCCACAGAGGAGAAGTTTTCCTACGTTTTAGAGGTTGAATCACGTCTCTAGGTGAAAGCATGCCAGAGCAGCAGACGTTTGAAAAACGTTGAAAAAGTGCTTTTTTTCAATTAATTCCATAGAAATGAATGGGGTTTTTTTGTGACGATTTTTTTTTTTATAACCTGGGACAGACATCTGATCTTAACACAAGGATAATGTTTAATTTGTGCTCTGTCCCTTTTAAAAATAAAATAAACTCTAAACTCTAAGAAGAGTGTTTGTAGTTTGTATGTACGAACAGAAGTGTTCCTAATAAAGTGGGCGGCTAAGGTGAGGCTGACACACAAGGGCTGGAGTTTTCTACTGTTTTTTTTATGAAGGACCAGGCCTCGAACAATGACAAATAACTCGACAACGGAAGCAGCTATTCACAAAATTCTTTCACAGTGAGCGCTAGAAGGGTCTCCTGAATAAAATGATGTATTTTTTTGTTTGTATTGTTAAAAATGAGGACGCTACAGGGAGTTAAAAACGAGTGACTTTTCAGCAACGTTTATACTGGGAGTCAATGAGGCCGCTCACCTGTGCTCTCCTCACTTTGAGGCTTGTCATTCAAAAACCGTAAATCCTATCGTTTAGGTAGACACATTGTGTGAATCAGGACAAGTTTTCCTACTACTTTTGAGAAAATCATGTCTGTAGAGTGAAATTTGTGGCTGAAAACACGGTTTAAAAATAAAATAAACTCTAAACTCTAAGAAGAGTGTTTGTAGTTTGTATGTACGAACAGAAGTGTTCCTAATAAAGTGGGCGGCTAAGGTGAGGCTGACACACAAGGGCTGGAGTTTTCTACTGTTTTTTTTATGAAGGACCAGGCCTCGAACAATGACAAATAACTCGACAACGGAAGCAGCTATTCACAAAATTCTTTCACAGTGAGCGCTAGAAGGGTCTCCTGAATAAAATGATGTATTTTTTTGTTTGTATTGTTAAAAATGAGGACGCTACAGGGAGTTAAAAACGAGTGACTTTTCAGCAACGTTTACAATGGGAGTCAATGAGGCCGCTCACCTGTGCTCTCCTCACTTTGAGGCTTGTCATTCAAAAACCGTAAATCCTACCGTTTAGGTAGACACATTGTGTGAATCAGGACAAGTTTTCCTACTACTTTTGAGAAAATCATGTCTGTAGAGTGAAATTTGTGGCTGAAAACGGAGTTTAAGCGAGAAAGTTTGACCTTTTTTTTGAAGCCGCCTACACTCTAAGTTTAACGACCCTCACTGGTGTGTAACGCAATAGACACCCATTCAAAAGCCGGATTTTCTCCCAGAAACCACATGGCGTTTGAACCGGGCCTGATCCGAAAGTGTAAAACCTAGCAGAAAAGTTGAATGCCAGATCCACAGAGGAGAAGTTTTCCTACGTTTTAGAGTTTGAATCATGTCTCTAGGTGAAAGCATGCCAGAGCAGTGGATGTTTGAAAAACATTGAAAAAGTGCTTTTTTTTCAATTAATTCCATAGAAATGAATGGGGTTTTTTGGGGCGATTTTTTCGCGACTACGTCGCGAAAAAATCGTATTCTATAGAGAAAAGTAATGTACTGTTTGTTTGCATGTACTGCTATAACCTGGGACAGACATCTGTCCTTAACACAAGGATAATGTTTAATTTGTGCACTGTCCCTTTTAAAAATAAAATAAACTCTAAACTCTAAGAAGAGTGTTTGTAGTTTGTATGTACGAACAGAAGTGTTCCTAATAAAGTGGGCGGCTAAGGTGAGGCTGACACACAAGGGCTGGAGTTTTCTACTGTTTTTTTTATGAAGGACCAGGCCTCGAACAATGACAAATAACTCGACAACGGAAGCAGCTATTCACAAAATTCTTTCAGAGTGAGCGCTAGAAGGGTCTCCTGAATAAAATGATGTATTTTTTTGTTTGTATTGTTAAAAATGAGGACGCTACAGGGAGTTAAAAACGAGTGACTTTTCTATCCCGTTTATAATGCATGTCAATGAGCTAACACACACAAGGTCTTGAATTTTGTGCTGTTTTTTACTACGGACCAGACCTCAAACAATGACAAATAACTCGACAACGAAAGCAGCTATTCACAAAATTCTTTCACAGTGAGCGCTAGAAGGGTCTCCTGAATAAAATGATGTATTTTTTTGTTTGTATTGTTAAAAATGAGGACGCTACAGGGAGTTAAAAACGAGTGACTTTTCAGCAACGTTTATACTGGGAGTCAATGAGGCCGCTCACCTGTGCTCTCCTCACTTTGAGGCTTGTCATTCAAAAACCGTAAATCCTATCGTTTAGGTAGACACATTGTGTGAATCAGGACAAGTTTTCCTACTACTTTTGAGAAAATAATGTCTGTAGAGTGAAATTTGTGGCTGAAAACGGAGTTTAAGCGAGAAAGTTTGACCTTTTTTTTGAAGCCGCCTACACTCTAAGCTAAACGACCCTCACTGGTGTGTAACGCAATAGACACCCATTCAAAAGCCCGATTTTCTCCCAGAAACCACATGGCGTTTGAACCGGGCCTGATCCGAAAGTGTAAAACCTAGCAGAAAAGTTGAATGCCAGATCCACAGAGGAGAAGTTTTCCTACGTTTTAGAGTTTGAATCATGTCTCTAGGTGAAAGCATGCCAGAGCAGTGGATGTTTGAAAAACATTGAAAAAGTGCTTTTTTTTCAATTAATTCCATAGAAATGAATGGGGTTTTTTGGGGCGATTTTTTCGCGACTACGTCGCGAAAAAATCGTATTCTATAGAGAAAAGTAATGTACTGTTTGTTTGCATGTACTGCTATAACCTGGGACAGACATCTGTCCTTAACACAAGGATAATGTTTAATTTGTGCACTGTCCCTTTTAAAAATAAAATAAACTCTAAACACTAAGAAGAGTGTTTGTAGTATGTATGTACGAACAGAAGTGTTCCTAATAAAGTGGGCGGCTAAGGTGAGGCTAAGACACACAAGGGCTGGAGTTTTCTACTGTTTTTTTATGAAGGACCAGGCCTCGAACAATAACAAATAACTCGACAACGGAAGCAGCTATTCACAAAATTCTTTCACAGTGAGCGCTAGAAGGGTCTCCTGAATAAAATGATGTATTTTTTTGTTTGTACTCTTAAAAATAACGACAATAGAGCGATTTAAAAACGAGTGACTTATCTCTCATTTTTACAATGGGTTTCAATGAAGCCTGTCAGCTGCCCTGTCCTCAGTTTGACGCTTGTCATTCAAAAACCGTAAATCCTATCGTTTAGGTAGACACATTGTGTGAATCAGGACAAGTTTTCCTACAAGGATAATGTTTAATTTGTGCACTGTCCCTTTTAAAAATAAAATAAACTCTAAACTCTAAGAAGAGTGTTTGTAGTTTGTATGTACGAACAGAAGTGTTCCTAATAAAGTGGGCGGCTAAGGTGAGGCTGACACACAAGGGCTGGAGTTTTCTACTGTTTTTTTTTATGAAGGACCAGGCCTCGAACAATGACAAATAACTCGACAACGGAAGCAGCTATTCACAAAATTCTTTCACAGTGAGCGCTAGAAGGGTCTCCTGAATAAAATGATGTATTTTTTTGTTTGTATTGTTAAAAATGACGACGCTACAGGGAGTTAAAAACGAGTGACTTTTCAGCAACGTTTATACTGGGAGTCAATGAGGCCGCTCACCTGTGCTCTCCTCACTTTGAGGCTTGTCATTCAAAAACCGTAAATCCTATCGTTTAGGTAGACACATTGTGTGAATCAGGACAAGTTTTCCTACTACTTTTGAGAAAATCATGTCTGTAGAGTGAAATTTGTGGATGAAAACACAGTTTAAGCGAGAAAGTTTGACCTTTTTTTTGAACCTCTCTCCACTCTGACCTTAACGAGGTCCACTGGTGTGTAACGCAATAGACACCCATTCAAAAGCCGGATTTTTTCCCAGAAACCACATGGCGTTTGACCCGGGACTGATCCGAAAGTGTAGAACCTAGCAGAAAAGTTGAATGCCAGATCCACAGAGGAGAAGTTTTCCTACGTTTTAGAGTTTGAATCATGCCTCTAGGTGAAAGCATGCCAGAGCAGCGGATGTTTGAAAAACGTTGGAAAAGTGCTTTTTTTTCAATTAATTCCATCGAAATGAATGGGGTTTTTTGAGACGATTTTTTCGCGACTACGTCGCGAAAAAATCGTATTCTGTAGAGAAAAGTAATAGCATAGCGAGTCCAATCAAGCCGCACGTTTTGATATATTGTTTGTCTGTGTGCGACGTACGGTTGTGTGACCTGCTATGAAGCTACAATGCCATGATTCATGTGTGTGCTTGAGACAGCCGGCCCCTCCCCTCTGTGCTCGCTTACTGTAGCCAGTCGGCATGGTAAAGGGCCTGAGCAGGTTAAAAAACACACACAAGAGTTTGTCAGGTGTCTGCTGAATTTTGCTAAGGGACAGGCCTCGAACAATGACAAATAACTCGACAACGGAAGCAGCTATTCACAAAATTCTTTCAGAGTGAGCGCTAGAAGGGTCTCCTGAATAAAATGATGTATTTTTTTGTTTGTATTGTTAAAAATGAGGACGCTACAGGGAGTTAAAAACGAGTGACTTTTCTATCCCGTTTATAATGCATGTCAATGAGCTAACACACACAAGGTCTTGAATTTTGTGCTGTTTTTTACTACGGACCAGACCTCAAACAATGACAAATAACTCGACAACGAAAGCAGCTATTCACAAAATTCTTTCACAGTGAGCGCTAGAAGGGTCTCCTGAATAAAATGATGTATTTTTTTGTTTGTATTGTTAAAAATGAGGACGCTACAGGGAGTTAAAAACGAGTGACTTTTCAGCAACGTTTATACTGGGAGTCAATGAGGCCGCTCACCTGTGCTCTCCTCACTTTGAGGCTTGTCATTCAAAAACCGTAAATCCTATCGTTTAGGTAGACACATTGTGTGAATCAGGACAAGTTTTCCTACTACTTTTGAGAAAATAATGTCTGTAGAGTGAAATTTGTGGCTGAAAACGGAGTTTAAGCGAGAAAGTTTGACCTTTTTTTTGAAGCCGCCTACACTCTAAGCTAAACGACCCTCACTGGTGTGTAACGCAATAGACACCCATTCAAAAGCCCGATTTTCTCCCAGAAACCACATGGCGTTTGAACCGGGCCTGATCCGAAAGTGTAAAACCTAGCAGAAAAGTTGAATGCCAGATCCACAGAGGAGAAGTTTTCCTACGTTTTAGAGTTTGAATCATGTCTCTAGGTGAAAGCATGCCAGAGCAGTGGATGTTTGAAAAACATTGAAAAAGTGCTTTTTTTTCAATTAATTCCATAGAAATGAATGGGGTTTTTTGGGGCGATTTTTTCGCGACTACGTCGCGAAAAAATCGTATTCTATAGAGAAAAGTAATGTACTGTTTGTTTGCATGTACTGCTATAACCTGGGACAGACATCTGTCCTTAACACAAGGATAATGTTTAATTTGTGCACTGTCCCTTTTAAAAATAAAATAAACTCTAAACACTAAGAAGAGTGTTTGTAGTATGTATGTACGAACAGAAGTGTTCCTAATAAAGTGGGCGGCTAAGGTGAGGCTAAGACACACAAGGGCTGGAGTTTTCTACTGTTTTTTTATGAAGGACCAGGCCTCGAACAATAACAAATAACTCGACAACGGAAGCAGCTATTCACAAAATTCTTTCACAGTGAGCGCTAGAAGGGTCTCCTGAATAAAATGATGTATTTTTTTGTTTGTACTCTTAAAAATAACGACAATAGAGCGATTTAAAAACGAGTGACTTATCTCTCATTTTTACAATGGGTTTCAATGAAGCCTGTCAGCTGCCCTGTCCTCAGTTTGACGCTTGTCATTCAAAAACCGTAAATCCTATCGTTTAGGTAGACACATTGTGTGAATCAGGACAAGTTTTCCTACAAGGATAATGTTTAATTTGTGCACTGTCCCTTTTAAAAATAAAATAAACTCTAAACTCTAAGAAGAGTGTTTGTAGTTTGTATGTACGAACAGAAGTGTTCCTAATAAAGTGGGCGGCTAAGGTGAGGCTGACACACAAGGGCTGGAGTTTTCTACTGTTTTTTTTTATGAAGGACCAGGCCTCGAACAATGACAAATAACTCGACAACGGAAGCAGCTATTCACAAAATTCTTTCACAGTGAGCGCTAGAAGGGTCTCCTGAATAAAATGATGTATTTTTTTGTTTGTATTGTTAAAAATGACGACGCTACAGGGAGTTAAAAACGAGTGACTTTTCAGCAACGTTTATACTGGGAGTCAATGAGGCCGCTCACCTGTGCTCTCCTCACTTTGAGGCTTGTCATTCAAAAACCGTAAATCCTATCGTTTAGGTAGACACATTGTGTGAATCAGGACAAGTTTTCCTACTACTTTTGAGAAAATCATGTCTGTAGAGTGAAATTTGTGGATGAAAACACAGTTTAAGCGAGAAAGTTTGACCTTTTTTTTGAACCTCTCTCCACTCTGACCTTAACGAGGTCCACTGGTGTGTAACGCAATAGACACCCATTCAAAAGCCGGATTTTTTCCCAGAAACCACATGGCGTTTGACCCGGGACTGATCCGAAAGTGTAGAACCTAGCAGAAAAGTTGAATGCCAGATCCACAGAGGAGAAGTTTTCCTACGTTTTAGAGTTTGAATCATGCCTCTAGGTGAAAGCATGCCAGAGCAGCGGATGTTTGAAAAACGTTGGAAAAGTGCTTTTTTTTCAATTAATTCCATCGAAATGAATGGGGTTTTTTGAGACGATTTTTTCGCGACTACGTCGCGAAAAAATCGTATTCTGTAGAGAAAAGTAATAGCATAGCGAGTCCAATCAAGCCGCACGTTTTGATATATTGTTTGTCTGTGTGCGACGTACGGTTGTGTGACCTGCTATGAAGCTACAATGCCATGATTCATGTGTGTGCTTGAGACAGCCGGCCCCTCCCCTCTGTGCTCGCTTACTGTAGCCAGTCGGCATGGTAAAGGGCCTGAGCAGGTTAAAAAACACACACAAGAGTTTGTCAGGTGTCTGCTGAATTTTGCTAAGGGACAGGCCTCGAACAATGACAAATAACTCGACAACGGAAGCAGCTATTCACAAAATTCTTTCACAGTGAGCGCTAGAAGGGTTTCCTGAATAAAATGATGTATTTTTTTGTTTGTATTGTTAAAAATGAGGACGCTACAGGGAGTTAAAAACGAGTGACTTTTCAGCAACGTTTATACTGGGAGTCAATGAGGCTGCTCACCTGTGCTCTCCTCACTTTGAGGCTTGTCATTCAAAAACCGTAAATCCTATCGTTTAGGTAGACACATTGTGTGAATCAGGACAAGTTTTCCTACTACTTTTGAGAAAATAATGTCTGTAGAGTGAAATTTGTGGCTGAAAACGGAGTTTAAGCGAGAAAGTTTGACCTTTTTTTTGAAGCCGCCTACACTCTAAGTTTAACGACCCTCACTGGTGTGTAACGCAATAGACACCCATTCAAAAGCCGGATTTTCTCCCAGAAACCACATGGCGTTTGAACCGGGCCTGATCCGAAAGTGTAAAACCTAGCAGAAAAGTTGAATGCCAGATCCACAGAGGAGAAGTTTTCCTACGTTTTAGAGTTTGAATCATGTCTCTAGGTGAAAGCATGCCAGAGCAGTGGATGTTTGAAAAACATTGAAAAAGTGCTTTTTTTTCAATTAATTCCATAGAAATGAATGGGGTTTTTTGGGGCGATTTTTTCGCGACTACGTCGCGAAAAAATCGCATTCTATAGAGAAAAGTAATAGCATAGCGAGTCCGATCGAGCCGCACGTTTTGATATATTGTTTGTCTGTGTGCGACGTACGGTTATTGAGTTATTCGAAATCAAAATTTGCGTAGGAATAATAATAATAATAATAAGAAGAAGAAATACGTAGAAGAACAATAGTTGCAGTGCTTTGCACTGCAACCTATGGGCTCCCCTAGGGGAGCCCATAGGTTGCTGTGCTGCAGCACTGCATCCTAACTAGACCGGACAATTCCCCGGGGGAAATTGTGAGAGGATGCAGTGCGCGAAGCAATTCGCTCACGCATGTTCGCTGGCCGTGAATGTGTGACCCGCAATGATGTTTCAATGCAATGATCGTGTGTGTGCTCGAGACAGCAGCCATCATGAAGAAGACCTATTCAAGAGCATGACCAAAGTGACTACAGGCGGAAATTAGCATGTACTGCTATAACCTGGGACAGACATCTGTCCTTAACACAAGGATAATGTTTAATTTGTGCACTGTCCCTTTTAAAAATAAAATAAACTCTAAACTCTAAGAAGAGTGTTTGAAGTTTGTATGTACGAACAGAAGTGTTCCTAATAAAGTGGGCGGCTAAGGTGAGGCTGACACACAAGGGCTGGAGTTTTCTACTGTTTTTTTTATGAAGGACCAGGCCTCGAACAATGACAAATAACTCGACAACGGAAGCAGCTATTCACAAAATTCTTTCACAGTGAGCGCTAGAAGGGTCTCCTGAATAAAATGATGTATTTTTTTGTTTGTATTGTTAAAAATGAGGACGCTACAGGGAGTTAAAAACGAGTGACTTTTCAGCAACGTTTATACTGGGACTCAATGAGGCCGCTCACCTGTGCTCTCCTCACTTTGAGGCTTGTCATTCAAAAACCGTAAATCCTATCGTTTAGGTAGACACATTGTGTGATTCAGGACAAGTTTTCCTACTACTTTTGAGAAAATCATGTCTGTAGAGTGAAATTTGTGGCTGAAAACACGGTTTAAAAATAAAATAAACTCTAAACTCTAAGAAGAGTGTTTGAAGTTTGTATGTACGAACAGAAGTGTTCCTAATAAAGTGGGCGGCTAAGGTGAGGCTGACACACAAGGGCTGGAGTTTTCTACTGTTTTTTTTATGAAGGACCAGGCCTCGAACAATGACAAATAACTCGACAACGGAAGCAGCTATTCACAAAATTCTTTCACAGTGAGCGCTAGAAGGGTCTCCTGAATAAAATGATGTATTTTTTTGTTTGTATTGTTAAAAATGAGGACGCTACAGGGAGTTAAAAACGAGTGACTTTTCAGCAACGTTTATACTGGGAGTCAATGAGGCTGCTCACCTGTGCTCTCCTCACTTTGAGGCTTGTCATTCAAAAACCGTAAATCCTATCGTTTAGGTAGACACATTGTGTGAATCAGGACAAGTTTTCCTACTACTTTTGAGAAAATCATGTCTGTAGAGTGAAATTTGTGGCTGAAAACGGAGTTTAAGCGAGAAAGTTTGACCTTTTTTTTGAAGCCGCCTACACTCTAAGTTTAACGACCCTCACTGGTGTGTAACGCAATAGACACCCATTCAAAAGCCGGATTTTCTCCCAGAAACCACATGGCGTTTGAACCGGGCCTGATCCGAAAGTGTAAAACCTAGCAGAAAAGTTGAATGCCAGATCCACAGAGGAGAAGTTTTCCTACGTTTTAGAGTTTGAATCATGTCTCTAGGTGAAAGCATGCCAGAGCAACGGATGTTTGAAAAACGTTGAAAAAGTGCTTTTTTTTCAATTAATTCCATAGAAATGAATGGGGTTTTTTGGGGCGATTTTTTCACGACTACGTCGCGAAAAAATCGTATTCTATAGAGAAAAGTAATGTACTGTTTGTTTGCATGTACTGCTATAACCTGGGACAGACATCTGTCCTTAACACAAGGATAATGTTTAATTTGTGCA
Organism: Neoarius graeffei; assembly: GCF_027579695.1. NCBI lineage: Eukaryota > Metazoa > Chordata > Actinopteri > Siluriformes > Ariidae > Neoarius > Neoarius graeffei. Next base: position 45,864,548 of record NC_083590.1, on the reverse strand, counting down.
CTGTCCCTTTTAAAAATAAAATAAACTCTAAACTCTAAGAAGAGTGTTTGTAGTTTGTATGTACGAACAGAAGTGTTCCTAATAAAGTGGGCGGCTAAGGTGAGGCTGACACATCAAGGGCTGGAGTTTTCTACTGTTTTTTTATGAAGGACCAGGCCTCGAACAATGACAAATAACTCGACAACGGAAGCAGCTATTCACAAAATTCTTTCACAGTGAGCGCTAGAAGGGTCTCCTGAATAAAATGATGTATTTTTTGGTTTGTATTGTTAAAAATGAGGACGCTACAGGGAGTTAAAAACGAGTGACTTTTCAGCAACATTTATACTGGGAGTCAATGAGGCTGCTCACCTGTGCTCTCCTCACTTTGAGGCTTGTCATTCAAAAACCGTAAATCCTACCGTTTAGGTAGACACATTGTGTGAATCAGGACAAGTTTTCCTACTACTTTTGAGAAAATAATGTCTGTAGAGTGAAATTTGTGGCTGAAAACGGAGTTTAAGCGAGAAAGTTTGACCTTTTTTTTGAAGCCGCCTACACTCTAAGTTTAACGACCCTCACTGGTGTGTAACGCAATAGACACCCATTCAAAAGCCGGATTTTCTCCCAGAAACCACATGGCGTTTGAACCGGGCCTGATCCGAAAGTGTAAAACCTAGCAGAAAAGTTGAATGCCAGATCCACAGAGGAGAAGTTTTCCTACGTTTTAGAGTTTGAATCATGTCTCTAGGTGAAAGCATGCCAGAGCAGTGGATGTTTGAAAAACATTGAAAAAGTGCTTTTTTTTCAATTAATTCCATAGAAATGAATGGGGTTTTTTGGGGCGATTTTTTCGCGACTACGTCGCGAAAAAATCGTATTCTATAGAGAAAAGTAATAGCATAGCGAGTCCGATCGAGCCGCACGTTTTGATATATTGTTTGTCTGTGTGCGACGTACGGTTATTGAGTTATTCGAAATCAAAATTTGCGTAGGAATAATAATAAGAAGAAGAAATACGTAGAAGAACAATAGTTGCAGTGCTTTGCACTGCAACCTATGGGCTCCCCTAGGGGAGCCCATAGGTTGCTGTGCTGCAGCACTGCATCCTAACTAGACCGGACAATTCCCCGGGGGAAATTGTGAGAGGATGCAGTGCGCGAAGCAATTCGGTCACGCATGTTTGCTGGCCGTGAACGTGTGACCCGCAATGATGTTTCAATGCAATGATTATGTGTGTGCTTGAGACAGCAGCCGTCATGAAGAAGAGCTATTCAAGAGTATGACCAAAGTGACTACAGGCGGAAATTAGCATGTACTGCTATAACCTGGGACAGACATCTGTCCTTACCACAAGGATAATGTTTAATTTGTGCACTGTCCCTTTTAAAAATAAAATAAACTCTAAACTCTAAGAAGAGTGTTTGTAGTTTGTATGTACGAACAGAAGTGTTCCTAATAAAGTGGGCGGCTAAGGTGAGGCCTGTCGGCTGCCCTCTTCTCAGTTTCTCAGAGCAGCGGATGTTTGAAAAAGTGCTTTTTTTTCCAATTAATTCCATAGAAATTAATGGGGTTTTTTTGGGACAAGTGTGACTACTACTTTTGAGAAAATTATGTCTGTAGTGTGAAATTTGTGGCTGAAAACAGTTTAAGTTTGAAATTTTGAGCATGTAAGTGTAGAACCTAGCAGAAAAGTTTAATGCCAGATCCACAGAGGAGAAGATTTCCTACGTTTTAGAGTTTGAATCATGTCTCTAGGTGAAAGCATGCCAGAGCAGCGGATGTTTGAAAAACGTTGAAAAAGTGCTTTTTTTTCAATTAATTCCATAGAAATGAATGGGGTTTTTTGAGACGATTTTTTCGCGACAACGTCGCGAAAAAATCGTATTCTGCAGAGAAAAGTAATAGCATAGCGAGTCCGATCGAGCCGCACGTTTTGATATATTGTTTGTCTGTGTGCGACGTACGGTTATTGAGTTACTCGAAATCAAAATTTGCGTAGGAAGAGTAACAAATATAACACTAGACCGGACAATTCCCCGGGGGAAATTGTGAGAGGATGCAGTGCGCGAAGCAATTCGCTCACGCATGTTCGCTGGCCGTGAACGTGTGACCCGGAATGATGTTTCACTGCAATGATTGTGTGTGTGCTCGAGACAGCAGCCGTCATGAAGAAGAGCTATTCAACAGTATAAACAAAGTGACTACAGGCAGAAATTAGCATGTACTGCTTTAACCTGGGACAGACATCTGTCCTTACCACAAGGATAATGTTTAATTTGTGCACTGTCCCTTTTAAAAATAAAATAAACTCTAAGAAGAGTGTTTGTAGTTTGTATGTACGAACAGAAGTGTTCCTAATAAAGTGGGCGGCTAAGAACCTAGCAGAAAAGTTGAATGCCAGATCCACAGAGGAGAAGTTTTCCTACGTCTTTTGAGAAAATCATGTCTGTAGAGTGAAATTTGTGGCTGAAAACAGAGTTTAAGCGAGAAAGTTTGACCTTTTTTTTGAACCTCTCTCCACTCTGACCTTAACGAGTTCCACTGGTGTGTAACGCAATAGACACCCATAAAAAGCCGGATTTTCTCCCGGAACCAACATGGCGTTTGAGCCGGGACTGATCCGAAAGTGTAGAACCTAGCAGAAAAGTTGGAGGCCAGATCCACAGAGGAGAAGTTTTCCTACGTTTTAGAGTTTGAATCACGTCTCTAGGTGAAAGCATGCCAGAGCAGCGGATGTTTGAAAAACGTTGAAAAAGTGCTTTTTTTTTCAATTAATTCCATAGAAATGAATGGGTTTTTTTTGGACGATTTTTTCGCGACTACGTCGCGAAAAAATCGTATTCTATAGAGAAAAGTAATATCATAGCGAGTCCGATCGAGCCGCACGTTTTGATACATTGTTTGTCTGTGTGCGACGTACGGTTATTGTGTTACTCGAAATCAAAATTTGTGTAGGAAGAGTAACAAATATAACACTAGACTGGACAATTCCCCGGGGGAAATTGTGAGAGGATGCAGTGCGCGAAGCAATTCGCTCACGCATGTTCGCTGGCCGTGAATGTGTGACCCGCAATGATGTTTCAATGCAATGATTGTGTGTGTGCTCGAGACAGCAGCCATCATGAAGAAGAGCTATTCAAGAGCATGAACAAAGTGACTACAGGCGGAAATTAGCATGTACTGCTATAACCTGGGACAGACATCTGTCCTTACCACAAGGATAATGTTTAATTTGTGCACTGTCCCTTTTAAAAATAAAATAAACTCTAAACACTAAGAAGAGTGTTTGTAGTTTGTATGTACGAACAGAAGTGTTCCTAATAAAGTGGGCGGCTAAGGTGAGGCTGACACACAAGGGCTGGAGTTTTCTACTGTTTTTTTATGAAGGACCAGGCCTCGAACAATAACAAATAACTCGACAACGGAAGCAGCTATTCACAAAATTCTTTCACAGTGAGCGCTAGAAGGGTCTCCTGAATAAAATGATGTATTTTTTTGTTTGTACTCTTAAAAATAACGACAATAGAGCGATTTAAATATGAGTGACTTTTCTCTCATGTTTACAATGGGTTTCAATGAAGCCTGTCAGCTGCCCTGTCCTCAGTTTGACGCTTGTCATTCAAAAACCGTAAATCCTATCGTTTAGGTAGACACATTGTGTGAATCAGGACAAGTTTTCCTACAAGGATAATGTTTAATTTGTGCACTGTCCCTTTTAAAAATAAAATAAACTCTAAACTCTAAGAAGAGTGTTTGTAGTTTGTATGTACGAACAGAAGTGTTCCTAATAAAGTGGGCGGCTAAGGTGAGGCTGACACACAAGGGCTGGAGTTTTCTACTGTTTTTTTTATGAAGGACCAGGCCTCGAACAATGACAAATAACTCGACAACGGAAGCAGCTATTCACAAAATTCTTTCACAGTGAGCGCTAGAAGGGTCTCCTGAATAAAATGATGTATTTTTTTGTTTGTATTTTTAAAAATGACGACGCTACAGGGAGTTAAAAACGAGTGACTTTTCAGCAACGTTTATACTGGGAGTCAATGAGGCCGCTCACCTGTGCTCTCCTCACTTTGAGGCTTGTCATTCAAAAACCGTAAATCCTATCGTGTAGGTAGACACATTGTGTGAATCAGGACAAGTTTTCCTACTACTTTTGAGAAAATCATGTCTGTAGAGTGAAATTTGTGGCTGAAAACACGGTTTAAGCGAGAAAGTTTGAGCTTTTTTTTGAAGCCGCCTACACTCTAAGCTTAAAGACCCTCACTGGTGTGTAACGCAATAGACACCCATTCAAAAGCCGGATTTTCTCCCAGAAACCACATGGCGTTTGAACCGGGACTGATCCGAAAGTGTAAAACCTAGCAGAAAAGTTGAATGCCAGATCCACAGAGGAGAAGTTTTCCTACGTTTTAGAGTTTGAATCATGTCTCTAGGTGAAAGCATGCCAGAGCAACGGATGTTTGAAAAACGTTGAAAAAGTGCTTTTTTTTCAATTAATTCCATAGAAATGAATGGGGTTTTTTGGGGCGATTTTTTCACGACTACGTCGCGAAAAAATCGTATTCTATAGAGAAAAGTAATGTACTGTTTGCTTGCATGTACTGCTATAACCTGGGACAGACATCTGTCCTTAACACAAGGATAATGTTTAATTTGTGCACTGTCCCTTTTAAAAATAAAATAAACTCTAAACTCTAAGAAGAGTGTTTGTAGTTTGTATGTACGAACAGAAGTGTTCCTAATAAAGTGGGCGGCTAAGGTGAGGCTGACACACAAGGGCTGGAGTTTTCTACTGTTTTTTTTATGAAGGACCAGGCCTCGAACAATGACAAATAACTCGACAACGGAAGCAGCTATTCACAAAATTCTTTCACAGTGAGCGCTAGAAGGGTCTCCTGAATAAAATGATGTATTTTTTTGTTTGTATTGTTAAAAATGAGGACGCTACAGGGAGTTAAAAACGAGTGACTTTTCTATCCCGTTTATAATGCATGTCAATGAGCTAACACACACAAGGTCTTGAATTTTGTGCTGTTTTTTACTACGGACCAGACCTCAAACAATGACAAATAACTCGACAACGAAAGCAGCTATTCACAAAATTCTTTCACAGTGAGCGCTAGAAGGGTCTCCTGAATAAAATGATGTATTTTTTTGTTTGTATTGTTAAAAATGAGGACGCTACAGGGAGTTAAAAACGAGTGACTTTTCAGCAACGTTTATACTGGGAGTCAATGAGGCCGCTCACCTGTGCTCTCCTCACTTTGAGGCTTGTCATTCAAAAACCGTAAATCCTACCGTTTAGGTAGACACATTGTGTGAATCAGGACAAGTTTTCCTACTACTTTTGAGAAAATCATGTCTGTAGAGTGAAATTTGTGGATGAAAACACGGTTTAAGCGAGAAAGTTTGAGCTTTTTTTTGAAGCCGCCTACACTCTAAGTTAACGACCCTCACTGGTGTGTAACGCAATAGACACCCATTCAAAAGCCGGATTTTCTCCCAGAAACCACATGGCGTTTGAACCGGGCCTGATCCGAAAGTGTAAAACCTAGCAGAAAAGTTGAATGCCAGATCCACAGAGGAGAAGTTTTCCTACGTTTTAGAGTTTGAATCATGTCTCTAGGTGAAAGCATGCCAGAGCAGTGGATGTTTGAAAAACATTGAAAAAGTGCTTTTTTTTCAATTAATTCCATAGAAATGAATGGGGTTTTTTGGGGCGATTTTTTCGCGACTACGTCGCGAAAAAATCGTATTCTATAGAGAAAAGTAATAGCATAGCGAGTCCGATCGAGCCGCACGTTTTGATATATTGTTTGTCTGTGTGCGACGTACGGTTATTGAGTTATTCGAAATCAAAATTTGCGTAGGAGGAAGAAGAAGAAGAAGAAGAAGAAGAAATACGTAGAAGAACAATAGTTGCAGTGCTTTGCACTGCAACCTATGGGCTCCCCTAGGGGAGCCCATAGGTTGCTGTGCTGCAGCACTGCATCCTAACTAGACCGGACAATTCCCCGGGGGAAATTGTGAGAGGATGCAGTGCGCGAAGCAATTCGCTCACGCATGTTCGCTGGCCGTGAATGTGTGACCCGCAATGATGTTTCAATGCAATGATCGTGTGTGTGCTCGAGACAGCAGCCATCATGAAGAAGACCTATTCAAGAGCATGACCAAAGTGACTACAGGCGGAAATTAGCATGTACTGCTATAACCTGGGACAGACATCTGTCCTTAACACAAGGATAATGTTTAATTTGTGCACTGTCCCTTTTAAAAATAAAATAAACTCTAAACTCTAAGAAGAGTGTTTGAAGTTTGTATGTACGAACAGAAGTGTTCCTAATAAAGTGGGCGGCTAAGGTGAGGCTGACACACAAGGGCTGGAGTTTTCTACTGTTTTTTTTATGAAGGACCAGGCCTCGAACAATGACAAATAACTCGACAACGGAAGCAGCTATTCACAAAATTCTTTCACAGTGAGCGCTAGAAGGGTCTCCTGAATAAAATGATGTATTTTTTTGTTTGTATTGTTAAAAATGAGGACGCTACAGGGAGTTAAAAACGAGTGACTTTTCAGCAACGTTTATACTGGGACTCAATGAGGCCGCTCACCTGTGCTCTCCTCACTTTGAGGCTTGTCATTCAAAAACCGTAAATCCTATCGTTTAGGTAGACACATTGTGTGATTCAGGACAAGTTTTCCTACTACTTTTGAGAAAATCATGTCTGTAGAGTGAAATTTGTGGCTGAAAACACGGTTTAAAAATAAAATAAACTCTAAACTCTAAGAAGAGTGTTTGAAGTTTGTATGTACGAACAGAAGTGTTCCTAATAAAGTGGGCGGCTAAGGTGAGGCTGACACACAAGGGCTGGAGTTTTCTACTGTTTTTTTTATGAAGGACCAGGCCTCGAACAATGACAAATAACTCGACAACGGAAGCAGCTATTCACAAAATTCTTTCACAGTGAGCGCTAGAAGGGTCTCCTGAATAAAATGATGTATTTTTTTGTTTGTATTGTTAAAAATGAGGACGCTACAGGGAGTTAAAAACGAGTGACTTTTCAGCAACGTTTATACTGGGAGTCAATGAGGCTGCTCACCTGTGCTCTCCTCACTTTGAGGCTTGTCATTCAAAAACCGTAAATCCTATCGTTTAGGTAGACACATTGTGTGAATCAGGACAAGTTTTCCTACTACTTTTGAGAAAATCATGTCTGTAGAGTGAAATTTGTGGCTGAAAACGGAGTTTAAGCGAGAAAGTTTGACCTTTTTTTTGAAGCCGCCTACACTCTAAGTTTAACGACCCTCACTGGTGTGTAACGCAATAGACACCCATTCAAAAGCCGGATTTTCTCCCAGAAACCACATGGCGTTTGAACCGGGCCTGATCCGAAAGTGTAAAACCTAGCAGAAAAGTTGAATGCCAGATCCACAGAGGAGAAGTTTTCCTACGTTTTAGAGTTTGAATCATGTCTCTAGGTGAAAGCATGCCAGAGCAACGGATGTTTGAAAAACGTTGAAAAAGTGCTTTTTTTTCAATTAATTCCATAGAAATGAATGGGGTTTTTTGGGGCGATTTTTTCACGACTACGTCGCGAAAAAATCGTATTCTATAGAGAAAAGTAATGTACTGTTTGTTTGCATGTACTGCTATAACCTGGGACAGACATCTGTCCTTAACACAAGGATAATGTTTAATTTGTGCACTGTCCCTTTTAAAAATAAAATAAACTCTAAACTCTAAGAAGAGTGTTTGTAGTTTGTATGTACGAACAGAAGTGTTCCTAATAAAGTGGGCGGCTAAGGTGAGGCTGACACATCAAGGGCTGGAGTTTTCTACTGTTTTTTTATGAAGGACCAGGCCTCGAACAATGACAAATAACTCGACAACGGAAGCAGCTATTCACAAAATTCTTTCACAGTGAGCGCTAGAAGGGTCTCCTGAATAAAATGATGTATTTTTTGGTTTGTATTGTTAAAAATGAGGACGCTACAGGGAGTTAAAAACGAGTGACTTTTCAGCAACATTTATACTGGGAGTCAATGAGGCTGCTCACCTGTGCTCTCCTCACTTTGAGGCTTGTCATTCAAAAACCGTAAATCCTACCGTTTAGGTAGACACATTGTGTGAATCAGGACAAGTTTTCCTACTACTTTTGAGAAAATAATGTCTGTAGAGTGAAATTTGTGGCTGAAAACGGAGTTTAAGCGAGAAAGTTTGACCTTTTTTTTGAAGCCGCCTACACTCTAAGTTTAACGACCCTCACTGGTGTGTAACGCAATAGACACCCATTCAAAAGCCGGATTTTCTCCCAGAAACCACATGGCGTTTGAACCGGGCCTGATCCGAAAGTGTAAAACCTAGCAGAAAAGTTGAATGCCAGATCCACAGAGGAGAAGTTTTCCTACGTTTTAGAGTTTGAATCATGTCTCTAGGTGAAAGCATGCCAGAGCAGTGGATGTTTGAAAAACATTGAAAAAGTGCTTTTTTTTCAATTAATTCCATAGAAATGAATGGGGTTTTTTGGGGCGATTTTTTCGCGACTACGTCGCGAAAAAATCGTATTCTATAGAGAAAAGTAATAGCATAGCGAGTCCGATCGAGCCGCACGTTTTGATATATTGTTTGTCTGTGTGCGACGTACGGTTATTGAGTTATTCGAAATCAAAATTTGCGTAGGAATAATAAGAAGAAGAAGAAATACGTAGAAGAACAATAGTTGCAGTGCTTTGCACTGCAACCTATGGGCTCCCCTAGGGGAGCCCATAGGTTGCTGTGCTGCAGCACTGCATCCTAACTAGACCGGACAATTCCCCGGGGGAAATTGTGAGAGGATGCAGTGCGCGAAGCAATTCGCTCACGCATGTTCGCTGGCCGTGAACGTGTGACCCGCAATGATGTTTCAATGCAATGATCGTGTGTGTGCTCGAGACAGCAGCCATCATGAAGAAGACCTATTCAAGAGTATGACCAAAGTGACTACAGGCGGAAATTAGCATGTACTGCTATAACCTGGGACAGACATCTGTCCTTACCACAAGGATAATGTTTAATTTGTGCACTGTCCCTTTTAAAAATAAAATAAACTCTAAACTCTAAGAAGAGTGTTTGTAGTTTGTATGTACGAACAGAAGTGTTCCTAATAAAGTGGGCGGCTAAGGTGAGGCTGACACACAAGGGCTGGAGTTTTCTACTGTTTTTTTTATGAAGGACCAGGCCTCGAACAATGACAAATAACTCGACAACGGAAGCAGCTATTCACAAAATTCTTTCACAGTGAGCGCTAGAAGGGTCTCCTGAATAAAATGATGTATTTTTTTGTTTGTATTGTTAAAAATGAGGACGCTACAGGGAGTTAAAAACGAGTGACTTTTCAGCAACGTTTATACTGGGAGTCAATGAGGCCGCTCACCTGTGCTCTCCTCACTTTGAGGCTTGTCATTCAAAAACCGTAAATCCTATCGTTTAGGTAGACACATTGTGTGAATCAGGACAAGTTTTCCTACTACTTTTGAGAAAATCATGTCTGTAGAGTGAAATTTGTGGCTGAAAACAGAGTTTAAGCGAGAAAGTTTGACCTTCTTTTTGAAGCCGCCTACACTCTGAGTTAACGAGGCGCACTGGTGTGTAACGCAATAGACACCCATTCAAAAGCCGGATTTTCTCCCAGAAACCACATGGCGTTTGACCCGGGACTGATCCGAAAGTGTAGAACCTAGCAGAAAAGTTGAATGCCAGATCCACAGAGGAGAAGTTTTCCTACGTTTTAGAGTTTGAATCACGTCTCTAGGTGAAAGCATGCCAGAGCAGCGGATGTTTGAAAAACGTTGAAAAAGTGCTTTTTTTCAAATTAATTCCATAGAAATGAATGGGGTTTTTTTGGACAATTTTTTCGCGACTACGTCGCGAAAAAATCATTTTCTATAGAGAAAAGTAATAGCATAGCGAGTCCGATCGAGCCGCACGTTTTGATATATTGTTTGTCTGTGTGCAACGTACGGTTATTGAGTTAATCGAAATCGAAATTTGCGTAGGAAGAGTAACAAATATAACACTAGACCGGACAATTCCCCGGGGGGAAATTGTGAGAGGATGCAGTGCGCGAAGCAATTCGGTCACGCATGTTTGCTGGCCGTGAATGTGTGACCCGCAATGACGTTTCAATGCAATGATTATGTGTGTGCTTGAGACAGCAGCCGTCATGAAGAAGAGCTATTCAACAGTATGACCAAAGTGACTACAGGCGGAAATTAGCATGTACTGCTATAACCTGGGACAGACATCTGTCCTTACCACAAGGATAATGTTTAATTTGTGCACTGTCCCTTTTAAAAATAAAATAAACTCTAAACTCTAAGAAGAGTGTTTGTAGTTTGTATGTACGAACAGAAGTGTTCCTAATAAAGTGGGCGGCTAAGGTGAGGCCTGTCGGCTGCCCTCCTCTCAGTTTCTCAGAGCAGCGGATGTTTGAAAAAGTGCTTTTTTTTCCAATTAATTCCATAGAAATGAATGGGTTTTTTTGGGGACAAGTGTGACTACTACTTTTGAGAAAATTATGTCTGTAGTGTGAAATTTGTGGCTGAAAACAGTTTAAGTTTGAAATTTTGAGCATGATTTGTGTTTGTGCTTGAGACAGCTTTTCCCTCTGCCCCGTCACTGGCCCCAATTGGCATGGTGATGGGCCTGAACAGGAGAGTTAAGAAACACACACAAGATTATGTCAGGTGTCTACTGTGTTTTGCAAAGAGTAGGCCTCGAACAATCACAAATATGATGTTTCAATGCAATGATCGTGTGTGTGCTCGAGACAGCAGCCATCATGAAGAAGACCTATTCAAGAGTATGACCAAAGTGACTACAGGCGGAAATTAGCATGTACTGCTATAACCTGGGACAGACATCTGTCCTTAACACAAGGATAATGTTTAATTTGTGCACTGTCCCTTTTAAAAATAAAATAAACTCTAAACTCTAAGAAGAGTGTTTGTAGTTTGTATGTACGAACAGAAGTGTTCCTAATAAAGTGGGCGGCTAAGGTGAGGCTGACACATAAGGGCTGGAGTTTTCTACTGTTTTTTTTATGAAGGACCAGGCCTCGAACAATGACAAATAACTCGACAACGGAAGCAGCTATTCACAAAATTCTTTCACAGTGAGCGCTAGAAGGGTTTCCTGAATAAAATGATGTATTTTTTTGTTTGTATTGTTAAAAATGAGGACGCTACAGGGAGTTAAAAACGAGTGACTTTTCAGCAACGTTTATACTGGGAGTCAATGAGGCTGCTCACCTGTGCTCTCCTCACTTTGAGGCTTGTCATTCAAAAACCGTAAATCCTATCGTTTAGGTAGACACATTGTGTGAATCAGGACAAGTTTTCCTACTACTTTTGAGAAAATAATGTCTGTAGAGTGAAATTTGTGGCTGAAAACGGAGTTTAAGCGAGAAAGTTTGACCTTTTTTTTGAAGCCGCCTACACTCTAAGTTTAACGACCCTCACTGGTGTGTAACGCAATAGACACCCATTCAAAAGCCGGATTTTCTCCCAGAAACCACATGGCGTTTGAACCGGGCCTGATCCGAAAGTGTAAAACCTAGCAGAAAAGTTGAATGCCAGATCCACAGAGGAGAAGTTTTCCTACGTTTTAGAGTTTGAATCATGTCTCTAGGTGAAAGCATGCCAGAGCAGTGGATGTTTGAAAAACATTGAAAAAGTGCTTTTTTTTCAATTAATTCCATAGAAATGAATGGGGTTTTTTGGGGCGATTTTTTCGCGACTACGTCACGAAAAAATCGCATTCTATAGAGAAAAGTAATAGCATAGCGAGTCCGATCGAGCCGCACGTTTTGATATATTGTTTGTCTGTGTGCGACGTACGGTTATTGAGTTATTCGAAATCAAAATTTGCGTAGGAATAATAATAATAATAAGAAGAAGAAGAAATACGTAGAAGAACAATAGTTGCAGTGCTTTGCACTGCAACCTATGGGCTCCCCTAGGGGAGCCCATAGGTTGCTGTGCTGCAGCACTGCATCCTAACTAGACCGGACAATTCCCCGGGGGAAATTGTGAGAGGATGCAGTGCGCGAAGCAATTCGCTCACGCATGTTCGCTGGCCGTGAACGCGTGACCCGCAATGATGTTTCAATGCAATGATCGTGTGTGTGCTCGAGACAGCAGCCATCATGAAGAAGACCTATTCAAGAGTATGACCAAAGTGACTACAGGCGGAAATTAGCATGTACTGCTATAACCTGGGACAGACATCTGTCCTTAACACAAGGATAATGTTTAATTTGTGCACTGTCCCTTTTAAAAATAAAATAAACTCTAAACTCTAAGAAGAGTGTTTGTAGTTTGTATGTACGAACAGAAGTGTTCCTAATAAAGTGGGCGGCTAAGGTGAGGCTGACACACAAGGGCTGGAGTTTTCTACTGTTTTTTTCATGAAGGACCAGGCCTCGAACAATGACAAATAACTCGACAACGGAAGCAGCTATTCACAAAATTCTTTCACCGTGAGCGCTAGAAGGGTCTCCTGAATAAAATGATGTATTTTTTTGTTTGTATTGTTAAAAATGAGGACGCTACAGGGAGTTAAAAACGAGTGACTTTTCAGCAACGTTTATACTGGGAGTCAATGAGGCCGCTCACCTGTGCTCTCCTCACTTTGAGGCTTGTCATTCAAAAACCGTAAATCCTATCGTTTAGGTAGACACATTGTGTGAATCAGGACAAGTTTTCCTACTACTTTTGAGAAAATCATGTCTGTAGAGTGAAATTTGTGGCGGAAAACACGGTTTAAGCGAGAAAGTTTGAGCTTTTTTTTGAAGCCGCCTACACTCTAAGCGTAACGACCCTCACTGGTGTGTAACGCAATAGACACCCATTCAAAAGCCGGATTTTCTCCCAGAAACCACATGGCGTTTGAACCGGGACTGATCCGAAAGTGTAAAACCTAGCAGAAAAGTTGAATGCCAGATCCACAGAGGAGAAGTTTTCCTACGTTTTAGAGTTTGAATCATGTCTCTAGGTGAAAGCATGCCAGAGCAACGGATGTTTGAAAAACGTTGAAAAAGTGCTTTTTTTTCAATTAATTCCATAGAAATGAATGGGGTTTTTTGGGGCGATTTTTTCACGACTACGTCGCGAAAAAATCGTATTCTATAGAGAAAAGTAATGTACTGTTTGTTTGCATGTACTGCTATAACCTGGGACAGACATCTGTCCTTAACACAAGGATAATGTTTAATTTGTGCACTGTCCCTTTTAAAAATAAAATAAACTCTAAACTCTAAGAAGAGTGTTTGTAGTTTGTATGTACGAACAGAAGTGTTCCTAATAAAGTGGGCGGCTAAGGTGAGGCTGACACATCAAGGGCTGGAGTTTTCTACTGTTTTTTTATGAAGGACCAGGCCTCGAACAATGACAAATAACTCGACAACGGAAGCAGCTATTCACAAAATTCTTTCACAGTGAGCGCTAGAAGGGTCTCCTGAATAAAATGATGTATTTTTTTCTTTGTATTGTTAAAAATGAGGACGCTACAGGGAGTTAAAAACGAGTGACTTTTCAGCAACATTTATACTGGGAGTCAATGAGGCCGCTCACCTGTGCTCTCCTCACTTTGAGGCTTGTCATTCAAAAACCGTAAATCCTACCGTTTAGGTAGACACATTGTGTGAATCAGGACAAGTTTTCCTACTACTTTTGAGAAAATCATGTCTGTAGAGTGAAATTTGTGGCTGAAAACGGAGTTTAAGCGAGAAAGTTTGACCTTTTTTTTGAAGCCGCCTACACTCTAAGTTTAACGACCCTCACTGGTGTGTAACGCAATAGACACCCATTCAAAAGCCGGATTTTCTCCCAGAAACCACATGGCGTTTGAACCGGGCCTGATCCGAAAGTGTAAAACCTAGCAGAAAAGTTGAATGCCAGATCCACAGAGGAGAAGTTTTCCTACGTTTTAGAGTTTGAATCATGTCTCTAGGTGAAAGCATGCCAGAGCAGTGGATGTTTGAAAAACATTGAAAAAGTGCTTTTTTTTCAATTAATTCCATAGAAATGAATGGGGTTTTTTGGGGCGATTTTTTCGCGACTACGTCGCGAAAAAATCGTATTCTACAGAGAAAAGTAATAGCATAGCGAGTCCGATCGAGCCGCACGTTTTGATATATTGTTTGTCTGTGTGCGACGTACGGTTATTGAGTTATTCGAAATCAAAACTTGCGTAGGAATAATAAGAAGAAGAAGAAGAAGAAGAAATACGTAGAAGAACAATAGTTGCAGTGCTTTGCACTGCAACCTATGGGCTCCCCTAGGGGAGCCCATAGGTTGCTGTGCTGCAGCACTGCATCCTAACTAGACCGGACAATTCCCCGGGGGAAATTGTGAGAGGATGCAGTGCGCGAAGCAATTCGGTCACGCATGTTCGCTGGCCGTGAATGTGTGACCCGCAATGATGTTTCAATGCAATGATCGTGTGTGTGCTTGAGACAGCAGCCGTCATGAAGAAGAGCTATTCAAGACTATAACCAAAGTGACTACAGGCGGAAATTAGCATGTACTGCTATAACCTGGGACAGACATCTGTCCTTACCACAAGGATAATGTTTAATTTGTGCACTGTCCCTTTTAAAAATAAAATAAACTCTAAACTCTAAGAAGAGTGTTTGTAGGTTGTATGTACGAACAGAAGTGTTCCTAATAAAGTGGGCGGCTAAGGTGAGGCTAAGACACACAAGGGCTGGAGTTTTCTACTGTTTTTTTTATGAAGGACCAGGCCTCGAACAATGACAAATAACTCGACAACGGAAGCAGCTATTCACAAAATTCTTTCACACTGAGCGCTAGAAGGGTCTCCTGAATAGACTGATGTAATTTTTTTGTCTGTATTGTTAAAAATGAGGACGCTACAGGGAGTTAAAAACGAGTGACTTTTCAGCAACGTTTATAATGGGAGTCAATGAGGCCGCTCACCTGTGCTCTCCTCACTTTGAGGCTTGTCATTCAAAAACCGTAAATCCTATCGTTTAGGTAGACACATTGTGTGAATCAGGACAAGTTTTCCTACTACTTTTGAGAAAATCATGTCTGTAGAGTGAAATTTGTGGCTGAAAACAGAGTTTAAGCGAGAAAGTTTGACCTTTTTTTTGAACCTCTCTCCACTCTGACCGTAACGAGGTCCACTGGTGTGTAACGCAATAGACACCCATTCAAATGCCGGATTTTCTCCCAGAAACCACATGGCGTTTGACCCGGGACTGATCCGAAAGTGTAGAACCTAGCAGAAAAGTTGAATGCCAGATCCACAGAGGAGAAGTTTTCCTACGTTTTAGAGTTTGAATCACGTCTCTAGGTGAAAGCATGCCAGAGCAGCGGATGTTTGAAAAACGTTGAAAAAGTGCTTTTTTTTCAATTAATTCCATAGAAATGAATGGGGTTTTTTTGGACGATTTTTTCGCGACTATGTCGCGAAAAAATCGTATTCTATAGAGAAAAGTAATAGCATAGCGAGTCCGATCGAGCCGCACGTTTTGATACATTGTTTGTCTGTGTGCGACGTACGGTTATTGTGTTACTCGAAATCAAAATTTGTGTAGGAAGAGTAACAAATATAACACTAGACCGGACAATTCCCCGGGGGAAATTGTGAGAGGATGCAGTGCGCGAAGCAATTCGCTCACGCATGTTCGCTGGCCGTGAATGTGTGACCCGCAATGATGTTTCAATGCAATGATCGTGTGTGTGCTCGAGACAGCAGCCATCATGAAGAAGACCTATTCAAGAGTATGACCAAAGTGACTACAGGCGGAAATTAGCATGTACTGCTATAACCTGGGACAGACATCTGTCCTTAACACAAGGATAATGTTTAATTTGTGCACTGTCCCTTTTAAAAATAAAATAAACTCTAAACTCTAAGAAGAGTGTTTGTAGTTTGTATGTACGAACAGAAGTGTTCCTAATAAAGTGGGCGGCTAAGGTGAGGCAAAGACACACAAGGACTGGAGTTTTCTACTGTTTTTTTTATGAAGGACCAGACCTCGAACAATGACAAATAACTCGACAACGGAAGCAGCTATTCACAAAATTCTTTCACAGTGAGCGCTAGAAGGGTCTCCTGAATAAAATGATGTATTTTTTTGTTTGTACTCTTTAAAATAACGACACTAGAGCGATTTAAAAACGAGTGACTTTTCTATCCCGTTTATAATGTGTGTCAATGAGCAAAGACACACAAGGTCTTGAATATTGTGCTGTGTTTTACTACGGACCAGACCTCGAACAATGACAAATAACTCGACAACGGAAGCAGCTATTCACAAAATTCTTTCACATTGAGCGCTAGAAGGGTCTCCTGAATAAAATTATGTATTTTTTTTGTTTGTACTCTTAAAAATAATGACACTAGAGCGATTTAAAAACGAGTGACTTTTCTCTCACGTTTACAATGGGTTTCAATGAAGCCTGTCAGCTGCCCTGTCCTCAGTTTGACGCTTGTCATTCAAAAACCGTAAATCCTATCGTTTAGGTAGACACATTGTGTGAATCAGGACAAGTTTTCCTACTACTTTTGAGAAAATCAAGTCTGTAGAGTGAAATTTGTGGCTGAAAACAGAGTTTAAGCGAGAAAGTTTGACCTTTTTTTTTAACCTCTCTCCACTCTGAGCATAACGAGGTCCACTGGTGTGTAACGCAATAGACACCCATAAAAAGCCGGATTTTCTCCCGGAACCAACATGGCGTTTGAACCGGGCCTGATCCGAAAGTGTAGAACCTAGCAGAAAAGTTGAAGGCCAGATCCACAGAGGAGAAGTTTTCCTACGTTTTAGAGTTTGAATCACGTCTCTAGGTGAAAGCATGCCAGAGCAGCGGATGTTTGAAAAACGTTGAAAAAGTGCTTTTTTTTCAATTAATTCCATAGAAATTAATGGGGTTTTTTTGGACGATTTTTTCGCGACTACGTCGCGAAAAAATCGTATTCTATAGAGAAAAGTAATAGCATAGCGAGTCCGATCGAGCCGCACGTTTTGATACATTGTTTGTCTGTGTGCGACGTACGGTTATTGTGTTACTCGAAATCAAAATTTGTGTAGGAAGAGTAACAAATATAACACTAGACCGGACAATTCCCCGGGGGAAATTGTGAGAGGATGCAGTGCGCGAAGCAATTCGGTCACGCATGTTTGCTGGCCGTGAACGTGTGACCCGCAATGATGTTTCAATGCAATGATTATGTGTGTGCTTGAGACAGCAGCCGTCATGAAGAAGAGCTATTCAAGAGTATGACCAAAGTGACTACAGGCGGAAATTAGCATGTACTGCTATAACCTGGGACAGACATCTGTCCTTACCACAAGGATAATGTTTAATTTGTGCACTGTCCCTTTTAAAAATAAAATAAACTCTAAACTCTAAGAAGAGTGTTTGTAGTTTGTATGTACGAACAGAAGTGTTCCTAATAAAGTGGGCGGCTAAGGTGAGGCCTGTCGGCTGCCCTCTTCTCAGTTTCTCAGAGCAGCGGATGTTTGAAAAAGTGCTTTTTTTTCCAATTAATTCCATAGAAATTAATGGGGTTTTTTTGGGACAAGTGTGACTACTACTTTTGAGAAAATTATGTCTGTAGTGTGAAATTTGTGGCTGAAAACAGTTTAAGTTTGAAATTTTGAGCATGTAAGTGTAGAACCTAGCAGAAAAGTTTAATGCCAGATCCACAGAGGAGAAGATTTCCTACGTTTTAGAGTTTGAATCATGTCTCTAGGTGAAAGCATGCCAGAGCAGCGGATGTTTGAAAAACGTTGAAAAAGTGCTTTTTTTTCAATTAATTCCATAGAAATGAATGGGGTTTTTTGAGACGATTTTTTCGCGACAACGTCGCGAAAAAATCGTATTCTGCAGAGAAAAGTAATAGCATAGCGAGTCCGATCGAGCCGCACGTTTTGATATATTGTTTGTCTGTGTGCGACGTACGGTTATTGAGTTACTCGAAATCAAAATTTGCGTAGGAAGAGTAACAAATATAACACTAGACCGGACAATTCCCCGGGGGAAATTGTGAGAGGATGCAGTGCGCGAAGCAATTCGCTCACGCATGTTCGCTGGCCGTGAACGTGTGACCCGGAATGATGTTTCACTGCAATGATTGTGTGTGTGCTCGAGACAGCAGCCGTCATGAAGAAGAGCTATTCAACAGTATAAACAAAGTGACTACAGGCAGAAATTAGCATGTACTGCTTTAACCTGGGACAGACATCTGTCCTTACCACAAGGATAATGTTTAATTTGTGCACTGTCCCTTTTAAAAATAAAATAAACTCTAAGAAGAGTGTTTGTAGTTTGTATGTACGAACAGAAGTGTTCCTAATAAAGTGGGCGGCTAAGAACCTAGCAGAAAAGTTGAATGCCAGATCCACAGAGGAGAAGTTTTCCTACGTCTTTTGAGAAAATCATGTCTGTAGAGTGAAATTTGTGGCTGAAAACAGAGTTTAAGCGAGAAAGTTTGACCTTTTTTTTGAACCTCTCTCCACTCTGACCTTAACGAGTTCCACTGGTGTGTAACGCAATAGACACCCATAAAAAGCCGGATTTTCTCCCGGAACCAACATGGCGTTTGAGCCGGGACTGATCCGAAAGTGTAGAACCTAGCAGAAAAGTTGGAGGCCAGATCCACAGAGGAGAAGTTTTCCTACGTTTTAGAGTTTGAATCACGTCTCTAGGTGAAAGCATGCCAGAGCAGCGGATGTTTGAAAAACGTTGAAAAAGTGCTTTTTTTTTCAATTAATTCCATAGAAATGAATGGGTTTTTTTTGGACGATTTTTTCGCGACTACGTCGCGAAAAAATCGTATTCTATAGAGAAAAGTAATATCATAGCGAGTCCGATCGAGCCGCACGTTTTGATACATTGTTTGTCTGTGTGCGACGTACGGTTATTGTGTTACTCGAAATCAAAATTTGTGTAGGAAGAGTAACAAATATAACACTAGACTGGACAATTCCCCGGGGGAAATTGTGAGAGGATGCAGTGCGCGAAGCAATTCGCTCACGCATGTTCGCTGGCCGTGAATGTGTGACCCGCAATGATGTTTCAATGCAATGATTGTGTGTGTGCTCGAGACAGCAGCCATCATGAAGAAGAGCTATTCAAGAGCATGAACAAAGTGACTACAGGCGGAAATTAGCATGTACTGCTATAACCTGGGACAGACATCTGTCCTTACCACAAGGATAATGTTTAATTTGTGCACTGTCCCTTTTAAAAATAAAATAAACTCTAAACACTAAGAAGAGTGTTTGTAGTTTGTATGTACGAACAGAAGTGTTCCTAATAAAGTGGGCGGCTAAGGTGAGGCTGACACACAAGGGCTGGAGTTTTCTACTGTTTTTTTATGAAGGACCAGGCCTCGAACAATAACAAATAACTCGACAACGGAAGCAGCTATTCACAAAATTCTTTCACAGTGAGCGCTAGAAGGGTCTCCTGAATAAAATGATGTATTTTTTTGTTTGTACTCTTAAAAATAACGACAATAGAGCGATTTAAATATGAGTGACTTTTCTCTCATGTTTACAATGGGTTTCAATGAAGCCTGTCAGCTGCCCTGTCCTCAGTTTGACGCTTGTCATTCAAAAACCGTAAATCCTATCGTTTAGGTAGACACATTGTGTGAATCAGGACAAGTTTTCCTACAAGGATAATGTTTAATTTGTGCACTGTCCCTTTTAAAAATAAAATAAACTCTAAACTCTAAGAAGAGTGTTTGTAGTTTGTATGTACGAACAGAAGTGTTCCTAATAAAGTGGGCGGCTAAGGTGAGGCTGACACACAAGGGCTGGAGTTTTCTACTGTTTTTTTTATGAAGGACCAGGCCTCGAACAATGACAAATAACTCGACAACGGAAGCAGCTATTCACAAAATTCTTTCACAGTGAGCGCTAGAAGGGTCTCCTGAATAAAATGATGTATTTTTTTGTTTGTATTTTTAAAAATGACGACGCTACAGGGAGTTAAAAACGAGTGACTTTTCAGCAACGTTTATACTGGGAGTCAATGAGGCCGCTCACCTGTGCTCTCCTCACTTTGAGGCTTGTCATTCAAAAACCGTAAATCCTATCGTGTAGGTAGACACATTGTGTGAATCAGGACAAGTTTTCCTACTACTTTTGAGAAAATCATGTCTGTAGAGTGAAATTTGTGGCTGAAAACACGGTTTAAGCGAGAAAGTTTGAGCTTTTTTTTGAAGCCGCCTACACTCTAAGCTTAAAGACCCTCACTGGTGTGTAACGCAATAGACACCCATTCAAAAGCCGGATTTTCTCCCAGAAACCACATGGCGTTTGAACCGGGACTGATCCGAAAGTGTAAAACCTAGCAGAAAAGTTGAATGCCAGATCCACAGAGGAGAAGTTTTCCTACGTTTTAGAGTTTGAATCATGTCTCTAGGTGAAAGCATGCCAGAGCAACGGATGTTTGAAAAACGTTGAAAAAGTGCTTTTTTTTCAATTAATTCCATAGAAATGAATGGGGTTTTTTGGGGCGATTTTTTCACGACTACGTCGCGAAAAAATCGTATTCTATAGAGAAAAGTAATGTACTGTTTGCTTGCATGTACTGCTATAACCTGGGACAGACATCTGTCCTTAACACAAGGATAATGTTTAATTTGTGCACTGTCCCTTTTAAAAATAAAATAAACTCTAAACTCTAAGAAGAGTGTTTGTAGTTTGTATGTACGAACAGAAGTGTTCCTAATAAAGTGGGCGGCTAAGGTGAGGCTGACACACAAGGGCTGGAGTTTTCTACTGTTTTTTTTATGAAGGACCAGGCCTCGAACAATGACAAATAACTCGACAACGGAAGCAGCTATTCACAAAATTCTTTCACAGTGAGCGCTAGAAGGGTCTCCTGAATAAAATGATGTATTTTTTTGTTTGTATTGTTAAAAATGAGGACGCTACAGGGAGTTAAAAACGAGTGACTTTTCTATCCCGTTTATAATGCATGTCAATGAGCTAACACACACAAGGTCTTGAATTTTGTGCTGTTTTTTACTACGGACCAGACCTCAAACAATGACAAATAACTCGACAACGAAAGCAGCTATTCACAAAATTCTTTCACAGTGAGCGCTAGAAGGGTCTCCTGAATAAAATGATGTATTTTTTTGTTTGTATTGTTAAAAATGAGGACGCTACAGGGAGTTAAAAACGAGTGACTTTTCAGCAACGTTTATACTGGGAGTCAATGAGGCCGCTCACCTGTGCTCTCCTCACTTTGAGGCTTGTCATTCAAAAACCGTAAATCCTACCGTTTAGGTAGACACATTGTGTGAATCAGGACAAGTTTTCCTACTACTTTTGAGAAAATCATGTCTGTAGAGTGAAATTTGTGGATGAAAACACGGTTTAAGCGAGAAAGTTTGAGCTTTTTTTTGAAGCCGCCTACACTCTAAGTTAACGACCCTCACTGGTGTGTAACGCAATAGACACCCATTCAAAAGCCGGATTTTCTCCCAGAAACCACATGGCGTTTGAACCGGGCCTGATCCGAAAGTGTAAAACCTAGCAGAAAAGTTGAATGCCAGATCCACAGAGGAGAAGTTTTCCTACGTTTTAGAGTTTGAATCATGTCTCTAGGTGAAAGCATGCCAGAGCAGTGGATGTTTGAAAAACATTGAAAAAGTGCTTTTTTTTCAATTAATTCCATAGAAATGAATGGGGTTTTTTGGGGCGATTTTTTCGCGACTACGTCGCGAAAAAATCGTATTCTATAGAGAAAAGTAATAGCATAGCGAGTCCGATCGAGCCGCACGTTTTGATATATTGTTTGTCTGTGTGCGACGTACGGTTATTGAGTTATTCGAAATCAAAATTTGCGTAGGAGGAAGAAGAAGAAGAAGAAGAAGAAATACGTAGAAGAACAATAGTTGCAGTGCTTTGCACTGCAACCTATGGGCTCCCCTAGGGGAGCCCATAGGTTGCTGTGCTGCAGCACTGCATCCTAATAAAAACGAGTGACTTTTCAGCAACGTTTATACTGGGAGTCAATGAGGCCGCTCACCTGTGCTCTCCTCACTTTGAGGCTTGTCATTCAAAAACCGTAAATCCTATCGTTTAGGTAGACACATTGTGTGAATCAGGACAAGTTTTCCTACTACTTTTGAGAAAATCATGTCTGTAGAGTGAAATTTGTGGCTGAAAACACGGTTTAAAAATAAAATAAACTCTAAACTCTAAGAAGAGTGTTTGTAGTTTGTATGTACGAACAGAAGTGTTCCTAATAAAGTGGGCGGCTAAGGTGAGGCTGACACAAGGGCTGGAGTTTTCTACTGTTTTTTTTATGAAGGACCAGGCCTCGAACAATGACAAATAACTCGACAACGGAAGCAGCTATTCACAAAATTCTTTCACAGTGAGCGCTAGAAGGGTCTCCTGAATAAAATGATGTATTTTTTTGTTTGTATTGTTAAAAATGAGGACGCTACAGGGAGTTAAAAACGAGTGACTTTTCAGCAACGTTTATACTGGGAGTCAATGAGGCCGCTCACCTGTGCTCTCCTCACTTTGAGGCTTGTCATTCAAAAACCGTAAATCCTACCGTTTCGGTAGACACATTGTGTGAATCAGGACAAGTTTTCCTACTACTTTTGAGAAAATCATGTCTGTAGAGTGAAATTTGTGGCTGAAAACACGGTTTAAAAATAAAATAAACTCTAAACTCTAATAAGAGTGTTTGTAGTTTGTATGTACGAACAGAAGTGTTCCTAATAAAGTGGGCGGCTAAGGTGAGGCTGACACACAAGGGCTGGAGTTTTCTACTGTTTTTTTTATGAAGGACCAGGCCTCGAACAATGACAAATAACTCGACAACGGAAGCAGCTATTCACAAAATTCTTTCACAGTGAGCGCTAGAAGGGTCTCCTGAATAAAATGATGTATTTTTTTGTTTGTATTGTTAAAAATGAGGACGCTACAGGGAGTTAAAAACGAGTGACTTTTCAGCAACGTTTATACTGGGAGTCAATGAGGCCGCTCACCTGTGCTCTCCTCACTTTGAGGCTTGTCATTCGAAAACCGTAAATCCTATCGTTTAGGTAGACACATTGTGTGAATCAGGACAAGTTTTCCTACTACTTTTGAGAAAATCATGTCTGTAGAGTGAAATTTGTGGCTGAAAACACGGTTTAAGCGAGAAAGTTTGAGCTTTTTTTTGAAGCCGCCTACACTCTAAGATTAACGACCATCACTGGTGTGTAACGCAATAGACACCCATTCAAAAGCCGGATTTTCTCCCAGAACTCACATCGTGTTTGAGCCGGGCCTGATCCGAAAGTGTAGAACCTTGCAGAAAAGTTGAATGCCAGATCCACAGAGGAGAAGTTTTCCTACGTTTTAGAGTTTGAATCACGTCTCTAGGTTAAAGCATGCCAGAGCAGCGGACGTTTGAAAAACGTTGAAAAAGTGCTTTTTTTCCAATTAATTCCATAGAAATGAATGGGTTTTTTTGGGGACAAGTGTGACTACTACTTTTGAGAAAATTATGTCTGTAGTGTGAAATTTGTGGCTGAAAACAGTTTAAGTTTGAAATTTTGAGCATGATGTGTGTGTTCTTGAGACAGCTTTTCCCTCTGCCCCGTCACTGGCCCCAATTGGCATGGTGATGGGCCTGAACAGGAGAGTTAAGAAACACACACAAGATTATGTCAGGTGTCTGCTGTAAATTGCTATGGACCAGGCCTCGAACAATGACAAATAACTCGACAACGGAAGCAGCTATTCACAAAATTCTTTCACAGTGAGCGCTAGAAGGGTCTCCTGAATAAAATGATGTATTTTTTTGTTTGTATTGTTAAAAATGAGGACGCTACAGGGAGTTAAAAACGAGTGACTTTTCAGCAACGTTTATACTGGGAGTCAATGAGGCCGCTCACCTGTGCTCTCCTCACTTTGAGGCTTGTCATTCAAAAACCGTAAATCCTATCGTTTAGGTAGACACATTGTGTGAATCAGGACAAGTTTTCCTACTACTTTTGAGAAAATCATGTCTGTAGAGTGAAATTTGTGGCTGAAAACAGAGTTTAAGCGAGAAAGTTTGACCTTTTTTTTGAACCTCTCTCCACTCTGACCTTAACGAGGTCCACTGGTGTGTAACGCAATAGACACCCATTCAAAAGCCGGATTTTCTCCCAGAAACCACATGGCGTTTGACCCGGGACTGATCCGAAAGTGTAGAACCTAGCAGAAAAGTTGAATGCCAGATCCACAGAGGAGAAGTTTTCCTACGTTTTAGAGTTTGAATCACGTCTCTAGGTGAAAGCATGCCAGAGCAGCGGACGTTTGAAAAACGTTGAAAAAGTGCTTTTTTTTCAATTAATTCCATAGAAATGAATGGGGTTTTTTTGGACGATTTTTTCGCGACTACGTCGCGAAAAAATCGTATTCTATAGAGAAAAGTAATAGCATAGCGAGTCCAATCGAGCCGCACGTTTTGATACATTGTTTGTCTGTGTGCGACGTACGGTTATTGTGTTACTCGAAATCAAAATTTGTGTAGGAAGAGTAACAAATATAACACTAGACCGGACAATTCCCCGGGGGAAATTGTGAGAGGATGCAGTGCGCGAAGCAATTCGCTCACGCACGTTCGCTGGCCGTGAACGTGTGACCCGCAATGATGTTTCAATGCAATGATCATGTGTGTGCTTGAGACAGCAGCCGTCATGAAGAAGAGCTATTCAACAGTATAACCAAAGTGACTACAGGCGGTAATTAGCATGTACTGCTATAACCTGGGACAGACATCTGTCCTTACCACAAGGATAATGTTTAATTTGTGCACTGTCCCTTTTAAAAATAAAATAAACTCTAAACTCTAAGAAGAGTGTTTGTAGTTTGTATGTACGAACAGAAGTGTTCCTAATAAAGTGGGCGGCTAAGGTGAGGCCTGTCGGCTGCCCTCTTCTCAGTTTCTCAGAGCAGCGGATGTTTGAAAAAGTGCTTTTTTTGCCAATTAATTCCATAGAAATTAATGGGGGTTTTTTGGGACAAGTGTGACTACTACTTTTGAGAAAATTATGTCTGTAGTGTGAAATTTGTGGCTGAAAACAGTTTAAGTTTGAAATTTTGAGCATGTAAGTGTAGAACCTAGCAGAAAAGTTGAATGACAGATCCACAGAGGAGAAGTTTTCCTACGTTTTAGAGTTTGAATCACGTCTCTAGGTGAAAGCATGCCAGAGCAGCAGACGTTTGAAAAACGTTGAAAAAGTGCTTTTTTTCAATTAATTCCATAGAAATGAATGGGGTTTTTTTGTGACGATTTTTTCGCGAGTACGTCGCGAAAAAATGGTATTCTGTAGAGAAAAGGAATAGCATAGCGAGTCCGATCGAGCCGCACGTTTTGATATATTGTTTGTCTGTGTGCAACGAACGGTTATTGAGTTAATCGAAATCGAAATTTGCGTAGGATGAGTAACAAATATAACACTAGACCGGACAATTCCCCGGGGGAAATTGTGAGAGGATGCAGTGCGCGAAGCAATTCGCTCACGCACGTTCGCTGGCCGTGAACGTGTGACCCGCAATGATGTTTCAATGCAATGATCGTGTGTGTGCTCGAGACAGCAGCCATCATGAAGAAGACCTATTCAAGAGTATGACCAAAGTGACTACAGGCGGAAATTAGCATGTACTGCTATAACCTGGGACAGACATCTGTCCTTACCACAAGGATAATGTTTAATTTGTGCACTGTCCCTTTTAAAAATAAAATAAACTCTAAGAAGAGTGTTTGTAGTTTGTATGTACGAACAGAAGTGGTCCTAATAAAGTGGGCGGCTAAGGTGAGGCTGACACACAAGGGCTGGAGTTTTCTACTGTTTTTTTTATGAAGGACCAGGCCTCGAACAATGACAAATAACTCGACAACGGAAGCAGCTATTCACAAAATTCTTTCACAGTGAGCGCTAGAAGGGTCTCCTGAATAAAATGATGTATTTTTTTGTTTGTATTGTTAAAAATGAGGACGCTACAGGGAGTTAAAAACGAGTGACTTTTCAGCAACGTTTATACTGGGAGTCAATGAGGCCGCTCACCTGTGCTCTCCTCACTTTGAGGCTTGTCATTCAAAAACCGTAAATCCTATCGTTTAGGTAGACACATTGTGTGAATCAGGACAAGTTTTCCTACTACTTTTGAGAAAATCATGTCTGTAGAGTGAAATTTGTGGCTGAAAACACGGTTTAAAAATAAAATAAACTCTAAACTCTAAGAAGAGTGTTTGTAGTTTGTATGTACGAACAGAAGTGTTCCTAATAAAGTGGGCGGCTAAGGTGAGGCTGACACACAAGGGCTGGAGTTTTCTACTGTTTTTTTTATGAAGGACCAGGCCTCGAACAATGACAAATAACTCGACAACGGAAGCAGCTATTCAAAAAATTCTTTCACAGTGAGCGCTAGAAGGGTCTCCTGAATAAAATGATGTATTTTTTTGTTTGTATTGTTAAAAATGAGGACGCTACAGGGAGTTAAAAACGAGTGACTTTTCAGCAACGTTTATACTGGGAGTCAATGAGGCCGCTCACCTGTGCTCTCCTCACTTTGAGGCTTGTCATTCAAAAACCGTAAATCCTATCGTTTAGGTAGACACATTGTGTGAATCAGGACAAGTTTTCCTACTACTTTTGAGAAAATCATGTCTGTAGAGTGAAATTTGTGGCTGAAAACACGGTTTAAGCGAGAAAGTTTGAGCTTTTTTTTGAAGCCGCCTACACTCTAAGCTTAACGACCCTCACTGGTGTGTAACGCAATAGACACCCATTCAAAAGCCGGATTTTCTCCCAGAAACCACATGGCGTTTGAACCGGGCCTGATCCGAAAGTGTAAAACCTAGCAGAAAAGTTGAATGCCAGATCCACAGAGGAGAAGTTTTCCTACGTTTTAGAGTTTGAATCATGTCTCTAGGTGAAAGCATGCCAGAGCAGTGGATGTTTGAAAAACATTGAAAAAGTGCTTTTTTTTCAATTAATTCCATAGAAATGAATGGGTTTTTTTTGGGGCGCATTTATCGCGACTACGTCGCGAAAAAATCGCAATCTATAGAGCAAAGTAATAGCATAGCGAGTCCGATCGAGCCGCACGTTTTGATATATTGTTTGTCTGTGTGCGACGTACGGTTATTGAGTTAATCGAAATCGAAATTTGTGTAGGAAGAGTAACAAATATAACACTAGACCGGACAATTCCCCGGGGGAAATTGTGAGAGGATGCAGTGCGCGAAGCAATTCGCTCACGCATGTTCGCTGGCCGTGAATGTGTGACCCGCAATGATGTTTCAATGCAATGATCGTGTGTGTGCTCGAGACAGCAGCCGTCATGAAGAAGACCTATTCAAGAGTATGACCAAAGTGACTACAGGCGGAAATTAGCATGTACTGCTATAACCTGGGACAGACATCTGTCCTTACCACAAGGATAATGTTTAATTTGTGCACTGTCCCTTTTAAAAATAAAATAAACTCTAAACTCTAAGAAGAGTGTTTGTAGTTTGTATGTACGAACAGAAGTGTTCCTAATAAAGTGGGCGGCTAAGGTGAGGCTGACACACAAGGGCTGGAGTTTTCTACTGTTTTTTTTATGAAGGACCAGGCCTCGAACAATGACAAATAACTCGACAATGGAAGCAGCTATTCACAAAATTCTTTCACAGTGAGCGCTAGAAGGGTCTCCTGAATAAAATGATGTATTTTTTTGTTTGTATTGTTAAAAATGAGGACGCTACAGGGAGTTAAAAACGAGTGACTTTTCAGCAACGTTTATACTGGGAGTCAATGAGGCCGCTCACCTGTGCTCTCCTCGCTTTGAGGCTTGTCATTCAAAAACCGTAAATCCTATCGTTTAGGTAGACACATTGTGTGAATCAGGACAAGTTTTCCTACTACTTTTGAGAAAATCATGTCTGTAGAGTGAAATTTGTGGCTGAAAACACGGTTTAAAAATAAAATAAACTCTAAACTCTAAGAAGAGTGTTTGTAGTTTGTATGTACGAACAGAAGTGTTCCTAATAAAGTGGGCGGCTAAGGTGAGGCTGACACACAAGGGCTGGAGTTTTCTACTGTTTTTTTTATGAAGGACCAGGCCTCGAACAATGACAAATAACTCGACAACGGAAGCAGCTATTCACAAAATTCTTTCACAGTGAGCGCTAGAAGGGTTTCCTGAATAAAATGATGTATTTTTTTGTTTGTATTGTTAAAAATGAGGACGCTACAGGGAGTTAAAAACGAGTGACTTTTCAGCAACGTTTATACTGGGAGTCAATGAGGCCGCTCACCTGTGCTCTCCTCACTTTGAGGCTTGTCATTCAAAAACCGTAAATCCTATCGTTTAGGTAGACACATTGTGTGAATCAGGACAAGTTTTCCTACTACTTTTGAGAAAATAATGTCTGTAGAGTGAAATTTGTGGCTGAAAACGGAGTTTAAGCGAGAAAGTTTGACCTTTTTTTTGAAGCCGCCTACACTCTAAGCTAAACGACCCTCACTGGTGTGTAACGCAATAGACACCCATTCAAAAGCCGGATTTTCTCCCAGAAACCACATGGCGTTTGAACCGGGCCTGATCCGAAAGTGTAAAACCTAGCAGAAAAGTTGAATGCCAGATCCACAGAGGAGAAGTTTTCCTACGTTTTAGAGTTTGAATCATGTCTCTAGGTGAAAGCATGCCAGAGCAGTGGATGTTTGAAAAACATTGAAAAAGTGCTTTTTTTTCAATTAATTCCATAGAAATGAATGGGGTTTTTTGGGGCGATTTTTTCGCGACTACGTCGCGAAAAAATCGTATTCTATAGAGAAAAGTAATAGCATAGCGAGTCCGATCGAGCCGCACGTTTTGATATATTGTTTGTCTGTGTGCGACGTACGGTTATTGAGTTATTCGAAATCAAAATTTGCGTAGGAATAATAAGAAGAAGAAGAAATACGTAGAAGAACAATAGTTGCAGTGCTTTGCACTGCAACCTATGGGCTCCCCTAGGGGAGCCCATAGGTTGCTGTGCTGCAGCACTGCATCCTAACTAGACCGGACAATTCCCCGGGGGAAATTGTGAGAGGATGCAGTGCGCGAAGCAATTCGGTCACGCATGTTTGCTGGCCGTGAACGTGTGACCCGCAATGATGTTTCAATGCAATGATTATGTGTGTGCTTGAGACAGCAGCCGTCATGAAGAAGAGCTATTCAAGAGTATGACCAAAGTGACTACAGGCGGAAATTAGCATGTACTGCTATAACCTGGGACAGACATCTGTCCTTACCACAAGGATAATGTTTAATTTGTGCACTGTCCCTTTTAAAAATAAAATAAACTCTAAACTCTAAGAAGAGTGTTTGTAGTTTGTATGTACGAACAGAAGTGTTCCTAATAAAGTGGGCGGCTAAGGTGAGGCCTGTCGGCTGCCCTCTTCTCAGTTTCTCAGAGCAGCGGATGTTTGAAAAAGTGCTTTTTTTTCCAATTAATTCCATAGAAATTAATGGGGTTTTTTTGGGACAAGTGTGACTACTACTTTTGAGAAAATTATGTCTGTAGTGTGAAATTTGTGGCTGAAAACAGTTTAAGTTTGAAATTTTGAGCATGTAAGTGTAGAACCTAGCAGAAAAGTTTAATGCCAGATCCACAGAGGAGAAGATTTCCTACGTTTTAGAGTTTGAATCATGTCTCTAGGTGAAAGCATGCCAGAGCAGCGGATGTTTGAAAAACGTTGAAAAAGTGCTTTTTTTTCAATTAATTCCATAGAAATGAATGGGGTTTTTTGAGACGATTTTTTCGCGACAACGTCGCGAAAAAATCGTATTCTGCAGAGAAAAGTAATAGCATAGCGAGTCCGATCGAGCCGCACGTTTTGATATATTGTTTGTCTGTGTGCGACGTACGGTTATTGAGTTACTCGAAATCAAAATTTGCGTAGGAAGAGTAACAAATATAACACTAGACCGGACAATTCCCCGGGGGAAATTGTGAGAGGATGCAGTGCGCGAAGCAATTCGCTCACGCATGTTCGCTGGCCGTGAACGTGTGACCCGGAATGATGTTTCACTGCAATGATTGTGTGTGTGCTCGAGACAGCAGCCGTCATGAAGAAGAGCTATTCAACAGTATAAACAAAGTGACTACAGGCAGAAATTAGCATGTACTGCTTTAACCTGGGACAGACATCTGTCCTTACCACAAGGATAATGTTTAATTTGTGCACTGTCCCTTTTAAAAATAAAATAAACTCTAAGAAGAGTGTTTGTAGTTTGTATGTACGAACAGAAGTGTTCCTAATAAAGTGGGCGGCTAAGAACCTAGCAGAAAAGTTGAATGCCAGATCCACAGAGGAGAAGTTTTCCTACGTCTTTTGAGAAAATCATGTCTGTAGAGTGAAATTTGTGGCTGAAAACAGAGTTTAAGCGAGAAAGTTTGACCTTTTTTTTGAACCTCTCTCCACTCTGACCTTAACGAGTTCCACTGGTGTGTAACGCAATAGACACCCATAAAAAGCCGGATTTTCTCCCGGAACCAACATGGCGTTTGAGCCGGGACTGATCCGAAAGTGTAGAACCTAGCAGAAAAGTTGGAGGCCAGATCCACAGAGGAGAAGTTTTCCTACGTTTTAGAGTTTGAATCACGTCTCTAGGTGAAAGCATGCCAGAGCAGCGGATGTTTGAAAAACGTTGAAAAAGTGCTTTTTTTTTCAATTAATTCCATAGAAATGAATGGGTTTTTTTTGGACGATTTTTTCGCGACTACGTCGCGAAAAAATCGTATTCTATAGAGAAAAGTAATATCATAGCGAGTCCGATCGAGCCGCACGTTTTGATACATTGTTTGTCTGTGTGCGACGTACGGTTATTGTGTTACTCGAAATCAAAATTTGTGTAGGAAGAGTAACAAATATAACACTAGACTGGACAATTCCCCGGGGGAAATTGTGAGAGGATGCAGTGCGCGAAGCAATTCGCTCACGCATGTTCGCTGGCCGTGAATGTGTGACCCGCAATGATGTTTCAATGCAATGATTGTGTGTGTGCTCGAGACAGCAGCCATCATGAAGAAGAGCTATTCAAGAGCATGAACAAAGTGACTACAGGCGGAAATTAGCATGTACTGCTATAACCTGGGACAGACATCTGTCCTTACCACAAGGATAATGTTTAATTTGTGCACTGTCCCTTTTAAAAATAAAATAAACTCTAAACACTAAGAAGAGTGTTTGTAGTTTGTATGTACGAACAGAAGTGTTCCTAATAAAGTGGGCGGCTAAGGTGAGGCTGACACACAAGGGCTGGAGTTTTCTACTGTTTTTTTATGAAGGACCAGGCCTCGAACAATAACAAATAACTCGACAACGGAAGCAGCTATTCACAAAATTCTTTCACAGTGAGCGCTAGAAGGGTCTCCTGAATAAAATGATGTATTTTTTTGTTTGTACTCTTAAAAATAACGACAATAGAGCGATTTAAATATGAGTGACTTTTCTCTCATGTTTACAATGGGTTTCAATGAAGCCTGTCAGCTGCCCTGTCCTCAGTTTGACGCTTGTCATTCAAAAACCGTAAATCCTATCGTTTAGGTAGACACATTGTGTGAATCAGGACAAGTTTTCCTACAAGGATAATGTTTAATTTGTGCACTGTCCCTTTTAAAAATAAAATAAACTCTAAACTCTAAGAAGAGTGTTTGTAGTTTGTATGTACGAACAGAAGTGTTCCTAATAAAGTGGGCGGCTAAGGTGAGGCTGACACACAAGGGCTGGAGTTTTCTACTGTTTTTTTTATGAAGGACCAGGCCTCGAACAATGACAAATAACTCGACAACGGAAGCAGCTATTCACAAAATTCTTTCACAGTGAGCGCTAGAAGGGTCTCCTGAATAAAATGATGTATTTTTTTGTTTGTATTTTTAAAAATGACGACGCTACAGGGAGTTAAAAACGAGTGACTTTTCAGCAACGTTTATACTGGGAGTCAATGAGGCCGCTCACCTGTGCTCTCCTCACTTTGAGGCTTGTCATTCAAAAACCGTAAATCCTATCGTGTAGGTAGACACATTGTGTGAATCAGGACAAGTTTTCCTACTACTTTTGAGAAAATCATGTCTGTAGAGTGAAATTTGTGGCTGAAAACACGGTTTAAGCGAGAAAGTTTGAGCTTTTTTTTGAAGCCGCCTACACTCTAAGCTTAAAGACCCTCACTGGTGTGTAACGCAATAGACACCCATTCAAAAGCCGGATTTTCTCCCAGAAACCACATGGCGTTTGAACCGGGACTGATCCGAAAGTGTAAAACCTAGCAGAAAAGTTGAATGCCAGATCCACAGAGGAGAAGTTTTCCTACGTTTTAGAGTTTGAATCATGTCTCTAGGTGAAAGCATGCCAGAGCAACGGATGTTTGAAAAACGTTGAAAAAGTGCTTTTTTTTCAATTAATTCCATAGAAATGAATGGGGTTTTTTGGGGCGATTTTTTCACGACTACGTCGCGAAAAAATCGTATTCTATAGAGAAAAGTAATGTACTGTTTGCTTGCATGTACTGCTATAACCTGGGACAGACATCTGTCCTTAACACAAGGATAATGTTTAATTTGTGCACTGTCCCTTTTAAAAATAAAATAAACTCTAAACTCTAAGAAGAGTGTTTGTAGTTTGTATGTACGAACAGAAGTGTTCCTAATAAAGTGGGCGGCTAAGGTGAGGCTGACACACAAGGGCTGGAGTTTTCTACTGTTTTTTTTATGAAGGACCAGGCCTCGAACAATGACAAATAACTCGACAACGGAAGCAGCTATTCACAAAATTCTTTCACAGTGAGCGCTAGAAGGGTCTCCTGAATAAAATGATGTATTTTTTTGTTTGTATTGTTAAAAATGAGGACGCTACAGGGAGTTAAAAACGAGTGACTTTTCTATCCCGTTTATAATGCATGTCAATGAGCTAACACACACAAGGTCTTGAATTTTGTGCTGTTTTTTACTACGGACCAGACCTCAAACAATGACAAATAACTCGACAACGAAAGCAGCTATTCACAAAATTCTTTCACAGTGAGCGCTAGAAGGGTCTCCTGAATAAAATGATGTATTTTTTTGTTTGTATTGTTAAAAATGAGGACGCTACAGGGAGTTAAAAACGAGTGACTTTTCAGCAACGTTTATACTGGGAGTCAATGAGGCCGCTCACCTGTGCTCTCCTCACTTTGAGGCTTGTCATTCAAAAACCGTAAATCCTACCGTTTAGGTAGACACATTGTGTGAATCAGGACAAGTTTTCCTACTACTTTTGAGAAAATCATGTCTGTAGAGTGAAATTTGTGGATGAAAACACGGTTTAAGCGAGAAAGTTTGAGCTTTTTTTTGAAGCCGCCTACACTCTAAGTTAACGACCCTCACTGGTGTGTAACGCAATAGACACCCATTCAAAAGCCGGATTTTCTCCCAGAAACCACATGGCGTTTGAACCGGGCCTGATCCGAAAGTGTAAAACCTAGCAGAAAAGTTGAATGCCAGATCCACAGAGGAGAAGTTTTCCTACGTTTTAGAGTTTGAATCATGTCTCT
Source organism: Neoarius graeffei (assembly GCF_027579695.1). Taxonomy (NCBI): domain Eukaryota; kingdom Metazoa; phylum Chordata; class Actinopteri; order Siluriformes; family Ariidae; genus Neoarius; species Neoarius graeffei. The sequence goes on along the minus strand of NC_083590.1, from coordinate 45,830,975 downwards.
AGGTGAAAGCATGCCAGAGCAGTGGATGTTTGAAAAACATTGAAAAAGTGCTTTTTTTTCAATTAATTCCATAGAAATGAATGGGGTTTTTTGGGGCGATTTTTTCGCGACTACGTCGCGAAAAAATCGTATTCTATAGAGAAAAGTAATAGCATAGCGAGTCCGATCGAGCCGCACGTTTTGATATATTGTTTGTCTGTGTGCGACGTACGGTTATTGAGTTATTCGAAATCAAAATTTGCGTAGGAGGAAGAAGAAGAAGAAGAAGAAGAAATACGTAGAAGAACAATAGTTGCAGTGCTTTGCACTGCAACCTATGGGCTCCCCTAGGGGAGCCCATAGGTTGCTGTGCTGCAGCACTGCATCCTAATAAAAACGAGTGACTTTTCAGCAACGTTTATACTGGGAGTCAATGAGGCCGCTCACCTGTGCTCTCCTCACTTTGAGGCTTGTCATTCAAAAACCGTAAATCCTATCGTTTAGGTAGACACATTGTGTGAATCAGGACAAGTTTTCCTACTACTTTTGAGAAAATCATGTCTGTAGAGTGAAATTTGTGGCTGAAAACACGGTTTAAAAATAAAATAAACTCTAAACTCTAAGAAGAGTGTTTGTAGTTTGTATGTACGAACAGAAGTGTTCCTAATAAAGTGGGCGGCTAAGGTGAGGCTGACACAAGGGCTGGAGTTTTCTACTGTTTTTTTTATGAAGGACCAGGCCTCGAACAATGACAAATAACTCGACAACGGAAGCAGCTATTCACAAAATTCTTTCACAGTGAGCGCTAGAAGGGTCTCCTGAATAAAATGATGTATTTTTTTGTTTGTATTGTTAAAAATGAGGACGCTACAGGGAGTTAAAAACGAGTGACTTTTCAGCAACGTTTATACTGGGAGTCAATGAGGCCGCTCACCTGTGCTCTCCTCACTTTGAGGCTTGTCATTCAAAAACCGTAAATCCTACCGTTTCGGTAGACACATTGTGTGAATCAGGACAAGTTTTCCTACTACTTTTGAGAAAATCATGTCTGTAGAGTGAAATTTGTGGCTGAAAACACGGTTTAAAAATAAAATAAACTCTAAACTCTAATAAGAGTGTTTGTAGTTTGTATGTACGAACAGAAGTGTTCCTAATAAAGTGGGCGGCTAAGGTGAGGCTGACACACAAGGGCTGGAGTTTTCTACTGTTTTTTTTATGAAGGACCAGGCCTCGAACAATGACAAATAACTCGACAACGGAAGCAGCTATTCACAAAATTCTTTCACAGTGAGCGCTAGAAGGGTCTCCTGAATAAAATGATGTATTTTTTTGTTTGTATTGTTAAAAATGAGGACGCTACAGGGAGTTAAAAACGAGTGACTTTTCAGCAACGTTTATACTGGGAGTCAATGAGGCCGCTCACCTGTGCTCTCCTCACTTTGAGGCTTGTCATTCGAAAACCGTAAATCCTATCGTTTAGGTAGACACATTGTGTGAATCAGGACAAGTTTTCCTACTACTTTTGAGAAAATCATGTCTGTAGAGTGAAATTTGTGGCTGAAAACACGGTTTAAGCGAGAAAGTTTGAGCTTTTTTTTGAAGCCGCCTACACTCTAAGATTAACGACCATCACTGGTGTGTAACGCAATAGACACCCATTCAAAAGCCGGATTTTCTCCCAGAACTCACATCGTGTTTGAGCCGGGCCTGATCCGAAAGTGTAGAACCTTGCAGAAAAGTTGAATGCCAGATCCACAGAGGAGAAGTTTTCCTACGTTTTAGAGTTTGAATCACGTCTCTAGGTTAAAGCATGCCAGAGCAGCGGACGTTTGAAAAACGTTGAAAAAGTGCTTTTTTTCCAATTAATTCCATAGAAATGAATGGGTTTTTTTGGGGACAAGTGTGACTACTACTTTTGAGAAAATTATGTCTGTAGTGTGAAATTTGTGGCTGAAAACAGTTTAAGTTTGAAATTTTGAGCATGATGTGTGTGTTCTTGAGACAGCTTTTCCCTCTGCCCCGTCACTGGCCCCAATTGGCATGGTGATGGGCCTGAACAGGAGAGTTAAGAAACACACACAAGATTATGTCAGGTGTCTGCTGTAAATTGCTATGGACCAGGCCTCGAACAATGACAAATAACTCGACAACGGAAGCAGCTATTCACAAAATTCTTTCACAGTGAGCGCTAGAAGGGTCTCCTGAATAAAATGATGTATTTTTTTGTTTGTATTGTTAAAAATGAGGACGCTACAGGGAGTTAAAAACGAGTGACTTTTCAGCAACGTTTATACTGGGAGTCAATGAGGCCGCTCACCTGTGCTCTCCTCACTTTGAGGCTTGTCATTCAAAAACCGTAAATCCTATCGTTTAGGTAGACACATTGTGTGAATCAGGACAAGTTTTCCTACTACTTTTGAGAAAATCATGTCTGTAGAGTGAAATTTGTGGCTGAAAACAGAGTTTAAGCGAGAAAGTTTGACCTTTTTTTTGAACCTCTCTCCACTCTGACCTTAACGAGGTCCACTGGTGTGTAACGCAATAGACACCCATTCAAAAGCCGGATTTTCTCCCAGAAACCACATGGCGTTTGACCCGGGACTGATCCGAAAGTGTAGAACCTAGCAGAAAAGTTGAATGCCAGATCCACAGAGGAGAAGTTTTCCTACGTTTTAGAGTTTGAATCACGTCTCTAGGTGAAAGCATGCCAGAGCAGCGGACGTTTGAAAAACGTTGAAAAAGTGCTTTTTTTTCAATTAATTCCATAGAAATGAATGGGGTTTTTTTGGACGATTTTTTCGCGACTACGTCGCGAAAAAATCGTATTCTATAGAGAAAAGTAATAGCATAGCGAGTCCAATCGAGCCGCACGTTTTGATACATTGTTTGTCTGTGTGCGACGTACGGTTATTGTGTTACTCGAAATCAAAATTTGTGTAGGAAGAGTAACAAATATAACACTAGACCGGACAATTCCCCGGGGGAAATTGTGAGAGGATGCAGTGCGCGAAGCAATTCGCTCACGCACGTTCGCTGGCCGTGAACGTGTGACCCGCAATGATGTTTCAATGCAATGATCATGTGTGTGCTTGAGACAGCAGCCGTCATGAAGAAGAGCTATTCAACAGTATAACCAAAGTGACTACAGGCGGTAATTAGCATGTACTGCTATAACCTGGGACAGACATCTGTCCTTACCACAAGGATAATGTTTAATTTGTGCACTGTCCCTTTTAAAAATAAAATAAACTCTAAACTCTAAGAAGAGTGTTTGTAGTTTGTATGTACGAACAGAAGTGTTCCTAATAAAGTGGGCGGCTAAGGTGAGGCCTGTCGGCTGCCCTCTTCTCAGTTTCTCAGAGCAGCGGATGTTTGAAAAAGTGCTTTTTTTGCCAATTAATTCCATAGAAATTAATGGGGGTTTTTTGGGACAAGTGTGACTACTACTTTTGAGAAAATTATGTCTGTAGTGTGAAATTTGTGGCTGAAAACAGTTTAAGTTTGAAATTTTGAGCATGTAAGTGTAGAACCTAGCAGAAAAGTTGAATGACAGATCCACAGAGGAGAAGTTTTCCTACGTTTTAGAGTTTGAATCACGTCTCTAGGTGAAAGCATGCCAGAGCAGCAGACGTTTGAAAAACGTTGAAAAAGTGCTTTTTTTCAATTAATTCCATAGAAATGAATGGGGTTTTTTTGTGACGATTTTTTCGCGAGTACGTCGCGAAAAAATGGTATTCTGTAGAGAAAAGGAATAGCATAGCGAGTCCGATCGAGCCGCACGTTTTGATATATTGTTTGTCTGTGTGCAACGAACGGTTATTGAGTTAATCGAAATCGAAATTTGCGTAGGATGAGTAACAAATATAACACTAGACCGGACAATTCCCCGGGGGAAATTGTGAGAGGATGCAGTGCGCGAAGCAATTCGCTCACGCACGTTCGCTGGCCGTGAACGTGTGACCCGCAATGATGTTTCAATGCAATGATCGTGTGTGTGCTCGAGACAGCAGCCATCATGAAGAAGACCTATTCAAGAGTATGACCAAAGTGACTACAGGCGGAAATTAGCATGTACTGCTATAACCTGGGACAGACATCTGTCCTTACCACAAGGATAATGTTTAATTTGTGCACTGTCCCTTTTAAAAATAAAATAAACTCTAAGAAGAGTGTTTGTAGTTTGTATGTACGAACAGAAGTGGTCCTAATAAAGTGGGCGGCTAAGGTGAGGCTGACACACAAGGGCTGGAGTTTTCTACTGTTTTTTTTATGAAGGACCAGGCCTCGAACAATGACAAATAACTCGACAACGGAAGCAGCTATTCACAAAATTCTTTCACAGTGAGCGCTAGAAGGGTCTCCTGAATAAAATGATGTATTTTTTTGTTTGTATTGTTAAAAATGAGGACGCTACAGGGAGTTAAAAACGAGTGACTTTTCAGCAACGTTTATACTGGGAGTCAATGAGGCCGCTCACCTGTGCTCTCCTCACTTTGAGGCTTGTCATTCAAAAACCGTAAATCCTATCGTTTAGGTAGACACATTGTGTGAATCAGGACAAGTTTTCCTACTACTTTTGAGAAAATCATGTCTGTAGAGTGAAATTTGTGGCTGAAAACACGGTTTAAAAATAAAATAAACTCTAAACTCTAAGAAGAGTGTTTGTAGTTTGTATGTACGAACAGAAGTGTTCCTAATAAAGTGGGCGGCTAAGGTGAGGCTGACACACAAGGGCTGGAGTTTTCTACTGTTTTTTTTATGAAGGACCAGGCCTCGAACAATGACAAATAACTCGACAACGGAAGCAGCTATTCAAAAAATTCTTTCACAGTGAGCGCTAGAAGGGTCTCCTGAATAAAATGATGTATTTTTTTGTTTGTATTGTTAAAAATGAGGACGCTACAGGGAGTTAAAAACGAGTGACTTTTCAGCAACGTTTATACTGGGAGTCAATGAGGCCGCTCACCTGTGCTCTCCTCACTTTGAGGCTTGTCATTCAAAAACCGTAAATCCTATCGTTTAGGTAGACACATTGTGTGAATCAGGACAAGTTTTCCTACTACTTTTGAGAAAATCATGTCTGTAGAGTGAAATTTGTGGCTGAAAACACGGTTTAAGCGAGAAAGTTTGAGCTTTTTTTTGAAGCCGCCTACACTCTAAGCTTAACGACCCTCACTGGTGTGTAACGCAATAGACACCCATTCAAAAGCCGGATTTTCTCCCAGAAACCACATGGCGTTTGAACCGGGCCTGATCCGAAAGTGTAAAACCTAGCAGAAAAGTTGAATGCCAGATCCACAGAGGAGAAGTTTTCCTACGTTTTAGAGTTTGAATCATGTCTCTAGGTGAAAGCATGCCAGAGCAGTGGATGTTTGAAAAACATTGAAAAAGTGCTTTTTTTTCAATTAATTCCATAGAAATGAATGGGTTTTTTTTGGGGCGCATTTATCGCGACTACGTCGCGAAAAAATCGCAATCTATAGAGCAAAGTAATAGCATAGCGAGTCCGATCGAGCCGCACGTTTTGATATATTGTTTGTCTGTGTGCGACGTACGGTTATTGAGTTAATCGAAATCGAAATTTGTGTAGGAAGAGTAACAAATATAACACTAGACCGGACAATTCCCCGGGGGAAATTGTGAGAGGATGCAGTGCGCGAAGCAATTCTGTCACACATGTTCGCTGGCCGTGAATGTGTGACCTGCAATGATGTTTCAATGCAATGATTATGTGTGTGCTTGAGACAGCAGCCGTCATGAATAAGAGCTATTCAATAGAATAAACAAAGTTAATACAGGCGGAAATTAGCATGTACTGCTATAACCTGGGACAGACATCTGACCTTACCACAAGGATAATGTTTAATTTGTGCACTGTCCCTTTTAAAAATAAAATAAACTCTGAACTCTAAGAAGAGTGTTTGCAGTTTGTATGTACGAACAGAAGTGTTCCTAATAAAGTGGGCGGCTAAGGTGAAGTGTCATACTGACCGAGGCTGGGTTTTTTTTGGGGAGTTTTGTGCTGTTTTATATGAATGACCAGGCCTCGAACAATGACAAATAACTCGACAACGGAAGCAGCTATTCACAAAATTCTTTCACAGTGAGTGCTAGAAGGGTCTCCTGAATAAAATGATGTATTTTTTTGTTTGTATTGTTAAAAATGAGGACGCTACAGGGAGTTAAAAACGAGTGACTTTTCAGCAACGTTTATACTGGGAGTCAATGAGGCCGCTCACCTGTGCTCTCCTCACTTTGAGGCTTGTCATTCAAAAACCGTAAATCCTATCATTTAGGTAGACACATTGTGTGAATCAGGACAAGTTTTCCTACTACTTTTGAGAAAATCATGTCTGTAGAGTGAAATTTGTGGCTGAAAACAGAGTTTAAGCGAGAAAGTTTGACCTTTTTTTTCAAACTGTCTACACTCTAAGATAATGACCTTCACTGGTGTGTAACGCAATAGACACCCATTCAAATGCCGGATTTTCTCCCAGAAACCACATGGCGTTTGACCCGGGACTGATCCGAAAGTGTAGAACCTAGCAGAAAAGTTTAATGCCAGATCCACAGAGGAGAAGTTTTCCTACGTTTTAGAGTGTGAATCACGTCTCTAGGTGAAAGCATGCCAGAGCAGCGGATGTTTGAAAAACGTTGAAAAAGTGCTTTTTTTTCAATTAATTCCATAGAAATGAATGGGGTTTTTTTGGACGATTTTTTCGCGACTACGTCGCGAAAAAATCGTATTCTATAGAGAAAAGTAATAGCATAGCGAGTCCGATCGAGCCGCACGTTTTGATACATTGTTTGTCTGTGTGCGACGTACGGTTATTGTGTTACTCGAAATCAAAATTTGTGTAGGAAGAGTAACAAATATAACACTAGACCGGACAATTCCCCGGGGGAAATTGTGAGAGGATGCAGTGCGCGAAGCAATTCGCTCACGCATGTTCGCTGGCCGTGAACGCGTGACCCGCAATGATGTTTCAATGCAATGATCGTGTGTGTGCTCGAGACAGCAGCCATCATGAAGAAGACCTATTCAAGAGTATGACCAAAGTGACTACAGGCGGAAATTAGCATGTACTGCTATAACCTGGGACAGACATCTGTCCTTAACACAAGGGTAATGTTTAATTTGTGCACTGTCCCTTTTAAAAATAAAATAAACTCTAAACTCTAAGAAGAGTGTTTGTAGTTTGTATGTACGAACAGAAGTGTTCCTAATAAAGTGGGCGGCTAAGGTGAGGCTGACACACAAGGGCTGGAGTTTTCTACTGTTTTTTTTATGAAGGACCAGGCCTCGAACAATGACAAATAACTCGACAACGGAAGCAGCTATTCACAAAATTCTTTCACAGTGAGCGCTAGAAGGGTCTCCTGAATAAAATGATGTATTTTTTTGTTTGTACTCTTAAAAATAACGACAGTAGAGCGATTTAAATACGAGTGACTTTTCTCTCATGTTTACAATGGGTTTCAATGAAGCCTGTCAGCTGCCCTGTCCTCAGTTTGACGCTTGTCATTCAAAAACAGTAAATCCTATCGTTTAGGTAGACACATTGTGTGAATCAGGACAAGTTTTCCTACAAGGATAATGTTTAATTTGTGCACTGTCCCTTTTAAAAATAAAATAAACTCTAAACTCTAAGAAGAGTGTTTGTAGTTTGTATGTACGAACAGAAGTGTTCCTAATAAAGTGGGCGGCTAAGGTGAGGCTGACACACAAGGGCTGGAGTTTTCTACTGTTTTTTTTATGAAGGACCAGGCCTCGAACAATGACAAATAACTCGACAACGGAAGCAGCTATTCACAAAATTCTTTCACAGTGAGCGCTAGAAGGGTTTCCTGAATAAAATGATGTATTTTTTTGTTTGTATTGTTAAAAATGAGGACGCTACAGGGAGTTAAAAACGAGTGACTTTTCAGCAACGTTTATACTGGGAGTCAATGAGGCCGCTCACCTGTGCTCTCCTCACTTTGAGGCTTGTCATTCAAAAACCGTAAATCCTATCGTTTAGGTAGACACATTGTGTGAATCAGGACAAGTTTTCCTACTACTTTTGAGAAAATCATGTCTGTAGAGTGAAATTTGTGGCGGAAAACACGGTTTAAGCGAGAAAGTTTGAGCTTTTTTTTGAAGCCGCCTACACTCTAAGCTTAAAGACCCTCACTGGTGTGTAACGCAATAGACACCCATTCAAAAGCCGGATTTTCTCCCAGAAACCACATGGCGTTTGAACCGGGACTGATCCGAAAGTGTAAAACCTAGCAGAAAAGTTGAATGCCAGATCCACAGAGGAGAAGTTTTCCTACGTTTTAGAGTTTGAATCATGTCTCTAGGTGAAAGCATGCCAGAGCAACGGATGTTTGAAAAACGTTGAAAAAGTGCTTTTTTTTCAATTAATTCCATAGAAATGAATGGGGTTTTTTGGGGCGATTTTTTCACGACTACGTCGCGAAAAAATCGTATTCTATAGAGAAAAGTAATGTACTGTTTGTTTGCATGTACTGCTATAACCTGGGACAGACATCTGTCCTTAACACAAGGATAATGTTTAATTTGTGCACTGTCCCTTTTAAAAATAAAATAAACTCTAAACTCTAAGAAGAGTGTTTGTAGTTTGTATGTACGAACAGAAGTGTTCCTAATAAAGTGGGCGGCTAAGGTGAGGCTGACACATCAAGGGCTGGAGTTTTCTACTGTTTTTTTATGAAGGACCAGGCCTCGAACAATGACAAATAACTCGACAACGGAAGCAGCTATTCACAAAATTCTTTCACAGTGAGCGCTAGAAGGGTCTCCTGAATAAAATGATGTATTTTTTGGTTTGTATTGTTAAAAATGAGGACGCTACAGGGAGTTAAAAACGAGTGACTTTTCAGCAACATTTATACTGGGAGTCAATGAGGCTGCTCACCTGTGCTCTCCTCACTTTGAGGCTTGTCATTCAAAAACCGTAAATCCTACCGTTTAGGTAGACACATTGTGTGAATCAGGACAAGTTTTCCTACTACTTTTGAGAAAATAATGTCTGTAGAGTGAAATTTGTGGCTGAAAACGGAGTTTAAGCGAGAAAGTTTGACCTTTTTTTTGAAGCCGCCTACACTCTAAGTTTAACGACCCTCACTGGTGTGTAACGCAATAGACACCCATTCAAAAGCCGGATTTTCTCCCAGAAACCACATGGCGTTTGAACCGGGCCTGATCCGAAAGTGTAAAACCTAGCAGAAAAGTTGAATGCCAGATCCACAGAGGAGAAGTTTTCCTACGTTTTAGAGTTTGAATCATGTCTCTAGGTGAAAGCATGCCAGAGCAGTGGATGTTTGAAAAACATTGAAAAAGTGCTTTTTTTTCAATTAATTCCATAGAAATGAATGGGGTTTTTTGGGGCGATTTTTTCGCGACTACGTCGCGAAAAAATCGTATTCTATAGAGAAAAGTAATAGCATAGCGAGTCCGATCGAGCCGCACGTTTTGATGTATTGTTTGTCTGTGTGCGACGTACGGTTATTGAGGTATTCGAAATCAAAATTTGCGTAGGAATAATAATAATAAAAAGAAGAAGAAGAAATACGTAGAAGAACAATAGTTGCAGTGCTTTGCACTGCAACCTATGGGCTCCCCTAGGGGAGCCCATAGGTTGCTGTGCTGCAGCACTGCATCCTAACTAGACCGGACAATTCCCCGGGGGAAATTGTGAGAGGATGCAGTGCGCGAAGCAATTCGCTCACGCATGTTCGCTGGCCGTGAATGTGTGACCCGCAATGATGTTTCAATGCAATGATCGTGTGTGTGCTCGAGACAGCAGCCGTCATGAAGAAGACCTATTCAAGAGTATGACCAAAGTGACTACAGGCGGAAATTAGCATGTACTGCTATAACCTGGGACAGACATCTGTCCTTACCACAAGGATAATGTTTAATTTGTGCACTGTCCCTTTTAAAAATAAAATAAACTCTAAACTCTAAGAAGAGTGTTTGTAGTTTGTATGTACGAACAGAAGTGTTCCTAATAAAGTGGGCGGCTAAGGTGAGGCTGACACACAAGGGCTGGAGTTTTCTACTGTTTTTTTTATGAAGGACCAGGCCTCGAACAATGACAAATAACTCGACAATGGAAGCAGCTATTCACAAAATTCTTTCACAGTGAGCGCTAGAAGGGTCTCCTGAATAAAATGATGTATTTTTTTGTTTGTATTGTTAAAAATGAGGACGCTACAGGGAGTTAAAAACGAGTGACTTTTCAGCAACGTTTATACTGGGAGTCAATGAGGCCGCTCACCTGTGCTCTCCTCGCTTTGAGGCTTGTCATTCAAAAACCGTAAATCCTATCGTTTAGGTAGACACATTGTGTGAATCAGGACAAGTTTTCCTACTACTTTTGAGAAAATCATGTCTGTAGAGTGAAATTTGTGGCTGAAAACACGGTTTAAAAATAAAATAAACTCTAAACTCTAAGAAGAGTGTTTGTAGTTTGTATGTACGAACAGAAGTGTTCCTAATAAAGTGGGCGGCTAAGGTGAGGCTGACACACAAGGGCTGGAGTTTTCTACTGTTTTTTTTATGAAGGACCAGGCCTCGAACAATGACAAATAACTCGACAACGGAAGCAGCTATTCACAAAATTCTTTCACAGTGAGCGCTAGAAGGGTTTCCTGAATAAAATGATGTATTTTTTTGTTTGTATTGTTAAAAATGAGGACGCTACAGGGAGTTAAAAACGAGTGACTTTTCAGCAACGTTTATACTGGGAGTCAATGAGGCCGCTCACCTGTGCTCTCCTCACTTTGAGGCTTGTCATTCAAAAACCGTAAATCCTATCGTTTAGGTAGACACATTGTGTGAATCAGGACAAGTTTTCCTACTACTTTTGAGAAAATAATGTCTGTAGAGTGAAATTTGTGGCTGAAAACGGAGTTTAAGCGAGAAAGTTTGACCTTTTTTTTGAAGCCGCCTACACTCTAAGCTAAACGACCCTCACTGGTGTGTAACGCAATAGACACCCATTCAAAAGCCGGATTTTCTCCCAGAAACCACATGGCGTTTGAACCGGGCCTGATCCGAAAGTGTAAAACCTAGCAGAAAAGTTGAATGCCAGATCCACAGAGGAGAAGTTTTCCTACGTTTTAGAGTTTGAATCATGTCTCTAGGTGAAAGCATGCCAGAGCAGTGGATGTTTGAAAAACATTGAAAAAGTGCTTTTTTTTCAATTAATTCCATAGAAATGAATGGGGTTTTTTGGGGCGATTTTTTCGCGACTACGTCGCGAAAAAATCGTATTCTATAGAGAAAAGTAATAGCATAGCGAGTCCGATCGAGCCGCACGTTTTGATATATTGTTTGTCTGTGTGCGACGTACGGTTATTGAGTTATTCGAAATCAAAATTTGCGTAGGAATAATAAGAAGAAGAAGAAATACGTAGAAGAACAATAGTTGCAGTGCTTTGCACTGCAACCTATGGGCTCCCCTAGGGGAGCCCATAGGTTGCTGTGCTGCAGCACTGCATCCTAACTAGACCGGACAATTCCCCGGGGGAAATTGTGAGAGGATGCAGTGCGCGAAGCAATTCGCTCACGCATGTTCGCTGGCCGTGAACGTGTGACCCGCAATGATGTTTCAATGCAATGATCGTGTGTGTGCTCGAGACAGCAGCCATCATGAAGAAGACCTATTCAAGAGTATGACCAAAGTGACTACAGGCGGAAATTAGCATGTACTGCTATAACCTGGGACAGACATCTGTCCTTAACACAAGGATAATGTTTAATTTGTGCACTGTCCCTTTTAAAAATAAAATAAACTCTAAACTCTAAGAAGAGTGTTTGTAGTTTGTATGTACGAACAGAAGTGTTCCTAATAAAGTGGGCGGCTAAGGTGAGGCTGACACACAAGGGCTGGAGTTTTCTACTGTTTTTTTTTATGAAGGACCAGGCCTCGAACAATGACAAATAACTCGACAACGGAAGCAGCTATTCACAAAATTCTTTCACAGTGAGCGCTAGATGGGTCTCCTGAATAAAATGATGTATTTTTTTGTTTGTATTGTTAAAAATGAGGACGCTACAGGGAGTTAAAAACGAGTGACTTTTCAGCAACGTTTATACTGGGAGTCAATGAGGCCGCTCACCTGTGCTCTCCTCACTTTGAGGCTTGTCATTCAAAAACCGTAAATCCTATCGTTTAGGTAGACACATTGTGTGAATCAGGACAAGTTTTCCTACTACTTTTGAGAAAATCATGTCTGTAGAGTGAAATTTGTGGCTGAAAACAGAGTTTAAGCGAGAAAGTTTGACTTTTTTTTAGAACCTCTCTCCACTCTAACCTTAACGAGGTCCACTGGTGTGTAACGCAATAGACACCCATTCAAAAGCCGGATTTTCTCCCAGAAACCACATGGCGTTTGACCCGGGACTGATCCGAAAGTGTAGAACCTAGCAGAAAAGTTGAATGCCAGATCCACAGAGGAGAAGTTTTCCTACGTTTTAGAGTTTGAATCACGTCTCTAGGTTAAAGCATGCCAGAGCAGCGGATGTTTGAAAAACGTTGAAAAAGTGCTTTTTTTTCTGTTAATTCCATCGAAATGAATGGGGTTTTTTGAGACGATTTTTTCGCAACTACGTCGCGAAAAAATCGTATTCTGTAGACAAAAGTAATAGCATAGCGAGTCCGATCGAGACGCACGTTTTGATACATTGTTTGTCTGTGTGCGACGTACGGTTATTGTGTTACTCGAAATCGAAATTTGTGTAGGAAGAGTAACAAATATAACACTAGACCGGACAATTCCCCGGGGGAAATTGTGAGAGGATGCAGTGCGCGAAGCAATTCGCTCACGCATGTTCGCTGGCCGTGAATGTGTGACCCGCAATGATGTTTCAATGCAATGATCGTGTGTGTGCTCGAGACAGCAGCCATCATGAAGAAGACCTATTCAAGAGCATGACCAAAGTGACTACAGGCGGAAATTAGCATGTACTGCTATAACCTGGGACAGACATCTGTCCTTAACACAAGGATAATGTTTAATTTGTGCACTGTCCCTTTTAAAAATAAAATAAACTCTAAACTCTAAGAAGAGTGTTTGAAGTTTGTATGTACGAACAGAAGTGTTCCTAATAAAGTGGGCGGCTAAGGTGAGGCTGACACACAAGGGCTGGAGTTTTCTACTGTTTTTTTTATGAAGGACCAGGCCTCGAACAATGACAAATAACTCGACAACGGAAGCAGCTATTCACAAAATTCTTTCACAGTGAGCGCTAGAAGGGTCTCCTGAATAAAATGATGTATTTTTTTGTTTGTATTGTTAAAAATGAGGACGCTACAGGGAGTTAAAAACGAGTGACTTTTCAGCAACGTTTATACTGGGACTCAATGAGGCCGCTCACCTGTGCTCTCCTCACTTTGAGGCTTGTCATTCAAAAACCGTAAATCCTATCGTTTAGGTAGACACATTGTGTGATTCAGGACAAGTTTTCCTACTACTTTTGAGAAAATCATGTCTGTAGAGTGAAATTTGTGGCTGAAAACACGGTTTAAAAATAAAATAAACTCTAAACTCTAAGAAGAGTGTTTGAAGTTTGTATGTACGAACAGAAGTGTTCCTAATAAAGTGGGCGGCTAAGGTGAGGCTGACACACAAGGGCTGGAGTTTTCTACTGTTTTTTTTATGAAGGACCAGGCCTCGAACAATGACAAATAACTCGACAACGGAAGCAGCTATTCACAAAATTCTTTCACAGTGAGCGCTAGAAGGGTCTCCTGAATAAAATGATGTATTTTTTTGTTTGTATTGTTAAAAATGAGGACGCTACAGGGAGTTAAAAACGAGTGACTTTTCAGCAACGTTTATACTGGGAGTCAATGAGGCTGCTCACCTGTGCTCTCCTCACTTTGAGGCTTGTCATTCAAAAACCGTAAATCCTATCGTTTAGGTAGACACATTGTGTGAATCAGGACAAGTTTTCCTACTACTTTTGAGAAAATCATGTCTGTAGAGTGAAATTTGTGGCTGAAAACGGAGTTTAAGCGAGAAAGTTTGACCTTTTTTTTGAAGCCGCCTACACTCTAAGTTTAACGACCCTCACTGGTGTGTAACGCAATAGACACCCATTCAAAAGCCGGATTTTCTCCCAGAAACCACATGGCGTTTGAACCGGGCCTGATCCGAAAGTGTAAAACCTAGCAGAAAAGTTGAATGCCAGATCCACAGAGGAGAAGTTTTCCTACGTTTTAGAGTTTGAATCATGTCTCTAGGTGAAAGCATGCCAGAGCAACGGATGTTTGAAAAACGTTGAAAAAGTGCTTTTTTTTCAATTAATTCCATAGAAATGAATGGGGTTTTTTGGGGCGATTTTTTCACGACTACGTCGCGAAAAAATCGTATTCTATAGAGAAAAGTAATGTACTGTTTGTTTGCATGTACTGCTATAACCTGGGACAGACATCTGTCCTTAACACAAGGATAATGTTTAATTTGTGCACTGTCCCTTTTAAAAATAAAATAAACTCTAAACTCTAAGAAGAGTGTTTGTAGTTTGTATGTACGAACAGAAGTGTTCCTAATAAAGTGGGCGGCTAAGGTGAGGCAAAGACACACAAGGACTGGAGTTTTCTACTGTTTTTTTTATGAAGGACCAGACCTCGAACAATGACAAATAACTCGACAACGGAAGCAGCTATTCACAAAATTCTTTCACAGTGAGCGCTAGAAGGGTCTCCTGAATAAAATGATGTATTTTTTTGTTTGTACTCTTTAAAATAACGACACTAGAGCGATTTAAAAACGAGTGACTTTTCTATCCCGTTTATAATGTGTGTCAATGAGCAAAGACACACAAGGTCTTGAATATTGTGCTGTGTTTTACTACGGACCAGACCTCGAACAATGACAAATAACTCGACAACGGAAGCAGCTATTCACAAAATTCTTTCACATTGAGCGCTAGAAGGGTCTCCTGAATAAAATTATGTATTTTTTTTGTTTGTACTCTTAAAAATAATGACACTAGAGCGATTTAAAAACGAGTGACTTTTCTCTCACGTTTACAATGGGTTTCAATGAAGCCTGTCAGCTGCCCTGTCCTCAGTTTGACGCTTGTCATTCAAAAACCGTAAATCCTATCGTTTAGGTAGACACATTGTGTGAATCAGGACAAGTTTTCCTACTACTTTTGAGAAAATCAAGTCTGTAGAGTGAAATTTGTGGCTGAAAACAGAGTTTAAGCGAGAAAGTTTGACCTTTTTTTTTAACCTCTCTCCACTCTGAGCATAACGAGGTCCACTGGTGTGTAACGCAATAGACACCCATAAAAAGCCGGATTTTCTCCCGGAACCAACATGGCGTTTGAACCGGGCCTGATCCGAAAGTGTAGAACCTAGCAGAAAAGTTGAAGGCCAGATCCACAGAGGAGAAGTTTTCCTACGTTTTAGAGTTTGAATCACGTCTCTAGGTGAAAGCATGCCAGAGCAGCGGATGTTTGAAAAACGTTGAAAAAGTGCTTTTTTTTCAATTAATTCCATAGAAATTAATGGGGTTTTTTTGGACGATTTTTTCGCGACTACGTCGCGAAAAAATCGTATTCTATAGAGAAAAGTAATAGCATAGCGAGTCCGATCGAGCCGCACGTTTTGATACATTGTTTGTCTGTGTGCGACGTACGGTTATTGTGTTACTCGAAATCAAAATTTGTGTAGGAAGAGTAACAAATATAACACTAGACCGGACAATTCCCCGGGGGAAATTGTGAGAGGATGCAGTGCGCGAAGCAATTCGGTCACGCATGTTTGCTGGCCGTGAACGTGTGACCCGCAATGATGTTTCAATGCAATGATTATGTGTGTGCTTGAGACAGCAGCCGTCATGAAGAAGAGCTATTCAAGAGTATGACCAAAGTGACTACAGGCGGAAATTAGCATGTACTGCTATAACCTGGGACAGACATCTGTCCTTACCACAAGGATAATGTTTAATTTGTGCACTGTCCCTTTTAAAAATAAAATAAACTCTAAACTCTAAGAAGAGTGTTTGTAGTTTGTATGTACGAACAGAAGTGTTCCTAATAAAGTGGGCGGCTAAGGTGAGGCCTGTCGGCTGCCCTCTTCTCAGTTTCTCAGAGCAGCGGATGTTTGAAAAAGTGCTTTTTTTTCCAATTAATTCCATAGAAATTAATGGGGTTTTTTTGGGACAAGTGTGACTACTACTTTTGAGAAAATTATGTCTGTAGTGTGAAATTTGTGGCTGAAAACAGTTTAAGTTTGAAATTTTGAGCATGTAAGTGTAGAACCTAGCAGAAAAGTTTAATGCCAGATCCACAGAGGAGAAGATTTCCTACGTTTTAGAGTTTGAATCATGTCTCTAGGTGAAAGCATGCCAGAGCAGCGGATGTTTGAAAAACGTTGAAAAAGTGCTTTTTTTTCAATTAATTCCATAGAAATGAATGGGGTTTTTTGAGACGATTTTTTCGCGACAACGTCGCGAAAAAATCGTATTCTGCAGAGAAAAGTAATAGCATAGCGAGTCCGATCGAGCCGCACGTTTTGATATATTGTTTGTCTGTGTGCGACGTACGGTTATTGAGTTACTCGAAATCAAAATTTGCGTAGGAAGAGTAACAAATATAACACTAGACCGGACAATTCCCCGGGGGAAATTGTGAGAGGATGCAGTGCGCGAAGCAATTCGCTCACGCATGTTCGCTGGCCGTGAACGTGTGACCCGGAATGATGTTTCACTGCAATGATTGTGTGTGTGCTCGAGACAGCAGCCGTCATGAAGAAGAGCTATTCAACAGTATAAACAAAGTGACTACAGGCAGAAATTAGCATGTACTGCTTTAACCTGGGACAGAC
Source organism: Neoarius graeffei (assembly GCF_027579695.1). Taxonomy (NCBI): domain Eukaryota; kingdom Metazoa; phylum Chordata; class Actinopteri; order Siluriformes; family Ariidae; genus Neoarius; species Neoarius graeffei. The sequence goes on along the minus strand of NC_083590.1, from coordinate 45,814,143 downwards.
ATCTGTCCTTACCACAAGGATAATGTTTAATTTGTGCACTGTCCCTTTTAAAAATAAAATAAACTCTAAGAAGAGTGTTTGTAGTTTGTATGTACGAACAGAAGTGTTCCTAATAAAGTGGGCGGCTAAGAACCTAGCAGAAAAGTTGAATGCCAGATCCACAGAGGAGAAGTTTTCCTACGTCTTTTGAGAAAATCATGTCTGTAGAGTGAAATTTGTGGCTGAAAACAGAGTTTAAGCGAGAAAGTTTGACCTTTTTTTTGAACCTCTCTCCACTCTGACCTTAACGAGTTCCACTGGTGTGTAACGCAATAGACACCCATAAAAAGCCGGATTTTCTCCCGGAACCAACATGGCGTTTGAGCCGGGACTGATCCGAAAGTGTAGAACCTAGCAGAAAAGTTGGAGGCCAGATCCACAGAGGAGAAGTTTTCCTACGTTTTAGAGTTTGAATCACGTCTCTAGGTGAAAGCATGCCAGAGCAGCGGATGTTTGAAAAACGTTGAAAAAGTGCTTTTTTTTTCAATTAATTCCATAGAAATGAATGGGTTTTTTTTGGACGATTTTTTCGCGACTACGTCGCGAAAAAATCGTATTCTATAGAGAAAAGTAATATCATAGCGAGTCCGATCGAGCCGCACGTTTTGATACATTGTTTGTCTGTGTGCGACGTACGGTTATTGTGTTACTCGAAATCAAAATTTGTGTAGGAAGAGTAACAAATATAACACTAGACTGGACAATTCCCCGGGGGAAATTGTGAGAGGATGCAGTGCGCGAAGCAATTCGCTCACGCATGTTCGCTGGCCGTGAATGTGTGACCCGCAATGATGTTTCAATGCAATGATTGTGTGTGTGCTCGAGACAGCAGCCATCATGAAGAAGAGCTATTCAAGAGCATGAACAAAGTGACTACAGGCGGAAATTAGCATGTACTGCTATAACCTGGGACAGACATCTGTCCTTACCACAAGGATAATGTTTAATTTGTGCACTGTCCCTTTTAAAAATAAAATAAACTCTAAACACTAAGAAGAGTGTTTGTAGTTTGTATGTACGAACAGAAGTGTTCCTAATAAAGTGGGCGGCTAAGGTGAGGCTGACACACAAGGGCTGGAGTTTTCTACTGTTTTTTTATGAAGGACCAGGCCTCGAACAATAACAAATAACTCGACAACGGAAGCAGCTATTCACAAAATTCTTTCACAGTGAGCGCTAGAAGGGTCTCCTGAATAAAATGATGTATTTTTTTGTTTGTACTCTTAAAAATAACGACAATAGAGCGATTTAAATATGAGTGACTTTTCTCTCATGTTTACAATGGGTTTCAATGAAGCCTGTCAGCTGCCCTGTCCTCAGTTTGACGCTTGTCATTCAAAAACCGTAAATCCTATCGTTTAGGTAGACACATTGTGTGAATCAGGACAAGTTTTCCTACAAGGATAATGTTTAATTTGTGCACTGTCCCTTTTAAAAATAAAATAAACTCTAAACTCTAAGAAGAGTGTTTGTAGTTTGTATGTACGAACAGAAGTGTTCCTAATAAAGTGGGCGGCTAAGGTGAGGCTGACACACAAGGGCTGGAGTTTTCTACTGTTTTTTTTATGAAGGACCAGGCCTCGAACAATGACAAATAACTCGACAACGGAAGCAGCTATTCACAAAATTCTTTCACAGTGAGCGCTAGAAGGGTCTCCTGAATAAAATGATGTATTTTTTTGTTTGTATTTTTAAAAATGACGACGCTACAGGGAGTTAAAAACGAGTGACTTTTCAGCAACGTTTATACTGGGAGTCAATGAGGCCGCTCACCTGTGCTCTCCTCACTTTGAGGCTTGTCATTCAAAAACCGTAAATCCTATCGTGTAGGTAGACACATTGTGTGAATCAGGACAAGTTTTCCTACTACTTTTGAGAAAATCATGTCTGTAGAGTGAAATTTGTGGCTGAAAACACGGTTTAAGCGAGAAAGTTTGAGCTTTTTTTTGAAGCCGCCTACACTCTAAGCTTAAAGACCCTCACTGGTGTGTAACGCAATAGACACCCATTCAAAAGCCGGATTTTCTCCCAGAAACCACATGGCGTTTGAACCGGGACTGATCCGAAAGTGTAAAACCTAGCAGAAAAGTTGAATGCCAGATCCACAGAGGAGAAGTTTTCCTACGTTTTAGAGTTTGAATCATGTCTCTAGGTGAAAGCATGCCAGAGCAACGGATGTTTGAAAAACGTTGAAAAAGTGCTTTTTTTTCAATTAATTCCATAGAAATGAATGGGGTTTTTTGGGGCGATTTTTTCACGACTACGTCGCGAAAAAATCGTATTCTATAGAGAAAAGTAATGTACTGTTTGCTTGCATGTACTGCTATAACCTGGGACAGACATCTGTCCTTAACACAAGGATAATGTTTAATTTGTGCACTGTCCCTTTTAAAAATAAAATAAACTCTAAACTCTAAGAAGAGTGTTTGTAGTTTGTATGTACGAACAGAAGTGTTCCTAATAAAGTGGGCGGCTAAGGTGAGGCTGACACACAAGGGCTGGAGTTTTCTACTGTTTTTTTTATGAAGGACCAGGCCTCGAACAATGACAAATAACTCGACAACGGAAGCAGCTATTCACAAAATTCTTTCACAGTGAGCGCTAGAAGGGTCTCCTGAATAAAATGATGTATTTTTTTGTTTGTATTGTTAAAAATGAGGACGCTACAGGGAGTTAAAAACGAGTGACTTTTCTATCCCGTTTATAATGCATGTCAATGAGCTAACACACACAAGGTCTTGAATTTTGTGCTGTTTTTTACTACGGACCAGACCTCAAACAATGACAAATAACTCGACAACGAAAGCAGCTATTCACAAAATTCTTTCACAGTGAGCGCTAGAAGGGTCTCCTGAATAAAATGATGTATTTTTTTGTTTGTATTGTTAAAAATGAGGACGCTACAGGGAGTTAAAAACGAGTGACTTTTCAGCAACGTTTATACTGGGAGTCAATGAGGCCGCTCACCTGTGCTCTCCTCACTTTGAGGCTTGTCATTCAAAAACCGTAAATCCTACCGTTTAGGTAGACACATTGTGTGAATCAGGACAAGTTTTCCTACTACTTTTGAGAAAATCATGTCTGTAGAGTGAAATTTGTGGATGAAAACACGGTTTAAGCGAGAAAGTTTGAGCTTTTTTTTGAAGCCGCCTACACTCTAAGTTAACGACCCTCACTGGTGTGTAACGCAATAGACACCCATTCAAAAGCCGGATTTTCTCCCAGAAACCACATGGCGTTTGAACCGGGCCTGATCCGAAAGTGTAAAACCTAGCAGAAAAGTTGAATGCCAGATCCACAGAGGAGAAGTTTTCCTACGTTTTAGAGTTTGAATCATGTCTCTAGGTGAAAGCATGCCAGAGCAGTGGATGTTTGAAAAACATTGAAAAAGTGCTTTTTTTTCAATTAATTCCATAGAAATGAATGGGGTTTTTTGGGGCGATTTTTTCGCGACTACGTCGCGAAAAAATCGTATTCTATAGAGAAAAGTAATAGCATAGCGAGTCCGATCGAGCCGCACGTTTTGATATATTGTTTGTCTGTGTGCGACGTACGGTTATTGAGTTATTCGAAATCAAAATTTGCGTAGGAGGAAGAAGAAGAAGAAGAAGAAGAAATACGTAGAAGAACAATAGTTGCAGTGCTTTGCACTGCAACCTATGGGCTCCCCTAGGGGAGCCCATAGGTTGCTGTGCTGCAGCACTGCATCCTAATAAAAACGAGTGACTTTTCAGCAACGTTTATACTGGGAGTCAATGAGGCCGCTCACCTGTGCTCTCCTCACTTTGAGGCTTGTCATTCAAAAACCGTAAATCCTATCGTTTAGGTAGACACATTGTGTGAATCAGGACAAGTTTTCCTACTACTTTTGAGAAAATCATGTCTGTAGAGTGAAATTTGTGGCTGAAAACACGGTTTAAAAATAAAATAAACTCTAAACTCTAAGAAGAGTGTTTGTAGTTTGTATGTACGAACAGAAGTGTTCCTAATAAAGTGGGCGGCTAAGGTGAGGCTGACACAAGGGCTGGAGTTTTCTACTGTTTTTTTTATGAAGGACCAGGCCTCGAACAATGACAAATAACTCGACAACGGAAGCAGCTATTCACAAAATTCTTTCACAGTGAGCGCTAGAAGGGTCTCCTGAATAAAATGATGTATTTTTTTGTTTGTATTGTTAAAAATGAGGACGCTACAGGGAGTTAAAAACGAGTGACTTTTCAGCAACGTTTATACTGGGAGTCAATGAGGCCGCTCACCTGTGCTCTCCTCACTTTGAGGCTTGTCATTCAAAAACCGTAAATCCTACCGTTTCGGTAGACACATTGTGTGAATCAGGACAAGTTTTCCTACTACTTTTGAGAAAATCATGTCTGTAGAGTGAAATTTGTGGCTGAAAACACGGTTTAAAAATAAAATAAACTCTAAACTCTAATAAGAGTGTTTGTAGTTTGTATGTACGAACAGAAGTGTTCCTAATAAAGTGGGCGGCTAAGGTGAGGCTGACACACAAGGGCTGGAGTTTTCTACTGTTTTTTTTATGAAGGACCAGGCCTCGAACAATGACAAATAACTCGACAACGGAAGCAGCTATTCACAAAATTCTTTCACAGTGAGCGCTAGAAGGGTCTCCTGAATAAAATGATGTATTTTTTTGTTTGTATTGTTAAAAATGAGGACGCTACAGGGAGTTAAAAACGAGTGACTTTTCAGCAACGTTTATACTGGGAGTCAATGAGGCCGCTCACCTGTGCTCTCCTCACTTTGAGGCTTGTCATTCGAAAACCGTAAATCCTATCGTTTAGGTAGACACATTGTGTGAATCAGGACAAGTTTTCCTACTACTTTTGAGAAAATCATGTCTGTAGAGTGAAATTTGTGGCTGAAAACACGGTTTAAGCGAGAAAGTTTGAGCTTTTTTTTGAAGCCGCCTACACTCTAAGATTAACGACCATCACTGGTGTGTAACGCAATAGACACCCATTCAAAAGCCGGATTTTCTCCCAGAACTCACATCGTGTTTGAGCCGGGCCTGATCCGAAAGTGTAGAACCTTGCAGAAAAGTTGAATGCCAGATCCACAGAGGAGAAGTTTTCCTACGTTTTAGAGTTTGAATCACGTCTCTAGGTTAAAGCATGCCAGAGCAGCGGACGTTTGAAAAACGTTGAAAAAGTGCTTTTTTTCCAATTAATTCCATAGAAATGAATGGGTTTTTTTGGGGACAAGTGTGACTACTACTTTTGAGAAAATTATGTCTGTAGTGTGAAATTTGTGGCTGAAAACAGTTTAAGTTTGAAATTTTGAGCATGATGTGTGTGTTCTTGAGACAGCTTTTCCCTCTGCCCCGTCACTGGCCCCAATTGGCATGGTGATGGGCCTGAACAGGAGAGTTAAGAAACACACACAAGATTATGTCAGGTGTCTGCTGTAAATTGCTATGGACCAGGCCTCGAACAATGACAAATAACTCGACAACGGAAGCAGCTATTCACAAAATTCTTTCACAGTGAGCGCTAGAAGGGTCTCCTGAATAAAATGATGTATTTTTTTGTTTGTATTGTTAAAAATGAGGACGCTACAGGGAGTTAAAAACGAGTGACTTTTCAGCAACGTTTATACTGGGAGTCAATGAGGCCGCTCACCTGTGCTCTCCTCACTTTGAGGCTTGTCATTCAAAAACCGTAAATCCTATCGTTTAGGTAGACACATTGTGTGAATCAGGACAAGTTTTCCTACTACTTTTGAGAAAATCATGTCTGTAGAGTGAAATTTGTGGCTGAAAACAGAGTTTAAGCGAGAAAGTTTGACCTTTTTTTTGAACCTCTCTCCACTCTGACCTTAACGAGGTCCACTGGTGTGTAACGCAATAGACACCCATTCAAAAGCCGGATTTTCTCCCAGAAACCACATGGCGTTTGACCCGGGACTGATCCGAAAGTGTAGAACCTAGCAGAAAAGTTGAATGCCAGATCCACAGAGGAGAAGTTTTCCTACGTTTTAGAGTTTGAATCACGTCTCTAGGTGAAAGCATGCCAGAGCAGCGGACGTTTGAAAAACGTTGAAAAAGTGCTTTTTTTTCAATTAATTCCATAGAAATGAATGGGGTTTTTTTGGACGATTTTTTCGCGACTACGTCGCGAAAAAATCGTATTCTATAGAGAAAAGTAATAGCATAGCGAGTCCAATCGAGCCGCACGTTTTGATACATTGTTTGTCTGTGTGCGACGTACGGTTATTGTGTTACTCGAAATCAAAATTTGTGTAGGAAGAGTAACAAATATAACACTAGACCGGACAATTCCCCGGGGGAAATTGTGAGAGGATGCAGTGCGCGAAGCAATTCGCTCACGCACGTTCGCTGGCCGTGAACGTGTGACCCGCAATGATGTTTCAATGCAATGATCATGTGTGTGCTTGAGACAGCAGCCGTCATGAAGAAGAGCTATTCAACAGTATAACCAAAGTGACTACAGGCGGTAATTAGCATGTACTGCTATAACCTGGGACAGACATCTGTCCTTACCACAAGGATAATGTTTAATTTGTGCACTGTCCCTTTTAAAAATAAAATAAACTCTAAACTCTAAGAAGAGTGTTTGTAGTTTGTATGTACGAACAGAAGTGTTCCTAATAAAGTGGGCGGCTAAGGTGAGGCCTGTCGGCTGCCCTCTTCTCAGTTTCTCAGAGCAGCGGATGTTTGAAAAAGTGCTTTTTTTGCCAATTAATTCCATAGAAATTAATGGGGGTTTTTTGGGACAAGTGTGACTACTACTTTTGAGAAAATTATGTCTGTAGTGTGAAATTTGTGGCTGAAAACAGTTTAAGTTTGAAATTTTGAGCATGTAAGTGTAGAACCTAGCAGAAAAGTTGAATGACAGATCCACAGAGGAGAAGTTTTCCTACGTTTTAGAGTTTGAATCACGTCTCTAGGTGAAAGCATGCCAGAGCAGCAGACGTTTGAAAAACGTTGAAAAAGTGCTTTTTTTCAATTAATTCCATAGAAATGAATGGGGTTTTTTTGTGACGATTTTTTCGCGAGTACGTCGCGAAAAAATGGTATTCTGTAGAGAAAAGGAATAGCATAGCGAGTCCGATCGAGCCGCACGTTTTGATATATTGTTTGTCTGTGTGCAACGAACGGTTATTGAGTTAATCGAAATCGAAATTTGCGTAGGATGAGTAACAAATATAACACTAGACCGGACAATTCCCCGGGGGAAATTGTGAGAGGATGCAGTGCGCGAAGCAATTCGCTCACGCACGTTCGCTGGCCGTGAACGTGTGACCCGCAATGATGTTTCAATGCAATGATCGTGTGTGTGCTCGAGACAGCAGCCATCATGAAGAAGACCTATTCAAGAGTATGACCAAAGTGACTACAGGCGGAAATTAGCATGTACTGCTATAACCTGGGACAGACATCTGTCCTTACCACAAGGATAATGTTTAATTTGTGCACTGTCCCTTTTAAAAATAAAATAAACTCTAAGAAGAGTGTTTGTAGTTTGTATGTACGAACAGAAGTGGTCCTAATAAAGTGGGCGGCTAAGGTGAGGCTGACACACAAGGGCTGGAGTTTTCTACTGTTTTTTTTATGAAGGACCAGGCCTCGAACAATGACAAATAACTCGACAACGGAAGCAGCTATTCACAAAATTCTTTCACAGTGAGCGCTAGAAGGGTCTCCTGAATAAAATGATGTATTTTTTTGTTTGTATTGTTAAAAATGAGGACGCTACAGGGAGTTAAAAACGAGTGACTTTTCAGCAACGTTTATACTGGGAGTCAATGAGGCCGCTCACCTGTGCTCTCCTCACTTTGAGGCTTGTCATTCAAAAACCGTAAATCCTATCGTTTAGGTAGACACATTGTGTGAATCAGGACAAGTTTTCCTACTACTTTTGAGAAAATCATGTCTGTAGAGTGAAATTTGTGGCTGAAAACACGGTTTAAAAATAAAATAAACTCTAAACTCTAAGAAGAGTGTTTGTAGTTTGTATGTACGAACAGAAGTGTTCCTAATAAAGTGGGCGGCTAAGGTGAGGCTGACACACAAGGGCTGGAGTTTTCTACTGTTTTTTTTATGAAGGACCAGGCCTCGAACAATGACAAATAACTCGACAACGGAAGCAGCTATTCAAAAAATTCTTTCACAGTGAGCGCTAGAAGGGTCTCCTGAATAAAATGATGTATTTTTTTGTTTGTATTGTTAAAAATGAGGACGCTACAGGGAGTTAAAAACGAGTGACTTTTCAGCAACGTTTATACTGGGAGTCAATGAGGCCGCTCACCTGTGCTCTCCTCACTTTGAGGCTTGTCATTCAAAAACCGTAAATCCTATCGTTTAGGTAGACACATTGTGTGAATCAGGACAAGTTTTCCTACTACTTTTGAGAAAATCATGTCTGTAGAGTGAAATTTGTGGCTGAAAACACGGTTTAAGCGAGAAAGTTTGAGCTTTTTTTTGAAGCCGCCTACACTCTAAGCTTAACGACCCTCACTGGTGTGTAACGCAATAGACACCCATTCAAAAGCCGGATTTTCTCCCAGAAACCACATGGCGTTTGAACCGGGCCTGATCCGAAAGTGTAAAACCTAGCAGAAAAGTTGAATGCCAGATCCACAGAGGAGAAGTTTTCCTACGTTTTAGAGTTTGAATCATGTCTCTAGGTGAAAGCATGCCAGAGCAGTGGATGTTTGAAAAACATTGAAAAAGTGCTTTTTTTTCAATTAATTCCATAGAAATGAATGGGTTTTTTTTGGGGCGCATTTATCGCGACTACGTCGCGAAAAAATCGCAATCTATAGAGCAAAGTAATAGCATAGCGAGTCCGATCGAGCCGCACGTTTTGATATATTGTTTGTCTGTGTGCGACGTACGGTTATTGAGTTAATCGAAATCGAAATTTGTGTAGGAAGAGTAACAAATATAACACTAGACCGGACAATTCCCCGGGGGAAATTGTGAGAGGATGCAGTGCGCGAAGCAATTCGCTCACGCATGTTCGCTGGCCGTGAATGTGTGACCCGCAATGATGTTTCAATGCAATGATCGTGTGTGTGCTCGAGACAGCAGCCGTCATGAAGAAGACCTATTCAAGAGTATGACCAAAGTGACTACAGGCGGAAATTAGCATGTACTGCTATAACCTGGGACAGACATCTGTCCTTACCACAAGGATAATGTTTAATTTGTGCACTGTCCCTTTTAAAAATAAAATAAACTCTAAACTCTAAGAAGAGTGTTTGTAGTTTGTATGTACGAACAGAAGTGTTCCTAATAAAGTGGGCGGCTAAGGTGAGGCTGACACACAAGGGCTGGAGTTTTCTACTGTTTTTTTTATGAAGGACCAGGCCTCGAACAATGACAAATAACTCGACAATGGAAGCAGCTATTCACAAAATTCTTTCACAGTGAGCGCTAGAAGGGTCTCCTGAATAAAATGATGTATTTTTTTGTTTGTATTGTTAAAAATGAGGACGCTACAGGGAGTTAAAAACGAGTGACTTTTCAGCAACGTTTATACTGGGAGTCAATGAGGCCGCTCACCTGTGCTCTCCTCGCTTTGAGGCTTGTCATTCAAAAACCGTAAATCCTATCGTTTAGGTAGACACATTGTGTGAATCAGGACAAGTTTTCCTACTACTTTTGAGAAAATCATGTCTGTAGAGTGAAATTTGTGGCTGAAAACACGGTTTAAAAATAAAATAAACTCTAAACTCTAAGAAGAGTGTTTGTAGTTTGTATGTACGAACAGAAGTGTTCCTAATAAAGTGGGCGGCTAAGGTGAGGCTGACACACAAGGGCTGGAGTTTTCTACTGTTTTTTTTATGAAGGACCAGGCCTCGAACAATGACAAATAACTCGACAACGGAAGCAGCTATTCACAAAATTCTTTCACAGTGAGCGCTAGAAGGGTTTCCTGAATAAAATGATGTATTTTTTTGTTTGTATTGTTAAAAATGAGGACGCTACAGGGAGTTAAAAACGAGTGACTTTTCAGCAACGTTTATACTGGGAGTCAATGAGGCCGCTCACCTGTGCTCTCCTCACTTTGAGGCTTGTCATTCAAAAACCGTAAATCCTATCGTTTAGGTAGACACATTGTGTGAATCAGGACAAGTTTTCCTACTACTTTTGAGAAAATAATGTCTGTAGAGTGAAATTTGTGGCTGAAAACGGAGTTTAAGCGAGAAAGTTTGACCTTTTTTTTGAAGCCGCCTACACTCTAAGCTAAACGACCCTCACTGGTGTGTAACGCAATAGACACCCATTCAAAAGCCGGATTTTCTCCCAGAAACCACATGGCGTTTGAACCGGGCCTGATCCGAAAGTGTAAAACCTAGCAGAAAAGTTGAATGCCAGATCCACAGAGGAGAAGTTTTCCTACGTTTTAGAGTTTGAATCATGTCTCTAGGTGAAAGCATGCCAGAGCAGTGGATGTTTGAAAAACATTGAAAAAGTGCTTTTTTTTCAATTAATTCCATAGAAATGAATGGGGTTTTTTGGGGCGATTTTTTCGCGACTACGTCGCGAAAAAATCGTATTCTATAGAGAAAAGTAATAGCATAGCGAGTCCGATCGAGCCGCACGTTTTGATATATTGTTTGTCTGTGTGCGACGTACGGTTATTGAGTTATTCGAAATCAAAATTTGCGTAGGAATAATAAGAAGAAGAAGAAATACGTAGAAGAACAATAGTTGCAGTGCTTTGCACTGCAACCTATGGGCTCCCCTAGGGGAGCCCATAGGTTGCTGTGCTGCAGCACTGCATCCTAACTAGACCGGACAATTCCCCGGGGGAAATTGTGAGAGGATGCAGTGCGCGAAGCAATTCGCTCACGCATGTTCGCTGGCCGTGAACGTGTGACCCGCAATGATGTTTCAATGCAATGATCGTGTGTGTGCTCGAGACAGCAGCCATCATGAAGAAGACCTATTCAAGAGTATGACCAAAGTGACTACAGGCGGAAATTAGCATGTACTGCTATAACCTGGGACAGACATCTGTCCTTAACACAAGGATAATGTTTAATTTGTGCACTGTCCCTTTTAAAAATAAAATAAACTCTAAACTCTAAGAAGAGTGTTTGTAGTTTGTATGTACGAACAGAAGTGTTCCTAATAAAGTGGGCGGCTAAGGTGAGGCTGACACACAAGGGCTGGAGTTTTCTACTGTTTTTTTTTATGAAGGACCAGGCCTCGAACAATGACAAATAACTCGACAACGGAAGCAGCTATTCACAAAATTCTTTCACAGTGAGCGCTAGATGGGTCTCCTGAATAAAATGATGTATTTTTTTGTTTGTATTGTTAAAAATGAGGACGCTACAGGGAGTTAAAAACGAGTGACTTTTCAGCAACGTTTATACTGGGAGTCAATGAGGCCGCTCACCTGTGCTCTCCTCACTTTGAGGCTTGTCATTCAAAAACCGTAAATCCTATCGTTTAGGTAGACACATTGTGTGAATCAGGACAAGTTTTCCTACTACTTTTGAGAAAATCATGTCTGTAGAGTGAAATTTGTGGCTGAAAACAGAGTTTAAGCGAGAAAGTTTGACTTTTTTTTAGAACCTCTCTCCACTCTAACCTTAACGAGGTCCACTGGTGTGTAACGCAATAGACACCCATTCAAAAGCCGGATTTTCTCCCAGAAACCACATGGCGTTTGACCCGGGACTGATCCGAAAGTGTAGAACCTAGCAGAAAAGTTGAATGCCAGATCCACAGAGGAGAAGTTTTCCTACGTTTTAGAGTTTGAATCACGTCTCTAGGTTAAAGCATGCCAGAGCAGCGGATGTTTGAAAAACGTTGAAAAAGTGCTTTTTTTTCTGTTAATTCCATCGAAATGAATGGGGTTTTTTGAGACGATTTTTTCGCAACTACGTCGCGAAAAAATCGTATTCTGTAGACAAAAGTAATAGCATAGCGAGTCCGATCGAGACGCACGTTTTGATACATTGTTTGTCTGTGTGCGACGTACGGTTATTGTGTTACTCGAAATCGAAATTTGTGTAGGAAGAGTAACAAATATAACACTAGACCGGACAATTCCCCGGGGGAAATTGTGAGAGGATGCAGTGCGCGAAGCAATTCGCTCACGCATGTTCGCTGGCCGTGAATGTGTGACCCGCAATGATGTTTCAATGCAATGATCGTGTGTGTGCTCGAGACAGCAGCCATCATGAAGAAGACCTATTCAAGAGCATGACCAAAGTGACTACAGGCGGAAATTAGCATGTACTGCTATAACCTGGGACAGACATCTGTCCTTAACACAAGGATAATGTTTAATTTGTGCACTGTCCCTTTTAAAAATAAAATAAACTCTAAACTCTAAGAAGAGTGTTTGAAGTTTGTATGTACGAACAGAAGTGTTCCTAATAAAGTGGGCGGCTAAGGTGAGGCTGACACACAAGGGCTGGAGTTTTCTACTGTTTTTTTTATGAAGGACCAGGCCTCGAACAATGACAAATAACTCGACAACGGAAGCAGCTATTCACAAAATTCTTTCACAGTGAGCGCTAGAAGGGTCTCCTGAATAAAATGATGTATTTTTTTGTTTGTATTGTTAAAAATGAGGACGCTACAGGGAGTTAAAAACGAGTGACTTTTCAGCAACGTTTATACTGGGACTCAATGAGGCCGCTCACCTGTGCTCTCCTCACTTTGAGGCTTGTCATTCAAAAACCGTAAATCCTATCGTTTAGGTAGACACATTGTGTGATTCAGGACAAGTTTTCCTACTACTTTTGAGAAAATCATGTCTGTAGAGTGAAATTTGTGGCTGAAAACACGGTTTAAAAATAAAATAAACTCTAAACTCTAAGAAGAGTGTTTGAAGTTTGTATGTACGAACAGAAGTGTTCCTAATAAAGTGGGCGGCTAAGGTGAGGCTGACACACAAGGGCTGGAGTTTTCTACTGTTTTTTTTATGAAGGACCAGGCCTCGAACAATGACAAATAACTCGACAACGGAAGCAGCTATTCACAAAATTCTTTCACAGTGAGCGCTAGAAGGGTCTCCTGAATAAAATGATGTATTTTTTTGTTTGTATTGTTAAAAATGAGGACGCTACAGGGAGTTAAAAACGAGTGACTTTTCAGCAACGTTTATACTGGGAGTCAATGAGGCTGCTCACCTGTGCTCTCCTCACTTTGAGGCTTGTCATTCAAAAACCGTAAATCCTATCGTTTAGGTAGACACATTGTGTGAATCAGGACAAGTTTTCCTACTACTTTTGAGAAAATCATGTCTGTAGAGTGAAATTTGTGGCTGAAAACGGAGTTTAAGCGAGAAAGTTTGACCTTTTTTTTGAAGCCGCCTACACTCTAAGTTTAACGACCCTCACTGGTGTGTAACGCAATAGACACCCATTCAAAAGCCGGATTTTCTCCCAGAAACCACATGGCGTTTGAACCGGGCCTGATCCGAAAGTGTAAAACCTAGCAGAAAAGTTGAATGCCAGATCCACAGAGGAGAAGTTTTCCTACGTTTTAGAGTTTGAATCATGTCTCTAGGTGAAAGCATGCCAGAGCAACGGATGTTTGAAAAACGTTGAAAAAGTGCTTTTTTTTCAATTAATTCCATAGAAATGAATGGGGTTTTTTGGGGCGATTTTTTCACGACTACGTCGCGAAAAAATCGTATTCTATAGAGAAAAGTAATGTACTGTTTGTTTGCATGTACTGCTATAACCTGGGACAGACATCTGTCCTTAACACAAGGATAATGTTTAATTTGTGCACTGTCCCTTTTAAAAATAAAATAAACTCTAAACTCTAAGAAGAGTGTTTGTAGTTTGTATGTACGAACAGAAGTGTTCCTAATAAAGTGGGCGGCTAAGGTGAGGCTGACACATCAAGGGCTGGAGTTTTCTACTGTTTTTTTATGAAGGACCAGGCCTCGAACAATGACAAATAACTCGACAACGGAAGCAGCTATTCACAAAATTCTTTCACAGTGAGCGCTAGAAGGGTCTCCTGAATAAAATGATGTATTTTTTGGTTTGTATTGTTAAAAATGAGGACGCTACAGGGAGTTAAAAACGAGTGACTTTTCAGCAACATTTATACTGGGAGTCAATGAGGCTGCTCACCTGTGCTCTCCTCACTTTGAGGCTTGTCATTCAAAAACCGTAAATCCTACCGTTTAGGTAGACACATTGTGTGAATCAGGACAAGTTTTCCTACTACTTTTGAGAAAATAATGTCTGTAGAGTGAAATTTGTGGCTGAAAACGGAGTTTAAGCGAGAAAGTTTGACCTTTTTTTTGAAGCCGCCTACACTCTAAGTTTAACGACCCTCACTGGTGTGTAACGCAATAGACACCCATTCAAAAGCCGGATTTTCTCCCAGAAACCACATGGCGTTTGAACCGGGCCTGATCCGAAAGTGTAAAACCTAGCAGAAAAGTTGAATGCCAGATCCACAGAGGAGAAGTTTTCCTACGTTTTAGAGTTTGAATCATGTCTCTAGGTGAAAGCATGCCAGAGCAGTGGATGTTTGAAAAACATTGAAAAAGTGCTTTTTTTTCAATTAATTCCATAGAAATGAATGGGGTTTTTTGGGGCGATTTTTTCGCGACTACGTCGCGAAAAAATCGTATTCTATAGAGAAAAGTAATAGCATAGCGAGTCCGATCGAGCCGCACGTTTTGATATATTGTTTGTCTGTGTGCGACGTACGGTTATTGAGTTATTCGAAATCAAAATTTGCGTAGGAATAATAAGAAGAAGAAGAAATACGTAGAAGAACAATAGTTGCAGTGCTTTGCACTGCAACCTATGGGCTCCCCTAGGGGAGCCCATAGGTTGCTGTGCTGCAGCACTGCATCCTAACTAGACCGGACAATTCCCCGGGGGAAATTGTGAGAGGATGCAGTGCGCGAAGCAATTCGCTCACGCATGTTCGCTGGCCGTGAATGTGTGACCCGCAATGATGTTTCAATGCAATGATCGTGTGTGTGCTCGAGACAGCAGCCATCATGAAGAAGACCTATTCAAGAGTATGACCAAAGTGACTACAGGCGGAAATTAGCATGTACTGCTATAACCTGGGACAGACATCTGTCCTTAACACAAGGATAATGTTTAATTTGTGCACTGTCCCTTTTAAAAATAAAATAAACTCTAAACTCTAAGAAGAGTGTTTGTAGTTTGTATGTACGAACAGAAGTGTTCCTAATAAAGTGGGCGGCTAAGGTGAGGCTGACACACAAGGGCTGGAGTTTTCTACTGTTTTTTTTATGAAGGACCAGGCCTCGAACAATGACAAATAACTCGACAACGGAAGCAGCTATTCACAAAATTCTTTCACACTGAGCGCTAGAAGGGTCTCCTGAATAAAATGATGTATTTTTTTGTTTGTACTCTTTAAAATAACGACACTAGACCGATTTAAAAACGAGTGACTTTTCACTCACGTTTATAATGTGTGTCAATGAGCTAAGACACACAAGGTCTTGAATATTGTGCTGTGTTTTACTACGGACCAGACCTCGAACAATGACAAATAACTCGACAACGGAAGCAGCTATTCACAAAATTCTTTCACAGTGAGCGCTAGAAGGGTCTCCTGAATAAAATTATGTATTTTTTTGTTTGTACTCTTAAAAATAACGACACTAGAGCGATTTAAAAACGAGTGACTTTTCTCTCAAGTTTACAATGGGTTTCAATGAAGCCTGTCAGCTGCCCTGTCCTCAGTTTGACGCTTGTCATTCAAAAACCGTAAATCCTATCGTTTAGGTAGACACATTGTGTGAATCAGGACAAGTTTTCCTACTACTTTTGAGAAAATCATGTCTGTAGAGTGAAATTTGTGGATGAAAACACAGTTTAAGCGAGAAAGTTTGACCTTTTTTTTGAACCTCTCTCCACTCTGACCTTAACGAGGTCCACTGGTGTGTAACGCAATAGACACCCATTCAAAAGCCGGATTTTTTCCCAGAAACCACATGGCGTTTGACCCGGGACTGATCCGAAAGTGTAGAACCTAGCAGAAAAGTTGAATGCCAGATCCACAGAGGAGAAGTTTTCCTACGTTTTAGAGTTTGAATCATGCCTCTAGGTGAAAGCATGCCAGAGCAGCGGATGTTTGAAAAACGTTGGAAAAGTGCTTTTTTTTCAATTAATTCCATCGAAATGAATGGGGTTTTTTGAGACGATTTTTTCGCGACTACGTCGCGAAAAAATCGTATTCTGTAGAGAAAAGTAATAGCATAGCGAGTCCAATCAAGCCGCACGTTTTGATATATTGTTTGTCTGTGTGCGACGTACGGTTGTGTGACCTGCTATGAAGCTACAATGCCATGATTCATGTGTGTGCTTGAGACAGCCGGCCCCTCCCCTCTGTGCTCGCTTACTGAAGCCAGTCGGCATGGTAAAGGGCCTGAGCAGGTTAAAAAACACACACAAGAGTTTGTCAGGTGTCTGCTGAATTTTGCTAAGGGACAGGCCTCGAACAATGACAAATAACTCGACAACGGAAGCAGCTATTCACAAAATTCTTTCACAGTGAGCGCTAGAAGGGTTTCCTGAATAAAATGATGTATTTTTTTGTTTGTATTGTTAAAAATGAGGACGCTACAGGGAGTTAAAAACGAGTGACTTTTCAGCAACGTTTATACTGGGAGTCAATGAGGCCGCTCACCTGTGCTCTCCTCACTTTGAGGCTTGTCATTCAAAAACCGTAAATCCTATCGTTTAGGTAGACACATTGTGTGAATCAGGACAAGTTTTCCTACTACTTTTGAGAAAATCATGTCTGTAGAGTGAAATTTGTGGCTGAAAACAGAGTTTAAGCGAGAAAGTTTGACCTTTTTTTTCAAACTGTCTACACTCTAAGATAATGACCTTCACTGGTGTGTAACGCAATAGACACCCATTCAAAAGCCGGATTTTCTCCCAGAAACCACATGGCGGTTGAGCCGGGACTGATCCGAAAGTGTAGAACCTAGCAGAAAAGTTTAATGCCAGATCCACAGAGGAGAAGTTTTCCTACGTTTTAGAGTTTGAATCACGTCTCTAGGTGAAAGCATGCCAGAGCAGCGGATGTTTGAAAAACGTTGAAAAAGTGCTTTTTTTTCAATTAATTCCATAGAAATGAATGGGGTTTTTTTGGGCGATTTTTTCGCGACTACGTCGCGAAAAAATCGCAATCTATAGAGAAAAGTAATAGCATAGCGAGTCCGATCGAGCCGCACGTTTTGATATATTGTTTGTCTGTGTGCGACGTACGGTTATTGAGTTATTCGAAATCAAAATTTGCGTAGGAATAATAAAAATAAAAACTAGACCGGACAATTCCCCGGGGGAAATTGTGAGAGGATGCAGTGCGCGAAGCAATTCGGTCACGCATGTTCGCTGGCCGTGAATGTGTGACCCGCAATGATGTTTCAATGCAATGATCGTGTGTGTGCTTGAGACAGCAGCCGTCATGAAGAAGAGCTATTCAAGACTATAACCAAAGTGACTACAGGCGGAAATTAGCATGTACTGCTATAACCTGGGACAGACATCTGTCCTTACCACAAGGATAATGTTTAATTTGTGCACTGTCCCTTTTAAAAATAAAATAAACTCTAAACTCTAAGAAGAGTGTTTGTAGGTTGTATGTACGAACAGAAGTGTTCCTAATAAAGTGGGCGGCTAAGGTGAGGCTAAGACACACAAGGGCTGGAGTTTTCTACTGTTTTTTTTATGAAGGACCAGGCCTCGAACAATGACAAATAACTCGACAACGGAAGCAGCTATTCACAAAATTCTTTCACACTGAGCGCTAGAAGGGTCTCCTGAATAGACTGATGTAATTTTTTTGTCTGTATTGTTAAAAATGAGGACGCTACAGGGAGTTAAAAACGAGTGACTTTTCAGCAACGTTTATAATGGGAGTCAATGAGGCCGCTCACCTGTGCTCTCCTCACTTTGAGGCTTGTCATTCAAAAACCGTAAATCCTATCGTTTAGGTAGACACATTGTGTGAATCAGGACAAGTTTTCCTACTACTTTTGAGAAAATCATGTCTGTAGAGTGAAATTTGTGGCTGAAAACAGAGTTTAAGCGAGAAAGTTTGACCTTTTTTTTGAACCTCTCTCCACTCTGACCGTAACGAGGTCCACTGGTGTGTAACGCAATAGACACCCATTCAAATGCCGGATTTTCTCCCAGAAACCACATGGCGTTTGACCCGGGACTGATCCGAAAGTGTAGAACCTAGCAGAAAAGTTGAATGCCAGATCCACAGAGGAGAAGTTTTCCTACGTTTTAGAGTTTGAATCACGTCTCTAGGTGAAAGCATGCCAGAGCAGCGGATGTTTGAAAAACGTTGAAAAAGTGCTTTTTTTTCAATTAATTCCATAGAAATGAATGGGGTTTTTTTGGACGATTTTTTCGCGACTATGTCGCGAAAAAATCGTATTCTATAGAGAAAAGTAATAGCATAGCGAGTCCGATCGAGCCGCACGTTTTGATACATTGTTTGTCTGTGTGCGACGTACGGTTATTGTGTTACTCGAAATCAAAATTTGTGTAGGAAGAGTAACAAATATAACACTAGACCGGACAATTCCCCGGGGGAAATTGTGAGAGGATGCAGTGCGCGAAGCAATTCGCTCACGCATGTTCGCTGGCCGTGAATGTGTGACCCGCAATGATGTTTCAATGCAATGATCGTGTGTGTGCTCGAGACAGCAGCCATCATGAAGAAGACCTATTCAAGAGTATGACCAAAGTGACTACAGGCGGAAATTAGCATGTACTGCTATAACCTGGGACAGACATCTGTCCTTAACACAAGGATAATGTTTAATTTGTGCACTGTCCCTTTTAAAAATAAAATAAACTCTAAACTCTAAGAAGAGTGTTTGTAGTTTGTATGTACGAACAGAAGTGTTCCTAATAAAGTGGGCGGCTAAGGTGAGGCAAAGACACACAAGGACTGGAGTTTTCTACTGTTTTTTTTATGAAGGACCAGACCTCGAACAATGACAAATAACTCGACAACGGAAGCAGCTATTCACAAAATTCTTTCACAGTGAGCGCTAGAAGGGTCTCCTGAATAAAATGATGTATTTTTTTGTTTGTACTCTTTAAAATAACGACACTAGAGCGATTTAAAAACGAGTGACTTTTCTATCCCGTTTATAATGTGTGTCAATGAGCAAAGACACACAAGGTCTTGAATATTGTGCTGTGTTTTACTACGGACCAGACCTCGAACAATGACAAATAACTCGACAACGGAAGCAGCTATTCACAAAATTCTTTCACATTGAGCGCTAGAAGGGTCTCCTGAATAAAATTATGTATTTTTTTTGTTTGTACTCTTAAAAATAATGACACTAGAGCGATTTAAAAACGAGTGACTTTTCTCTCACGTTTACAATGGGTTTCAATGAAGCCTGTCAGCTGCCCTGTCCTCAGTTTGACGCTTGTCATTCAAAAACCGTAAATCCTATCGTTTAGGTAGACACATTGTGTGAATCAGGACAAGTTTTCCTACTACTTTTGAGAAAATCAAGTCTGTAGAGTGAAATTTGTGGCTGAAAACAGAGTTTAAGCGAGAAAGTTTGACCTTTTTTTTTAACCTCTCTCCACTCTGAGCATAACGAGGTCCACTGGTGTGTAACGCAATAGACACCCATAAAAAGCCGGATTTTCTCCCGGAACCAACATGGCGTTTGAACCGGGCCTGATCCGAAAGTGTAGAACCTAGCAGAAAAGTTGAAGGCCAGATCCACAGAGGAGAAGTTTTCCTACGTTTTAGAGTTTGAATCACGTCTCTAGGTGAAAGCATGCCAGAGCAGCGGATGTTTGAAAAACGTTGAAAAAGTGCTTTTTTTTCAATTAATTCCATAGAAATTAATGGGGTTTTTTTGGACGATTTTTTCGCGACTACGTCGCGAAAAAATCGTATTCTATAGAGAAAAGTAATAGCATAGCGAGTCCGATCGAGCCGCACGTTTTGATACATTGTTTGTCTGTGTGCGACGTACGGTTATTGTGTTACTCGAAATCAAAATTTGTGTAGGAAGAGTAACAAATATAACACTAGACCGGACAATTCCCCGGGGGAAATTGTGAGAGGATGCAGTGCGCGAAGCAATTCGGTCACGCATGTTTGCTGGCCGTGAACGTGTGACCCGCAATGATGTTTCAATGCAATGATTATGTGTGTGCTTGAGACAGCAGCCGTCATGAAGAAGAGCTATTCAAGAGTATGACCAAAGTGACTACAGGCGGAAATTAGCATGTACTGCTATAACCTGGGACAGACATCTGTCCTTACCACAAGGATAATGTTTAATTTGTGCACTGTCCCTTTTAAAAATAAAATAAACTCTAAACTCTAAGAAGAGTGTTTGTAGTTTGTATGTACGAACAGAAGTGTTCCTAATAAAGTGGGCGGCTAAGGTGAGGCCTGTCGGCTGCCCTCTTCTCAGTTTCTCAGAGCAGCGGATGTTTGAAAAAGTGCTTTTTTTTCCAATTAATTCCATAGAAATTAATGGGGTTTTTTTGGGACAAGTGTGACTACTACTTTTGAGAAAATTATGTCTGTAGTGTGAAATTTGTGGCTGAAAACAGTTTAAGTTTGAAATTTTGAGCATGTAAGTGTAGAACCTAGCAGAAAAGTTTAATGCCAGATCCACAGAGGAGAAGATTTCCTACGTTTTAGAGTTTGAATCATGTCTCTAGGTGAAAGCATGCCAGAGCAGCGGATGTTTGAAAAACGTTGAAAAAGTGCTTTTTTTTCAATTAATTCCATAGAAATGAATGGGGTTTTTTGAGACGATTTTTTCGCGACAACGTCGCGAAAAAATCGTATTCTGCAGAGAAAAGTAATAGCATAGCGAGTCCGATCGAGCCGCACGTTTTGATATATTGTTTGTCTGTGTGCGACGTACGGTTATTGAGTTACTCGAAATCAAAATTTGCGTAGGAAGAGTAACAAATATAACACTAGACCGGACAATTCCCCGGGGGAAATTGTGAGAGGATGCAGTGCGCGAAGCAATTCGCTCACGCATGTTCGCTGGCCGTGAACGTGTGACCCGGAATGATGTTTCACTGCAATGATTGTGTGTGTGCTCGAGACAGCAGCCGTCATGAAGAAGAGCTATTCAACAGTATAAACAAAGTGACTACAGGCAGAAATTAGCATGTACTGCTTTAACCTGGGACAGACATCTGTCCTTACCACAAGGATAATGTTTAATTTGTGCACTGTCCCTTTTAAAAATAAAATAAACTCTAAGAAGAGTGTTTGTAGTTTGTATGTACGAACAGAAGTGTTCCTAATAAAGTGGGCGGCTAAGAACCTAGCAGAAAAGTTGAATGCCAGATCCACAGAGGAGAAGTTTT
The DNA here is from genome assembly GCF_027579695.1 of Neoarius graeffei. Taxonomy (NCBI): domain Eukaryota; kingdom Metazoa; phylum Chordata; class Actinopteri; order Siluriformes; family Ariidae; genus Neoarius; species Neoarius graeffei. Next base: position 45,792,744 of record NC_083590.1, on the reverse strand, counting down.
CCTACGTCTTTTGAGAAAATCATGTCTGTAGAGTGAAATTTGTGGCTGAAAACAGAGTTTAAGCGAGAAAGTTTGACCTTTTTTTTGAACCTCTCTCCACTCTGACCTTAACGAGTTCCACTGGTGTGTAACGCAATAGACACCCATAAAAAGCCGGATTTTCTCCCGGAACCAACATGGCGTTTGAGCCGGGACTGATCCGAAAGTGTAGAACCTAGCAGAAAAGTTGGAGGCCAGATCCACAGAGGAGAAGTTTTCCTACGTTTTAGAGTTTGAATCACGTCTCTAGGTGAAAGCATGCCAGAGCAGCGGATGTTTGAAAAACGTTGAAAAAGTGCTTTTTTTTTCAATTAATTCCATAGAAATGAATGGGTTTTTTTTGGACGATTTTTTCGCGACTACGTCGCGAAAAAATCGTATTCTATAGAGAAAAGTAATATCATAGCGAGTCCGATCGAGCCGCACGTTTTGATACATTGTTTGTCTGTGTGCGACGTACGGTTATTGTGTTACTCGAAATCAAAATTTGTGTAGGAAGAGTAACAAATATAACACTAGACCGGACAATTCCCCGGGGGAAATTGTGAGAGGATGCAGTGCGCGAAGCAATTCGCTCACGCATGTTCGCTGGCCGTGAACGTGTGACCCGCAATGATGTTTCAATGCAATGATCGTGTGTGTGCTCGAGACAGCAGCCATCATGAAGAAGACCTATTCAAGAGTATGACCAAAGTGACTACAGGCGGAAATTAGCATGTACTGCTATAACCTGGGACAGACATCTGTCCTTACCACAAGGATAATGTTTAATTTGTGCACTGTCCCTTTTAAAAATAAAATAAACTCTAAACTCTAAGAAGAGTGTTTGTAGTTTGTATGTACGAACAGAAGTGTTCCTAATAAAGTGGGCGGCTAAGGTGAGGCTGACACACAAGGGCTGGAGTTTTCTACTGTTTTTTTTATGAAGGACCAGGCCTCGAACAATGACAAATAACTCGACAACGGAAGCAGCTATTCACAAAATTCTTTCACAGTGAGCGCTAGAAGGGTCTCCTGAATAAAATGATGTATTTTTTTGTTTGTATTGTTAAAAATGAGGACGCTACAGGGAGTTAAAAACGAGTGACTTTTCAGCAACGTTTATACTGGGAGTCAATGAGGCCGCTCACCTGTGCTCTCCTCACTTTGAGGCTTGTCATTCAAAAACCGTAAATCCTATCGTTTAGGTAGACACATTGTGTGAATCAGGACAAGTTTTCCTACTACTTTTGAGAAAATCATGTCTGTAGAGTGAAATTTGTGGCTGAAAACAGAGTTTAAGCGAGAAAGTTTGACCTTCTTTTTGAAGCCGCCTACACTCTGAGTTAACGAGGCGCACTGGTGTGTAACGCAATAGACACCCATTCAAAAGCCGGATTTTCTCCCAGAAACCACATGGCGTTTGACCCGGGACTGATCCGAAAGTGTAGAACCTAGCAGAAAAGTTGAATGCCAGATCCACAGAGGAGAAGTTTTCCTACGTTTTAGAGTTTGAATCACGTCTCTAGGTGAAAGCATGCCAGAGCAGCGGATGTTTGAAAAACGTTGAAAAAGTGCTTTTTTTCAAATTAATTCCATAGAAATGAATGGGGTTTTTTTGGACAATTTTTTCGCGACTACGTCGCGAAAAAATCATTTTCTATAGAGAAAAGTAATAGCATAGCGAGTCCGATCGAGCCGCACGTTTTGATATATTGTTTGTCTGTGTGCAACGTACGGTTATTGAGTTAATCGAAATCGAAATTTGCGTAGGAAGAGTAACAAATATAACATAAAAACGAGTGACTTTTCAGCAACGTTTATACTGGGAGTCAATGAGGCCGCTCACCTGTGCTCTCCTCACTTTGAGGCTTGTCATTCAAAAACCGTAAATCCTATCGTTTAGGTAGACACATTGTGTGAATCAGGACAAGTTTTCCTACTACTTTTGAGAAAATCATGTCTGTAGAGTGAAATTTGTGGCTGAAAACACGGTTTAAAAATAAAATAAACTCTAAACTCTAAGAAGAGTGTTTGTAGTTTGTATGTACGAACAGAAGTGTTCCTAATAAAGTGGGCGGCTAAGGTGAGGCTGACACAAGGGCTGGAGTTTTCTACTGTTTTTTTTATGAAGGACCAGGCCTCGAACAATGACAAATAACTCGACAACGGAAGCAGCTATTCACAAAATTCTTTCACAGTGAGCGCTAGAAGGGTCTCCTGAATAAAATGATGTATTTTTTTGTTTGTATTGTTAAAAATGAGGACGCTACAGGGAGTTAAAAACGAGTGACTTTTCAGCAACGTTTATACTGGGAGTCAATGAGGCCGCTCACCTGTGCTCTCCTCACTTTGAGGCTTGTCATTCAAAAACCGTAAATCCTACCGTTTCGGTAGACACATTGTGTGAATCAGGACAAGTTTTCCTACTACTTTTGAGAAAATCATGTCTGTAGAGTGAAATTTGTGGCTGAAAACACGGTTTAAAAATAAAATAAACTCTAAACTCTAATAAGAGTGTTTGTAGTTTGTATGTACGAACAGAAGTGTTCCTAATAAAGTGGGCGGCTAAGGTGAGGCTGACACACAAGGGCTGGAGTTTTCTACTGTTTTTTTTATGAAGGACCAGGCCTCGAACAATGACAAATAACTCGACAACGGAAGCAGCTATTCACAAAATTCTTTCACAGTGAGCGCTAGAAGGGTCTCCTGAATAAAATGATGTATTTTTTTGTTTGTATTGTTAAAAATGAGGACGCTACAGGGAGTTAAAAACGAGTGACTTTTCAGCAACGTTTATACTGGGAGTCAATGAGGCCGCTCACCTGTGCTCTCCTCACTTTGAGGCTTGTCATTCGAAAACCGTAAATCCTATCGTTTAGGTAGACACATTGTGTGAATCAGGACAAGTTTTCCTACTACTTTTGAGAAAATCATGTCTGTAGAGTGAAATTTGTGGCAGAAAACACGGTTTAAGCGAGAAAGTTTGAGCTTTTTTTTGAAGCCGCCTACACTCTAAGATTAACGACCATCACTGGTGTGTAACGCAATAGACACCCATTCAAAAGCCGGATTTTCTCCCAGAACTCACATCGTGTTTGAGCCGGGCCTGATCCGAAAGTGTAGAACCTTGCAGAAAAGTTGAATGCCAGATCCACAGAGGAGAAGTTTTCCTACGTTTTAGAGTTTGAATCACGTCTCTAGGTTAAAGCATGCCAGAGCAGCGGACGTTTGAAAAACGTTGAAAAAGTGCTTTTTTTCCAATTAATTCCATAGAAATGAATGGGTTTTTTTTGGGACAAGTGTGACTACTACTTTTGAGAAAATTATGTCTGTAGTGTGAAATTTGTGGCTGAAAACAGTTTAAGTTTGAAATTTTGAGCATGATGTGTGTGTTCTTGAGACAGCTTTTCCCTCTGCCCCGTCACTGGCCCCAATTGGCATGGTGATGGGCCTGAACAGGAGAGTTAAGAAACACACACAAGATTATGTCAGGTGTCTGCTGTAAATTGCTATGGACCAGGCCTCGAACAATGACAAATAACTCGACAACGGAAGCAGCTATTCACAAAATTCTTTCACAGTGAGCGCTAGAAGGGTCTCCTGAATAAAATGATGTATTTTTTTGTTTGTATTGTTAAAAATGAGGACGCTACAGGGAGTTAAAAACGAGTGACTTTTCAGCAACGTTTATACTGGGAGTCAATGAGGCCGCTCACCTGTGCTCTCCTCACTTTGAGGCTTGTCATTCGAAAACCGTAAATCCTATCGTTTAGGTAGACACATTGTGTGAATCAGGACAAGTTTTCCTACTACTTTTGAGAAAATCATGTCTGTAGAGTGAAATTTGTGGCAGAAAACACGGTTTAAGCGAGAAAGTTTGAGCTTTTTTTTGAAGCCGCCTACACTCTAATCTTAACGACCCTCACTGGTGTGTAACGCAATAGACACCCATTCAAAAGCCGGATTTTCTCCCAGAAACCACATGGTGTTTGAACCGGGCCTGATCCGAAAGTGTAAAACCTAGCAGAAAAGTTGAATGCCAGATCCACAGAGGAGAAGTTTTCCTACGTTTTAGAGTTTGAATCATGTCTCTAGGTGAAAGCATGCCAGAGCAGCGGATGTTTGAAAAACGTTGAAAAAGTGCTTTTTTTTCAATTAATTCCATAGAAATGAATGGGGTTTTTTGGGGCGATTTTTTCGCGACTACGTCGCGAAAAAATCGTATTCTATAGAGAAAAGTAATAGCATAGCGAGTCCGATCGAGCCGCACGTTTTGATATATTGTTTGTCTGTGTGCGACGTACGGTTGTGTGACCTGCTATGAAGCTACAATGCCATGATTTGTGTGCTTGAGACAGCCGGCCCCTCCCCTCTGTGCTCGCTTACTGAAGCCAGTAAGCATGGTAACAGGCCTGAGCAGGTTATGAAACACACACAAGATTTTATCAGGTGTCTGCTGTAAATTGCTATGGACCAGGCCTCGAACAATGACAAATAACTCGACAACGGAAGCAGCTATTCACAAAATTCTTTCACAGTGAGCGCTAGAAGGGTCTCCTGAATAAAATGATGTATTTTTTTCTTTGTATTGTTAAAAATGAGGACGCTACAGGGAGTTAAAAACGAGTGACTTTTCAGCAACGTTTATACTGGGAGTCAATGAGGCCGCTCACCTGTGCTCCCCTCACTTTGAGGCTTGTCATTCAAAAACCGTAAATCCTATCGTTTAGGTAGACACATTGTGTGAATCAGGACAAGTTTTCCTACTACTTTTGAGAAAATCATGTCTGTAGAGTGAAATTTGTGGCTGAAAACAGAGTTTAAGCGAGAAAGTTTGACCTTTTTTTTGAAGCCGCCTACACTCTAAGCCTAACGACCCTCACTGGTGTGTAACGCAATAGACACCCATTCAAAAGCCGGATTTTCTCCCAGAAACCATATGGCGTTTGAACCGGGCCTGATCCGAAAGTGTAAAACCTAGCAGAAAAGTTGAATGCCAGATCCACAGAGGAGAAGTTTTCCTACGTTTTAGAGTTTGAATCATGTCTCTAGGTGAAAGCATGCCAGAGCAGTGGATGTTTGAAAAACGTTGAAAAAGTGCTTTTTTTTCAATTAATTCCATAGAAATGAATGGGGTTTTTTGGGGCGATTTTTTCGCGACTACGTCGCGAAAAAATCGTAAACTGTAGAGAAAAGTAATAGCATAGCGAGTTCGATCGAGCCGCACGTTTTGATATATTGTTTGTCTGTGTGCGACGTACGGTTATTGAGTTATTCGAAATCAAAATTTGCGTAGGAATAATAAGAATAAGAAAAAGAAGAAGAAACACGTAGAAGAACAATAGTTGCAGTGCTTTGCACTGCAACCTATGGGCTCCCCTAGGGGAGCCCATAGGTTGCTGTGCTGCAGCACTGCATCCTAATAAATAAATACTAGACCGGACAATTCCCCGGGGGAAATTGTGAGAGGATGCAGTGCGCGAAGCAATTCGCTCACGCATGTTCGCTGGCCGTGAATGTGTGACCCGCAATGATGTTTCAATGCAATGATCGTGTGTGTGCTCGAGACAGCAGCCATCATGAAGAAGACCTATTCAAGAGTATGACCAAAGTGACTACAGGCGGAAATTAGCATGTACTGCTATAACCTGGGACAGACATCTGTCCTTAACACAAGGATAATGTTTAATTTGTGCACTGTCCCTTTTAAAAATAAAATAAACTCTAAACTCTAAGAAGAGTGTTTGTAGTTTGTATGTACGAACAGAAGTGTTCCTAATAAAGTGGGCGGCTAAGGTGAGGCTGACACACAAGGGCTGGAGTTTTCTACTGTTTTTTTTATGAAGGACCAGGCCTCGAACAATGACAAATAACTCGACAACGGAAGCAGCTATTCACAAAATTCTTTCACAGTGAGCGCTAGAAGGGTCTCCTGAATAAAATGATGTATTTTTTTGTTTGTATTGTTAAAAATGAGGACGCTACAGGGAGTTAAAAACGAGTGACTTTTCAGCAACGTTTATACTGGGAGTCAATGAGGCCGCTCACCTGTGCTCTCCTCACTTTGAGGCTTGTCATTCGAAAACCGTAAATCCTATCGTTTAGGTAGACACATTGTGTGAATCAGGACAAGTTTTCCTACTACTTTTGAGAAAATCATGTCTGTAGAGTGAAATTTGTGGCTGAAAACACGGTTTAAGCGAGAAAGTTTGAGCTTTTTTTTGAAGCCGCCTACACTCTAAGATTAACGACCATCACTGGTGTGTAACGCAATAGACACCCATTCAAAAGCCGGATTTTCTCCCAGAACTCACATCGTGTTTGAGCCGGGCCTGATCCGAAAGTGTAGAACCTTGCAGAAAAGTTGAATGCCAGATCCACAGAGGAGAAGTTTTCCTACGTTTTAGAGTTTGAATCACGTCTCTAGGTTAAAGCATGCCAGAGCAGCGGACGTTTGAAAAACGTTGAAAAAGTGCTTTTTTTCCAATTAATTCCATAGAAATGAATGGGTTTTTTTGGGGACAAGTGTGACTACTACTTTTGAGAAAATTATGTCTGTAGTGTGAAATTTGTGGCTGAAAACAGTTTAAGTTTGAAATTTTGAGCATGATGTGTGTGTTCTTGAGACAGCTTTTCCCTCTGCCCCGTCACTGGCCCCAATTGGCATGGTGATGGGCCTGAACAGGAGAGTTAAGAAACACACACAAGATTATGTCAGGTGTCTGCTGTAAATTGCTATGGACCAGGCCTCGAACAATGACAAATAACTCGACAACGGAAGCAGCTATTCACAAAATTCTTTCACAGTGAGCGCTAGAAGGGTCTCCTGAATAAAATGATGTATTTTTTTGTTTGTATTGTTAAAAATGAGGACGCTACAGGGAGTTAAAAACGAGTGACTTTTCAGCAACGTTTATACTGGGAGTCAATGAGGCCGCTCACCTGTGCTCTCCTCACTTTGAGGCTTGTCATTCAAAAACCGTAAATCCTATCGTTTAGGTAGACACATTGTGTGAATCAGGACAAGTTTTCCTACTACTTTTGAGAAAATCATGTCTGTAGAGTGAAATTTGTGGCTGAAAACAGAGTTTAAGCGAGAAAGTTTGACCTTTTTTTTGAACCTCTCTCCACTCTGACCTTAACGAGGTCCACTGGTGTGTAACGCAATAGACACCCATTCAAAAGCCGGATTTTCTCCCAGAAACCACATGGCGTTTGACCCGGGACTGATCCGAAAGTGTAGAACCTAGCAGAAAAGTTGAATGCCAGATCCACAGAGGAGAAGTTTTCCTACGTTTTAGAGTTTGAATCACGTCTCTAGGTGAAAGCATGCCAGAGCAGCGGACGTTTGAAAAACGTTGAAAAAGTGCTTTTTTTTCAATTAATTCCATAGAAATGAATGGGGTTTTTTTGGACGATTTTTTCGCGACTACGTCGCGAAAAAATCGTATTCTATAGAGAAAAGTAATAGCATAGCGAGTCCAATCGAGCCGCACGTTTTGATACATTGTTTGTCTGTGTGCGACGTACGGTTATTGTGTTACTCGAAATCAAAATTTGTGTAGGAAGAGTAACAAATATAACACTAGACCGGACAATTCCCCGGGGGAAATTGTGAGAGGATGCAGTGCGCGAAGCAATTCGCTCACGCATGTTCGCTGGCCGTGAACGTGTGACCCGCAATGATGTTTCAATGCAATGATCGTGTGTGTGCTCGAGACAGCAGCCGTCATGAAGAAGACCTATTCAAGAGTATGACCAAAGTGACTACAGGCGGAAATTAGCATGTACTGCTATAACCTGGGACAGACATCTGTCCTTAACACAAGGATAATGTTTAATTTGTGCACTGTCCCTTTTAAAAATAAAATAAACTCTAAACTCTAAGAAGAGTGTTTGTAGTTTGTATGTACGAACAGAAGTGTTCCTAATAAAGTGGGCGGCTAAGGTGAGGCCTGTCGGCTGCCCTCCTCTCAGTTTCTCAGAGCAGCGGATGTTTGAAAAAGTGCTTTTTTTTCCAATTAATTCCATAGAAATGAATGGGTTTTTTTTGGGACAAGTGTGACTACTACTTTTGAGAAAATTATGTCTGTAGTGTGAAATTTGTGGCTGAAAACAGTTTAAGTTTGAAATTTTTAGCATGATGTGTGTGTTCTTGAGACAGCTTTTCCCTCTGCCCCGTCACTGGCCCCAATTGGCATGGTGATGGGCCTGAACAGGAGAGTTAAGAAACACACACAAGTTTATGTCAGGTGTCTGCTGTAAATTGCTATGGACCAGGCCTCGAACAATGACAAATAACTCGACAACGGAAGCAGCTATTCACAAAATTCTTTCACAGTGAGCGCTAGAAGGGTCTCCTGAATAAAATGATGTATTTTTTTGTTTGTATTGTTAAAAATGAGGACGCTACAGGGAGTTAAAAACGAGTGACTTTTCAGCAACGTTTATACTGGGAGTCAATGAGGCCGCTCACCTGTGCTCTCCTCACTTTGAGGCTTGTCATTCAAAAACCGTAAATCCTATCGTTTAGGTAGACACATTGTGTGAATCAGGACAAGTTTTCCTACTACTTTTGAGAAAATCATGTCTGTAGAGTGAAATTTGTGGCTGAAAACACGGTTTAAGCGAGAAAGTTTGAGCTTTTTTTTGAAGCCGCCTACACTCTAAGCTTAAAGACCCTCACTGGTGTGTAACGCAATAGACACCCATTCAAAAGCCGGATTTTCTCCCAGAAACCACATGGCGTTTGAACCGGGACTGATCCGAAAGTGTAAAACCTAGCAGAAAAGTTGAATGCCAGATCCACTGAGGAGAAGTTTTCCTACGTTTTAGAGTTTGAATCATGTCTCTAGGTGAAAGCATGCCAGAGCAACGGATGTTTGAAAAACGTTGAAAAAGTGCTTTTTTTTCAATTAATTCCATAGAAATGAATGGGGTTTTTTGGGGCGATTTTTTCACGACTACGTCGCGAAAAAATCGTATTCTATAGAGAAAAGTAATGTACTGTTTGTTTGCATGTACTGCTATAACCTGGGACAGACATCTGTCCTTAACACAAGGATAATGTTTAATTTGTGCACTGTTCCTTTTAAAAATAAAATAAACTCTAAACTCTAAGAAGAGTGTTTGTAGTTTGTATGTACGAACAGAAGTGTTCCTAATAAAGTGGGCGGCTAAGGTGAGGCTGACACATCAAGGGCTGGAGTTTTCTACTGTTTTTTTATGAAGGACCAGGCCTCGAACAATGACAAATAACTCGACAACGGAAGCAGCTATTCACAAAATTCTTTCACAGTGAGCGCTAGAAGGGTCTCCTGAATAAAACGATGTATTTTTTTGTTTGTATTGTTAAAAATGAGGACGCTACAGGGAGTTAAAAACGAGTGACTTTTCTATCCCGTTTATAATGCATGTCAATGAGCTAACACACACAAGGTCTTGAATTTTGTGCTGTTTTTTACTACGGACCAGACCTCAAACAATGACAAATAACTCGACAACGAAAGCAGCTATTCACAAAATTCTTTCACAGTGAGCGCTAGAAGGGTCTCCTGAATAAAATGATGTATTTTTTTGTTTGTATTGTTAAAAATGAGGACGCTACAGGGAGTTAAAAACGAGTGACTTTTCAGCAACATTTATACTGGGAGTCAATGAGGCCGCTCACCTGTGCTCTCCTCACTTTGAGGCTTGTCATTCAAAAACCGTAAATCCTACCGTTTAGGTAGACACATTGTGTGAATCGGGACAAGTTTTCCTACTACTTTTGAGAAAATCATGTCTGTAGAGTGAAATTTGTGGCTGAAAACGGAGTTTAAGCGAGAAAGTTTGACCTTTTTTTTGAAGCCGCCTACACTCTAAGTTTAACGACCCTCACTGGTGTGTAACGCAATAGACACCCATTCAAAAGCCGGATTTTCTCCCAGAAACCACATGGCGTTTGAACCGGGCCTGATCCGAAAGTGTAAAACCTAGCAGAAAAGTTGAATGCCAGATCCACAGAGGAGAAGTTTTCCTACGTTTTAGAGTTTGAATCATGTCTCTAGGTGAAAGCATGCCAGAGCAGTGGATGTTTGAAAAACATTGAAAAAGTGCTTTTTTTTCAATTAATTCCATAGAAATGAATGGGGTTTTTTGGGGCGATTTTTTCGCGACTACGTCGCGAAAAAATCGTATTCTATAGAGTAAAGTAATAGCATAGCGAGTCCGATCGAGCCGCACGTTTTGATATATTGTTTGTCTGTGTGCGACGTACGGTTATTGAGTTATTCGAAATCAAAATTTGCGTAGGAATAATAATAATAAGAAGAAGAAGAAGAAATACGTAGAAGAACAATAGTTGCAGTGCTTTGCACTGCAACCTATGGGCTCCCCTAGGGGAGCCCATAGGTTGCTGTGCTGCAGCACTGCATCCTAACTAGACCGGACAATTCCCCGGGGGAAATTGTGAGAGGATGCAGTGCGCGAAGCAATTCGCTCACGCATGTTCGCTGGCCGTGAACGTGTGACCCGCAATGATGTTTCAATGCAATGATCGTGTGTGTGCTCGAGACAGCAGCCATCATGAAGAAGACCTATTCAAGAGTATGACCAAAGTGACTACAGGCGGAAATTAGCATGTACTGCTATAACCTGGGACAGACATCTGTCCTTACCACAAGGATAATGTTTAATTTGTGCACTGTCCCTTTTAAAAATAAAATAAACTCTAAACTCTAAGAAGAGTGTTTGTAGTTTGTATGTACGAACAGAAGTGTTCCTAATAAAGTGGGCGGCTAAGGTGAGGCTGACACACAAGGGCTGGAGTTTTCTACTGTTTTTTTTATGAAGGACCAGGCCTCGAACAATGACAAATAACTCGACAACGGAAGCAGCTATTCACAAAATTCTTTCACAGTGAGCGCTAGAAGGGTCTCCTGAATAAAATGATGTATTTTTTTGTTTGTATTGTTAAAAATGAGGACGCTACAGGGAGTTAAAAACGAGTGACTTTTCAGCAACGTTTATACTGGGAGTCAATGAGGCCGCTCACCTGTGCTCTCCTCACTTTGAGGCTTGTCATTCAAAAACCGTAAATCCTATCGTTTAGGTAGACACATTGTGTGAATCAGGACAAGTTTTCCTACTACTTTTGAGAAAATCATGTCTGTAGAGTGAAATTTGTGGCTGAAAACAGAGTTTAAGCGAGAAAGTTTGACCTTCTTTTTGAAGCCGCCTACACTCTGAGTTAACGAGGCGCACTGGTGTGTAACGCAATAGACACCCATTCAAAAGCCGGATTTTCTCCCAGAAACCACATGGCGTTTGACCCGGGACTGATCCGAAAGTGTAGAACCTAGCAGAAAAGTTGAATGCCAGATCCACAGAGGAGAAGTTTTCCTACGTTTTAGAGTTTGAATCACGTCTCTAGGTGAAAGCATGCCAGAGCAGCGGATGTTTGAAAAACGTTGAAAAAGTGCTTTTTTTCAAATTAATTCCATAGAAATGAATGGGGTTTTTTTGGACAATTTTTTCGCGACTACGTCGCGAAAAAATCATTTTCTATAGAGAAAAGTAATAGCATAGCGAGTCCGATCGAGCCGCACGTTTTGATATATTGTTTGTCTGTGTGCAACGTACGGTTATTGAGTTAATCGAAATCGAAATTTGCGTAGGAAGAGTAACAAATATAACACTAGAACGGACAATTCCCCGGGGGAAATTGTGAGAGGATGCAGTGCGCGAAGCAATTCGGTCACGCATGTTCGCTGGCCGTGAATGTGTGACCCGCAATGATGTTTCAATGCAATGATTGTGTGTGTGCTTGAGACAGCAGCCGTCATGAAGAAGAGCTATTCAAGAGCATGAACAAAGTGACTACAGGCGGAAATTAGCATGTACTGCTATAACCTGGGACAGACATCTGTCCTTACCACAAGGATAATGTTTAATTTGTGCACTGTCCCTTTTAAAAATAAAATAAACTCTAAACTCTAAGAAGAGTGTTTGTAGGTTGTATGTACGAACAGAAGTGTTCCTAATAAAGTGGGCGGCTAAGGTGAGGCCTGTCGGCTGCCCTCCTCTCAGTTTGAGGCTTGTCATTCAAAAAGTGTAAATCCTATCGTTTAGGTAGACACATTGTGTGAATCAGGACAAGTTTTCCTACTACTTTTGAGAAAATCATGTCTGTAGAGTGAAATTTGTGGGTGAAAACACGGTTTAAGCGAGAAAGTTTGAGCTTTTTTTTTCAAACTGTTTACACTCTGTAGAGAAAATTAATAGCATAGCGAGTCCAATCGAGCCGCACGTTTTGATATATTGTTTGTCTGTGTGCGACGTATGGTTGTGTGACCTGCTATGAAGCTACAATGCCATGATTTATGTGTGTGCTTGAGACAGCCGGCCCCTCCCCTCTGTGCTCGCTTACTGAATCCAGTCGGCATGGTGAAGGGCCTGAGCAGGTTAAGATACACACACAAGATTTTGTCAGGTGTCTGTCTGCTGTGTTTTGCTAAGGAGTAGGCCTCGAACAATCACAAATAACTCGACAACGAAAGCAGCTATTCACAAAATTCTTTCACAGTGAGCGCTAGAAGGGTCTCCTGAATAAAATGATGTATTTTTTTGTTTGTATTGTTAAAAATGAGGACGCTACAGGGAGTTAAAAACGAGTGACTTTTCAGCAACGTTTGTACTGGGAGTCAATGAGGCCGCTCACCTGTGCTCTCCTCACTTTGAGGCTTGTCATTCAAAAACCGTAAATCCTATCGTTTAGGTAGACACATTGTGTGAATCAGGACAAGTTTTCCTACTACTTTTGAGAAAATCATGTCTGTAGAGTGAAATTTGTGGCTGAAAACACGGTTTAAGCGAGAAAGTTTGAGCTTTTTTTTGAAGCCGCCTACACTCTAAGCTTAACGACCCTCACTGGTGTGTAACGCAATAGACACCCATTCAAAAGCCGGATTTTCTCCCAGAAACCACATGGCGTTTGAACCGGGCCTGATCCGAAAGTGTAAAACCAAGCAGAAAAGTTGAATGCCAGATCCACAGAGGAGAAGTTTTCCTACGTTTTAGAGTTTGAATCATGTCTCTAGGTGAAAGCATGCCAGAGCAGCGGAAGTTTGAAAAACGTTGAAAAAGTGCTTTTTTTTCAATTAATTCCATAGAAATGAATGGGGTTTTTTGGACGATTTTTTCGCGACTACGTCGCGAAAAAATCGTATTCTATAGAGAAAAGTAATAGCATAGCGAGTCCGATCGAGCCGCACGTTTTGATACATTGTTTGTCTGTGTGCGACGTACGGTTATTGTGTTACTCGAAATCAAAATTTGTGTAGGAAGAGTAACAAATATAACACTAGACCGGACAATTCCCCGGGGGAAATTGTGAGAGGATGCAGTGCGCGAAGCAATTCGCTCACGCATGTTCGCTGGCCGTGAATGTGTGACCCGCAATGATGTTTCAATGCAATGATCGTGTGTGTGCTCGAGACAGCAGCCATCATGAAGAAGACCTATTCAAGAGTATGACCAAAGTGACTACAGGCGGAAATTAGCATGTACTGCTATAACCTGGGACAGACATCTGTCCTTAACACAAGGATAATGTTTAATTTGTGCACTGTCCCTTTTAAAAATAAAATAAACTCTAAACTCTAAGAAGAGTGTTTGTAGTTTGTATGTACGAACAGAAGTGTTCCTAATAAAGTGGGCGGCTAAGGTGAGGCTGACACACAAGGGCTGGAGTTTTCTACTGTTTTTTTTATGAAGGACCAGGCCTCGAACAATGACAAATAACTCGACAACGGAAGCAGCTATTCACAAAATTCTTTCACACTGAGCGCTAGAAGGGTCTCCTGAATAAAATGATGTATTTTTTTGTTTGTACTCTTTAAAATAACGACACTAGACCGATTTAAAAACGAGTGACTTTTCACTCACGTTTATAATGTGTGTCAATGAGCTAAGACACACAAGGTCTTGAATATTGTGCTGTGTTTTACTACGGACCAGACCTCGAACAATGACAAATAACTCGACAACGGAAGCAGCTATTCACAAAATTCTTTCACAGTGAGCGCTAGAAGGGTCTCCTGAATAAAATTATGTATTTTTTTGTTTGTACTCTTAAAAATAACGACACTAGAGCGATTTAAAAACGAGTGACTTTTCTCTCAAGTTTACAATGGGTTTCAATGAAGCCTGTCAGCTGCCCTGTCCTCAGTTTGACGCTTGTCATTCAAAAACCGTAAATCCTATCGTTTAGGTAGACACATTGTGTGAATCAGGACAAGTTTTCCTACTACTTTTGAGAAAATCATGTCTGTAGAGTGAAATTTGTGGATGAAAACACAGTTTAAGCGAGAAAGTTTGACCTTTTTTTTGAACCTCTCTCCACTCTGACCTTAACGAGGTCCACTGGTGTGTAACGCAATAGACACCCATTCAAAAGCCGGATTTTTTCCCAGAAACCACATGGCGTTTGACCCGGGACTGATCCGAAAGTGTAGAACCTAGCAGAAAAGTTGAATGCCAGATCCACAGAGGAGAAGTTTTCCTATGTTTTAGAGTTTGAATCATGCCTCTAGGTGAAAGCATGCCAGAGCAGCGGATGTTTGAAAAACGTTGGAAAAGTGCTTTTTTTTCAATTAATTCCATCGAAATGAATGGGGTTTTTTTGGGCGATTTTTTCGCGACTACGTCGCGAAAAAATCGCAATCTATAGAGAAAAGTAATAGCATAGCGAGTCCGATCGAGCCGCACGTTTTGATATATTGTTTGTCTGTGTGCGACGTACGGTTGTGTGACCTGCTATGAAGCTACAATGCCATGATTCATGTGTGTGCTTGAGACAGCCGGCCCCTCCCCTCTGTGCTCGCTTACTGAAGCCAGTCGGCATGGTAAAGGGCCTGAGCAGGTTAAAAAACACACACAAGAGTTTGTGAGGTGTCTGCTGAATTTTGCTAAGGGACAGGCCTCGAACAATGACAAATAACTCGACAACGGAAGCAGCTATTCACAAAATTCTTTCACAGTGAGCGCTAGAAGGGTTTCCTGAATAAAATGATGTATTTTTTTGTTTGTATTGTTAAAAATGAGGACGCTACAGGGAGTTAAAAACGAGTGACTTTTCAGCAACGTTTATACTGGGAGTCAATGAGGCCGCTCACCTGTGCTCTCCTCACTTTGAGGCTTGTCATTCAAAAACCGTAAATCCTATCGTTTAGGTAGACACATTGTGTGAATCAGGACAAGTTTTCCTACTACTTTTGAGAAAATCATGTCTGTAGAGTGAAATTTGTGGCTGAAAACAGAGTTTAAGCGAGAAAGTTTGACCTTTTTTTTCAAACTGTCTACACTCTAAGATAATGACCTTCACTGGTGTGTAACGCAATAGACACCCATTCAAAAGCCGGATTTTCTCCCAGAAACCACATGGCGGTTGAGCCGGGACTGATCCGAAAGTGTAGAACCTAGCAGAAAAGTTTAATGCCAGATCCACAGAGGAGAAGTTTTCCTACGTTTTAGAGGTTGAATCACGTCTCTAGGTGAAAGCATGCCAGAGCAGCGGATGTTTGAAAAACGTTGAAAAAGTGCTTTTTTTTCAATTAATTCCATAGAAATGAATGGGGTTTTTTTGGGCGATTTTTTCGCGACTACGTCGCGAAAAAATCGCAATCTATAGAGAAAAGTAATAGCATAGCGAGTCCGATCGAGCCGCACGTTTTGATATATTGTTTGTCTGTGTGCGACGTACGGTTATTGAGTTATTCGAAATCAAAATTTGCGTAGGAATAATAAAAATAAAAATAATAATAAAAAGAAACACGTAGAAGAACAATAGTTGCAGTGCTTTGCACTGCAACCTATGGGCTCCCCTAGGGGAGCCCATAGGTTGCTGTGCTGCAGCACTGCATCCTAACTAGACTGGACAATTCCCCGGGGGAAATTGTGAGAGGATGCAGTGCGCGAAGCAATTCGGTCATGCATGTTTGCCCCGCAATGATGTTTCAATGCAATGATTGTGTGTGTGCTTGAGACAGCAGCCGTCATGAAGAAGAGCTATTCAACAGTACAACCAAAGTGACTACAGGCGGAAATTAGCATGTACTGCTATAACCTGGGACAGACATCTGTCCTTACCACAAGGATAATGTTTAATTTGTGCACTGTCCCTTTTAAAAATAAAATAAACTCTAAACTCTAAGAAGAGTGTTTGTAGTTTGTATGTACGAACAGAAGTGTTCCTAATAAAGTGGGCGGCTAAGGTGAGGCTGACACACAAGGGCTGGAGTTTTCTACTGTTTTTTTTATGAAGGACCAGGCCTCGAACAATGACAAATAACTCGACAACGGAAGCAGCTATTCACAAAATTCTTTCACAGTGAGCGCTAGAAGGGTCTCCTGAATAAAATGATGTATTTTTTTGTTTGTATTGTTAAAAATGAGGACGCTACAGGGAGTTAAAAACGAGTGACTTTTCAGCAACGTTTATACTGGGAGTCAATGAGGCCGCTCACCTGTGCTCTCCTCACTTTGAGGCTTGTCATTCAAAAACCGTAAATCCTACCGTTTAGGTAGACACATTGTGTGAATCAGGACAAGTTTTCCTCCTACTTTTGAGAAAATCATGTCTGTAGAGTGAAATTTGTGGCTGACAACACGGTTTAAGCGAGAAAGTTTGAGCTTTTTTTTGAAGCCGCCTACACTCTGAGTTAACGAGGCGCACTGGTGTGTAACGCAATAGACACCCATTCAAAAGCCGGATTTTCTCCCAGAACCCACATGGCGTTTGACCCGGGACTGATCCGAAAGTGTAGAACCTAGCAGAAAAGTTGAATGCCAGATCCACAGAGGAGAAGTTTTCCTACGTTTTAGAGTTTGAATCACGTCTCTAGGTGAAAGCATGCCAGAGCAGCGGATGTTTGAAAAACGTTGAAAAAGTGCTTTTTTTCAAATTAATTCCATAGAAATGAATGGGGTTTTTTTGGACGATTTTTTCGTGACTACGTCGCGAAAAAATCGTTTTCTATAGAGAAAAGTAATAGCATAGCGAGTCCGATCGAGCCGCACGTTTTGATATATTGTTTGTCTGTGTGCAACGTACGGTTATTGAGTTAATCGAAATCGAAATTTGCGTAGGAAGAGTAACAAATATAACACTAGACCGGACAATTCCCCGGGGGAAATTGTGAGAGGATGCAGTGCGCGAAGCAATTCGCTCACGCATGTTCGCTGGCCGTGAATGTGTGACCCGCAATGATGTTTCAATGCAATGATCGTGTGTGTGCTCGAGACAGCAGCCATCATGAAGAAGACCTATTCAAGAGCATGACCAAAGTGACTACAGGCGGAAATTAGCATGTACTGCTATAACCTGGGACAGACATCTGTCCTTAACACAAGGATAATGTTTAATTTGTGCACTGTCCCTTTTAAAAATAAAATAAACTCTAAACTCTAAGAAGAGTGTTTGAAGTTTGTATGTACGAACAGAAGTGTTCCTAATAAAGTGGGCGGCTAAGGTGAGGCTGACACACAAGGGCTGGAGTTTTCTACTGTTTTTTTTATGAAGGACCAGGCCTCGAACAATGACAAATAACTCGACAACGGAAGCAGCTATTCACAAAATTCTTTCACAGTGAGCGCTAGAAGGGTCTCCTGAATAAAATGATGTATTTTTTTGTTTGTATTGTTAAAAATGAGGACGCTACAGGGAGTTAAAAACGAGTGACTTTTCAGCAACGTTTATACTGGGACTCAATGAGGCCGCTCACCTGTGCTCTCCTCACTTTGAGGCTTGTCATTCAAAAACCGTAAATCCTATCGTTTAGGTAGACACATTGTGTGATTCAGGACAAGTTTTCCTACTACTTTTGAGAAAATCATGTCTGTAGAGTGAAATTTGTGGCTGAAAACACGGTTTAAAAATAAAATAAACTCTAAACTCTAAGAAGAGTGTTTGAAGTTTGTATGTACGAACAGAAGTGTTCCTAATAAAGTGGGCGGCTAAGGTGAGGCTGACACACAAGGGCTGGAGTTTTCTACTGTTTTTTTTATGAAGGACCAGGCCTCGAACAATGACAAATAACTCGACAACGGAAGCAGCTATTCACAAAATTCTTTCACAGTGAGCGCTAGAAGGGTCTCCTGAATAAAATGATGTATTTTTTTGTTTGTATTGTTAAAAATGAGGACGCTACAGGGAGTTAAAAACGAGTGACTTTTCAGCAACGTTTATACTGGGAGTCAATGAGGCTGCTCACCTGTGCTCTCCTCACTTTGAGGCTTGTCATTCAAAAACCGTAAATCCTATCGTTTAGGTAGACACATTGTGTGAATCAGGACAAGTTTTCCTACTACTTTTGAGAAAATCATGTCTGTAGAGTGAAATTTGTGGCTGAAAACGGAGTTTAAGCGAGAAAGTTTGACCTTTTTTTTGAAGCCGCCTACACTCTAAGTTTAACGACCCTCACTGGTGTGTAACGCAATAGACACCCATTCAAAAGCCGGATTTTCTCCCAGAAACCACATGGCGTTTGAACCGGGCCTGATCCGAAAGTGTAAAACCTAGCAGAAAAGTTGAATGCCAGATCCACAGAGGAGAAGTTTTCCTACGTTTTAGAGTTTGAATCATGTCTCTAGGTGAAAGCATGCCAGAGCAACGGATGTTTGAAAAACGTTGAAAAAGTGCTTTTTTTTCAATTAATTCCATAGAAATGAATGGGGTTTTTTGGGGCGATTTTTTCACGACTACGTCGCGAAAAAATCGTATTCTATAGAGAAAAGTAATGTACTGTTTGTTTGCATGTACTGCTATAACCTGGGACAGACATCTGTCCTTAACACAAGGATAATGTTTAATTTGTGCACTGTCCCTTTTAAAAATAAAATAAACTCTAAACTCTAAGAAGAGTGTTTGTAGTTTGTATGTACGAACAGAAGTGTTCCTAATAAAGTGGGCGGCTAAGGTGAGGCTGACACATCAAGGGCTGGAGTTTTCTACTGTTTTTTTATGAAGGACCAGGCCTCGAACAATGACAAATAACTCGACAACGGAAGCAGCTATTCACAAAATTCTTTCACAGTGAGCGCTAGAAGGGTCTCCTGAATAAAATGATGTATTTTTTGGTTTGTATTGTTAAAAATGAGGACGCTACAGGGAGTTAAAAACGAGTGACTTTTCAGCAACATTTATACTGGGAGTCAATGAGGCTGCTCACCTGTGCTCTCCTCACTTTGAGGCTTGTCATTCAAAAACCGTAAATCCTACCGTTTAGGTAGACACATTGTGTGAATCAGGACAAGTTTTCCTACTACTTTTGAGAAAATAATGTCTGTAGAGTGAAATTTGTGGCTGAAAACGGAGTTTAAGCGAGAAAGTTTGACCTTTTTTTTGAAGCCGCCTACACTCTAAGTTTAACGACCCTCACTGGTGTGTAACGCAATAGACACCCATTCAAAAGCCGGATTTTCTCCCAGAAACCACATGGCGTTTGAACCGGGCCTGATCCGAAAGTGTAAAACCTAGCAGAAAAGTTGAATGCCAGATCCACAGAGGAGAAGTTTTCCTACGTTTTAGAGTTTGAATCATGTCTCTAGGTGAAAGCATGCCAGAGCAGTGGATGTTTGAAAAACATTGAAAAAGTGCTTTTTTTTCAATTAATTCCATAGAAATGAATGGGGTTTTTTGGGGCGATTTTTTCGCGACTACGTCGCGAAAAAATCGTATTCTATAGAGAAAAGTAATAGCATAGCGAGTCCGATCGAGCCGCACGTTTTGATATATTGTTTGTCTGTGTGCGACGTACGGTTATTGAGTTATTCGAAATCAAAATTTGCGTAGGAATAATAAGAAGAAGAAGAAATACGTAGAAGAACAATAGTTGCAGTGCTTTGCACTGCAACCTATGGGCTCCCCTAGGGGAGCCCATAGGTTGCTGTGCTGCAGCACTGCATCCTAACTAGACCGGACAATTCCCCGGGGGAAATTGTGAGAGGATGCAGTGCGCGAAGCAATTCGGTCACGCATGTTTGCCGGCCGTGAATGTGTGACCAGCAATGATGTTTCAATGCAATGATCATGTGTGTGCTTGAGACAGCAGCCGTCATGAAGGAGACCTATTCAAGAGCATGAACAAAGTAACTACAGGCGGAAATTAGCATGTACTGCTATAACCTGGGACAGACATCTGTCCTTACCACAAGGATAATGTTTAATTTGTGCGCTGTACCTTTTAAAAATAAAATAAACTCTAAACTCTAAGAAGAGTGTTTGTTTTTTGTATGTACGAACAGAAGTGTTCCTAATAAAGTGGGCGGCTAAGGTGAGGCTAAGACACACAAGGGCTGGAGTTTTCTACTGTTTTTTTTATGAAGGACCAGGCCTTGAACAATGACAAATAACTCGACAACGGAAGCAGCTATTCACAAAATTCTTTCACACTGAGCGCTATAAGGGTCTCCTGAATAAAATGATGTATTTGTTTCTCTGTAGTATTAAAAATGACGACACTAGAGCAAGTTAAATATGAGTGACTTTTCTGTCCCGTTTACAATGGGTGTCAATGAAGCCTCTCGTCTGACCTCTTCTCAGTTTGAGGCTTGTGATTCAAAAACCGTAAATCCTATCGTTTAGGTAGACACATTGTGTGAATCAGGACAAGTTTTCCTACTACTTTTGAGAAAATCATGTCTGTAGAGTGAAATTTGTGGATGAAAACACAGTTTAAGCGAGAAAGTTTGAGCTTTTTTTTGAAGCCACCTACACTCTGAGCTTAACGAGGTGCACTGGTGTGTAACGCAATAGACACCCATTCAAAAGCCGGATTTTCTCCCGGAACCCACATGACGTTTGAGCTGGGACTGATCCGAAAGTGTAGAACCTAGCAGAATAGTTGAATGCCAGATCCACAGAGGAGAAGTTTTCCTAAGTTTTAGAGTTTGAATCACGTCTCTAGGTGAAATCATGCCAGAGCAGCGAATGTTTGAAAAACGTTGAAAAAGTGCTTTTTTTCCAATTAATTCCATAGAAATGAATGGGGTTTTTTTGGACGATTTTTTCGCGACTACGTCGCGAAAAAATCGTATTCTGCAGATAAAAGTAATAGCATAGTGAGTCCGATCGAGCCGCACATTTTGATACATTGTTTGTCTGTGTGCGACATACGGTTATTGTGTTACTCGAAATCAAAATTTGTGTAGGAAGAGTAACAAATACTAGACCGGACAATTCCCCGGGGGAAATTGTGAGAGGATGCAGTGCGCGAAGCAATTCGGTCACGCATGTTCGCTGGCCGTGAACATGTGACCTGCAATGACGTTTCAATGCAATGATTGTGTGTGTGCTTGAGACAGCAGCCATCATGAAGAAGAGCTATTCAACAGTATGAACAAAGTGACTACAGGCGGAAATTAGCATGTACTGCTATAACCTGGGACAGACATCTGTCCTTACCACAAGGATAATGTTTAATTTGTGCACTGTCCCTTTTAAAAATAAAATAAACTCTAAGAAGAGTGTTTGTAGTTTGTATGTACGAACAGAAGTGTTCCTAATAAAGTGGGCGGCTAAGGTGAGGCTGACACACAAGGGCTGGAGTTTTCTACTGTTTTTTTTATGAAGGACCAGGCCTCGAACAATGACAAATAACTCGACAACGGAAGCAGCTATTCACAAAATTCTTTCACAGTGAGCGCTAGAAGGGTCTCCTGAATAAAATGATGTATTTTTTTGTTTGTATTGTTAAAAATGAGGACGCTACAGGGAGTTAAAAACGAGTGACTTTTCAGCAACGTTTATACTGGGAGTCAATGAGGCCGCTCACCTGTGCTCTCCTCACTTTGAGGCTTGTCATTCAAAAACCGTAAATCCTATCGTTTAGCTAGACACATTGTGTGAATCAGGACAAGTTTTCCTACTACTTTTGAGAAAATCATGTCTGTAGAGTGAAATTTGTGGCTGAAAACACGGTTTAAGCGAGAAAGTTTGAGCTTTTTTTTGAAGCCGCCTACACTCTAAGCTTAACGACCCTCACTGGTGTGTAACGCAATAGACACCCATTCAAAAGCCGGATTTTCTCCCAGAAACCACATGGCGTTTGAACTGGGCCTGATCCGAAAGTGTAAAACCTAGCAGAAAAGTTGAATGCCAGATCCACAGAGGAGAAGTTTTCCTACGTTTTAGAGTTTGAATCATGTCTCTAGGTGAAAGCATGCCAGAGCAGTGGATGTTTGAAAAACATTGAAAAAGTGCTTTTTTTTTCAATTAATTCCATAGAAATGAATGGGGTTTTTTTGGACGATTTATTCGCGACTACGTCGCGAAAAAATCGTATTCTATAGAGAAAAGTAATAGCATAGCGAGTCCGATCGAGCCGCACGTTTTGATATATTGTTTGTCTGTGTGCGACGTACGGTTATTGAGTTAATCGAAATCGAAATTTGCGTAGGAAGAGTAACAAATATAACACTAGACCGGACAATTCCCCGGGGGAAATTGTGAGAGGATGCAGTGCGCGAAGCAATTCGCTCACGCACGTTCGCTGGCCGTGAATGTGTGACCCGCAATGATGTTTCAATGCAATGATCGTGTGTGTGCTCGAGACAGCAGCCATCATGAAGAAGACCTATTCAAGAGTATGACCAAAGTGACTACAGGCGGAAATTAGCATGTACTGCTATAACCTGGGACAGACATCTGTCCTTAACACAAGGATAATGTTTAATTTGTGCACTGTCACTTTTAAAAATAAAATAAACTCTAAACTCTAAGAAGAGTGTTTGTAGTTTGTATGTACGAACAGAAGTGTTCCTAATAAAGTGGGCGGCTAAGGTGAGGCTGACACACAAGGGCTGGAGTTTTCTACTGTTTTTTTTATGAAGGACCAGGCCTCGAACAATGACAAATAACTCGACAACGGAAGCAGCTATTCACAAAATTCTTTCACAGTGAGCGCTAGAAAGGTCTCCTGAATAAAATGATGTAATTTTTTGTTTGTACTCTTAAAAATAACGACACTAGAGCGATTTAAATACGAGTGACTTTTCACTCACGTTTATAATGTGAGTCAATGAGCTAAGAAACACAAGGTCTTGAATATTGTGCTGTGTTTTACTACGGACCAGACCTCGAACAATGACAAATAACTCGACAACGGAAGCAGCTATTCACAAAATTCTTTCACACTGAGCGCTAGAAGGGTCTCCTGAATAAAATGATGTATTTTTTTGTTTGTACTCTTTAAAATAACGACACTAGAGCGATTTAAAAACGAGTGACTTTTCACTCATGTTTATAATGTGTGTCAATGACCTAAGACACACAAGGTCTTGAATATTGTGCTGTGTTTTACTACGGACCAGACCTCGAACAATGACAAATAACTCGACAACGGAAGCAGCTATTCACAAAATTCTTTCACAGTGAGCGCTAGAAGGGTCTCCTGAATAAAATGATGTATTTTTTTGTTTGTACTCTTAAAAATAACGACACTAGAGCGATTTAAAAACGAGTGACTTTTCACTCACGTTTATAATGTGAGTCAATGAGCTAAGAAACACAAGGTCTTGAATATTGTGCTGTGTTTTACTACAGACCAGACCTCGAACAATGACAAATAACTCGACAACGGAAGCAGCTATTCACAAAATTCTTTCACAGTGAGCGCTAGAAGGGTCTCCTGAATAAAATTATGTATTTTTTTGTTTGTACTCTTAAAAATAACGACACTAGAGCGATTTAAAAACGAGTGACTTTTCTATCCCGTTTATAATGCATGTCAATGAGCTAAAACACACAAGGTCTTGAATTTTGGGCTGTGTTTTACTACAGACCAGACCTCGAACAATGACAAATAACTCGACAACGGAAGCAGCTATTCACAAAATTCTTTCACAGTGAGCGCTAGAAGGGTCTCCTGAATAAAATGATGTATTTTTTTGTTTGTATTGTTAAAAATGAGGACGCTACAGGGAGTTAAAAACGAGTGACTTTTCAGCAACGTTTATACTGGGAGTCAATGAGGCCGCTCACCTGTGCTCTCCTCACTTTGAGGCTTGTCATTCGAAAACCGTAAATCCTATCGTTTAGGTAGACACATTGTGTGAATCAGGACAAGTTTTCCTACTACTTTTGAGAAAATCATGTCTGTAGAGTGAAATTTGTGGCTGAAAACACGGTTTAAGCGAGAAAGTTTGAGCTTTTTTTTGAAGCCGCCTACACTCTAAGTTTAACGACCCTCACTGGTGTGTAACGCAATAGACACCCATTCAAAAGCCGGATTTTCTCCCAGAAACCACATGGCGTTTGAACCGGGCCTGATCCGAAAGTGTAAAACCTAGCAGAAAAGTTGAATGCCAGATCCACAGAGGAGAAGTTTTCCTACGTTTTAGAGTTTGAATCATGTCTCTAGGTGAAAGCATGCCAGAGCAGTGGATGTTTGAAAAACATTGAAAAAGTGCTTTTTTTTCAATTAATTCCATAGAAATGAATGGGGTTTTTTGGGGCGATTTTTTCGCGACTACGTCGCGAAAAAATCGTATTCTATAGAGAAAAGTAATAGCATAGCGAGTCCGATCGAGCCGCACGTTTTGATATATTGTTTGTCTGTGTGCGACGTACGGTTATTGAGTTATTCGAAATCAAAATTTGCGTAGGAATAATAAGAAGAAGAAGAAATACGTAGAAGAACAATAGTTGCAGTGCTTTGCACTGCAACCTATGGGCTCCCCTAGGGGAGCCCATAGGTTGCTGTGCTGCAGCACTGCATCCTAATAAAAACGAGTGACTTTTCAGCAACGTTTATACTGGGAGTCAATGAGGCCGCTCACCTGTGCTCTCCTCACTTTGAGGCTTGTCATTCAAAAACCGTAAATCCTATCGTTTAGGTAGACACATTGTGTGAATCAGGACAAGTTTTCCTACTACTTTTGAGAAAATCATGTCTGTAGAGTGAAATTTGTGGCTGAAAACACGGTTTAAAAATAAAATAAACTCTAAACTCTAAGAAGAGTGTTTGTAGTTTGTATGTACGAACAGAAGTGTTCCTAATAAAGTGGGCGGCTAAGGTGAGGCTGACACAAGGGCTGGAGTTTTCTACTGTTTTTTTTTATGAAGGACCAGGCCTCGAACAATGACAAATAACTCGACAACGGAAGCAGCTATTCACAAAATTCTTTCACAGTGAGCGCTAGAAGGGTCTCCTGAATAAAATGATGTATTTTTTTGTTTGTATTGTTAAAAATGAGGACGCTACAGGGAGTTAAAAACGAGTGACTTTTCAGCAACGTTTATACTGGGAGTCAATGAGGCCGCTCACCTGTGCTCTCCTCACTTTGAGGCTTGTCATTCAAAAACCGTAAATCCTACCGTTTCGGTAGACACATTGTGTGAATCAGGACAAGTTTTCCTACTACTTTTGAGAAAATCATGTCTGTAGAGTGAAATTTGTGGCTGAAAACACGGTTTAAAAATAAAATAAACTCTAAACTCTAATAAGAGTGTTTGTAGTTTGTATGTACGAACAGAAGTGTTCCTAATAAAGTGGGCGGCTAAGGTGAGGCTGACACACAAGGGCTGGAGTTTTCTACTGTTTTTTTTATGAAGGACCAGGCCTCGAACAATGACAAATAACTCGACAACGGAAGCAGCTATTCACAAAATTCTTTCACAGTGAGCGCTAGAAGGGTCTCCTGAATAAAATGATGTATTTTTTTGTTTGTATTGTTAAAAATGAGGACGCTACAGGGAGTTAAAAACGAGTGACTTTTCAGCAACGTTTATACTGGGAGTCAATGAGGCCGCTCACCTGTGCTCTCCTCACTTTGAGGCTTGTCATTCGAAAACCGTAAATCCTATCGTTTAGGTAGACACATTGTGTGAATCAGGACAAGTTTTCCTACTACTTTTGAGAAAATCATGTCTGTAGAGTGAAATTTGTGGCAGAAAACACGGTTTAAGCGAGAAAGTTTGAGCTTTTTTTTGAAGCCGCCTACACTCTAAGATTAACGACCATCACTGGTGTGTAACGCAATAGACACCCATTCAAAAGCCGGATTTTCTCCCAGAACTCACATCGTGTTTGAGCCGGGCCTGATCCGAAAGTGTAGAACCTTGCAGAAAAGTTGAATGCCAGATCCACAGAGGAGAAGTTTTCCTACGTTTTAGAGTTTGAATCACGTCTCTAGGTTAAAGCATGCCAGAGCAGCGGACGTTTGAAAAACGTTGAAAAAGTGCTTTTTTTCCAATTAATTCCATAGAAATGAATGGGTTTTTTTTGGGACAAGTGTGACTACTACTTTTGAGAAAATTATGTCTGTAGTGTGAAATTTGTGGCTGAAAACAGTTTAAGTTTGAAATTTTGAGCATGATGTGTGTGTTCTTGAGACAGCTTTTCCCTCTGCCCCGTCACTGGCCCCAATTGGCATGGTGATGGGCCTGAACAGGAGAGTTAAGAAACACACACAAGATTATGTCAGGTGTCTGCTGTAAATTGCTATGGACCAGGCCTCGAACAATGACAAATAACTCGACAACGGAAGCAGCTATTCACAAAATTCTTTCACAGTGAGCGCTAGAAGGGTCTCCTGAATAAAATGATGTATTTTTTTGTTTGTATTGTTAAAAATGAGGACGCTACAGGGAGTTAAAAACGAGTGACTTTTCAGCAACGTTTATACTGGGAGTCAATGAGGCCGCTCACCTGTGCTCTCCTCACTTTGAGGCTTGTCATTCGAAAACCGTAAATCCTATCGTTTAGGTAGACACATTGTGTGAATCAGGACAAGTTTTCCTACTACTTTTGAGAAAATCATGTCTGTAGAGTGAAATTTGTGGCAGAAAACACGGTTTAAGCGAGAAAGTTTGAGCTTTTTTTTGAAGCCGCCTACACTCTAATCTTAACGACCCTCACTGGTGTGTAACGCAATAGACACCCATTCAAAAGCCGGATTTTCTCCCAGAAACCACATGGTGTTTGAACCGGGCCTGATCCGAAAGTGTAAAACCTAGCAGAAAAGTTGAATGCCAGATCCACAGAGGAGAAGTTTTCCTACGTTTTAGAGTTTGAATCATGTCTCTAGGTGAAAGCATGCCAGAGCAGCGGATGTTTGAAAAACGTTGAAAAAGTGCTTTTTTTTCAATTAATTCCATAGAAATGAATGGGGTTTTTTGGGGCGATTTTTTCGCGACTACGTCGCGAAAAAATCGTATTCTATAGAGAAAAGTAATAGCATAGCGAGTCCGATCGAGCCGCACGTTTTGATATATTGTTTGTCTGTGTGCGACGTACGGTTGTGTGACCTGCTATGAAGCTACAATGCCATGATTTGTGTGCTTGAGACAGCCGGCCCCTCCCCTCTGTGCTCGCTTACTGAAGCCAGTAAGCATGGTAACAGGCCTGAGCAGGTTATGAAACACACACAAGATTTTATCAGGTGTCTGCTGTAAATTGCTATGGACCAGGCCTCGAACAATGACAAATAACTCGACAACGGAAGCAGCTATTCACAAAATTCTTTCACAGTGAGCGCTAGAAGGGTCTCCTGAATAAAATGATGTATTTTTTTCTTTGTATTGTTAAAAATGAGGACGCTACAGGGAGTTAAAAACGAGTGACTTTTCAGCAACGTTTATACTGGGAGTCAATGAGGCCGCTCACCTGTGCTCCCCTCACTTTGAGGCTTGTCATTCAAAAACCGTAAATCCTATCGTTTAGGTAGACACATTGTGTGAATCAGGACAAGTTTTCCTACTACTTTTGAGAAAATCATGTCTGTAGAGTGAAATTTGTGGCTGAAAACAGAGTTTAAGCGAGAAAGTTTGACCTTTTTTTTGAAGCCGCCTACACTCTAAGCCTAACGACCCTCACTGGTGTGTAACGCAATAGACACCCATTCAAAAGCCGGATTTTCTCCCAGAAACCATATGGCGTTTGAACCGGGCCTGATCCGAAAGTGTAAAACCTAGCAGAAAAGTTGAATGCCAGATCCACAGAGGAGAAGTTTTCCTACGTTTTAGAGTTTGAATCATGTCTCTAGGTGAAAGCATGCCAGAGCAGTGGATGTTTGAAAAACGTTGAAAAAGTGCTTTTTTTTCAATTAATTCCATAGAAATGAATGGGGTTTTTTGGGGCGATTTTTTCGCGACTACGTCGCGAAAAAATCGTAAACTGTAGAGAAAAGTAATAGCATAGCGAGTTCGATCGAGCCGCACGTTTTGATATATTGTTTGTCTGTGTGCGACGTACGGTTATTGAGTTATTCGAAATCAAAATTTGCGTAGGAATAATAAGAATAAGAAAAAGAAGAAGAAACACGTAGAAGAACAATAGTTGCAGTGCTTTGCACTGCAACCTATGGGCTCCCCTAGGGGAGCCCATAGGTTGCTGTGCTGCAGCACTGCATCCTAATAAATAAATACTAGACCGGACAATTCCCCGGGGGAAATTGTGAGAGGATGCAGTGCGCGAAGCAATTCGCTCACGCATGTTCGCTGGCCGTGAATGTGTGACCCGCAATGATGTTTCAATGCAATGATCGTGTGTGTGCTCGAGACAGCAGCCATCATGAAGAAGACCTATTCAAGAGTATGACCAAAGTGACTACAGGCGGAAATTAGCATGTACTGCTATAACCTGGGACAGACATCTGTCCTTAACACAAGGATAATGTTTAATTTGTGCACTGTCCCTTTTAAAAATAAAATAAACTCTAAACTCTAAGAAGAGTGTTTGTAGTTTGTATGTACGAACAGAAGTGTTCCTAATAAAGTGGGCGGCTAAGGTGAGGCTGACACACAAGGGCTGGAGTTTTCTACTGTTTTTTTTATGAAGGACCAGGCCTCGAACAATGACAAATAACTCGACAACGGAAGCAGCTATTCACAAAATTCTTTCACAGTGAGCGCTAGAAGGGTCTCCTGAATAAAATGATGTATTTTTTTGTTTGTATTGTTAAAAATGAGGACGCTACAGGGAGTTAAAAACGAGTGACTTTTCAGCAACGTTTATACTGGGAGTCAATGAGGCCGCTCACCTGTGCTCTCCTCACTTTGAGGCTTGTCATTCGAAAACCGTAAATCCTATCGTTTAGGTAGACACATTGTGTGAATCAGGACAAGTTTTCCTACTACTTTTGAGAAAATCATGTCTGTAGAGTGAAATTTGTGGCTGAAAACACGGTTTAAGCGAGAAAGTTTGAGCTTTTTTTTGAAGCCGCCTACACTCTAAGATTAACGACCATCACTGGTGTGTAACGCAATAGACACCCATTCAAAAGCCGGATTTTCTCCCAGAACTCACATCGTGTTTGAGCCGGGCCTGATCCGAAAGTGTAGAACCTTGCAGAAAAGTTGAATGCCAGATCCACAGAGGAGAAGTTTTCCTACGTTTTAGAGTTTGAATCACGTCTCTAGGTTAAAGCATGCCAGAGCAGCGGACGTTTGAAAAACGTTGAAAAAGTGCTTTTTTTCCAATTAATTCCATAGAAATGAATGGGTTTTTTTGGGGACAAGTGTGACTACTACTTTTGAGAAAATTATGTCTGTAGTGTGAAATTTGTGGCTGAAAACAGTTTAAGTTTGAAATTTTGAGCATGATGTGTGTGTTCTTGAGACAGCTTTTCCCTCTGCCCCGTCACTGGCCCCAATTGGCATGGTGATGGGCCTGAACAGGAGAGTTAAGAAACACACACAAGATTATGTCAGGTGTCTGCTGTAAATTGCTATGGACCAGGCCTCGAACAATGACAAATAACTCGACAACGGAAGCAGCTATTCACAAAATTCTTTCACAGTGAGCGCTAGAAGGGTCTCCTGAATAAAATGATGTATTTTTTTGTTTGTATTGTTAAAAATGAGGACGCTACAGGGAGTTAAAAACGAGTGACTTTTCAGCAACGTTTATACTGGGAGTCAATGAGGCCGCTCACCTGTGCTCTCCTCACTTTGAGGCTTGTCATTCAAAAACCGTAAATCCTATCGTTTAGGTAGACACATTGTGTGAATCAGGACAAGTTTTCCTACTACTTTTGAGAAAATCATGTCTGTAGAGTGAAATTTGTGGCTGAAAACAGAGTTTAAGCGAGAAAGTTTGACCTTTTTTTTGAACCTCTCTCCACTCTGACCTTAACGAGGTCCACTGGTGTGTAACGCAATAGACACCCATTCAAAAGCCGGATTTTCTCCCAGAAACCACATGGCGTTTGACCCGGGACTGATCCGAAAGTGTAGAACCTAGCAGAAAAGTTGAATGCCAGATCCACAGAGGAGAAGTTTTCCTACGTTTTAGAGTTTGAATCACGTCTCTAGGTGAAAGCATGCCAGAGCAGCGGACGTTTGAAAAACGTTGAAAAAGTGCTTTTTTTTCAATTAATTCCATAGAAATGAATGGGGTTTTTTTGGACGATTTTTTCGCGACTACGTCGCGAAAAAATCGTATTCTATAGAGAAAAGTAATAGCATAGCGAGTCCAATCGAGCCGCACGTTTTGATACATTGTTTGTCTGTGTGCGACGTACGGTTATTGTGTTACTCGAAATCAAAATTTGTGTAGGAAGAGTAACAAATATAACACTAGACCGGACAATTCCCCGGGGGAAATTGTGAGAGGATGCAGTGCGCGAAGCAATTCGCTCACGCATGTTCGCTGGCCGTGAATGTGTGACCCGCAATGATGTTTCAATGCAATGATTGTGTGTGTGCTCGAGACAGCAGCCATCATGAAGAAGACCTATTCAAGAGTATGACCAAAGTGACTACAGGCGGAAATTAGCATGTACTGCTATAACCTGGGACAGACATCTGTCCTTAACACAAGGATAATGTTTAATTTGTGCACTGTCCCTTTTAAAAATAAAATAAACTCTAAACTCTAAGAAGAGTGTTTGTAGTTTGTATGTACGAACAGAAGTGTTCCTAATAAAGTGGGCGGCTAAGGTGAGGCTGACACACAAGGGCTGGAGTTTTCTACTGTTTTTTTTATGAAGGACCAGGCCTCGAACAATGACAAATAACTCGACAACGGAAGCAGCTATTCACAAAATTCTTTCACAGTGAGCGCTAGAAGGGTCTCCTGAATAAAATGATGTATTTTTTTGTTTGTATTGTTAAAAATGAGGACGCTACAGGGAGTTAAAAACGAGTGACTTTTCAGCAACGTTTATACTGGGAGTCAATGAGGCCGCTCACCTGTGCTCGCCTCACTTTGAGGCTTGTCATTCAAAAACCGTAAATCCTATCGTTTAGGTAGACACATTGTGTGAATCAGGACAAGTTTTCCTACTACTTTTGAGAAAATCATGTCTGTAGAGTGAAATTTGTGGCTGAAAACACGGTTTAAAAATAAAATAAACTCTAAACTCTAAGAAGAGTGTTTGTAGTTTGTATGTACGAACAGAAGTGTTCCTAATAATGTGGGCGGCTAAGGTGAGGCTGACACACAAGGGCTGGAGTTTTCTACTGTTTTTTTTATGAAGGACCAGGCCTCGAACAATGACAAATAACTCGACAACGGAAGCAGCTATTCACAAAATTCTTTCACAGTGAGCGCTAGAAGGGTCTCCTGAATAAAATGATGTATTTTTTTGTTTGTATTGTTAAAAATGAGGACGCTACAGGGAGTTAAAAACGAGTGACTTTTCAGCAACGTTTATACTGGGAGTCAATGAGGCCGCTCACCTGTGCTCTCCTCACTTTGAGGCTTGTCATTCGAAAACCGTAAATCCTATCGTTTAGGTAGACACATTGTGTGAATCAGGACAAGTTTTCCTACTACTTTTGAGAAAATCATGTCTGTAGAGTGAAATTTGTGGCTGAAAACACGGTTTAAGCGAGAAAGTTTGAGCTTTTTTTTGAAGCCGCCTACACTCTAAGATTAACGACCATCACTGGTGTGTAACGCAATAGACACCCATTCAAAAGCCGGATTTTCTCCCAGAACTCACATCGTGTTTGAGCCGGGCCTGATCCGAAAGTGTAGAACCTTGCAGAAAAGTTGAATGCCAGATCCACAGAGGAGAAGTTTTCCTACGTTTTAGAGTTTGAATCACGTCTCTAGGTTAAAGCATGCCAGAGCAGCGGACGTTTGAAAAACGTTGAAAAAGTGCTTTTTTTCCAATTAATTCCATAGAAATGAATGGGTTTTTTTTGGGACAAGTGTGACTACTACTTTTGAGAAAATTATGTCTGTAGTGTGAAATTTGTGGCTGAAAACAGTTTAAGTTTGAAATTTTGAGCATGATGTGTGTGTTCTTGAGACAGCTTTTCCCTCTGCCCCGTCACTGGCCCCAATTGGCATGGTGATGGGCCTGAACAGGAGAGTTAAGAAACACACACAAGATTATGTCAGGTGTCTGCTGTAAATTGCTATGGACCAGGCCTCGAACAATGACAAATAACTCGACAACGGAAGCAGCTATTCACAAAATTCTTTCACAGTGAGCGCTAGAAGGGTCTCCTGAATAAAATGATGTATTTTTTTGTTTGTATTGTTAAAAATGAGGACGCTACAGGGAGTTAAAAACGAGTGACTTTTCAGCAACGTTTATACTGGGAGTCAATGAGGCCGCTCACATGTACTGCTATAACCTGGGACAGACATCTGTCCTTAACACAAGGATAATGTTGAATTTGTGCACTGTCCCTTTTAAAAATAAAATAAACTCTAAACTCTAAGAAGAGTGTTTGTAGTTTGTATGTACGAACAGAAGTGTTCCTAATAAAGTGGGCGGCTAAGGTGAGGCTGACACACAAGGGCTGGAGTTTTCTACTGTTTTTTTTATGAAGGACCAGGCCTCGAACAATGACAAATAACTCGACAACGGAAGCAGCTATTCACAAAATTCTTTCACAGTGAGCGCTAGAAGGGTCTCCTGAATAAAATGATGTATTTTTTTGTTTGTATTGTTAAAAATGAGGACGCTACAGGGAGTTAAAAACGAGTGACTTTTCAGCAACGTTTATACTGGGAGTCAATGAGGCCGCTCACCTGTGCTCTCCTCACTTTGAGGCTTGTCATTCAAAAACCGTAAATCCTACCGTTTAGGTAGACACATTGTGTGAATCAGGACAAGTTTTCCTACTACTTTTGAGAAAATCATGTCTGTAGAGTGAAATTTGTGGATGAAAACACGGTTTAAGCGAGAAAGTTTGAGCTTTTTTTTGAAGCCGCCTACACTCTAAGTTAACGACCCTCACTGGTGTGTAACGCAATAGACACCCATTCAAAAGCCGGATTTTCTCCCAGAAACCACATGGCGTTTGAACCGGGCCTGATCCGAAAGTGTAAAACCTAGCAGAAAAGTTGAATGCCAGATCCACAGAGGAGAAGTTTTCCTACGTTTTAGAGTTTGAATCATGTCTCTAGGTGAAAGCATGCCAGAGCAGCGGATGTTTGAAAAACGTTGAAAAAGTGCTTTTTTTTCAATTAATTCCATAGAAATGAATGGGGTTTTTTGGGGCGATTTTTTCGCGACTACGTCGCGAAAAAATCGTAAACTGTAGAGAAAAGTAATAGCATAGCGAGTCCGATCGAGCCGCACGTTTTGATGTATTGTTTGTCTGTGTGCGACGTACGGTTATTGAGGTATTCGAAATCAAAATTTGCGTAGGAATAATAATAATAATAAGAAGAAGAAGAAATACGTAGAAGAACAATAGTTGCAGTGCTTTGCACTGCAACCTATGAACTCCCCTAGGGGAGCCCATAGGTTGCTGTGCTGCAGCACTGCATCCTAACTAGACCGGACAATTCCCCGGGGGAAATTGTGAGAGGATGCAGTGCGCGAAGCAATTCGCTCACGCATGTTCGCTGGCCGTGAATGTGTGACCCGCAATGATGTTTCAATGCAATGATCGTGTGTGTGCTCGAGACAGCAGCCATCATGAAGAAGACCTATTCAAGAGCATGACCAAAGTGACTACAGGCGGAAATTAGCATGTACTGCTATAACCTGGGACAGACATCTGTCCTTAACACAAGGATAATGTTTAATTTGTGCACTGTCCCTTTTAAAAATAAAATAAACTCTAAACTCTAAGAAGAGTGTTTGAAGTTTGTATGTACGAACAGAAGTGTTCCTAATAAAGTGGGCGGCTAAGGTGAGGCTGACACACAAGGGCTGGAGTTTTCTACTGTTTTTTTTATGAAGGACCAGGCCTCGAACAATGACAAATAACTCGACAACGGAAGCAGCTATTCACAAAATTCTTTCACAGTGAGCGCTAGAAGGGTCTCCTGAATAAAATGATGTATTTTTTTGTTTGTATTGTTAAAAATGAGGACGCTACAGGGAGTTAAAAACGAGTGACTTTTCAGCAACGTTTATACTGGGACTCAATGAGGCCGCTCACCTGTGCTCTCCTCACTTTGAGGCTTGTCATTCAAAAACCGTAAATCCTATCGTTTAGGTAGACACATTGTGTGATTCAGGACAAGTTTTCCTACTACTTTTGAGAAAATCATGTCTGTAGAGTGAAATTTGTGGCTGAAAACACGGTTTAAAAATAAAATAAACTCTAAACTCTAAGAAGAGTGTTTGAAGTTTGTATGTACGAACAGAAGTGTTCCTAATAAAGTGGGCGGCTAAGGTGAGGCTGACACACAAGGGCTGGAGTTTTCTACTGTTTTTTTTATGAAGGACCAGGCCTCGAACAATGACAAATAACTCGACAACGGAAGCAGCTATTCACAAAATTCTTTCACAGTGAGCGCTAGAAGGGTCTCCTGAATAAAATGATGTATTTTTTTGTTTGTATTGTTAAAAATGAGGACGCTACAGGGAGTTAAAAACGAGTGACTTTTCAGCAACGTTTATACTGGGAGTCAATGAGGCTGCTCACCTGTGCTCTCCTCACTTTGAGGCTTGTCATTCAAAAACCGTAAATCCTATCGTTTAGGTAGACACATTGTGTGAATCAGGACAAGTTTTCCTACTACTTTTGAGAAAATCATGTCTGTAGAGTGAAATTTGTGGCTGAAAACGGAGTTTAAGCGAGAAAGTTTGACCTTTTTTTTGAAGCCGCCTACACTCTAAGTTTAACGACCCTCACTGGTGTGTAACGCAATAGACACCCATTCAAAAGCCGGATTTTCTCCCAGAAACCACATGGCGTTTGAACCGGGCCTGATCCGAAAGTGTAAAACCTAGCAGAAAAGTTGAATGCCAGATCCACAGAGGAGAAGTTTTCCTACGTTTTAGAGTTTGAATCATGTCTCTAGGTGAAAGCATGCCAGAGCAACGGATGTTTGAAAAACGTTGAAAAAGTGCTTTTTTTTCAATTAATTCCATAGAAATGAATGGGGTTTTTTGGGGCGATTTTTTCACGACTACGTCGCGAAAAAATCGTATTCTATAGAGAAAAGTAATGTACTGTTTGTTTGCATGTACTGCTATAACCTGGGACAGACATCTGTCCTTAACACAAGGATAATGTTTAATTTGTGCACTGTCCCTTTTAAAAATAAAATAAACTCTAAACTCTAAGAAGAGTGTTTGTAGTTTGTATGTACGAACAGAAGTGTTCCTAATAAAGTGGGCGGCTAAGGTGAGGCTGACACATCAAGGGCTGGAGTTTTCTACTGTTTTTTTATGAAGGACCAGGCCTCGAACAATGACAAATAACTCGACAACGGAAGCAGCTATTCACAAAATTCTTTCACAGTGAGCGCTAGAAGGGTCTCCTGAATAAAATGATGTATTTTTTGGTTTGTATTGTTAAAAATGAGGACGCTACAGGGAGTTAAAAACGAGTGACTTTTCAGCAACATTTATACTGGGAGTCAATGAGGCTGCTCACCTGTGCTCTCCTCACTTTGAGGCTTGTCATTCAAAAACCGTAAATCCTACCGTTTAGGTAGACACATTGTGTGAATCAGGACAAGTTTTCCTACTACTTTTGAGAAAATAATGTCTGTAGAGTGAAATTTGTGGCTGAAAACGGAGTTTAAGCGAGAAAGTTTGACCTTTTTTTTGAAGCCGCCTACACTCTAAGTTTAACGACCCTCACTGGTGTGTAACGCAATAGACACCCATTCAAAAGCCGGATTTTCTCCCAGAAACCACATGGCGTTTGAACCGGGCCTGATCCGAAAGTGTAAAACCTAGCAGAAAAGTTGAATGCCAGATCCACAGAGGAGAAGTTTTCCTACGTTTTAGAGTTTGAATCATGTCTCTAGGTGAAAGCATGCCAGAGCAGTGGATGTTTGAAAAACATTGAAAAAGTGCTTTTTTTTCAATTAATTCCATAGAAATGAATGGGGTTTTTTGGGGCGATTTTTTCGCGACTACGTCGCGAAAAAATCGTATTCTATAGAGAAAAGTAATAGCATAGCGAGTCCGATCGAGCCGCACGTTTTGATATATTGTTTGTCTGTGTGCGACGTACGGTTATTGAGTTATTCGAAATCAAAATTTGCGTAGGAATAATAATAAGAAGAAGAAATACGTAGAAGAACAATAGTTGCAGTGCTTTGCACTGCAACCTATGGGCTCCCCTAGGGGAGCCCATAGGTTGCTGTGCTGCAGCACTGCATCCTAACTAGACCGGACAATTCCCCGGGGGAAATTGTGAGAGGATGCAGTGCGCGAAGCAATTCGGTCATGCATGTTTGCCGGCCGTGAATGTGTGACCAGCAATGATGTTTCAATGCAATGATCGTGTGTGTGCTTGAGACAGCAGCCGTCATGAAGGAGACCTATTCAAGAGCATGAACAAAGTGACTACAGGCGGAAATTAGCATGTACTGCTATAACCTGGGACAGACATCTGTCCTTACCACAAGGATAATGTTTAATTTGTGCACTGTCCCTTTTAAAAATAAAATAAACTCTAAACACTAAGAAGAGTGTTTGTAGTTTGTATGTACGAACAGAAGTGTTCCTAATAAAGTGGGCGGCTAAGGTGAGGCCTGTCGGCTGCCCTCTTCTCAGTTTCTCAGAGCAGCGGATGTTTGAAAAAGTGCTTTTTTTTCCAATTAATTCCATAGAAATTAATGGGTTTTTTTTGGGACAAGTGTGACTACTACTTCTGAGAAAATTATGTCTGTAGTGTGAAATTTGTGGCTGAAAACAGTTTAAGTTTGAAATTTTGAGCATGTAAGTGTAGAACCTAGCAGAAAAGTTGAATGACAGATCCACAGAGGAGAAGTTTTCCTACGTTTTAGAGTTTGAATCACGTCTCTAGGTGAAAGCATGCCAGAGCAGCAGACGTTTGAAAAACGTTGAAAAAGTGCTTTTTTTTCAATTAATTCCATAGAAATGAATGGGGTTTTTTTGGACGATTTTTTCGCGACTACGTCGCGAAAAAATCGTATTCTATAGAGAAAAGTAATAGCATAGCGAGTCCAATCGAGCCGCACGTTTTGATACATTGTTTGTCTGTGTGCGACGTACGGTTATTGTGTTACTCGAAATCAAAATTTGTGTAGGAAGAGTAACAAATATAACACTAGACCGGACAATTCCCCGGGGGAAATTGTGAGAGGATGCAGTGCGCGAAGCAATTCGCTCACGCATGTTCGCTGGCCGTGAATGTGTGACCCGCAATGATGTTTCAATGCAATGATCGTGTGTGTGCTCGAGACAGCAGCCATCATGAAGAAGACCTATTCAAGAGCATGACCAAAGTGACTACAGGCGGAAATTAGCATGTACTGCTATAACCTGGGACAGACATCTGTCCTTAACACAAGGATAATGTTTAATTTGTGCACTGTCCCTTTTAAAAATAAAATAAACTCTAAACTCTAAGAAGAGTGTTTGAAGTTTGTATGTACGAACAGAAGTGTTCCTAATAAAGTGGGCGGCTAAGGTGAGGCTGACACACAAGGGCTGGAGTTTTCTACTGTTTTTTTTATGAAGGACCAGGCCTCGAACAATGACAAATAACTCGACAACGGAAGCAGCTATTCACAAAATTCTTTCACAGTGAGCGCTAGAAGGGTCTCCTGAATAAAATGATGTATTTTTTTGTTTGTATTGTTAAAAATGAGGACGCTACAGGGAGTTAAAAACGAGTGACTTTTCAGCAACGTTTATACTGGGACTCAATGAGGCCGCTCACCTGTGCTCTCCTCACTTTGAGGCTTGTCATTCAAAAACCGTAAATCCTATCGTTTAGGTAGACACATTGTGTGATTCAGGACAAGTTTTCCTACTACTTTTGAGAAAATCATGTCTGTAGAGTGAAATTTGTGGCTGAAAACACGGTTTAAAAATAAAATAAACTCTAAACTCTAAGAAGAGTGTTTGAAGTTTGTATGTACGAACAGAAGTGTTCCTAATAAAGTGGGCGGCTAAGGTGAGGCTGACACACAAGGGCTGGAGTTTTCTACTGTTTTTTTTATGAAGGACCAGGCCTCGAACAATGACAAATAACTCGACAACGGAAGCAGCTATTCACAAAATTCTTTCACAGTGAGCGCTAGAAGGGTCTCCTGAATAAAATGATGTATTTTTTTGTTTGTATTGTTAAAAATGAGGACGCTACAGGGAGTTAAAAACGAGTGACTTTTCAGCAACGTTTATACTGGGAGTCAATGAGGCTGCTCACCTGTGCTCTCCTCACTTTGAGGCTTGTCATTCAAAAACCGTAAATCCTATCGTTTAGGTAGACACATTGTGTGAATCAGGACAAGTTTTCCTACTACTTTTGAGAAAATCATGTCTGTAGAGTGAAATTTGTGGCTGAAAACGGAGTTTAAGCGAGAAAGTTTGACCTTTTTTTTGAAGCCGCCTACACTCTAAGTTTAACGACCCTCACTGGTGTGTAACGCAATAGACACCCATTCAAAAGCCGGATTTTCTCCCAGAAACCACATGGCGTTTGAACCGGGCCTGATCCGAAAGTGTAAAACCTAGCAGAAAAGTTGAATGCCAGATCCACAGAGGAGAAGTTTTCCTACGTTTTAGAGTTTGAATCATGTCTCTAGGTGAAAGCATGCCAGAGCAACGGATGTTTGAAAAACGTTGAAAAAGTGCTTTTTTTTCAATTAATTCCATAGAAATGAATGGGGTTTTTTGGGGCGATTTTTTCACGACTACGTCGCGAAAAAATCGTATTCTATAGAGAAAAGTAATGTACTGTTTGTTTGCATGTACTGCTATAACCTGGGACAGACATCTGTCCTTAACACAAGGATAATGTTTAATTTGTGCACTGTCCCTTTTAAAAATAAAATAAACTCTAAACTCTAAGAAGAGTGTTTGTAGTTTGTATGTACGAACAGAAGTGTTCCTAATAAAGTGGGCGGCTAAGGTGAGGCTGACACATCAAGGGCTGGAGTTTTCTACTGTTTTTTTATGAAGGACCAGGCCTCGAACAATGACAAATAACTCGACAACGGAAGCAGCTATTCACAAAATTCTTTCACAGTGAGCGCTAGAAGGGTCTCCTGAATAAAATGATGTATTTTTTGGTTTGTATTGTTAAAAATGAGGACGCTACAGGGAGTTAAAAACGAGTGACTTTTCAGCAACATTTATACTGGGAGTCAATGAGGCTGCTCACCTGTGCTCTCCTCACTTTGAGGCTTGTCATTCAAAAACCGTAAATCCTACCGTTTAGGTAGACACATTGTGTGAATCAGGACAAGTTTTCCTACTACTTTTGAGAAAATAATGTCTGTAGAGTGAAATTTGTGGCTGAAAACGGAGTTTAAGCGAGAAAGTTTGACCTTTTTTTTGAAGCCGCCTACACTCTAAGTTTAACGACCCTCACTGGTGTGTAACGCAATAGACACCCATTCAAAAGCCGGATTTTCTCCCAGAAACCACATGGCGTTTGAACCGGGCCTGATCCGAAAGTGTAAAACCTAGCAGAAAAGTTGAATGCCAGATCCACAGAGGAGAAGTTTTCCTACGTTTTAGAGTTTGAATCATGTCTCTAGGTGAAAGCATGCCAGAGCAGTGGATGTTTGAAAAACATTGAAAAAGTGCTTTTTTTTCAATTAATTCCATAGAAATGAATGGGGTTTTTTGGGGCGATTTTTTCGCGACTACGTCGCGAAAAAATCGTATTCTATAGAGAAAAGTAATAGCATAGCGAGTCCGATCGAGCCGCACGTTTTGATATATTGTTTGTCTGTGTGCGACGTACGGTTATTGAGTTATTCGAAATCAAAATTTGCGTAGGAATAATAAGAAGAAGAAGAAATACGTAGAAGAACAATAGTTGCAGTGCTTTGCACTGCAACCTATGGGCTCCCCTAGGGGAGCCCATAGGTTGCTGTGCTGCAGCACTGCATCCTAACTAGACCGGACAATTCCCCGGGGGAAATTGTGAGAGGATGCAGTGCGCGAAGCAATTCGCTCACGCATGTTCGCTGGCCGTGAACGTGTGACCCGCAATGATGTTTCAATGCAATGATCGTGTGTGTGCTCGAGACAGCAGCCATCATGAAGAAGACCTATTCAAGAGTATGACCAAAGTGACTACAGGCGGAAATTAGCATGTACTGCTATAACCTGGGACAGACATCTGTCCTTAACACAAGGATAATGTTTAATTTGTGCACTGTCCCTTTTAAAAATAAAATAAACTCTAAACTCTAAGAAGAGTGTTTGTAGTTTGTATGTACGAACAGAAGTGTTCCTAATAAAGTGGGCGGCTAAGGTGAGGCTGACACACAAGGGCTGGAGTTTTCTACTGTTTTTTTTTATGAAGGACCAGGCCTCGAACAATGACAAATAACTCGACAACGGAAGCAGCTATTCACAAAATTCTTTCACAGTGAGCGCTAGATGGGTCTCCTGAATAAAATGATGTATTTTTTTGTTTGTATTGTTAAAAATGAGGACGCTACAGGGAGTTAAAAACGAGTGACTTTTCAGCAACGTTTATACTGGGAGTCAATGAGGCCGCTCACCTGTGCTCTCCTCACTTTGAGGCTTGTCATTCAAAAACCGTAAATCCTATCGTTTAGGTAGACACATTGTGTGAATCAGGACAAGTTTTCCTACTACTTTTGAGAAAATCATGTCTGTAGAGTGAAATTTGTGGCTGAAAACAGAGTTTAAGCGAGAAAGTTTGACTTTTTTTTAGAACCTCTCTCCACTCTAACCTTAACGAGGTCCACTGGTGTGTAACGCAATAGACACCCATTCAAAAGCCGGATTTTCTCCCAGAAACCACATGGCGTTTGACCCGGGACTGATCCGAAAGTGTAGAACCTAGCAGAAAAGTTGAATGCCAGATCCACAGAGGAGAAGTTTTCCTACGTTTTAGAGTTTGAATCACGTCTCTAGGTTAAAGCATGCCAGAGCAGCGGATGTTTGAAAAACGTTGAAAAAGTGCTTTTTTTTCTGTTAATTCCATCGAAATGAATGGGGTTTTTTGAGACGATTTTTTCGCAACTACGTCGCGAAAAAATCGTATTCTGTAGACAAAAGTAATAGCATAGCGAGTCCGATCGAGACGCACGTTTTGATACATTGTTTGTCTGTGTGCGACGTACGGTTATTGTGTTACTCGAAATCGAAATTTGTGTAGGAAGAGTAACAAATATAACACTAGACCGGACAATTCCCCGGGGGAAATTGTGAGAGGATGCAGTGCGCGAAGCAATTCGCTCACGCATGTTCGCTGGCCGTGAATGTGTGACCCGCAATGTTGTTTCAATGCAATGATCGTGTGTGTGCTCGAGACAGCAGCCATCATGAAGAAGACCTATTCAAGAGTATGACCAAAGTGACTACAGGCGGAAATTAGCATGTACTGCTATAACCTGGGACAGACATCTGTCCTTAACACAAGGATAATGTTTAATTTGTGCACTGTCCCTTTTAAAAATAAAATAAACTCTAAACTCTAAGAAGAGTGTTTGTAGTTTGTATGTACGAACAGAAGTGTTCCTAATAAAGTGGGCGGCTAAGGTGAGGCTGACACACAAGGGCTGGAGTTTTCTACTGTTTTTTTTATGAAGGACCAGGCCTCGAACAATGACAAATAACTCGACAACGGAAGCAGCTATTCACAAAATTCTTTCACAGTGAGCGCTAGAAGGGTCTCCTGAATAAAATGATGTATTTTTTTGTTTGTATTGTTAAAAATGAGGACGCTACAGGGAGTTAAAAACGAGTGACTTTTCAGCAACGTTTATACTGGGAGTCAATGAGGCCGCTCACCTGTGCTCTCCTCACTTTGAGGCTTGTCATTCGAAAACCGTAAATCCTATCGTTTAGGTAGACACATTGTGTGAATCAGGACAAGTTTTCCTACTACTTTTGAGAAAATCATGTCTGTAGAGTGAAATTTGTGGCTGAAAACACGGTTTAAGCGAGAAAGTTTGAGCTTTTTTTTGAAGCCGCCTACACTCTAAGATTAACGACCATCACTGGTGTGTAACGCAATAGACACCCATTCAAAAGCCGGATTTTCTC
Source organism: Neoarius graeffei (assembly GCF_027579695.1). Classification (NCBI taxonomy): domain Eukaryota; kingdom Metazoa; phylum Chordata; class Actinopteri; order Siluriformes; family Ariidae; genus Neoarius; species Neoarius graeffei. The sequence goes on along the minus strand of NC_083590.1, from coordinate 45,750,363 downwards.
CCAGAACTCACATCGTGTTTGAGCCGGGCCTGATCCGAAAGTGTAGAACCTTGCAGAAAAGTTGAATGCCAGATCCACAGAGGAGAAGTTTTCCTACGTTTTAGAGTTTGAATCACGTCTCTAGGTTAAAGCATGCCAGAGCAGCGGATGTTTGAAAAACGTTGAAAAAGTGCTTTTTTTCAAATTAATTCCATAGAAATGAATGGGGTTTTTTGGACGATTTTTTCGCGACTACGTCGCGAAAAAATCGTAAACTGTAGAGAAAAGTAATAGCATAGCGAGTCCGATCGAGCCGCACGTTTTGATATATTGTTTGTCTGTGTGCGACGTACGGTTATTGAGTTAATCGAAATCGAAATTTGCGTAGGGAGAGTAACAAATATAACACTAGACCGGACAATTCCCCGGGGGAAATTGTGAGAGGATGCAGTGCGCGAAGCAATTCGCTCACGCACGTTCGCCGGCCGTGAACGTGTGACCCGCAATGATGTTTCAATGCAATGATTATGTGTGTGCTCGAGACAGCAGCCGTCATGAAGAAGAGCTATTCAACAGTACAACCAAAGTGACTACAGGCGGAAATTAGCATGTACTGCTATAACCTGGGACAGACATCTGTCCTTACCACAAGGATAATGTTTAATTTGTGCACTGTCCCTTTTAAAAATAAAATAAACTCTAAACTCTAAGAAGAGTGTTTGTAGTTTGTATGTACGAACAGAAGTGTTCCTAATAAAGTGGGCGGCTAAGGTGAGGCCTGTCGGCTGCCCTCCTCTCAGTTTCTCAGAGCAGCGGATGTTTGAAAAAGTGCTTTTTTTTCCAATTAATTCCATAGAAATGAATGGGGTTTTTTTTGGGACAAGTGTGACTACTACTTTTGAGAAAATTATGTCTGTAGTGTGAAATTTGTGGCTGAAAACAGTTTAAGTTTGAAATTTTGAGCATGATTTGTGTTTGTGCTTGAGACAGCTTTTCCCTCTGCCCCGTCACTGGCCCCAATTGGCATGGTGACGGGCCTGAACAGGAGAGTTAAGAAACACACACAAGATTATGTCAGGTGTCTACTGTGTTTTGCAAAGAGTAGGCCTCGAACAATCACAAATAACTCGACAACGAAAGCAGCTATTCACAAAATTCTTTCACAGTGAGCGCTAGAAGGGTCTCCTGAATAAAATGATGTATTTTTTGGTTTGTATTGTTAAAAATGAGGACGCTACAGGGAGTTAAAAACGAGTGACTTTTCAGCAACGTTTATACTGGGAGTCAATGAGGCCGCTCACCTGTGCTCTCCTCACTTTGAGGCTTGTCATTCAAAAACCGTAAATCCTATCGTTTAGGTAGACACATTGTGTGAATCAGGACAATTTTTCCTACTACTTTTGAGAAAATCATGTCTGTAGAGTGAAATTTGTGGCTGAAAACAGAGTTTAAGCGAGAAAGTTTGACCTTTTTTTTGAACCTCTCTCCACTCTGACCTTAACGAGGTCCACTGGTGTGTAACGCAATAGACACCCATTCAAAAGCCGGATTTTCTCCCAGAAACCACATGGCGTTTGACCCGGGACTGATCCGAAAGTGTAGAACCTAGCAGAAAAGTTGAATGCCAGATCCACAGAGGAGAAGTTTTCCTACGTTTTAGAGTTTGAATCACGTCTCTAGGTGAAAGCATGCCAGAGCAGCGGACGTTTGAAAAACGTTGAAAAAGTGCTTTTTTTTCAATTAATTCCATAGAAATGAATGGGGTTTTTTTGGACGATTTTTTCGCGACTACGTCGCGAAAAAATCGTAATCTATAGAGAAAAGTAATAGCATAGCGAGTCCGATCGATCCGCACGTTTTGATATATTGTTTGTCTGTGTGCGACGTACGGTTATTGAGTTATTCGAAATCAAAATTTGCGTAGGAATAATAAGAAGAAGAAGAAGAAGAAATACGTAGAAGAACAATAGTTGCAGTGCTTTGCACTGCAACCTATGGGCTCCCCTAGGGGAGCCCATAGGTTGCTGTGCTGCAGCACTGCATCCTAACTAGACCGGACAATTCCCCGGGGGAAATTGTGAGAGGATGCAGTGCGCGAAGCAATTCGGTCACGCATGTTCGCTGGCCGTGAACGTGTGACCCGCAATGATGTTTCAATGCAATGATTGTGTGTGTGCTCGAGACAGCAGCCATCATGAAGAAGAGCTATTCAAGAGCATGAACAAAGTGACTACAGGCGGAAATTAGCATGTACTGCTATAACCTGGGACAGACATCTGTCCTTACCACAAGGATAATGTTTAATTTGTGCACTGTCCCTTTTAAAAATAAAATAAACTCTGAACTCTAAGAAGAGTGTTTGCAGTTTGTATGTACGAACAGAAGTGTTCCTAATAAAGTGGGCGCCTAAGGTGAAGTGTCATGCCGACCGAGGCTGTTTTTTTTTTTTGGAGTTTTGTGCTGTTTTATATGAATGACCAGGCCTCGAACAATGACAAATAACTCGACAACGGAAGCAGCTATTCACCAAATTCTTTCACAGTGAGCGCTAGAAGGGTCTCCTGAATAAAATGATGTATTTGTTTCTCTGTAGTATTAAAAATGACGACACTAGAGCAAGTTAAATATGAGTGACTTTTCTGTCCCGTTTATAATAGGTGTCAATGAAGCCTCTCGTCTGCCCTCTTCTCAGTTTGAGGCTTCTCATTCAAAAACCGTAAATCCTATCGTTTAGGTAGACACATTGTGTGAATCAGGACAAGTTTTCCTACTACTTTTGAGAAAATCATGTATGTAGAGTGAAATTTGTGGCTGAAAACAGTTTAAGCGAGAAAGTTTGAGCTTTTTTTTGAAGCCGCCTACACTCTGAGTTAACGAGGCGCACTAGTGTGTAACGCAATAGACACCCATTCAAAAGCCGGATTTTCTATCAGAACCCACATGGCGTTTGACCCGGGACTGATCCGAAAGTGTAGAACCTAGCAGAAAAGTTGAATGCCAGATCCACAGAGGAGAAGTTTTCCTACGTTTTAGAGTTTGAATCACGTCTCTAGGTGAAAGCATGCCAGAGCAGTGGACGTTTGAAAAACGTTGAAAAAGTGCTTTTTTTTCAATTAATTCCATAGAAATGAATGGGGATTTTTTTGGACGATTTTTTCGCGACTACGTCGCGAAAAAATGGTATTCTGTAGAGAAAAGGAATAGCATAGCGAGTCCAATCGAGCCGCACGTTTTGATATATTGTTTGTCTGTGTGCAACGAACGGTTATTGAGTTAATCGAAATCGAAATTTGCGTAGGATGAGTAACAAATATAACACTAGACCGGACAATTCCCCGGGGGAAATTGTGAGAGGATGCAGTGCGCGAAGCAATTCGGTCATGCATGTTTGCCGGCCGTGAATGTGTGACCAGCAATGATGTTTCAATGCAATGATCGTGTGTGTGCTTGAGACAGCAGCCGTCATGAAGGAGACCTATTCAAGAGCATGAACAAAGTGACTACAGGCGGAAATTAGCATGTACTGCTATAACCTGGGACAGACATCTGTCCTTACCACAAGGATAATGTTTAATTTGTGCACTGTCCCTTTTAAAAATAAAATAAACTCTAAACACTAAGAAGAGTGTTTGTAGTTTGTATGTACGAACAGAAGTGTTCCTAATAAAGTGGGCGGCTAAGGTGAGGCCTGTCGGCTGCCCTCTTCTCAGTTTCTCAGAGCAGCGGATGTTTGAAAAAGTGCTTTTTTTTCCAATTAATTCCATAGAAATTAATGGGTTTTTTTTGGGACAAGTGTGACTACTACTTCTGAGAAAATTATGTCTGTAGTGTGAAATTTGTGGCTGAAAACAGTTTAAGTTTGAAATTTTGAGCATGTAAGTGTAGAACCTAGCAGAAAAGTTGAATGACAGATCCACAGAGGAGAAGTTTTCCTACGTTTTAGAGTTTGAATCACGTCTCTAGGTGAAAGCATGCCAGAGCAGCAGACGTTTGAAAAACGTTGAAAAAGTGCTTTTTTTCAATTAATTCCATAGAAATGAATGGGGTTTTTTTGTGACGATTTTTTTTTTTATAACCTGGGACAGACATCTGATCTTAACACAAGGATAATGTTTAATTTGTGCACTGTCCCTTTTAAAAATAAAATAAACTCTAAACTCTAAGAAGAGTGTTTGTAGTTTGTATGTACGAACAGAAGTGTTCCTAATAAAGTGGGCGGCTAAGGTGAGGCTGCCACACAAGGGCTGGAGTTTTCTACTGTTTTTTTATGAAGGACCAGGCCTCGAACAATGACAAATAACTCGACAACGGAAGCAGCTATTCACAAAATTCTTTCACAGTGAGCGCTAGAAGGGTCTCCTGAATAAAATGATGTATTTTTTTGTTTGTATTGTTAAAAATGAGGACGCTACAGGGAGTTAAAAACGAGTGACTTTTCAGCAACGTTTATACTGGGAGTCAATGAGGCCGCTCACCTGTGCTCTCCTCACTTTGAGGCTTGTCATTCAAAAACCGTAAATCCTATCGTTTAGGTAGACACATTGTGTGAATCAGGACAAGTTTTCCTACTACTTTTGAGAAAATCATGTCTGTAGAGTGAAATTTGTGGCTGAAAACGGAGTTTAAGCGAGAAAGTTTGACCTTTTTTTTGAAGCCGCCTACACTCTAAGTTTAACGACCCTCACTGGTGTGTAACGCAATAGACACCCATTCAAAAGCCGGATTTTCTCCCAGAAACCACATGGCGTTTGAACCGGGCCTGATCCGAAAGTGTAAAACCTAGCAGAAAAGTTGAATGCCAGATCCACAGAGGAGAAGTTTTCCTACGTTTTAGAGTTTGAATCATGTCTCTAGGTGAAAGCATGCCAGAGCAGTGGATGTTTGAAAAACATTGAAAAAGTGCTTTTTTTTCAATTAATTCCATAGAAATGAATGGGGTTTTTTGGGGCGATTTTTTCGCGACTACGTCGCGAAAAAATCGTATTCTACAGAGAAAAGTAATAGCATAGCGAGTCCGATCGAGCCGCACGTTTTGATATATTGTTTGTCTGTGTGCGACGTACGGTTATTGAGTTATTCGAAATCAAAATTTGCGTAGGAATAATAATAAGAAGAAGAAGAAGAAGAAAAATACGTAGAAGAACAATAGTTGCAGTGCTTTGCACTGCAACCTATGGGCTCCCCTAGGGGAGCCCATAGGTTGCTGTGCTGCAGCACTGCATCCTAACTAGACCGGACAATTCCCCGGGGGAAATTGTGAGAGGATGCAGTGCGCGAAGCAATTCGCTCACGCATGTTCGCTGGCCGTGAATGTGTGACCCGCAATGATGTTTCAATGCAATGATCGTGTGTGTGCTCGAGACAGCAGCCATCATGAAGAAGACCTATTCAAGAGTATGACCAAAGTGACTACAGGCGGAAATTAGCATGTACTGCTATAACCTGGGACAGACATCTGTCCTTAACACAAGGATAATGTTTAATTTGTGCACTGTCCCTTTTAAAAATAAAATAAACTCTAAACTCTAAGAAGAGTGTTTGTAGTTTGTATGTACGAACAGAAGTGTTCCTAATAAAGTGGGCGGCTAAGGTGAGGCTGACACACAAGGGCTGGAGTTTTCTACTGTTTTTTTTATGAAGGACCAGGCCTCGAACAATGACAAATAACTCGACAACGGAAGCAGCTATTCACAAAATTCTTTCACACTGAGCGCTAGAAGGGTCTCCTGAATAAAATGATGTATTTTTTTGTTTGTACTCTTTAAAATAACGACACTAGACCGATTTAAAAACGAGTGACTTTTCACTCACGTTTATAATGTGTGTCAATGAGCTAAGACACACAAGGTCTTGAATATTGTGCTGTGTTTTACTACGGACCAGACCTCGAACAATGACAAATAACTCGACAACGGAAGCAGCTATTCACAAAATTCTTTCACAGTGAGCGCTAGAAGGGTCTCCTGAATAAAATTATGTATTTTTTTGTTTGTACTCTTAAAAATAACGACACTAGAGCGATTTAAAAACGAGTGACTTTTCTCTCAAGTTTACAATGGGTTTCAATGAAGCCTGTCAGCTGCCCTGTCCTCAGTTTGACGCTTGTCATTCAAAAACCGTAAATCCTATCGTTTAGGTAGACACATTGTGTGAATCAGGACAAGTTTTCCTACTACTTTTGAGAAAATCATGTCTGTAGAGTGAAATTTGTGGATGAAAACACAGTTTAAGCGAGAAAGTTTGACCTTTTTTTTGAACCTCTCTCCACTCTGACCTTAACGAGGTCCACTGGTGTGTAACGCAATAGACACCCATTCAAAAGCCGGATTTTTTCCCAGAAACCACATGGCGTTTGACCCGGGACTGATCCGAAAGTGTAGAACCTAGCAGAAAAGTTGAATGCCAGATCCACAGAGGAGAAGTTTTCCTACGTTTTAGAGTTTGAATCATGCCTCTAGGTGAAAGCATGCCAGAGCAGCGGATGTTTGAAAAACGTTGGAAAAGTGCTTTTTTTTCAATTAATTCCATCGAAATGAATGGGGTTTTTTGAGACGATTTTTTCGCGACTACGTCGCGAAAAAATCGTATTCTGTAGAGAAAAGTAATAGCATAGCGAGTCCAATCAAGCCGCACGTTTTGATATATTGTTTGTCTGTGTGCGACGTACGGTTGTGTGACCTGCTATGAAGCTACAATGCCATGATTCATGTGTGTGCTTGAGACAGCCGGCCCCTCCCCTCTGTGCTCGCTTACTGAAGCCAGTCGGCATGGTAAAGGGCCTGAGCAGGTTAAAAAACACACACAAGAGTTTGTCAGGTGTCTGCTGAATTTTGCTAAGGGACAGGCCTCGAACAATGACAAATAACTCGACAACGGAAGCAGCTATTCACAAAATTCTTTCACAGTGAGCGCTAGAAGGGTTTCCTGAATAAAATGATGTATTTTTTTGTTTGTATTGTTAAAAATGAGGACGCTACAGGGAGTTAAAAACGAGTGACTTTTCAGCAACGTTTATACTGGGAGTCAATGAGGCCGCTCACCTGTGCTCTCCTCACTTTGAGGCTTGTCATTCAAAAACCGTAAATCCTATCGTTTAGGTAGACACATTGTGTGAATCAGGACAAGTTTTCCTACTACTTTTGAGAAAATCATGTCTGTAGAGTGAAATTTGTGGCTGAAAACAGAGTTTAAGCGAGAAAGTTTGACCTTTTTTTTCAAACTGTCTACACTCTAAGATAATGACCTTCACTGGTGTGTAACGCAATAGACACCCATTCAAAAGCCGGATTTTCTCCCAGAAACCACATGGCGGTTGAGCCGGGACTGATCCGAAAGTGTAGAACCTAGCAGAAAAGTTTAATGCCAGATCCACAGAGGAGAAGTTTTCCTACGTTTTAGAGTTTGAATCACGTCTCTAGGTGAAAGCATGCCAGAGCAGCGGATGTTTGAAAAACGTTGAAAAAGTGCTTTTTTTTCAATTAATTCCATAGAAATGAATGGGGTTTTTTTGGGCGATTTTTTCGCGACTACGTCGCGAAAAAATCGCAATCTATAGAGAAAAGTAATAGCATAGCGAGTCCGATCGAGCCGCACGTTTTGATATATTGTTTGTCTGTGTGCGACGTACGGTTATTGAGTTATTCGAAATCAAAATTTGCGTAGGAATAATAAAAATAAAAACTAGACCGGACAATTCCCCGGGGGAAATTGTGAGAGGATGCAGTGCGCGAAGCAATTCGGTCACGCATGTTCGCTGGCCGTGAATGTGTGACCCGCAATGATGTTTCAATGCAATGATCGTGTGTGTGCTTGAGACAGCAGCCGTCATGAAGAAGAGCTATTCAAGACTATAACCAAAGTGACTACAGGCGGAAATTAGCATGTACTGCTATAACCTGGGACAGACATCTGTCCTTACCACAAGGATAATGTTTAATTTGTGCACTGTCCCTTTTAAAAATAAAATAAACTCTAAACTCTAAGAAGAGTGTTTGTAGGTTGTATGTACGAACAGAAGTGTTCCTAATAAAGTGGGCGGCTAAGGTGAGGCTAAGACACACAAGGGCTGGAGTTTTCTACTGTTTTTTTTATGAAGGACCAGGCCTCGAACAATGACAAATAACTCGACAACGGAAGCAGCTATTCACAAAATTCTTTCACACTGAGCGCTAGAAGGGTCTCCTGAATAGACTGATGTAATTTTTTTGTCTGTATTGTTAAAAATGAGGACGCTACAGGGAGTTAAAAACGAGTGACTTTTCAGCAACGTTTATAATGGGAGTCAATGAGGCCGCTCACCTGTGCTCTCCTCACTTTGAGGCTTGTCATTCAAAAACCGTAAATCCTATCGTTTAGGTAGACACATTGTGTGAATCAGGACAAGTTTTCCTACTACTTTTGAGAAAATCATGTCTGTAGAGTGAAATTTGTGGCTGAAAACAGAGTTTAAGCGAGAAAGTTTGACCTTTTTTTTGAACCTCTCTCCACTCTGACCGTAACGAGGTCCACTGGTGTGTAACGCAATAGACACCCATTCAAATGCCGGATTTTCTCCCAGAAACCACATGGCGTTTGACCCGGGACTGATCCGAAAGTGTAGAACCTAGCAGAAAAGTTGAATGCCAGATCCACAGAGGAGAAGTTTTCCTACGTTTTAGAGTTTGAATCACGTCTCTAGGTGAAAGCATGCCAGAGCAGCGGATGTTTGAAAAACGTTGAAAAAGTGCTTTTTTTTCAATTAATTCCATAGAAATGAATGGGGTTTTTTTGGACGATTTTTTCGCGACTATGTCGCGAAAAAATCGTATTCTATAGAGAAAAGTAATAGCATAGCGAGTCCGATCGAGCCGCACGTTTTGATACATTGTTTGTCTGTGTGCGACGTACGGTTATTGTGTTACTCGAAATCAAAATTTGTGTAGGAAGAGTAACAAATATAACACTAGACCGGACAATTCCCCGGGGGAAATTGTGAGAGGATGCAGTGCGCGAAGCAATTCGCTCACGCATGTTCGCTGGCCGTGAATGTGTGACCCGCAATGATGTTTCAATGCAATGATCGTGTGTGTGCTCGAGACAGCAGCCATCATGAAGAAGACCTATTCAAGAGTATGACCAAAGTGACTACAGGCGGAAATTAGCATGTACTGCTATAACCTGGGACAGACATCTGTCCTTAACACAAGGATAATGTTTAATTTGTGCACTGTCCCTTTTAAAAATAAAATAAACTCTAAACTCTAAGAAGAGTGTTTGTAGTTTGTATGTACGAACAGAAGTGTTCCTAATAAAGTGGGCGGCTAAGGTGAGGCAAAGACACACAAGGACTGGAGTTTTCTACTGTTTTTTTTATGAAGGACCAGACCTCGAACAATGACAAATAACTCGACAACGGAAGCAGCTATTCACAAAATTCTTTCACAGTGAGCGCTAGAAGGGTCTCCTGAATAAAATGATGTATTTTTTTGTTTGTACTCTTTAAAATAACGACACTAGAGCGATTTAAAAACGAGTGACTTTTCTATCCCGTTTATAATGTGTGTCAATGAGCAAAGACACACAAGGTCTTGAATATTGTGCTGTGTTTTACTACGGACCAGACCTCGAACAATGACAAATAACTCGACAACGGAAGCAGCTATTCACAAAATTCTTTCACATTGAGCGCTAGAAGGGTCTCCTGAATAAAATTATGTATTTTTTTTGTTTGTACTCTTAAAAATAATGACACTAGAGCGATTTAAAAACGAGTGACTTTTCTCTCACGTTTACAATGGGTTTCAATGAAGCCTGTCAGCTGCCCTGTCCTCAGTTTGACGCTTGTCATTCAAAAACCGTAAATCCTATCGTTTAGGTAGACACATTGTGTGAATCAGGACAAGTTTTCCTACTACTTTTGAGAAAATCAAGTCTGTAGAGTGAAATTTGTGGCTGAAAACAGAGTTTAAGCGAGAAAGTTTGACCTTTTTTTTTAACCTCTCTCCACTCTGAGCATAACGAGGTCCACTGGTGTGTAACGCAATAGACACCCATAAAAAGCCGGATTTTCTCCCGGAACCAACATGGCGTTTGAACCGGGCCTGATCCGAAAGTGTAGAACCTAGCAGAAAAGTTGAAGGCCAGATCCACAGAGGAGAAGTTTTCCTACGTTTTAGAGTTTGAATCACGTCTCTAGGTGAAAGCATGCCAGAGCAGCGGATGTTTGAAAAACGTTGAAAAAGTGCTTTTTTTTCAATTAATTCCATAGAAATTAATGGGGTTTTTTTGGACGATTTTTTCGCGACTACGTCGCGAAAAAATCGTATTCTATAGAGAAAAGTAATAGCATAGCGAGTCCGATCGAGCCGCACGTTTTGATACATTGTTTGTCTGTGTGCGACGTACGGTTATTGTGTTACTCGAAATCAAAATTTGTGTAGGAAGAGTAACAAATATAACACTAGACCGGACAATTCCCCGGGGGAAATTGTGAGAGGATGCAGTGCGCGAAGCAATTCGGTCACGCATGTTTGCTGGCCGTGAACGTGTGACCCGCAATGATGTTTCAATGCAATGATTATGTGTGTGCTTGAGACAGCAGCCGTCATGAAGAAGAGCTATTCAAGAGTATGACCAAAGTGACTACAGGCGGAAATTAGCATGTACTGCTATAACCTGGGACAGACATCTGTCCTTACCACAAGGATAATGTTTAATTTGTGCACTGTCCCTTTTAAAAATAAAATAAACTCTAAACTCTAAGAAGAGTGTTTGTAGTTTGTATGTACGAACAGAAGTGTTCCTAATAAAGTGGGCGGCTAAGGTGAGGCCTGTCGGCTGCCCTCTTCTCAGTTTCTCAGAGCAGCGGATGTTTGAAAAAGTGCTTTTTTTTCCAATTAATTCCATAGAAATTAATGGGGTTTTTTTGGGACAAGTGTGACTACTACTTTTGAGAAAATTATGTCTGTAGTGTGAAATTTGTGGCTGAAAACAGTTTAAGTTTGAAATTTTGAGCATGTAAGTGTAGAACCTAGCAGAAAAGTTTAATGCCAGATCCACAGAGGAGAAGATTTCCTACGTTTTAGAGTTTGAATCATGTCTCTAGGTGAAAGCATGCCAGAGCAGCGGATGTTTGAAAAACGTTGAAAAAGTGCTTTTTTTTCAATTAATTCCATAGAAATGAATGGGGTTTTTTGAGACGATTTTTTCGCGACAACGTCGCGAAAAAATCGTATTCTGCAGAGAAAAGTAATAGCATAGCGAGTCCGATCGAGCCGCACGTTTTGATATATTGTTTGTCTGTGTGCGACGTACGGTTATTGAGTTACTCGAAATCAAAATTTGCGTAGGAAGAGTAACAAATATAACACTAGACCGGACAATTCCCCGGGGGAAATTGTGAGAGGATGCAGTGCGCGAAGCAATTCGCTCACGCATGTTCGCTGGCCGTGAACGTGTGACCCGGAATGATGTTTCACTGCAATGATTGTGTGTGTGCTCGAGACAGCAGCCGTCATGAAGAAGAGCTATTCAACAGTATAAACAAAGTGACTACAGGCAGAAATTAGCATGTACTGCTTTAACCTGGGACAGACATCTGTCCTTACCACAAGGATAATGTTTAATTTGTGCACTGTCCCTTTTAAAAATAAAATAAACTCTAAGAAGAGTGTTTGTAGTTTGTATGTACGAACAGAAGTGTTCCTAATAAAGTGGGCGGCTAAGAACCTAGCAGAAAAGTTGAATGCCAGATCCACAGAGGAGAAGTTTTCCTACGTCTTTTGAGAAAATCATGTCTGTAGAGTGAAATTTGTGGCTGAAAACAGAGTTTAAGCGAGAAAGTTTGACCTTTTTTTTGAACCTCTCTCCACTCTGACCTTAACGAGTTCCACTGGTGTGTAACGCAATAGACACCCATAAAAAGCCGGATTTTCTCCCGGAACCAACATGGCGTTTGAGCCGGGACTGATCCGAAAGTGTAGAACCTAGCAGAAAAGTTGGAGGCCAGATCCACAGAGGAGAAGTTTTCCTACGTTTTAGAGTTTGAATCACGTCTCTAGGTGAAAGCATGCCAGAGCAGCGGATGTTTGAAAAACGTTGAAAAAGTGCTTTTTTTTTCAATTAATTCCATAGAAATGAATGGGTTTTTTTTGGACGATTTTTTCGCGACTACGTCGCGAAAAAATCGTATTCTATAGAGAAAAGTAATATCATAGCGAGTCCGATCGAGCCGCACGTTTTGATACATTGTTTGTCTGTGTGCGACGTACGGTTATTGTGTTACTCGAAATCAAAATTTGTGTAGGAAGAGTAACAAATATAACACTAGACTGGACAATTCCCCGGGGGAAATTGTGAGAGGATGCAGTGCGCGAAGCAATTCGCTCACGCATGTTCGCTGGCCGTGAATGTGTGACCCGCAATGATGTTTCAATGCAATGATTGTGTGTGTGCTCGAGACAGCAGCCATCATGAAGAAGAGCTATTCAAGAGCATGAACAAAGTGACTACAGGCGGAAATTAGCATGTACTGCTATAACCTGGGACAGACATCTGTCCTTACCACAAGGATAATGTTTAATTTGTGCACTGTCCCTTTTAAAAATAAAATAAACTCTAAACACTAAGAAGAGTGTTTGTAGTTTGTATGTACGAACAGAAGTGTTCCTAATAAAGTGGGCGGCTAAGGTGAGGCTGACACACAAGGGCTGGAGTTTTCTACTGTTTTTTTATGAAGGACCAGGCCTCGAACAATAACAAATAACTCGACAACGGAAGCAGCTATTCACAAAATTCTTTCACAGTGAGCGCTAGAAGGGTCTCCTGAATAAAATGATGTATTTTTTTGTTTGTACTCTTAAAAATAACGACAATAGAGCGATTTAAATATGAGTGACTTTTCTCTCATGTTTACAATGGGTTTCAATGAAGCCTGTCAGCTGCCCTGTCCTCAGTTTGACGCTTGTCATTCAAAAACCGTAAATCCTATCGTTTAGGTAGACACATTGTGTGAATCAGGACAAGTTTTCCTACAAGGATAATGTTTAATTTGTGCACTGTCCCTTTTAAAAATAAAATAAACTCTAAACTCTAAGAAGAGTGTTTGTAGTTTGTATGTACGAACAGAAGTGTTCCTAATAAAGTGGGCGGCTAAGGTGAGGCTGACACACAAGGGCTGGAGTTTTCTACTGTTTTTTTTATGAAGGACCAGGCCTCGAACAATGACAAATAACTCGACAACGGAAGCAGCTATTCACAAAATTCTTTCACAGTGAGCGCTAGAAGGGTCTCCTGAATAAAATGATGTATTTTTTTGTTTGTATTTTTAAAAATGACGACGCTACAGGGAGTTAAAAACGAGTGACTTTTCAGCAACGTTTATACTGGGAGTCAATGAGGCCGCTCACCTGTGCTCTCCTCACTTTGAGGCTTGTCATTCAAAAACCGTAAATCCTATCGTGTAGGTAGACACATTGTGTGAATCAGGACAAGTTTTCCTACTACTTTTGAGAAAATCATGTCTGTAGAGTGAAATTTGTGGCTGAAAACACGGTTTAAGCGAGAAAGTTTGAGCTTTTTTTTGAAGCCGCCTACACTCTAAGCTTAAAGACCCTCACTGGTGTGTAACGCAATAGACACCCATTCAAAAGCCGGATTTTCTCCCAGAAACCACATGGCGTTTGAACCGGGACTGATCCGAAAGTGTAAAACCTAGCAGAAAAGTTGAATGCCAGATCCACAGAGGAGAAGTTTTCCTACGTTTTAGAGTTTGAATCATGTCTCTAGGTGAAAGCATGCCAGAGCAACGGATGTTTGAAAAACGTTGAAAAAGTGCTTTTTTTTCAATTAATTCCATAGAAATGAATGGGGTTTTTTGGGGCGATTTTTTCACGACTACGTCGCGAAAAAATCGTATTCTATAGAGAAAAGTAATGTACTGTTTGCTTGCATGTACTGCTATAACCTGGGACAGACATCTGTCCTTAACACAAGGATAATGTTTAATTTGTGCACTGTCCCTTTTAAAAATAAAATAAACTCTAAACTCTAAGAAGAGTGTTTGTAGTTTGTATGTACGAACAGAAGTGTTCCTAATAAAGTGGGCGGCTAAGGTGAGGCTGACACACAAGGGCTGGAGTTTTCTACTGTTTTTTTTATGAAGGACCAGGCCTCGAACAATGACAAATAACTCGACAACGGAAGCAGCTATTCACAAAATTCTTTCACAGTGAGCGCTAGAAGGGTCTCCTGAATAAAATGATGTATTTTTTTGTTTGTATTGTTAAAAATGAGGACGCTACAGGGAGTTAAAAACGAGTGACTTTTCTATCCCGTTTATAATGCATGTCAATGAGCTAACACACACAAGGTCTTGAATTTTGTGCTGTTTTTTACTACGGACCAGACCTCAAACAATGACAAATAACTCGACAACGAAAGCAGCTATTCACAAAATTCTTTCACAGTGAGCGCTAGAAGGGTCTCCTGAATAAAATGATGTATTTTTTTGTTTGTATTGTTAAAAATGAGGACGCTACAGGGAGTTAAAAACGAGTGACTTTTCAGCAACGTTTATACTGGGAGTCAATGAGGCCGCTCACCTGTGCTCTCCTCACTTTGAGGCTTGTCATTCAAAAACCGTAAATCCTACCGTTTAGGTAGACACATTGTGTGAATCAGGACAAGTTTTCCTACTACTTTTGAGAAAATCATGTCTGTAGAGTGAAATTTGTGGATGAAAACACGGTTTAAGCGAGAAAGTTTGAGCTTTTTTTTGAAGCCGCCTACACTCTAAGTTAACGACCCTCACTGGTGTGTAACGCAATAGACACCCATTCAAAAGCCGGATTTTCTCCCAGAAACCACATGGCGTTTGAACCGGGCCTGATCCGAAAGTGTAAAACCTAGCAGAAAAGTTGAATGCCAGATCCACAGAGGAGAAGTTTTCCTACGTTTTAGAGTTTGAATCATGTCTCTAGGTGAAAGCATGCCAGAGCAGTGGATGTTTGAAAAACATTGAAAAAGTGCTTTTTTTTCAATTAATTCCATAGAAATGAATGGGGTTTTTTGGGGCGATTTTTTCGCGACTACGTCGCGAAAAAATCGTATTCTATAGAGAAAAGTAATAGCATAGCGAGTCCGATCGAGCCGCACGTTTTGATATATTGTTTGTCTGTGTGCGACGTACGGTTATTGAGTTATTCGAAATCAAAATTTGCGTAGGAGGAAGAAGAAGAAGAAGAAGAAGAAATACGTAGAAGAACAATAGTTGCAGTGCTTTGCACTGCAACCTATGGGCTCCCCTAGGGGAGCCCATAGGTTGCTGTGCTGCAGCACTGCATCCTAACTAGACCGGACAATTCCCCGGGGGAAATTGTGAGAGGATGCAGTGCGCGAAGCAATTCGCTCACGCATGTTCGCTGGCCGTGAATGTGTGACCCGCAATGATGTTTCAATGCAATGATCGTGTGTGTGCTCGAGACAGCAGCCATCATGAAGAAGACCTATTCAAGAGCATGACCAAAGTGACTACAGGCGGAAATTAGCATGTACTGCTATAACCTGGGACAGACATCTGTCCTTAACACAAGGATAATGTTTAATTTGTGCACTGTCCCTTTTAAAAATAAAATAAACTCTAAACTCTAAGAAGAGTGTTTGAAGTTTGTATGTACGAACAGAAGTGTTCCTAATAAAGTGGGCGGCTAAGGTGAGGCTGACACACAAGGGCTGGAGTTTTCTACTGTTTTTTTTATGAAGGACCAGGCCTCGAACAATGACAAATAACTCGACAACGGAAGCAGCTATTCACAAAATTCTTTCACAGTGAGCGCTAGAAGGGTCTCCTGAATAAAATGATGTATTTTTTTGTTTGTATTGTTAAAAATGAGGACGCTACAGGGAGTTAAAAACGAGTGACTTTTCAGCAACGTTTATACTGGGACTCAATGAGGCCGCTCACCTGTGCTCTCCTCACTTTGAGGCTTGTCATTCAAAAACCGTAAATCCTATCGTTTAGGTAGACACATTGTGTGATTCAGGACAAGTTTTCCTACTACTTTTGAGAAAATCATGTCTGTAGAGTGAAATTTGTGGCTGAAAACACGGTTTAAAAATAAAATAAACTCTAAACTCTAAGAAGAGTGTTTGAAGTTTGTATGTACGAACAGAAGTGTTCCTAATAAAGTGGGCGGCTAAGGTGAGGCTGACACACAAGGGCTGGAGTTTTCTACTGTTTTTTTTATGAAGGACCAGGCCTCGAACAATGACAAATAACTCGACAACGGAAGCAGCTATTCACAAAATTCTTTCACAGTGAGCGCTAGAAGGGTCTCCTGAATAAAATGATGTATTTTTTTGTTTGTATTGTTAAAAATGAGGACGCTACAGGGAGTTAAAAACGAGTGACTTTTCAGCAACGTTTATACTGGGAGTCAATGAGGCTGCTCACCTGTGCTCTCCTCACTTTGAGGCTTGTCATTCAAAAACCGTAAATCCTATCGTTTAGGTAGACACATTGTGTGAATCAGGACAAGTTTTCCTACTACTTTTGAGAAAATCATGTCTGTAGAGTGAAATTTGTGGCTGAAAACGGAGTTTAAGCGAGAAAGTTTGACCTTTTTTTTGAAGCCGCCTACACTCTAAGTTTAACGACCCTCACTGGTGTGTAACGCAATAGACACCCATTCAAAAGCCGGATTTTCTCCCAGAAACCACATGGCGTTTGAACCGGGCCTGATCCGAAAGTGTAAAACCTAGCAGAAAAGTTGAATGCCAGATCCACAGAGGAGAAGTTTTCCTACGTTTTAGAGTTTGAATCATGTCTCTAGGTGAAAGCATGCCAGAGCAACGGATGTTTGAAAAACGTTGAAAAAGTGCTTTTTTTTCAATTAATTCCATAGAAATGAATGGGGTTTTTTGGGGCGATTTTTTCACGACTACGTCGCGAAAAAATCGTATTCTATAGAGAAAAGTAATGTACTGTTTGTTTGCATGTACTGCTATAACCTGGGACAGACATCTGTCCTTAACACAAGGATAATGTTTAATTTGTGCACTGTCCCTTTTAAAAATAAAATAAACTCTAAACTCTAAGAAGAGTGTTTGTAGTTTGTATGTACGAACAGAAGTGTTCCTAATAAAGTGGGCGGCTAAGGTGAGGCTGACACATCAAGGGCTGGAGTTTTCTACTGTTTTTTTATGAAGGACCAGGCCTCGAACAATGACAAATAACTCGACAACGGAAGCAGCTATTCACAAAATTCTTTCACAGTGAGCGCTAGAAGGGTCTCCTGAATAAAATGATGTATTTTTTGGTTTGTATTGTTAAAAATGAGGACGCTACAGGGAGTTAAAAACGAGTGACTTTTCAGCAACATTTATACTGGGAGTCAATGAGGCTGCTCACCTGTGCTCTCCTCACTTTGAGGCTTGTCATTCAAAAACCGTAAATCCTACCGTTTAGGTAGACACATTGTGTGAATCAGGACAAGTTTTCCTACTACTTTTGAGAAAATAATGTCTGTAGAGTGAAATTTGTGGCTGAAAACGGAGTTTAAGCGAGAAAGTTTGACCTTTTTTTTGAAGCCGCCTACACTCTAAGTTTAACGACCCTCACTGGTGTGTAACGCAATAGACACCCATTCAAAAGCCGGATTTTCTCCCAGAAACCACATGGCGTTTGAACCGGGCCTGATCCGAAAGTGTAAAACCTAGCAGAAAAGTTGAATGCCAGATCCACAGAGGAGAAGTTTTCCTACGTTTTAGAGTTTGAATCATGTCTCTAGGTGAAAGCATGCCAGAGCAGTGGATGTTTGAAAAACATTGAAAAAGTGCTTTTTTTTCAATTAATTCCATAGAAATGAATGGGGTTTTTTGGGGCGATTTTTTCGCGACTACGTCGCGAAAAAATCGTATTCTATAGAGAAAAGTAATAGCATAGCGAGTCCGATCGAGCCGCACGTTTTGATATATTGTTTGTCTGTGTGCGACGTACGGTTATTGAGTTATTCGAAATCAAAATTTGCGTAGGAATAATAAGAAGAAGAAGAAATACGTAGAAGAACAATAGTTGCAGTGCTTTGCACTGCAACCTATGGGCTCCCCTAGGGGAGCCCATAGGTTGCTGTGCTGCAGCACTGCATCCTAACTAGACCGGACAATTCCCCGGGGGAAATTGTGAGAGGATGCAGTGCGCGAAGCAATTCGCTCACGCATGTTCGCTGGCCGTGAACGTGTGACCCGCAATGATGTTTCAATGCAATGATCGTGTGTGTGCTCGAGACAGCAGCCATCATGAAGAAGACCTATTCAAGAGTATGACCAAAGTGACTACAGGCGGAAATTAGCATGTACTGCTATAACCTGGGACAGACATCTGTCCTTAACACAAGGATAATGTTTAATTTGTGCACTGTCCCTTTTAAAAATAAAATAAACTCTAAACTCTAAGAAGAGTGTTTGTAGTTTGTATGTACGAACAGAAGTGTTCCTAATAAAGTGGGCGGCTAAGGTGAGGCTGACACACAAGGGCTGGAGTTTTCTACTGTTTTTTTTTATGAAGGACCAGGCCTCGAACAATGACAAATAACTCGACAACGGAAGCAGCTATTCACAAAATTCTTTCACAGTGAGCGCTAGATGGGTCTCCTGAATAAAATGATGTATTTTTTTGTTTGTATTGTTAAAAATGAGGACGCTACAGGGAGTTAAAAACGAGTGACTTTTCAGCAACGTTTATACTGGGAGTCAATGAGGCCGCTCACCTGTGCTCTCCTCACTTTGAGGCTTGTCATTCAAAAACCGTAAATCCTATCGTTTAGGTAGACACATTGTGTGAATCAGGACAAGTTTTCCTACTACTTTTGAGAAAATCATGTCTGTAGAGTGAAATTTGTGGCTGAAAACAGAGTTTAAGCGAGAAAGTTTGACTTTTTTTTAGAACCTCTCTCCACTCTAACCTTAACGAGGTCCACTGGTGTGTAACGCAATAGACACCCATTCAAAAGCCGGATTTTCTCCCAGAAACCACATGGCGTTTGACCCGGGACTGATCCGAAAGTGTAGAACCTAGCAGAAAAGTTGAATGCCAGATCCACAGAGGAGAAGTTTTCCTACGTTTTAGAGTTTGAATCACGTCTCTAGGTTAAAGCATGCCAGAGCAGCGGATGTTTGAAAAACGTTGAAAAAGTGCTTTTTTTTCTGTTAATTCCATCGAAATGAATGGGGTTTTTTGAGACGATTTTTTCGCAACTACGTCGCGAAAAAATCGTATTCTGTAGACAAAAGTAATAGCATAGCGAGTCCGATCGAGACGCACGTTTTGATACATTGTTTGTCTGTGTGCGACGTACGGTTATTGTGTTACTCGAAATCGAAATTTGTGTAGGAAGAGTAACAAATATAACACTAGACCGGACAATTCCCCGGGGGAAATTGTGAGAGGATGCAGTGCGCGAAGCAATTCGCTCACGCATGTTCGCTGGCCGTGAACGTGTGACCCGCAATGATGTTTCAATGCAATGATCGTGTGTGTGCTCGAGACAGCAGCCATCATGAAGAAGACCTATTCAAGAGTATGACCAAAGTGACTACAGGCGGAAATTAGCATGTACTGCTATAACCTGGGACAGACATCTGTCCTTACCACAAGGATAATGTTTAATTTGTGCACTGTCCCTTTTAAAAATAAAATAAACTCTAAACTCTAAGAAGAGTGTTTGTAGTTTGTATGTACGAACAGAAGTGTTCCTAATAAAGTGGGCGGCTAAGGTGAGGCTGACACACAAGGGCTGGAGTTTTCTACTGTTTTTTTTATGAAGGACCAGGCCTCGAACAATGACAAATAACTCGACAACGGAAGCAGCTATTCACAAAATTCTTTCACAGTGAGCGCTAGAAGGGTCTCCTGAATAAAATGATGTATTTTTTTGTTTGTATTGTTAAAAATGAGGACGCTACAGGGAGTTAAAAACGAGTGACTTTTCAGCAACGTTTATACTGGGAGTCAATGAGGCCGCTCACCTGTGCTCTCCTCACTTTGAGGCTTGTCATTCAAAAACCGTAAATCCTATCGTTTAGGTAGACACATTGTGTGAATCAGGACAAGTTTTCCTACTACTTTTGAGAAAATCATGTCTGTAGAGTGAAATTTGTGGCTGAAAACAGAGTTTAAGCGAGAAAGTTTGACCTTCTTTTTGAAGCCGCCTACACTCTGAGTTAACGAGGCGCACTGGTGTGTAACGCAATAGACACCCATTCAAAAGCCGGATTTTCTCCCAGAAACCACATGGCGTTTGACCCGGGACTGATCCGAAAGTGTAGAACCTAGCAGAAAAGTTGAATGCCAGATCCACAGAGGAGAAGTTTTCCTACGTTTTAGAGTTTGAATCACGTCTCTAGGTGAAAGCATGCCAGAGC
Organism: Neoarius graeffei; assembly: GCF_027579695.1. Taxonomy (NCBI): domain Eukaryota; kingdom Metazoa; phylum Chordata; class Actinopteri; order Siluriformes; family Ariidae; genus Neoarius; species Neoarius graeffei. The sequence goes on along the minus strand of NC_083590.1, from coordinate 45,729,987 downwards.
AGCGGATGTTTGAAAAACGTTGAAAAAGTGCTTTTTTTCAAATTAATTCCATAGAAATGAATGGGGTTTTTTTGGACAATTTTTTCGCGACTACGTCGCGAAAAAATCATTTTCTATAGAGAAAAGTAATAGCATAGCGAGTCCGATCGAGCCGCACGTTTTGATATATTGTTTGTCTGTGTGCAACGTACGGTTATTGAGTTAATCGAAATCGAAATTTGCGTAGGAAGAGTAACAAATATAACACTAGACCGGACAATTCCCCGGGGGAAATTGTGAGAGGATGCAGTGCGCGAAGCAATTCGCTCACGCATGTTCGCTGGCCGTGAACGTGTGACCCGCAATGATGTTTCAATGCAATGATCGTGTGTGTGCTCGAGACAGCAGCCATCATGAAGAAGACCTATTCAAGAGTATGACCAAAGTGACTACAGGCGGAAATTAGCATGTACTGCTATAACCTGGGACAGACATCTGTCCTTAACACAAGGATAATGTTTAATTTGTGCACTGTCCCTTTTAAAAATAAAATAAACTCTAAACTCTAAGAAGAGTGTTTGTAGTTTGTATGTACGAACAGAAGTGTTCCTAATAAAGTGGGCGGCTAAGGTGAGGCTGACACACAAGGGCTGGAGTTTTCTACTGTTTTTTTTTATGAAGGACCAGGCCTCGAACAATGACAAATAACTCGACAACGGAAGCAGCTATTCACAAAATTCTTTCACAGTGAGCGCTAGATGGGTCTCCTGAATAAAATGATGTATTTTTTTGTTTGTATTGTTAAAAATGAGGACGCTACAGGGAGTTAAAAACGAGTGACTTTTCAGCAACGTTTATACTGGGAGTCAATGAGGCCGCTCACCTGTGCTCTCCTCACTTTGAGGCTTGTCATTCAAAAACCGTAAATCCTATCGTTTAGGTAGACACATTGTGTGAATCAGGACAAGTTTTCCTACTACTTTTGAGAAAATCATGTCTGTAGAGTGAAATTTGTGGCTGAAAACAGAGTTTAAGCGAGAAAGTTTGACTTTTTTTTAGAACCTCTCTCCACTCTAACCTTAACGAGGTCCACTGGTGTGTAACGCAATAGACACCCATTCAAAAGCCGGATTTTCTCCCAGAAACCACATGGCGTTTGACCCGGGACTGATCCGAAAGTGTAGAACCTAGCAGAAAAGTTGAATGCCAGATCCACAGAGGAGAAGTTTTCCTACGTTTTAGAGTTTGAATCACGTCTCTAGGTTAAAGCATGCCAGAGCAGCGGATGTTTGAAAAACGTTGAAAAAGTGCTTTTTTTTCTGTTAATTCCATCGAAATGAATGGGGTTTTTTGAGACGATTTTTTCGCAACTACGTCGCGAAAAAATCGTATTCTGTAGACAAAAGTAATAGCATAGCGAGTCCGATCGAGACGCACGTTTTGATACATTGTTTGTCTGTGTGCGACGTACGGTTATTGTGTTACTCGAAATCGAAATTTGTGTAGGAAGAGTAACAAATATAACACTAGACCGGACAATTCCCCGGGGGAAATTGTGAGAGGATGCAGTGCGCGAAGCAATTCGCTCACGCATGTTCGCTGGCCGTGAATGTGTGACCCGCAATGATGTTTCAATGCAATGATCGTGTGTGTGCTCGAGACAGCAGCCATCATGAAGAAGACCTATTCAAGAGCATGACCAAAGTGACTACAGGCGGAAATTAGCATGTACTGCTATAACCTGGGACAGACATCTGTCCTTAACACAAGGATAATGTTTAATTTGTGCACTGTCCCTTTTAAAAATAAAATAAACTCTAAACTCTAAGAAGAGTGTTTGAAGTTTGTATGTACGAACAGAAGTGTTCCTAATAAAGTGGGCGGCTAAGGTGAGGCTGACACACAAGGGCTGGAGTTTTCTACTGTTTTTTTTATGAAGGACCAGGCCTCGAACAATGACAAATAACTCGACAACGGAAGCAGCTATTCACAAAATTCTTTCACAGTGAGCGCTAGAAGGGTCTCCTGAATAAAATGATGTATTTTTTTGTTTGTATTGTTAAAAATGAGGACGCTACAGGGAGTTAAAAACGAGTGACTTTTCAGCAACGTTTATACTGGGACTCAATGAGGCCGCTCACCTGTGCTCTCCTCACTTTGAGGCTTGTCATTCAAAAACCGTAAATCCTATCGTTTAGGTAGACACATTGTGTGATTCAGGACAAGTTTTCCTACTACTTTTGAGAAAATCATGTCTGTAGAGTGAAATTTGTGGCTGAAAACACGGTTTAAAAATAAAATAAACTCTAAACTCTAAGAAGAGTGTTTGAAGTTTGTATGTACGAACAGAAGTGTTCCTAATAAAGTGGGCGGCTAAGGTGAGGCTGACACACAAGGGCTGGAGTTTTCTACTGTTTTTTTTATGAAGGACCAGGCCTCGAACAATGACAAATAACTCGACAACGGAAGCAGCTATTCACAAAATTCTTTCACAGTGAGCGCTAGAAGGGTCTCCTGAATAAAATGATGTATTTTTTTGTTTGTATTGTTAAAAATGAGGACGCTACAGGGAGTTAAAAACGAGTGACTTTTCAGCAACGTTTATACTGGGAGTCAATGAGGCTGCTCACCTGTGCTCTCCTCACTTTGAGGCTTGTCATTCAAAAACCGTAAATCCTATCGTTTAGGTAGACACATTGTGTGAATCAGGACAAGTTTTCCTACTACTTTTGAGAAAATCATGTCTGTAGAGTGAAATTTGTGGCTGAAAACGGAGTTTAAGCGAGAAAGTTTGACCTTTTTTTTGAAGCCGCCTACACTCTAAGTTTAACGACCCTCACTGGTGTGTAACGCAATAGACACCCATTCAAAAGCCGGATTTTCTCCCAGAAACCACATGGCGTTTGAACCGGGCCTGATCCGAAAGTGTAAAACCTAGCAGAAAAGTTGAATGCCAGATCCACAGAGGAGAAGTTTTCCTACGTTTTAGAGTTTGAATCATGTCTCTAGGTGAAAGCATGCCAGAGCAACGGATGTTTGAAAAACGTTGAAAAAGTGCTTTTTTTTCAATTAATTCCATAGAAATGAATGGGGTTTTTTGGGGCGATTTTTTCACGACTACGTCGCGAAAAAATCGTATTCTATAGAGAAAAGTAATGTACTGTTTGTTTGCATGTACTGCTATAACCTGGGACAGACATCTGTCCTTAACACAAGGATAATGTTTAATTTGTGCACTGTCCCTTTTAAAAATAAAATAAACTCTAAACTCTAAGAAGAGTGTTTGTAGTTTGTATGTACGAACAGAAGTGTTCCTAATAAAGTGGGCGGCTAAGGTGAGGCTGACACATCAAGGGCTGGAGTTTTCTACTGTTTTTTTATGAAGGACCAGGCCTCGAACAATGACAAATAACTCGACAACGGAAGCAGCTATTCACAAAATTCTTTCACAGTGAGCGCTAGAAGGGTCTCCTGAATAAAATGATGTATTTTTTGGTTTGTATTGTTAAAAATGAGGACGCTACAGGGAGTTAAAAACGAGTGACTTTTCAGCAACATTTATACTGGGAGTCAATGAGGCTGCTCACCTGTGCTCTCCTCACTTTGAGGCTTGTCATTCAAAAACCGTAAATCCTACCGTTTAGGTAGACACATTGTGTGAATCAGGACAAGTTTTCCTACTACTTTTGAGAAAATAATGTCTGTAGAGTGAAATTTGTGGCTGAAAACGGAGTTTAAGCGAGAAAGTTTGACCTTTTTTTTGAAGCCGCCTACACTCTAAGTTTAACGACCCTCACTGGTGTGTAACGCAATAGACACCCATTCAAAAGCCGGATTTTCTCCCAGAAACCACATGGCGTTTGAACCGGGCCTGATCCGAAAGTGTAAAACCTAGCAGAAAAGTTGAATGCCAGATCCACAGAGGAGAAGTTTTCCTACGTTTTAGAGTTTGAATCATGTCTCTAGGTGAAAGCATGCCAGAGCAGTGGATGTTTGAAAAACATTGAAAAAGTGCTTTTTTTTCAATTAATTCCATAGAAATGAATGGGGTTTTTTGGGGCGATTTTTTCGCGACTACGTCGCGAAAAAATCGTATTCTATAGAGAAAAGTAATAGCATAGCGAGTCCGATCGAGCCGCACGTTTTGATATATTGTTTGTCTGTGTGCGACGTACGGTTATTGAGTTATTCGAAATCAAAATTTGCGTAGGAATAATAAGAAGAAGAAGAAATACGTAGAAGAACAATAGTTGCAGTGCTTTGCACTGCAACCTATGGGCTCCCCTAGGGGAGCCCATAGGTTGCTGTGCTACAGCACTGCATCCTAACTAGACCGGACAATTCCCCGGGGGAAATTGTGAGAGGATGCAGTGCGCGAAGCAATTCGCTCACGCATGTTCGCTGGCCGTGAATGTGTGACCCGCAATGATGTTTCAATGCAATGATCGTGTGTGTGCTCGAGACAGCAGCCATCATGAAGAAGACCTATTCAAGAGAATGACCAAAGTGACTACAGGCGGAAATTAGCATGTACTGCTATAACCTGGGACAGACATCTGTCCTTACCACAAGGATAATGTTTAATTTGTGCACTGTCCCTTTTAAAAATAAAATAAACTCTAAACTCTAAGAAGAGTGTTTGTAGTTTGTATGTACGAACAGAAGTGTTCCTAATAAAGTGGGCGGCTAAGGTGAGGCTGACACACAAGGGCTGGAGTTTTCTACTGTTTTTTTTATGAAGGACCAGGCCTCGAACAATGACAAATAACTCGACAACGGAAGCAGCTATTCACAAAATTCTTTCACAGTGAGCGCTAGAAGGGTCTCCTGAATAAAATGATGTATTTTTTTGTTTGTATTATTAAAAATGAGGACGCTACAGGGAGTTAAAAACGAGTGACTTTTCAGCAACGTTTATACTGGGAGTCAATGAGGCCGCTCACCTGTGCTCTGCTCACTTTGAGGCTTGTCATTCAAAAACCGTAAATCCTATCGTTTAGGTAGACACATTGTGTGAATCAGGACAAGTTTTCCTACTACTTTTGAGAAAATCATGTCTGTAGAGTGAAATTTGTGGCTGAAAACACGGTTTAAAAATAAAATAAACTCTAAACTCTAAGAAGAGTGTTTGTAGTTTGTATGTACGAACAGAAGTGTTCCTAATAAAGTGGGCGGCTAAGGTGAGGCTGACACACAAGGGCTGGAGATTTCTACTGTTTTTTTTATGAAGGACCAGGCCTCGAACAATGACAAATAACTCGACAACGGAAGCAGCTATTCACAAAATTCTTTCACAGTGAGCGCTAGAAGGGTCTCCTGAATAAAATGATGTATTTTTTTGTTTGTATTGTTAAAAATGAGGACGCTACAGGGAGTTAAAAACGAGTGACTTTTCTATCCCGTTTATAATGCATGTCAATGAGCTAACACACACAAGGTCTTGAATTTTGTGCTGTTTTTTACTACGGACCAGACCTCAAACAATGACAAATAACTCGACAACGAAAGCAGCTATTCACAAAATTCTTTCACAGTGAGCGCTAGAAGGGTCTCCTGAATAAAATGATGTATTTTTTTGTTTGTATTGTTAAAAATGAGGACGCTACAGGGAGTTAAAAACGAGTGACTTTTCAGCAACGTTTATACTGGGAGTCAATGAGGCCGCTCACCTGTGCTCTCCTCACTTTGAGGCTTGTCATTCAAAAACCGTAAATCCTACCGTTTAGGTAGACACATTGTGTGAATCAGGACAAGTTTTCCTACTACTTTTGAGAAAATCATGTCTGTAGAGTGAAATTTGTGGATGAAAACACAGTTTATGTGAGAAATTTTGAGCTTTTTTTTGAAGCCCCCTACACTCTGAGTTAACGAGGCGCACTGGTGTGTAACGCAATAGACACCCATTCAAAAGCCGGATTTTCTCCCAGAAACCACATGGCGTTTGAACCGGGCCTGATCCGAAAGTGTAAAACCTAGCAGAAAAGTTGAATGCCAGATCCACAGAGGAGAAGTTTTCCTACGTTTTAGAGTTTGAATCATGTCTCTAGGTGAAAGCATGCCAGAGCAGCGGATGTTTGAAAAACGTTGAAAAAGTGCTTTTTTTTCAATTAATTCCATAGAAATGAATGGGGTTTTTTGGGGCGATTTTTTCGCGACTACGTCGCGAAAAAATTGTAAACTGTAGAGAAAAGTAATAGCATAGCGAGTCCGATCGAGCCGCACGTTTTGATGTATTGTTTGTCTGTGTGCGACGTACGGTTATTGAGTTATTCGAAATCAAAATTTGCGTAGGAATAATAAATATAAGAATAAGAAGAAGAAGAAGAAACACGTAGAAGAACAATAGTTGCAGTGCTTTGCACTGCAACCTATGGGCTCCCCTAGGGGAGCCCATAGGTTGCTGTGCTGCAGCACTGCATCCTAACTAGACCGGACAATTCCCCGGGGGAAATTGTGAGAGGATGCAGTGCGCGAAGCAATTCGCTCACGCATGTTCGCTGGCCGTGAACGCGTGACCCGCAATGATGTTTCAATGCAATGATCGTGTGTGTGCTCGAGACAGCAGCCATCATGAAGAAGACCTATTCAAGAGTATGACCAAAGTGACTACAGGCGGAAATTAGCATGTACTGCTATAACCTGGGACAGACATCTGTCCTTAACACAAGGATAATGTTTAATTTGTGCACTGTCCCTTTTAAAAATAAAATAAACTCTAAACTCTAAGAAGAGTGTTTGTAGTTTGTATGTACGAACAGAAGTGTTCCTAATAAAGTGGGCGGCTAAGGTGAGGCTGACACACAAGGGCTGGAGTTTTCTACTGTTTTTTTCATGAAGGACCAGGCCTCGAACAATGACAAATAACTCGACAACGGAAGCAGCTATTCACAAAATTCTTTCACCGTGAGCGCTAGAAGGGTCTCCTGAATAAAATGATGTATTTTTTTGTTTGTATTGTTAAAAATGAGGACGCTACAGGGAGTTAAAAACGAGTGACTTTTCAGCAACGTTTATACTGGGAGTCAATGAGGCCGCTCACCTGTGCTCTCCTCACTTTGAGGCTTGTCATTCAAAAACCGTAAATCCTATCGTTTAGGTAGACACATTGTGTGAATCAGGACAAGTTTTCCTACTACTTTTGAGAAAATCATGTCTGTAGAGTGAAATTTGTGGCGGAAAACACGGTTTAAGCGAGAAAGTTTGAGCTTTTTTTTGAAGCCGCCTACACTCTAAGCGTAACGACCCTCACTGGTGTGTAACGCAATAGACACCCATTCAAAAGCCGGATTTTCTCCCAGAAACCACATGGCGTTTGAACCGGGACTGATCCGAAAGTGTAAAACCTAGCAGAAAAGTTGAATGCCAGATCCACAGAGGAGAAGTTTTCCTACGTTTTAGAGTTTGAATCATGTCTCTAGGTGAAAGCATGCCAGAGCAACGGATGTTTGAAAAACGTTGAAAAAGTGCTTTTTTTTCAATTAATTCCATAGAAATGAATGGGGTTTTTTGGGGCGATTTTTTCACGACTACGTCGCGAAAAAATCGTATTCTATAGAGAAAAGTAATGTACTGTTTGTTTGCATGTACTGCTATAACCTGGGACAGACATCTGTCCTTAACACAAGGATAATGTTTAATTTGTGCACTGTCCCTTTTAAAAATAAAATAAACTCTAAACTCTAAGAAGAGTGTTTGTAGTTTGTATGTACGAACAGAAGTGTTCCTAATAAAGTGGGCGGCTAAGGTGAGGCTGACACATCAAGGGCTGGAGTTTTCTACTGTTTTTTTATGAAGGACCAGGCCTCGAACAATGACAAATAACTCGACAACGGAAGCAGCTATTCACAAAATTCTTTCACAGTGAGCGCTAGAAGGGTCTCCTGAATAAAATGATGTATTTTTTTCTTTGTATTGTTAAAAATGAGGACGCTACAGGGAGTTAAAAACGAGTGACTTTTCAGCAACATTTATACTGGGAGTCAATGAGGCCGCTCACCTGTGCTCTCCTCACTTTGAGGCTTGTCATTCAAAAACCGTAAATCCTACCGTTTAGGTAGACACATTGTGTGAATCAGGACAAGTTTTCCTACTACTTTTGAGAAAATCATGTCTGTAGAGTGAAATTTGTGGCTGAAAACGGAGTTTAAGCGAGAAAGTTTGACCTTTTTTTTGAAGCCGCCTACACTCTAAGTTTAACGACCCTCACTGGTGTGTAACGCAATAGACACCCATTCAAAAGCCGGATTTTCTCCCAGAAACCACATGGCGTTTGAACCGGGCCTGATCCGAAAGTGTAAAACCTAGCAGAAAAGTTGAATGCCAGATCCACAGAGGAGAAGTTTTCCTACGTTTTAGAGTTTGAATCATGTCTCTAGGTGAAAGCATGCCAGAGCAGTGGATGTTTGAAAAACATTGAAAAAGTGCTTTTTTTTCAATTAATTCCATAGAAATGAATGGGGTTTTTTGGGGCGATTTTTTCGCGACTACGTCGCGAAAAAATCGTATTCTACAGAGAAAAGTAATAGCATAGCGAGTCCGATCGAGCCGCACGTTTTGATATATTGTTTGTCTGTGTGCGACGTACGGTTATTGAGTTATTCGAAATCAAAACTTGCGTAGGAATAATAAGAAGAAGAAGAAGAAGAAGAAATACGTAGAAGAACAATAGTTGCAGTGCTTTGCACTGCAACCTATGGGCTCCCCTAGGGGAGCCCATAGGTTGCTGTGCTGCAGCACTGCATCCTAACTAGACCGGACAATTCCCCGGGGGAAATTGTGAGAGGATGCAGTGCGCGAAGCAATTCGCTCACGCATGTTCGCTGGCCGTGAATGTGTGACCCGCAATGATGTTTCAATGCAATGATCGTGTGTGTGCTCGAGACAGCAGCCATCATGAAGAAGACCTATTCAAGAGTATGACCAAAGTGACTACAGGCGGAAATTAGCATGTACTGCTATAACCTGGGACAGACATCTGTCCTTAACACAAGGATAATGTTTAATTTGTGCACTGTCCCTTTTAAAAATAAAATAAACTCTAAACTCTAAGAAGAGTGTTTGTAGTTTGTATGTACGAACAGAAGTGTTCCTAATAAAGTGGGCGGCTAAGGTGAGGCTGACACACAAGGGCTGGAGTTTTCTACTGTTTTTTTTATGAAGGACCAGGCCTCGAACAATGACAAATAACTCGACAACGGAAGCAGCTATTCACAAAATTCTTTCACACTGAGCGCTAGAAGGGTCTCCTGAATAAAATGATGTATTTTTTTGTTTGTACTCTTTAAAATAACGACACTAGACCGATTTAAAAACGAGTGACTTTTCACTCACGTTTATAATGTGTGTCAATGAGCTAAGACACACAAGGTCTTGAATATTGTGCTGTGTTTTACTACGGACCAGACCTCGAACAATGACAAATAACTCGACAACGGAAGCAGCTATTCACAAAATTCTTTCACAGTGAGCGCTAGAAGGGTCTCCTGAATAAAATTATGTATTTTTTTGTTTGTACTCTTAAAAATAACGACACTAGAGCGATTTAAAAACGAGTGACTTTTCTCTCAAGTTTACAATGGGTTTCAATGAAGCCTGTCAGCTGCCCTGTCCTCAGTTTGACGCTTGTCATTCAAAAACCGTAAATCCTATCGTTTAGGTAGACACATTGTGTGAATCAGGACAAGTTTTCCTACTACTTTTGAGAAAATCATGTCTGTAGAGTGAAATTTGTGGATGAAAACACAGTTTAAGCGAGAAAGTTTGACCTTTTTTTTGAACCTCTCTCCACTCTGACCTTAACGAGGTCCACTGGTGTGTAACGCAATAGACACCCATTCAAAAGCCGGATTTTTTCCCAGAAACCACATGGCGTTTGACCCGGGACTGATCCGAAAGTGTAGAACCTAGCAGAAAAGTTGAATGCCAGATCCACAGAGGAGAAGTTTTCCTACGTTTTAGAGTTTGAATCATGCCTCTAGGTGAAAGCATGCCAGAGCAGCGGATGTTTGAAAAACGTTGGAAAAGTGCTTTTTTTTCAATTAATTCCATCGAAATGAATGGGGTTTTTTGAGACGATTTTTTCGCGACTACGTCGCGAAAAAATCGTATTCTGTAGAGAAAAGTAATAGCATAGCGAGTCCAATCAAGCCGCACGTTTTGATATATTGTTTGTCTGTGTGCGACGTACGGTTGTGTGACCTGCTATGAAGCTACAATGCCATGATTCATGTGTGTGCTTGAGACAGCCGGCCCCTCCCCTCTGTGCTCGCTTACTGAAGCCAGTCGGCATGGTAAAGGGCCTGAGCAGGTTAAAAAACACACACAAGAGTTTGTCAGGTGTCTGCTGAATTTTGCTAAGGGACAGGCCTCGAACAATGACAAATAACTCGACAACGGAAGCAGCTATTCACAAAATTCTTTCACAGTGAGCGCTAGAAGGGTTTCCTGAATAAAATGATGTATTTTTTTGTTTGTATTGTTAAAAATGAGGACGCTACAGGGAGTTAAAAACGAGTGACTTTTCAGCAACGTTTATACTGGGAGTCAATGAGGCCGCTCACCTGTGCTCTCCTCACTTTGAGGCTTGTCATTCAAAAACCGTAAATCCTATCGTTTAGGTAGACACATTGTGTGAATCAGGACAAGTTTTCCTACTACTTTTGAGAAAATCATGTCTGTAGAGTGAAATTTGTGGCTGAAAACAGAGTTTAAGCGAGAAAGTTTGACCTTTTTTTTCAAACTGTCTACACTCTAAGATAATGACCTTCACTGGTGTGTAACGCAATAGACACCCATTCAAAAGCCGGATTTTCTCCCAGAAACCACATGGCGGTTGAGCCGGGACTGATCCGAAAGTGTAGAACCTAGCAGAAAAGTTTAATGCCAGATCCACAGAGGAGAAGTTTTCCTACGTTTTAGAGTTTGAATCACGTCTCTAGGTGAAAGCATGCCAGAGCAGCGGATGTTTGAAAAACGTTGAAAAAGTGCTTTTTTTTCAATTAATTCCATAGAAATGAATGGGGTTTTTTTGGGCGATTTTTTCGCGACTACGTCGCGAAAAAATCGCAATCTATAGAGAAAAGTAATAGCATAGCGAGTCCGATCGAGCCGCACGTTTTGATATATTGTTTGTCTGTGTGCGACGTACGGTTATTGAGTTATTCGAAATCAAAATTTGCGTAGGAATAATAAAAATAAAAACTAGACCGGACAATTCCCCGGGGGAAATTGTGAGAGGATGCAGTGCGCGAAGCAATTCGGTCACGCATGTTCGCTGGCCGTGAATGTGTGACCCGCAATGATGTTTCAATGCAATGATCGTGTGTGTGCTTGAGACAGCAGCCGTCATGAAGAAGAGCTATTCAAGACTATAACCAAAGTGACTACAGGCGGAAATTAGCATGTACTGCTATAACCTGGGACAGACATCTGTCCTTACCACAAGGATAATGTTTAATTTGTGCACTGTCCCTTTTAAAAATAAAATAAACTCTAAACTCTAAGAAGAGTGTTTGTAGGTTGTATGTACGAACAGAAGTGTTCCTAATAAAGTGGGCGGCTAAGGTGAGGCTAAGACACACAAGGGCTGGAGTTTTCTACTGTTTTTTTTATGAAGGACCAGGCCTCGAACAATGACAAATAACTCGACAACGGAAGCAGCTATTCACAAAATTCTTTCACACTGAGCGCTAGAAGGGTCTCCTGAATAGACTGATGTAATTTTTTTGTCTGTATTGTTAAAAATGAGGACGCTACAGGGAGTTAAAAACGAGTGACTTTTCAGCAACGTTTATAATGGGAGTCAATGAGGCCGCTCACCTGTGCTCTCCTCACTTTGAGGCTTGTCATTCAAAAACCGTAAATCCTATCGTTTAGGTAGACACATTGTGTGAATCAGGACAAGTTTTCCTACTACTTTTGAGAAAATCATGTCTGTAGAGTGAAATTTGTGGCTGAAAACAGAGTTTAAGCGAGAAAGTTTGACCTTTTTTTTGAACCTCTCTCCACTCTGACCGTAACGAGGTCCACTGGTGTGTAACGCAATAGACACCCATTCAAATGCCGGATTTTCTCCCAGAAACCACATGGCGTTTGACCCGGGACTGATCCGAAAGTGTAGAACCTAGCAGAAAAGTTGAATGCCAGATCCACAGAGGAGAAGTTTTCCTACGTTTTAGAGTTTGAATCACGTCTCTAGGTGAAAGCATGCCAGAGCAGCGGATGTTTGAAAAACGTTGAAAAAGTGCTTTTTTTTCAATTAATTCCATAGAAATGAATGGGGTTTTTTTGGACGATTTTTTCGCGACTATGTCGCGAAAAAATCGTATTCTATAGAGAAAAGTAATAGCATAGCGAGTCCGATCGAGCCGCACGTTTTGATACATTGTTTGTCTGTGTGCGACGTACGGTTATTGTGTTACTCGAAATCAAAATTTGTGTAGGAAGAGTAACAAATATAACACTAGACCGGACAATTCCCCGGGGGAAATTGTGAGAGGATGCAGTGCGCGAAGCAATTCGCTCACGCATGTTCGCTGGCCGTGAATGTGTGACCCGCAATGATGTTTCAATGCAATGATCGTGTGTGTGCTCGAGACAGCAGCCATCATGAAGAAGACCTATTCAAGAGCATGACCAAAGTGACTACAGGCGGAAATTAGCATGTACTGCTATAACCTGGGACAGACATCTGTCCTTAACACAAGGATAATGTTTAATTTGTGCACTGTCCCTTTTAAAAATAAAATAAACTCTAAACTCTAAGAAGAGTGTTTGAAGTTTGTATGTACGAACAGAAGTGTTCCTAATAAAGTGGGCGGCTAAGGTGAGGCTGACACACAAGGGCTGGAGTTTTCTACTGTTTTTTTTATGAAGGACCAGGCCTCGAACAATGACAAATAACTCGACAACGGAAGCAGCTATTCACAAAATTCTTTCACAGTGAGCGCTAGAAGGGTCTCCTGAATAAAATGATGTATTTTTTTGTTTGTATTGTTAAAAATGAGGACGCTACAGGGAGTTAAAAACGAGTGACTTTTCAGCAACGTTTATACTGGGACTCAATGAGGCCGCTCACCTGTGCTCTCCTCACTTTGAGGCTTGTCATTCAAAAACCGTAAATCCTATCGTTTAGGTAGACACATTGTGTGATTCAGGACAAGTTTTCCTACTACTTTTGAGAAAATCATGTCTGTAGAGTGAAATTTGTGGCTGAAAACACGGTTTAAAAATAAAATAAACTCTAAACTCTAAGAAGAGTGTTTGAAGTTTGTATGTACGAACAGAAGTGTTCCTAATAAAGTGGGCGGCTAAGGTGAGGCTGACACACAAGGGCTGGAGTTTTCTACTGTTTTTTTTATGAAGGACCAGGCCTCGAACAATGACAAATAACTCGACAACGGAAGCAGCTATTCACAAAATTCTTTCACAGTGAGCGCTAGAAGGGTCTCCTGAATAAAATGATGTATTTTTTTGTTTGTATTGTTAAAAATGAGGACGCTACAGGGAGTTAAAAACGAGTGACTTTTCAGCAACGTTTATACTGGGAGTCAATGAGGCTGCTCACCTGTGCTCTCCTCACTTTGAGGCTTGTCATTCAAAAACCGTAAATCCTATCGTTTAGGTAGACACATTGTGTGAATCAGGACAAGTTTTCCTACTACTTTTGAGAAAATCATGTCTGTAGAGTGAAATTTGTGGCTGAAAACGGAGTTTAAGCGAGAAAGTTTGACCTTTTTTTTGAAGCCGCCTACACTCTAAGTTTAACGACCCTCACTGGTGTGTAACGCAATAGACACCCATTCAAAAGCCGGATTTTCTCCCAGAAACCACATGGCGTTTGAACCGGGCCTGATCCGAAAGTGTAAAACCTAGCAGAAAAGTTGAATGCCAGATCCACAGAGGAGAAGTTTTCCTACGTTTTAGAGTTTGAATCATGTCTCTAGGTGAAAGCATGCCAGAGCAACGGATGTTTGAAAAACGTTGAAAAAGTGCTTTTTTTTCAATTAATTCCATAGAAATGAATGGGGTTTTTTGGGGCGATTTTTTCACGACTACGTCGCGAAAAAATCGTATTCTATAGAGAAAAGTAATGTACTGTTTGTTTGCATGTACTGCTATAACCTGGGACAGACATCTGTCCTTAACACAAGGATAATGTTTAATTTGTGCACTGTCCCTTTTAAAAATAAAATAAACTCTAAACTCTAAGAAGAGTGTTTGTAGTTTGTATGTACGAACAGAAGTGTTCCTAATAAAGTGGGCGGCTAAGGTGAGGCTGACACATCAAGGGCTGGAGTTTTCTACTGTTTTTTTATGAAGGACCAGGCCTCGAACAATGACAAATAACTCGACAACGGAAGCAGCTATTCACAAAATTCTTTCACAGTGAGCGCTAGAAGGGTCTCCTGAATAAAATGATGTATTTTTTGGTTTGTATTGTTAAAAATGAGGACGCTACAGGGAGTTAAAAACGAGTGACTTTTCAGCAACATTTATACTGGGAGTCAATGAGGCTGCTCACCTGTGCTCTCCTCACTTTGAGGCTTGTCATTCAAAAACCGTAAATCCTACCGTTTAGGTAGACACATTGTGTGAATCAGGACAAGTTTTCCTACTACTTTTGAGAAAATAATGTCTGTAGAGTGAAATTTGTGGCTGAAAACGGAGTTTAAGCGAGAAAGTTTGACCTTTTTTTTGAAGCCGCCTACACTCTAAGTTTAACGACCCTCACTGGTGTGTAACGCAATAGACACCCATTCAAAAGCCGGATTTTCTCCCAGAAACCACATGGCGTTTGAACCGGGCCTGATCCGAAAGTGTAAAACCTAGCAGAAAAGTTGAATGCCAGATCCACAGAGGAGAAGTTTTCCTACGTTTTAGAGTTTGAATCATGTCTCTAGGTGAAAGCATGCCAGAGCAGTGGATGTTTGAAAAACATTGAAAAAGTGCTTTTTTTTCAATTAATTCCATAGAAATGAATGGGGTTTTTTGGGGCGATTTTTTCGCGACTACGTCGCGAAAAAATCGTATTCTATAGAGAAAAGTAATAGCATAGCGAGTCCGATCGAGCCGCACGTTTTGATATATTGTTTGTCTGTGTGCGACGTACGGTTATTGAGTTATTCGAAATCAAAATTTGCGTAGGAATAATAATAAGAAGAAGAAATACGTAGAAGAACAATAGTTGCAGTGCTTTGCACTGCAACCTATGGGCTCCCCTAGGGGAGCCCATAGGTTGCTGTGCTGCAGCACTGCATCCTAACTAGACCGGACAATTCCCCGGGGGAAATTGTGAGAGGATGCAGTGCGCGAAGCAATTCGCTCACGCATGTTCGCTGGCCGTGAACGTGTGACCCGCAATGATGTTTCAATGCAATGATCGTGTGTGTGCTCGAGACAGCAGCCATCATGAAGAAGACCTATTCAAGAGTATGACCAAAGTGACTACAGGCGGAAATTAGCATGTACTGCTATAACCTGGGACAGACATCTGTCCTTAACACAAGGATAATGTTTAATTTGTGCACTGTCCCTTTTAAAAATAAAATAAACTCTAAACTCTAAGAAGAGTGTTTGTAGTTTGTATGTACGAACAGAAGTGTTCCTAATAAAGTGGGCGGCTAAGGTGAGGCTGACACACAAGGGCTGGAGTTTTCTACTGTTTTTTTTTATGAAGGACCAGGCCTCGAACAATGACAAATAACTCGACAACGGAAGCAGCTATTCACAAAATTCTTTCACAGTGAGCGCTAGATGGGTCTCCTGAATAAAATGATGTATTTTTTTGTTTGTATTGTTAAAAATGAGGACGCTACAGGGAGTTAAAAACGAGTGACTTTTCAGCAACGTTTATACTGGGAGTCAATGAGGCCGCTCACCTGTGCTCTCCTCACTTTGAGGCTTGTCATTCAAAAACCGTAAATCCTATCGTTTAGGTAGACACATTGTGTGAATCAGGACAAGTTTTCCTACTACTTTTGAGAAAATCATGTCTGTAGAGTGAAATTTGTGGCTGAAAACAGAGTTTAAGCGAGAAAGTTTGACTTTTTTTTAGAACCTCTCTCCACTCTAACCTTAACGAGGTCCACTGGTGTGTAACGCAATAGACACCCATTCAAAAGCCGGATTTTCTCCCAGAAACCACATGGCGTTTGACCCGGGACTGATCCGAAAGTGTAGAACCTAGCAGAAAAGTTGAATGCCAGATCCACAGAGGAGAAGTTTTCCTACGTTTTAGAGTTTGAATCACGTCTCTAGGTTAAAGCATGCCAGAGCAGCGGATGTTTGAAAAACGTTGAAAAAGTGCTTTTTTTTCTGTTAATTCCATCGAAATGAATGGGGTTTTTTGAGACGATTTTTTCGCAACTACGTCGCGAAAAAATCGTATTCTGTAGACAAAAGTAATAGCATAGCGAGTCCGATCGAGACGCACGTTTTGATACATTGTTTGTCTGTGTGCGACGTACGGTTATTGTGTTACTCGAAATCGAAATTTGTGTAGGAAGAGTAACAAATATAACACTAGACCGGACAATTCCCCGGGGGAAATTGTGAGAGGATGCAGTGCGCGAAGCAATTCGCTCACGCATGTTCGCTGGCCGTGAATGTGTGACCCGCAATGATGTTTCAATGCAATGATCGTGTGTGTGCTCGAGACAGCAGCCATCATGAAGAAGACCTATTCAAGAGTATGACCAAAGTGACTACAGGCGGAAATTAGCATGTACTGCTATAACCTGGGACAGACATCTGTCCTTAACACAAGGATAATGTTTAATTTGTGCACTGTCCCTTTTAAAAATAAAATAAACTCTAAACTCTAAGAAGAGTGTTTGTAGTTTGTATGTACGAACAGAAGTGTTCCTAATAAAGTGGGCGGCTAAGGTGAGGCTGACACACAAGGGCTGGAGTTTTCTACTGTTTTTTTTATGAAGGACCAGGCCTCGAACAATGACAAATAACTCGACAACGGAAGCAGCTATTCACAAAATTCTTTCACACTGAGCGCTAGAAGGGTCTCCTGAATAAAATGATGTATTTTTTTGTTTGTACTCTTTAAAATAACGACACTAGACCGATTTAAAAACGAGTGACTTTTCACTCACGTTTATAATGTGTGTCAATGAGCTAAGACACACAAGGTCTTGAATATTGTGCTGTGTTTTACTACGGACCAGACCTCGAACAATGACAAATAACTCGACAACGGAAGCAGCTATTCACAAAATTCTTTCACAGTGAGCGCTAGAAGGGTCTCCTGAATAAAATTATGTATTTTTTTGTTTGTACTCTTAAAAATAACGACACTAGAGCGATTTAAAAACGAGTGACTTTTCTCTCAAGTTTACAATGGGTTTCAATGAAGCCTGTCAGCTGCCCTGTCCTCAGTTTGACGCTTGTCATTCAAAAACCGTAAATCCTATCGTTTAGGTAGACACATTGTGTGAATCAGGACAAGTTTTCCTACTACTTTTGAGAAAATCATGTCTGTAGAGTGAAATTTGTGGATGAAAACACAGTTTAAGCGAGAAAGTTTGACCTTTTTTTTGAACCTCTCTCCACTCTGACCTTAACGAGGTCCACTGGTGTGTAACGCAATAGACACCCATTCAAAAGCCGGATTTTTTCCCAGAAACCACATGGCGTTTGACCCGGGACTGATCCGAAAGTGTAGAACCTAGCAGAAAAGTTGAATGCCAGATCCACAGAGGAGAAGTTTTCCTACGTTTTAGAGTTTGAATCATGCCTCTAGGTGAAAGCATGCCAGAGCAGCGGATGTTTGAAAAACGTTGGAAAAGTGCTTTTTTTTCAATTAATTCCATCGAAATGAATGGGGTTTTTTGAGACGATTTTTTCGCGACTACGTCGCGAAAAAATCGTATTCTGTAGAGAAAAGTAATAGCATAGCGAGTCCAATCAAGCCGCACGTTTTGATATATTGTTTGTCTGTGTGCGACGTACGGTTGTGTGACCTGCTATGAAGCTACAATGCCATGATTCATGTGTGTGCTTGAGACAGCCGGCCCCTCCCCTCTGTGCTCGCTTACTGAAGCCAGTCGGCATGGTAAAGGGCCTGAGCAGGTTAAAAAACACACACAAGAGTTTGTCAGGTGTCTGCTGAATTTTGCTAAGGGACAGGCCTCGAACAATGACAAATAACTCGACAACGGAAGCAGCTATTCACAAAATTCTTTCACAGTGAGCGCTAGAAGGGTTTCCTGAATAAAATGATGTATTTTTTTGTTTGTATTGTTAAAAATGAGGACGCTACAGGGAGTTAAAAACGAGTGACTTTTCAGCAACGTTTATACTGGGAGTCAATGAGGCCGCTCACCTGTGCTCTCCTCACTTTGAGGCTTGTCATTCAAAAACCGTAAATCCTATCGTTTAGGTAGACACATTGTGTGAATCAGGACAAGTTTTCCTACTACTTTTGAGAAAATCATGTCTGTAGAGTGAAATTTGTGGCTGAAAACAGAGTTTAAGCGAGAAAGTTTGACCTTTTTTTTCAAACTGTCTACACTCTAAGATAATGACCTTCACTGGTGTGTAACGCAATAGACACCCATTCAAAAGCCGGATTTTCTCCCAGAAACCACATGGCGGTTGAGCCGGGACTGATCCGAAAGTGTAGAACCTAGCAGAAAAGTTTAATGCCAGATCCACAGAGGAGAAGTTTTCCTACGTTTTAGAGTTTGAATCACGTCTCTAGGTGAAAGCATGCCAGAGCAGCGGATGTTTGAAAAACGTTGAAAAAGTGCTTTTTTTTCAATTAATTCCATAGAAATGAATGGGGTTTTTTTGGGCGATTTTTTCGCGACTACGTCGCGAAAAAATCGCAATCTATAGAGAAAAGTAATAGCATAGCGAGTCCGATCGAGCCGCACGTTTTGATATATTGTTTGTCTGTGTGCGACGTACGGTTATTGAGTTATTCGAAATCAAAATTTGCGTAGGAATAATAAAAATAAAAACTAGACCGGACAATTCCCCGGGGGAAATTGTGAGAGGATGCAGTGCGCGAAGCAATTCGGTCACGCATGTTCGCTGGCCGTGAATGTGTGACCCGCAATGATGTTTCAATGCAATGATCGTGTGTGTGCTTGAGACAGCAGCCGTCATGAAGAAGAGCTATTCAAGACTATAACCAAAGTGACTACAGGCGGAAATTAGCATGTACTGCTATAACCTGGGACAGACATCTGTCCTTACCACAAGGATAATGTTTAATTTGTGCACTGTCCCTTTTAAAAATAAAATAAACTCTAAACTCTAAGAAGAGTGTTTGTAGGTTGTATGTACGAACAGAAGTGTTCCTAATAAAGTGGGCGGCTAAGGTGAGGCTAAGACACACAAGGGCTGGAGTTTTCTACTGTTTTTTTTATGAAGGACCAGGCCTCGAACAATGACAAATAACTCGACAACGGAAGCAGCTATTCACAAAATTCTTTCACACTGAGCGCTAGAAGGGTCTCCTGAATAGACTGATGTAATTTTTTTGTCTGTATTGTTAAAAATGAGGACGCTACAGGGAGTTAAAAACGAGTGACTTTTCAGCAACGTTTATAATGGGAGTCAATGAGGCCGCTCACCTGTGCTCTCCTCACTTTGAGGCTTGTCATTCAAAAACCGTAAATCCTATCGTTTAGGTAGACACATTGTGTGAATCAGGACAAGTTTTCCTACTACTTTTGAGAAAATCATGTCTGTAGAGTGAAATTTGTGGCTGAAAACAGAGTTTAAGCGAGAAAGTTTGACCTTTTTTTTGAACCTCTCTCCACTCTGACCGTAACGAGGTCCACTGGTGTGTAACGCAATAGACACCCATTCAAATGCCGGATTTTCTCCCAGAAACCACATGGCGTTTGACCCGGGACTGATCCGAAAGTGTAGAACCTAGCAGAAAAGTTGAATGCCAGATCCACAGAGGAGAAGTTTTCCTACGTTTTAGAGTTTGAATCACGTCTCTAGGTGAAAGCATGCCAGAGCAGCGGATGTTTGAAAAACGTTGAAAAAGTGCTTTTTTTTCAATTAATTCCATAGAAATGAATGGGGTTTTTTTGGACGATTTTTTCGCGACTATGTCGCGAAAAAATCGTATTCTATAGAGAAAAGTAATAGCATAGCGAGTCCGATCGAGCCGCACGTTTTGATACATTGTTTGTCTGTGTGCGACGTACGGTTATTGTGTTACTCGAAATCAAAATTTGTGTAGGAAGAGTAACAAATATAACACTAGACCGGACAATTCCCCGGGGGAAATTGTGAGAGGATGCAGTGCGCGAAGCAATTCGCTCACGCATGTTCGCTGGCCGTGAATGTGTGACCCGCAATGATGTTTCAATGCAATGATCGTGTGTGTGCTCGAGACAGCAGCCATCATGAAGAAGACCTATTCAAGAGTATGACCAAAGTGACTACAGGCGGAAATTAGCATGTACTGCTATAACCTGGGACAGACATCTGTCCTTAACACAAGGATAATGTTTAATTTGTGCACTGTCCCTTTTAAAAATAAAATAAACTCTAAACTCTAAGAAGAGTGTTTGTAGTTTGTATGTACGAACAGAAGTGTTCCTAATAAAGTGGGCGGCTAAGGTGAGGCAAAGACACACAAGGACTGGAGTTTTCTACTGTTTTTTTTATGAAGGACCAGACCTCGAACAATGACAAATAACTCGACAACGGAAGCAGCTATTCACAAAATTCTTTCACAGTGAGCGCTAGAAGGGTCTCCTGAATAAAATGATGTATTTTTTTGTTTGTACTCTTTAAAATAACGACACTAGAGCGATTTAAAAACGAGTGACTTTTCTATCCCGTTTATAATGTGTGTCAATGAGCAAAGACACACAAGGTCTTGAATATTGTGCTGTGTTTTACTACGGACCAGACCTCGAACAATGACAAATAACTCGACAACGGAAGCAGCTATTCACAAAATTCTTTCACATTGAGCGCTAGAAGGGTCTCCTGAATAAAATTATGTATTTTTTTTGTTTGTACTCTTAAAAATAATGACACTAGAGCGATTTAAAAACGAGTGACTTTTCTCTCACGTTTACAATGGGTTTCAATGAAGCCTGTCAGCTGCCCTGTCCTCAGTTTGACGCTTGTCATTCAAAAACCGTAAATCCTATCGTTTAGGTAGACACATTGTGTGAATCAGGACAAGTTTTCCTACTACTTTTGAGAAAATCAAGTCTGTAGAGTGAAATTTGTGGCTGAAAACAGAGTTTAAGCGAGAAAGTTTGACCTTTTTTTTTAACCTCTCTCCACTCTGAGCATAACGAGGTCCACTGGTGTGTAACGCAATAGACACCCATAAAAAGCCGGATTTTCTCCCGGAACCAACATGGCGTTTGAACCGGGCCTGATCCGAAAGTGTAGAACCTAGCAGAAAAGTTGAAGGCCAGATCCACAGAGGAGAAGTTTTCCTACGTTTTAGAGTTTGAATCACGTCTCTAGGTGAAAGCATGCCAGAGCAGCGGATGTTTGAAAAACGTTGAAAAAGTGCTTTTTTTTCAATTAATTCCATAGAAATTAATGGGGTTTTTTTGGACGATTTTTTCGCGACTACGTCGCGAAAAAATCGTATTCTATAGAGAAAAGTAATAGCATAGCGAGTCCGATCGAGCCGCACGTTTTGATACATTGTTTGTCTGTGTGCGACGTACGGTTATTGTGTTACTCGAAATCAAAATTTGTGTAGGAAGAGTAACAAATATAACACTAGACCGGACAATTCCCCGGGGGAAATTGTGAGAGGATGCAGTGCGCGAAGCAATTCGGTCACGCATGTTTGCTGGCCGTGAACGTGTGACCCGCAATGATGTTTCAATGCAATGATTATGTGTGTGCTTGAGACAGCAGCCGTCATGAAGAAGAGCTATTCAAGAGTATGACCAAAGTGACTACAGGCGGAAATTAGCATGTACTGCTATAACCTGGGACAGACATCTGTCCTTACCACAAGGATAATGTTTAATTTGTGCACTGTCCCTTTTAAAAATAAAATAAACTCTAAACTCTAAGAAGAGTGTTTGTAGTTTGTATGTACGAACAGAAGTGTTCCTAATAAAGTGGGCGGCTAAGGTGAGGCCTGTCGGCTGCCCTCTTCTCAGTTTCTCAGAGCAGCGGATGTTTGAAAAAGTGCTTTTTTTTCCAATTAATTCCATAGAAATTAATGGGGTTTTTTTGGGACAAGTGTGACTACTACTTTTGAGAAAATTATGTCTGTAGTGTGAAATTTGTGGCTGAAAACAGTTTAAGTTTGAAATTTTGAGCATGTAAGTGTAGAACCTAGCAGAAAAGTTTAATGCCAGATCCACAGAGGAGAAGATTTCCTACGTTTTAGAGTTTGAATCATGTCTCTAGGTGAAAGCATGCCAGAGCAGCGGATGTTTGAAAAACGTTGAAAAAGTGCTTTTTTTTCAATTAATTCCATAGAAATGAATGGGGTTTTTTGAGACGATTTTTTCGCGACAACGTCGCGAAAAAATCGTATTCTGCAGAGAAAAGTAATAGCATAGCGAGTCCGATCGAGCCGCACGTTTTGATATATTGTTTGTCTGTGTGCGACGTACGGTTATTGAGTTACTCGAAATCAAAATTTGCGTAGGAAGAGTAACAAATATAACACTAGACCGGACAATTCCCCGGGGGAAATTGTGAGAGGATGCAGTGCGCGAAGCAATTCGCTCACGCATGTTCGCTGGCCGTGAACGTGTGACCCGGAATGATGTTTCACTGCAATGATTGTGTGTGTGCTCGAGACAGCAGCCGTCATGAAGAAGAGCTATTCAACAGTATAAACAAAGTGACTACAGGCAGAAATTAGCATGTACTGCTTTAACCTGGGACAGACATCTGTCCTTACCACAAGGATAATGTTTAATTTGTGCACTGTCCCTTTTAAAAATAAAATAAACTCTAAGAAGAGTGTTTGTAGTTTGTATGTACGAACAGAAGTGTTCCTAATAAAGTGGGCGGCTAAGAACCTAGCAGAAAAGTTGAATGCCAGATCCACAGAGGAGAAGTTTTCCTACGTCTTTTGAGAAAATCATGTCTGTAGAGTGAAATTTGTGGCTGAAAACAGAGTTTAAGCGAGAAAGTTTGACCTTTTTTTTGAACCTCTCTCCACTCTGACCTTAACGAGTTCCACTGGTGTGTAACGCAATAGACACCCATAAAAAGCCGGATTTTCTCCCGGAACCAACATGGCGTTTGAGCCGGGACTGATCCGAAAGTGTAGAACCTAGCAGAAAAGTTGGAGGCCAGATCCACAGAGGAGAAGTTTTCCTACGTTTTAGAGTTTGAATCACGTCTCTAGGTGAAAGCATGCCAGAGCAGCGGATGTTTGAAAAACGTTGAAAAAGTGCTTTTTTTTTCAATTAATTCCATAGAAATGAATGGGTTTTTTTTGGACGATTTTTTCGCGACTACGTCGCGAAAAAATCGTATTCTATAGAGAAAAGTAATATCATAGCGAGTCCGATCGAGCCGCACGTTTTGATACATTGTTTGTCTGTGTGCGACGTACGGTTATTGTGTTACTCGAAATCAAAATTTGTGTAGGAAGAGTAACAAATATAACACTAGACTGGACAATTCCCCGGGGGAAATTGTGAGAGGATGCAGTGCGCGAAGCAATTCGCTCACGCATGTTCGCTGGCCGTGAATGTGTGACCCGCAATGATGTTTCAATGCAATGATTGTGTGTGTGCTCGAGACAGCAGCCATCATGAAGAAGAGCTATTCAAGAGCATGAACAAAGTGACTACAGGCGGAAATTAGCATGTACTGCTATAACCTGGGACAGACATCTGTCCTTACCACAAGGATAATGTTTAATTTGTGCACTGTCCCTTTTAAAAATAAAATAAACTCTAAACACTAAGAAGAGTGTTTGTAGTTTGTATGTACGAACAGAAGTGTTCCTAATAAAGTGGGCGGCTAAGGTGAGGCTGACACACAAGGGCTGGAGTTTTCTACTGTTTTTTTATGAAGGACCAGGCCTCGAACAATAACAAATAACTCGACAACGGAAGCAGCTATTCACAAAATTCTTTCACAGTGAGCGCTAGAAGGGTCTCCTGAATAAAATGATGTATTTTTTTGTTTGTACTCTTAAAAATAACGACAATAGAGCGATTTAAATATGAGTGACTTTTCTCTCATGTTTACAATGGGTTTCAATGAAGCCTGTCAGCTGCCCTGTCCTCAGTTTGACGCTTGTCATTCAAAAACCGTAAATCCTATCGTTTAGGTAGACACATTGTGTGAATCAGGACAAGTTTTCCTACAAGGATAATGTTTAATTTGTGCACTGTCCCTTTTAAAAATAAAATAAACTCTAAACTCTAAGAAGAGTGTTTGTAGTTTGTATGTACGAACAGAAGTGTTCCTAATAAAGTGGGCGGCTAAGGTGAGGCTGACACACAAGGGCTGGAGTTTTCTACTGTTTTTTTTATGAAGGACCAGGCCTCGAACAATGACAAATAACTCGACAACGGAAGCAGCTATTCACAAAATTCTTTCACAGTGAGCGCTAGAAGGGTCTCCTGAATAAAATGATGTATTTTTTTGTTTGTATTTTTAAAAATGACGACGCTACAGGGAGTTAAAAACGAGTGACTTTTCAGCAACGTTTATACTGGGAGTCAATGAGGCCGCTCACCTGTGCTCTCCTCACTTTGAGGCTTGTCATTCAAAAACCGTAAATCCTATCGTGTAGGTAGACACATTGTGTGAATCAGGACAAGTTTTCCTACTACTTTTGAGAAAATCATGTCTGTAGAGTGAAATTTGTGGCTGAAAACACGGTTTAAGCGAGAAAGTTTGAGCTTTTTTTTGAAGCCGCCTACACTCTAAGCTTAAAGACCCTCACTGGTGTGTAACGCAATAGACACCCATTCAAAAGCCGGATTTTCTCCCAGAAACCACATGGCGTTTGAACCGGGACTGATCCGAAAGTGTAAAACCTAGCAGAAAAGTTGAATGCCAGATCCACAGAGGAGAAGTTTTCCTACGTTTTAGAGTTTGAATCATGTCTCTAGGTGAAAGCATGCCAGAGCAACGGATGTTTGAAAAACGTTGAAAAAGTGCTTTTTTTTCAATTAATTCCATAGAAATGAATGGGGTTTTTTGGGGCGATTTTTTCACGACTACGTCGCGAAAAAATCGTATTCTATAGAGAAAAGTAATGTACTGTTTGCTTGCATGTACTGCTATAACCTGGGACAGACATCTGTCCTTAACACAAGGATAATGTTTAATTTGTGCACTGTCCCTTTTAAAAATAAAATAAACTCTAAACTCTAAGAAGAGTGTTTGTAGTTTGTATGTACGAACAGAAGTGTTCCTAATAAAGTGGGCGGCTAAGGTGAGGCTGACACACAAGGGCTGGAGTTTTCTACTGTTTTTTTTATGAAGGACCAGGCCTCGAACAATGACAAATAACTCGACAACGGAAGCAGCTATTCACAAAATTCTTTCACAGTGAGCGCTAGAAGGGTCTCCTGAATAAAATGATGTATTTTTTTGTTTGTATTGTTAAAAATGAGGACGCTACAGGGAGTTAAAAACGAGTGACTTTTCTATCCCGTTTATAATGCATGTCAATGAGCTAACACACACAAGGTCTTGAATTTTGTGCTGTTTTTTACTACGGACCAGACCTCAAACAATGACAAATAACTCGACAACGAAAGCAGCTATTCACAAAATTCTTTCACAGTGAGCGCTAGAAGGGTCTCCTGAATAAAATGATGTATTTTTTTGTTTGTATTGTTAAAAATGAGGACGCTACAGGGAGTTAAAAACGAGTGACTTTTCAGCAACGTTTATACTGGGAGTCAATGAGGCCGCTCACCTGTGCTCTCCTCACTTTGAGGCTTGTCATTCAAAAACCGTAAATCCTACCGTTTAGGTAGACACATTGTGTGAATCAGGACAAGTTTTCCTACTACTTTTGAGAAAATCATGTCTGTAGAGTGAAATTTGTGGATGAAAACACGGTTTAAGCGAGAAAGTTTGAGCTTTTTTTTGAAGCCGCCTACACTCTAAGTTAACGACCCTCACTGGTGTGTAACGCAATAGACACCCATTCAAAAGCCGGATTTTCTCCCAGAAACCACATGGCGTTTGAACCGGGCCTGATCCGAAAGTGTAAAACCTAGCAGAAAAGTTGAATGCCAGATCCACAGAGGAGAAGTTTTCCTACGTTTTAGAGTTTGAATCATGTCTCTAGGTGAAAGCATGCCAGAGCAGTGGATGTTTGAAAAACATTGAAAAAGTGCTTTTTTTTCAATTAATTCCATAGAAATGAATGGGGTTTTTTGGGGCGATTTTTTCGCGACTACGTCGCGAAAAAATCGTATTCTATAGAGAAAAGTAATAGCATAGCGAGTCCGATCGAGCCGCACGTTTTGATATATTGTTTGTCTGTGTGCGACGTACGGTTATTGAGTTATTCGAAATCAAAATTTGCGTAGGAGGAAGAAGAAGAAGAAGAAGAAGAAATACGTAGAAGAACAATAGTTGCAGTGCTTTGCACTGCAACCTATGGGCTCCCCTAGGGGAGCCCATAGGTTGCTGTGCTGCAGCACTGCATCCTAACTAGACCGGACAATTCCCCGGGGGAAATTGTGAGAGGATGCAGTGCGCGAAGCAATTCGCTCACGCATGTTCGCTGGCCGTGAATGTGTGACCCGCAATGATGTTTCAATGCAATGATCGTGTGTGTGCTCGAGACAGCAGCCATCATGAAGAAGACCTATTCAAGAGTATGACCAAAGTGACTACAGGCGGAAATTAGCATGTACTGCTATAACCTGGGACAGACATCTGTCCTTAACACAAGGATAATGTTTAATTTGTGCACTGTCCCTTTTAAAAATAAAATAAACTCTAAACTCTAAGAAGAGTGTTTGTAGTTTGTATGTACGAACAGAAGTGTTCCTAATAAAGTGGGCGGCTAAGGTGAGGCAAAGACACACAAGGACTGGAGTTTTCTACTGTTTTTTTTATGAAGGACCAGACCTCGAACAATGACAAATAACTCGACAACGGAAGCAGCTATTCACAAAATTCTTTCACAGTGAGCGCTAGAAGGGTCTCCTGAATAAAATGATGTATTTTTTTGTTTGTACTCTTTAAAATAACGACACTAGAGCGATTTAAAAACGAGTGACTTTTCTATCCCGTTTATAATGTGTGTCAATGAGCAAAGACACACAAGGTCTTGAATAT
The DNA here is from genome assembly GCF_027579695.1 of Neoarius graeffei. Taxonomy (NCBI): domain Eukaryota; kingdom Metazoa; phylum Chordata; class Actinopteri; order Siluriformes; family Ariidae; genus Neoarius; species Neoarius graeffei. The sequence goes on along the minus strand of NC_083590.1, from coordinate 45,702,756 downwards.
TGTGCTGTGTTTTACTACGGACCAGACCTCGAACAATGACAAATAACTCGACAACGGAAGCAGCTATTCACAAAATTCTTTCACATTGAGCGCTAGAAGGGTCTCCTGAATAAAATTATGTATTTTTTTTGTTTGTACTCTTAAAAATAATGACACTAGAGCGATTTAAAAACGAGTGACTTTTCTCTCACGTTTACAATGGGTTTCAATGAAGCCTGTCAGCTGCCCTGTCCTCAGTTTGACGCTTGTCATTCAAAAACCGTAAATCCTATCGTTTAGGTAGACACATTGTGTGAATCAGGACAAGTTTTCCTACTACTTTTGAGAAAATCAAGTCTGTAGAGTGAAATTTGTGGCTGAAAACAGAGTTTAAGCGAGAAAGTTTGACCTTTTTTTTTAACCTCTCTCCACTCTGAGCATAACGAGGTCCACTGGTGTGTAACGCAATAGACACCCATAAAAAGCCGGATTTTCTCCCGGAACCAACATGGCGTTTGAACCGGGCCTGATCCGAAAGTGTAGAACCTAGCAGAAAAGTTGAAGGCCAGATCCACAGAGGAGAAGTTTTCCTACGTTTTAGAGTTTGAATCACGTCTCTAGGTGAAAGCATGCCAGAGCAGCGGATGTTTGAAAAACGTTGAAAAAGTGCTTTTTTTTCAATTAATTCCATAGAAATTAATGGGGTTTTTTTGGACGATTTTTTCGCGACTACGTCGCGAAAAAATCGTATTCTATAGAGAAAAGTAATAGCATAGCGAGTCCGATCGAGCCGCACGTTTTGATACATTGTTTGTCTGTGTGCGACGTACGGTTATTGTGTTACTCGAAATCAAAATTTGTGTAGGAAGAGTAACAAATATAACACTAGACCGGACAATTCCCCGGGGGAAATTGTGAGAGGATGCAGTGCGCGAAGCAATTCGGTCACGCATGTTTGCTGGCCGTGAACGTGTGACCCGCAATGATGTTTCAATGCAATGATTATGTGTGTGCTTGAGACAGCAGCCGTCATGAAGAAGAGCTATTCAAGAGTATGACCAAAGTGACTACAGGCGGAAATTAGCATGTACTGCTATAACCTGGGACAGACATCTGTCCTTACCACAAGGATAATGTTTAATTTGTGCACTGTCCCTTTTAAAAATAAAATAAACTCTAAACTCTAAGAAGAGTGTTTGTAGTTTGTATGTACGAACAGAAGTGTTCCTAATAAAGTGGGCGGCTAAGGTGAGGCCTGTCGGCTGCCCTCTTCTCAGTTTCTCAGAGCAGCGGATGTTTGAAAAAGTGCTTTTTTTTCCAATTAATTCCATAGAAATTAATGGGGTTTTTTTGGGACAAGTGTGACTACTACTTTTGAGAAAATTATGTCTGTAGTGTGAAATTTGTGGCTGAAAACAGTTTAAGTTTGAAATTTTGAGCATGTAAGTGTAGAACCTAGCAGAAAAGTTTAATGCCAGATCCACAGAGGAGAAGATTTCCTACGTTTTAGAGTTTGAATCATGTCTCTAGGTGAAAGCATGCCAGAGCAGCGGATGTTTGAAAAACGTTGAAAAAGTGCTTTTTTTTCAATTAATTCCATAGAAATGAATGGGGTTTTTTGAGACGATTTTTTCGCGACAACGTCGCGAAAAAATCGTATTCTGCAGAGAAAAGTAATAGCATAGCGAGTCCGATCGAGCCGCACGTTTTGATATATTGTTTGTCTGTGTGCGACGTACGGTTATTGAGTTACTCGAAATCAAAATTTGCGTAGGAAGAGTAACAAATATAACACTAGACCGGACAATTCCCCGGGGGAAATTGTGAGAGGATGCAGTGCGCGAAGCAATTCGCTCACGCATGTTCGCTGGCCGTGAACGTGTGACCCGGAATGATGTTTCACTGCAATGATTGTGTGTGTGCTCGAGACAGCAGCCGTCATGAAGAAGAGCTATTCAACAGTATAAACAAAGTGACTACAGGCAGAAATTAGCATGTACTGCTTTAACCTGGGACAGACATCTGTCCTTACCACAAGGATAATGTTTAATTTGTGCACTGTCCCTTTTAAAAATAAAATAAACTCTAAGAAGAGTGTTTGTAGTTTGTATGTACGAACAGAAGTGTTCCTAATAAAGTGGGCGGCTAAGAACCTAGCAGAAAAGTTGAATGCCAGATCCACAGAGGAGAAGTTTTCCTACGTCTTTTGAGAAAATCATGTCTGTAGAGTGAAATTTGTGGCTGAAAACAGAGTTTAAGCGAGAAAGTTTGACCTTTTTTTTGAACCTCTCTCCACTCTGACCTTAACGAGTTCCACTGGTGTGTAACGCAATAGACACCCATAAAAAGCCGGATTTTCTCCCGGAACCAACATGGCGTTTGAGCCGGGACTGATCCGAAAGTGTAGAACCTAGCAGAAAAGTTGGAGGCCAGATCCACAGAGGAGAAGTTTTCCTACGTTTTAGAGTTTGAATCACGTCTCTAGGTGAAAGCATGCCAGAGCAGCGGATGTTTGAAAAACGTTGAAAAAGTGCTTTTTTTTTCAATTAATTCCATAGAAATGAATGGGTTTTTTTTGGACGATTTTTTCGCGACTACGTCGCGAAAAAATCGTATTCTATAGAGAAAAGTAATATCATAGCGAGTCCGATCGAGCCGCACGTTTTGATACATTGTTTGTCTGTGTGCGACGTACGGTTATTGTGTTACTCGAAATCAAAATTTGTGTAGGAAGAGTAACAAATATAACACTAGACTGGACAATTCCCCGGGGGAAATTGTGAGAGGATGCAGTGCGCGAAGCAATTCGCTCACGCATGTTCGCTGGCCGTGAATGTGTGACCCGCAATGATGTTTCAATGCAATGATTGTGTGTGTGCTCGAGACAGCAGCCATCATGAAGAAGAGCTATTCAAGAGCATGAACAAAGTGACTACAGGCGGAAATTAGCATGTACTGCTATAACCTGGGACAGACATCTGTCCTTACCACAAGGATAATGTTTAATTTGTGCACTGTCCCTTTTAAAAATAAAATAAACTCTAAACACTAAGAAGAGTGTTTGTAGTTTGTATGTACGAACAGAAGTGTTCCTAATAAAGTGGGCGGCTAAGGTGAGGCTGACACACAAGGGCTGGAGTTTTCTACTGTTTTTTTATGAAGGACCAGGCCTCGAACAATAACAAATAACTCGACAACGGAAGCAGCTATTCACAAAATTCTTTCACAGTGAGCGCTAGAAGGGTCTCCTGAATAAAATGATGTATTTTTTTGTTTGTACTCTTAAAAATAACGACAATAGAGCGATTTAAATATGAGTGACTTTTCTCTCATGTTTACAATGGGTTTCAATGAAGCCTGTCAGCTGCCCTGTCCTCAGTTTGACGCTTGTCATTCAAAAACCGTAAATCCTATCGTTTAGGTAGACACATTGTGTGAATCAGGACAAGTTTTCCTACAAGGATAATGTTTAATTTGTGCACTGTCCCTTTTAAAAATAAAATAAACTCTAAACTCTAAGAAGAGTGTTTGTAGTTTGTATGTACGAACAGAAGTGTTCCTAATAAAGTGGGCGGCTAAGGTGAGGCTGACACACAAGGGCTGGAGTTTTCTACTGTTTTTTTTATGAAGGACCAGGCCTCGAACAATGACAAATAACTCGACAACGGAAGCAGCTATTCACAAAATTCTTTCACAGTGAGCGCTAGAAGGGTCTCCTGAATAAAATGATGTATTTTTTTGTTTGTATTTTTAAAAATGACGACGCTACAGGGAGTTAAAAACGAGTGACTTTTCAGCAACGTTTATACTGGGAGTCAATGAGGCCGCTCACCTGTGCTCTCCTCACTTTGAGGCTTGTCATTCAAAAACCGTAAATCCTATCGTGTAGGTAGACACATTGTGTGAATCAGGACAAGTTTTCCTACTACTTTTGAGAAAATCATGTCTGTAGAGTGAAATTTGTGGCTGAAAACACGGTTTAAGCGAGAAAGTTTGAGCTTTTTTTTGAAGCCGCCTACACTCTAAGCTTAAAGACCCTCACTGGTGTGTAACGCAATAGACACCCATTCAAAAGCCGGATTTTCTCCCAGAAACCACATGGCGTTTGAACCGGGACTGATCCGAAAGTGTAAAACCTAGCAGAAAAGTTGAATGCCAGATCCACAGAGGAGAAGTTTTCCTACGTTTTAGAGTTTGAATCATGTCTCTAGGTGAAAGCATGCCAGAGCAACGGATGTTTGAAAAACGTTGAAAAAGTGCTTTTTTTTCAATTAATTCCATAGAAATGAATGGGGTTTTTTGGGGCGATTTTTTCACGACTACGTCGCGAAAAAATCGTATTCTATAGAGAAAAGTAATGTACTGTTTGCTTGCATGTACTGCTATAACCTGGGACAGACATCTGTCCTTAACACAAGGATAATGTTTAATTTGTGCACTGTCCCTTTTAAAAATAAAATAAACTCTAAACTCTAAGAAGAGTGTTTGTAGTTTGTATGTACGAACAGAAGTGTTCCTAATAAAGTGGGCGGCTAAGGTGAGGCTGACACACAAGGGCTGGAGTTTTCTACTGTTTTTTTTATGAAGGACCAGGCCTCGAACAATGACAAATAACTCGACAACGGAAGCAGCTATTCACAAAATTCTTTCACAGTGAGCGCTAGAAGGGTCTCCTGAATAAAATGATGTATTTTTTTGTTTGTATTGTTAAAAATGAGGACGCTACAGGGAGTTAAAAACGAGTGACTTTTCTATCCCGTTTATAATGCATGTCAATGAGCTAACACACACAAGGTCTTGAATTTTGTGCTGTTTTTTACTACGGACCAGACCTCAAACAATGACAAATAACTCGACAACGAAAGCAGCTATTCACAAAATTCTTTCACAGTGAGCGCTAGAAGGGTCTCCTGAATAAAATGATGTATTTTTTTGTTTGTATTGTTAAAAATGAGGACGCTACAGGGAGTTAAAAACGAGTGACTTTTCAGCAACGTTTATACTGGGAGTCAATGAGGCCGCTCACCTGTGCTCTCCTCACTTTGAGGCTTGTCATTCAAAAACCGTAAATCCTACCGTTTAGGTAGACACATTGTGTGAATCAGGACAAGTTTTCCTACTACTTTTGAGAAAATCATGTCTGTAGAGTGAAATTTGTGGATGAAAACACGGTTTAAGCGAGAAAGTTTGAGCTTTTTTTTGAAGCCGCCTACACTCTAAGTTAACGACCCTCACTGGTGTGTAACGCAATAGACACCCATTCAAAAGCCGGATTTTCTCCCAGAAACCACATGGCGTTTGAACCGGGCCTGATCCGAAAGTGTAAAACCTAGCAGAAAAGTTGAATGCCAGATCCACAGAGGAGAAGTTTTCCTACGTTTTAGAGTTTGAATCATGTCTCTAGGTGAAAGCATGCCAGAGCAGTGGATGTTTGAAAAACATTGAAAAAGTGCTTTTTTTTCAATTAATTCCATAGAAATGAATGGGGTTTTTTGGGGCGATTTTTTCGCGACTACGTCGCGAAAAAATCGTATTCTATAGAGAAAAGTAATAGCATAGCGAGTCCGATCGAGCCGCACGTTTTGATATATTGTTTGTCTGTGTGCGACGTACGGTTATTGAGTTATTCGAAATCAAAATTTGCGTAGGAGGAAGAAGAAGAAGAAGAAGAAGAAATACGTAGAAGAACAATAGTTGCAGTGCTTTGCACTGCAACCTATGGGCTCCCCTAGGGGAGCCCATAGGTTGCTGTGCTGCAGCACTGCATCCTAACTAGACCGGACAATTCCCCGGGGGAAATTGTGAGAGGATGCAGTGCGCGAAGCAATTCGCTCACGCATGTTCGCTGGCCGTGAATGTGTGACCCGCAATGATGTTTCAATGCAATGATCGTGTGTGTGCTCGAGACAGCAGCCATCATGAAGAAGACCTATTCAAGAGTATGACCAAAGTGACTACAGGCGGAAATTAGCATGTACTGCTATAACCTGGGACAGACATCTGTCCTTAACACAAGGATAATGTTTAATTTGTGCACTGTCCCTTTTAAAAATAAAATAAACTCTAAACTCTAAGAAGAGTGTTTGTAGTTTGTATGTACGAACAGAAGTGTTCCTAATAAAGTGGGCGGCTAAGGTGAGGCAAAGACACACAAGGACTGGAGTTTTCTACTGTTTTTTTTATGAAGGACCAGACCTCGAACAATGACAAATAACTCGACAACGGAAGCAGCTATTCACAAAATTCTTTCACAGTGAGCGCTAGAAGGGTCTCCTGAATAAAATGATGTATTTTTTTGTTTGTATTGTTAAAAATGAGGACGCTACAGGGAGTTAAAAACGAGTGACTTTTCAGCAACGTTTATACTGGGAGTCAATGAGGCCGCTCACCTGTGCTCTCCTCACTTTGAGGCTTGTCATTCAAAAACCGTAAATCCTATCGTTTAGGTAGACACATTGTGTGAATCAGGACAAGTTTTCCTACTACTTTTGAGAAAATCATGTCTGTAGAGTGAAATTTGTGGCGGAAAACACGGTTTAAGCGAGAAAGTTTGAGCTTTTTTTTGAAGCCGCCTACACTCTAAGCGTAACGACCCTCACTGGTGTGTAACGCAATAGACACCCATTCAAAAGCCGGATTTTCTCCCAGAAACCACATGGCGTTTGAACCGGGACTGATCCGAAAGTGTAAAACCTAGCAGAAAAGTTGAATGCCAGATCCACAGAGGAGAAGTTTTCCTACGTTTTAGAGTTTGAATCATGTCTCTAGGTGAAAGCATGCCAGAGCAACGGATGTTTGAAAAACGTTGAAAAAGTGCTTTTTTTTCAATTAATTCCATAGAAATGAATGGGGTTTTTTGGGGCGATTTTTTCACGACTACGTCGCGAAAAAATCGTATTCTATAGAGAAAAGTAATGTACTGTTTGTTTGCATGTACTGCTATAACCTGGGACAGACATCTGTCCTTAACACAAGGATAATGTTTAATTTGTGCACTGTCCCTTTTAAAAATAAAATAAACTCTAAACTCTAAGAAGAGTGTTTGTAGTTTGTATGTACGAACAGAAGTGTTCCTAATAAAGTGGGCGGCTAAGGTGAGGCTGACACATCAAGGGCTGGAGTTTTCTACTGTTTTTTTATGAAGGACCAGGCCTCGAACAATGACAAATAACTCGACAACGGAAGCAGCTATTCACAAAATTCTTTCACAGTGAGCGCTAGAAGGGTCTCCTGAATAAAATGATGTATTTTTTTCTTTGTATTGTTAAAAATGAGGACGCTACAGGGAGTTAAAAACGAGTGACTTTTCAGCAACATTTATACTGGGAGTCAATGAGGCCGCTCACCTGTGCTCTCCTCACTTTGAGGCTTGTCATTCAAAAACCGTAAATCCTACCGTTTAGGTAGACACATTGTGTGAATCAGGACAAGTTTTCCTACTACTTTTGAGAAAATCATGTCTGTAGAGTGAAATTTGTGGCTGAAAACGGAGTTTAAGCGAGAAAGTTTGACCTTTTTTTTGAAGCCGCCTACACTCTAAGTTTAACGACCCTCACTGGTGTGTAACGCAATAGACACCCATTCAAAAGCCGGATTTTCTCCCAGAAACCACATGGCGTTTGAACCGGGCCTGATCCGAAAGTGTAAAACCTAGCAGAAAAGTTGAATGCCAGATCCACAGAGGAGAAGTTTTCCTACGTTTTAGAGTTTGAATCATGTCTCTAGGTGAAAGCATGCCAGAGCAGTGGATGTTTGAAAAACATTGAAAAAGTGCTTTTTTTTCAATTAATTCCATAGAAATGAATGGGGTTTTTTGGGGCGATTTTTTCGCGACTACGTCGCGAAAAAATCGTATTCTACAGAGAAAAGTAATAGCATAGCGAGTCCGATCGAGCCGCACGTTTTGATATATTGTTTGTCTGTGTGCGACGTACGGTTATTGAGTTATTCGAAATCAAAACTTGCGTAGGAATAATAAGAAGAAGAAGAAGAAGAAGAAATACGTAGAAGAACAATAGTTGCAGTGCTTTGCACTGCAACCTATGGGCTCCCCTAGGGGAGCCCATAGGTTGCTGTGCTGCAGCACTGCATCCTAACTAGACCGGACAATTCCCCGGGGGAAATTGTGAGAGGATGCAGTGCGCGAAGCAATTCGCTCACGCACGTTTGCTGGCCGTGAATGTGTGACCCGCAATGATGTTTCAATGCAATGATTGTGTGTGTGCTCTAGACAGCAGCCATCATGAAGAAGAGCTATTCAAGAGCATGAACAAAGTGACTACAGGCGGAAATTAGCATGTACTGCTATAACCTGGGACAGACATCTGTCCTTACCACATGGATAATGTTTAATTTGTGCACTGTCCCTTTTAAAAATAAAATAAAACTCTAAACACTAAGAAGAGTGTTTGTAGTATGTATGTACGAACAGAAGTGTTCCTAATAAAGTGGGCGGCTAAGGTGAGGCTAAGACACACAAGGGCTGGAGTTTTCTACTGTTTTTTTATGAAGGACCAGGCCTCGAACAATAACAAATAACTCGACAACGGAAGCAGCTATTCACAAAATTCTTTCACAGTGAGCACTAGAAGGGTCTCCTGAATAAAATGATGTATTTTTTTGTTTGTACTCTTAAAAATAACGACAATAGAGCGATTTAAATACGAGTGACTTTTCTCTCATGTTTACAATGGGTTTCAATGAAGCCTGTCAGCTGCCCTGTCCTCAGTTTGACGCTTGTCATTCAAAAACCGTAAATCCTATCGTTTAGGTAGACACATTGTGTGAATCAGGACAAGTTTTCCTACAAGGATAATGTTTAATTTGTGCACTGTCCCTTTTAAAAATAAAATAAACTCTAAACTCTAAGAAGAGTGTTTGTAGTTTGTATGTACGAACAGAAGTGTTCCTAATAAAGTGGGCGGCTAAGGTGAGGCTGACACACAAGGGCTGGAGTTTTCTACTGTTTTTTTTATGAAGGACCAGGCCTCGAACAATGACAAATAACTCGACAACGGAAGCAGCTATTCACAAAATTCTTTCACAGTGAGCGCTAGAAGGGTCTCCTGAATAAAATGATGTATTTTTTTGTTTGTATTTTTAAAAATGACGACGCTACAGGGAGTTAAAAACGAGTGACTTTTCAGCAACGTTTATACTGGGAGTCAATGAGGCCGCTCACCTGTGCTCTCCTCACTTTGAGGCTTGTCATTCAAAAACCGTAAATCCTATCGTGTAGGTAGACACATTGTGTGAATCAGGACAAGTTTTCCTACTACTTTTGAGAAAATCATGTCTGTAGAGTGAAATTTGTGGATGAAAACACGGTTTAAGCGAGAAAGTTTAAGCTTTTTTTTGAAGCCGCCTACACTCTAAGCTTAAAGACCCTCACTGGTGTGTAACGCAATAGACACCCATTCAAAAGCCGGATTTTCTCCCAGAAACCACATGGCGTTTGAACCGGGACTGATCCGAAAGTGTAAAACCTAGCAGAAAAGTTGAATGCCAGATCCACAGAGGAGAAGTTTTCCTACGTTTTAGAGTTTGAATCATGTCTCTAGGTGAAAGCATGCCAGAGCAACGGATGTTTGAAAAACGTTGAAAAAGTGCTTTTTTTTCAATTAATTCCATAGAAATGAATGGGGTTTTTTGGGGCGATTTTTTCACGACTACGTCGCGAAAAAATCGTATTCTATAGAGAAAAGTAATGTACTGTTTGTTTGCATGTACTGCTATAACCTGGGACAGACATCTGTCCTTAACACCAGGATAATGTTTAATTTGTGCACTGTCCCTTTTAAAAATAAAATAAACTCTAAACTCTAAGAAGAGTGTTTGTAGTTTGTATGTACGAACAGAAGTGTTCCTAATAAAGTGGGCGGCTAAGGTGAGGCTGACACACAAGGGCTGGAGTTTTCTACTGTTTTTTTTATGAAGGACCAGGCCTCGAACAATGACAAATAACTCGACAACGGAAGCAGCTATTCACAAAATTCTTTCACAGTGAGCGCTAGAAGGGTCTCCTGAATAAAATGATGTATTTTTTTGTTTGTATTGTTAAAAATGAGGACGCTACAGGGAGTTAAAAACGAGTGACTTTTCTATCCCGTTTATAATGCATGTCAATGAGCTAACACACACAAGGTCTTGAATTTTGTGCTGTTTTTTACTACGGACCAGACCTCAAACAATGACAAATAACTCGACAACGAAAGCAGCTATTCACAAAATTCTTTCACAGTGAGCGCTAGAAGGGTCTCCTGAATAAAATGATGTATTTTTTTGTTTGTATTGTTAAAAATGAGGACGCTACAGGGAGTTAAAAACGAGTGACTTTTCAGCAACGTTTATACTGGGAGTCAATGAGGCCGCTCACCTGTGCTCTCCTCACTTTGAGGCTTGTCATTCAAAAACCGTAAATCCTATCGTTTAGGTAGACACATTGTGTGAATCAGGACAAGTTTTCCTACTACTTTTGAGAAAATCATGTCTGTAGAGTGAAATTTGTGGCTGAAAACAGAGTTTAAGCGAGAAAGTTTGACCTTTTTTTTGAAGCCGCCTACACTCTAACCTTAACGACCCTCACTGGTGTGTAACGCAATAGACACCCATTCAAAAGCCGGATTTTCTCCCAGAAACCACATGGCGTTTGAACCGGGCCTGATCCGAAAGTGTAAAACCTAGCAGAAAAGTTGAATGCCAGATCCACAGAGGAGAAGTTTTCCTACGTTTTAGAGTTTGAATCATGTCTCTAGGTGAAAGCATGCCAGAGCAGCGGATGTTTGAAAAACGTTGAAAAAGTGCTTTTTTTCAATTAATTCCATAGAAATGAATGGGGTTTTTTGGGGCGATTTTTTCGCGACTACGTCGCGAAAAAATCGTAAACTGTAGAGAAAAGTAATAGCATAGCGAGTCCGATCGAGCCGCACGTTTTGATGTATTGTTTGTCTGTGTGCGACGTACGGTTATTGAGTTATTCGAAATCAAAATTTGCGTAGGAATAATAATAATAAGAAGAAACACGTAGAAGAACAATAGTTGCAGTGCTTTGCACTGCAACCTATGGGCTCCCCTAGGGGAGCCCATAGGTTGCTGTGCTGCAGCACTGCATCCTAACTAGACCGGACAATTCCCCGGGGGAAATTGTGAGAGGATGCAGTGCGCGAAGCAATTCGCTCACGCACGTTCGCTGGCCGTGAATGTGTGACCCGCAATGATGTTTCAATGCAATGATCGTGTGTGTGCTCGAGACAGCAGCCATCATGAAGAAGACCTATTCAAGAGTATGACCAAAGTGACTACAGGCGGAAATTAGCATGTACTGCTATAACCTGGGACAGACATCTGTCCTTAACACAAGGATAATGTTTAATTTGTGCACTGTCACTTTTAAAAATAAAATAAACTCTAAACTCTAAGAAGAGTGTTTGTAGTTTGTATGTACGAACAGAAGTGTTCCTAATAAAGTGGGCGGCTAAGGTGAGGCTGACACACAAGGGCTGGAGTTTTCTACTGTTTTTTTTATGAAGGACCAGGCCTCGAACAATGACAAATAACTCGACAACGGAAGCAGCTATTCACAAAATTCTTTCACAGTGAGCGCTAGAAAGGTCTCCTGAATAAAATGATGTAATTTTTTGTTTGTACTCTTAAAAATAACGACACTAGAGCGATTTAAATACGAGTGACTTTTCACTCACGTTTATAATGTGAGTCAATGAGCTAAGAAACACAAGGTCTTGAATATTGTGCTGTGTTTTACTACGGACCAGACCTCGAACAATGACAAATAACTCGACAACGGAAGCAGCTATTCACAAAATTCTTTCACACTGAGCGCTAGAAGGGTCTCCTGAATAAAATGATGTATTTTTTTGTTTGTACTCTTTAAAATAACGACACTAGAGCGATTTAAAAACGAGTGACTTTTCACTCATGTTTATAATGTGTGTCAATGACCTAAGACACACAAGGTCTTGAATATTGTGCTGTGTTTTACTACGGACCAGACCTCGAACAATGACAAATAACTCGACAACGGAAGCAGCTATTCACAAAATTCTTTCACACTGAGCGCTAGAAGGGTCTCCTGAATAAAATGATGTATTTTTTTGTTTGTACTCTTTAAAATAACGACACTAGAGCGATTTAAAAACGAGTGACTTTTCACTCACGTTTATAATGTGAGTCAATGAGCTAAGAAACACAAGGTCTTGAATATTGTGCTGTGTTTTACTACAGACCAGACCTCGAACAATGACAAATAACTCGACAACGGAAGCAGCTATTCACAAAATTCTTTCACAGTGAGCGCTAGAAGGGTCTCCTGAATAAAATTATGTATTTTTTTGTTTGTACTCTTAAAAATAACGACACTAGAGCGATTTAAAAACGAGTGACTTTTCTATCCCGTTTATAATGCATGTCAATGAGCTAAAACACACAAGGTCTTGAATTTTGGGCTGTGTTTTACTACAGACCAGACCTCGAACAATGACAAATAACTCGACAACGGAAGCAGCTATTCACAAAATTCTTTCACAGTGAGCGCTAGAAGGGTCTCCTGAATAAAATGATGTATTTTTTTGTTTGTATTGTTAAAAATGAGGACGCTACAGGGAGTTAAAAACGAGTGACTTTTCAGCAACGTTTATACTGGGAGTCAATGAGGCCGCTCACCTGTGCTCTCCTCACTTTGAGGCTTGTCATTCGAAAACCGTAAATCCTATCGTTTAGGTAGACACATTGTGTGAATCAGGACAAGTTTTCCTACTACTTTTGAGAAAATCATGTCTGTAGAGTGAAATTTGTGGCTGAAAACACGGTTTAAGCGAGAAAGTTTGAGCTTTTTTTTGAAGCCGCCTACACTCTAAGTTTAACGACCCTCACTGGTGTGTAACGCAATAGACACCCATTCAAAAGCCGGATTTTCTCCCAGAAACCACATGGCGTTTGAACCGGGCCTGATCCGAAAGTGTAAAACCTAGCAGAAAAGTTGAATGCCAGATCCACAGAGGAGAAGTTTTCCTACGTTTTAGAGTTTGAATCATGTCTCTAGGTGAAAGCATGCCAGAGCAGTGGATGTTTGAAAAACATTGAAAAAGTGCTTTTTTTTCAATTAATTCCATAGAAATGAATGGGGTTTTTTGGGGCGATTTTTTCGCGACTACGTCGCGAAAAAATCGTATTCTATAGAGAAAAGTAATAGCATAGCGAGTCCGATCGAGCCGCACGTTTTGATATATTGTTTGTCTGTGTGCGACGTACGGTTATTGAGTTATTCGAAATCAAAATTTGCGTAGGAGGAAGAAGAAGAAGAAGAAGAAGAAGAAATACGTAGAAGAACAATAGTTGCAGTGCTTTGCACTGCAACCTATGGGCTCCCCTAGGGGAGCCCATAGGTTGCTGTGCTGCAGCACTGCATCCTAATAAAAATAATAATAATAAAAAGAAACACGTAGAAGAACAATAGTTGCAGTGCTTTGCACTGCAACCTATGGGCTCCCCTAGGGGAGCCCATAGGTTGCTGTGCTGCAGCACTGCATCCTAACTAGACCGGACAATTCCCCGGGGGAAATTGTGAGAGGATGCAGTGCGCGAAGCAATTCGGTCACGCATGTTCGCTGGCCGTGAACGAGTGACCTGCAATGACGTTTCAATGCAATGATTGTGTGTGTGCTTGAGACAGCAGCCATCATGAAGAAGAGCTATTCAACAGTATGAACAAAGTGACTACAGGCGGAAATTAGCATGTACTGCTTTAACCTGGGACAGACATCTGTCCTTACCACAAGGATAATGTTTAATTTGTGCACTGTCCCTTTTAAAAATAAAATAAACTCTAAGAAGAGTGTTTGTAGTTTGTATGTACGAACAGAAGTGTTCCTAATAAAGTGGGCGGCTAAGGTGAGGCCTGTCGGCTGATCTCTTCTCAGTTTCACAGAGCAGCGGATGTTTGAAAAAGTGCTTTTTTTTTCCAATTAATTCCATAGAAATGAATGGGTTTTTTTTGGGACAAGTGTGACTACTACTTTTGAGAAAATTATGTCTGTAGTGTGAAATTTGTGGCTGAAAACAGTTTAAGTTTGAAATTTTGAGCATGATGTGTGTGTGCTTGAGACAGCTTTTCCCTCTGCCCCGTCACTGGCCCCAATCGGCCTGAACAGGAGAGTTAAGAGACACACACAAGATTATGTCAGGTTTCTGCTGTGTTTTGCTAAGAAGTAGGCCTCGAACAATCACAAATAACTCGACAACGAAAGCTTCTATTCACAAAATTCTTTCACAGTGAGCGCTAGAAGGGTCTCCTGAATAAAATGATGTATTTTTTTGTTTGTACTCTTAAAAATAACGACAATAGAGCGATTTAAAAACGAGTGACTTTTCTCTCATGTTTACAATGGGTTTCAATGAAGCCTGTCAGCTGCCCTGTCCTCAGTTTGACGCTTGTCATTCAAAAACCGTAAATCCTATCGTTTAGGTAGACACATTGTGTGAATCAGGACAAGTTTTCCTACAAGGATAATGTTTAATTTGTGCACTGTCCCTTTTAAAAATAAAATAAACTCTAAACTCTAAGAAGAGTGTTTGTAGTTTGTATGTACGAACAGAAGTGTTCCTAATAAAGTGAGGCTAAGGTGAGGCTGACACACAAGGGCTGGAGTTTTCTACTGTTTTTTTTATGAAGGACCAGGCCTCGAACAATGACAAATAACTCGACAACGGAAGCAGCTATTCACAAAATTCTTTCACAGTGAGCGCTAGAAGGGTCTCCTGAATAAAATGATGTATTTTTTTGTTTGTATTGTTAAAAATGAGGACGCTACAGGGAGTTAAAAACGAGTGACTTTTCAGCAACGTTTATACTGGGAGTCAATGAGGCCGCTCACCTGTGCTCTCCTCACTTTGAGGCTTGTCATTCAAAAACCGTAAATCCTATCGTTTAGGTAGACACATTGTGTGAATCAGGACAAGTTTTCCTACTACTTTTGAGAAAATCATGTCTGTAGAGTGAAATTTGTGGCTGAAAACACGGTTTAAAAATAAAATAAACTCTAAACTCTAAGAAGAGTGTTTGTAGTTTGTATGTACGAACAGAAGTGTTCCTAATAAAGTGGGCGGCTAAGGTGAGGCTGACACACAAGGGCTGGAGTTTTCTACTGTTTTTTTTATGAAGGACCAGGCCTCGAACAATGACAAATAACTCGACAACGGAAGCAGCTATTCACAAAATTCTTTCACAGTGAGCGCTAGAAGGGTCTCCTGAATAAAATGATGTATTTTTTTGTTTGTATTGTTAAAAATGAGGACGCTACAGGGAGTTAAAAACGAGTGACTTTTCAGCAACGTTTATACTGGGAGTCAATGAGGCCGCTCACCTGTGCTCTCCTCACTTTGAGGCTTGTCATTCAAAAACCGTAAATCCTATCGTTTAGGTAGACACATTGTGTGAATCAGGACAAGTTTTCCTACTACTTTTGAGAAAATAATGTCTGTAGAGTGAAATTTGTGGCTGAAAACGGAGTTTAAGCGAGAAAGTTTGACCTTTTTTTTGAAGCCGCCTACACTCTAAGCTAAACGACCCTCACTGGTGTGTAACGCAATAGACACCCATTCAAAAGCCGGATTTTCTCCCAGAAACCACATGGCGTTTGAACCGGGCCTGATCCGAAAGTGTAAAACCTAGCAGAAAAGTTGAATGCCAGATCCACAGAGGAGAAGTTTTCCTACGTTTTAGAGTTTGAATCATGTCTCTAGGTGAAAGCATGCCAGAGCAGTGGATGTTTGAAAAACATTGAAAAAGTGCTTTTTTTTCAATTAATTCCATAGAAATGAATGGGGTGTTTTGGGGCGATTTTTTCGCGACTACGTCGCGAAAAAATCGTATTCTACAGAGAAAAGTAATAGCATAGCGAGTCCGATCGAGCCGCACGTTTTGATATATTGTTTGTCTGTGTGCGACGTACGGTTATTGAGTTATTCGAAATCAAAATTTGCGTAGGAATAATAAGAAGAAGAAACACGTAGAAGAACAATAGTTGCAGTGCTTTGCACTGCAACCTATGGGCTCCCCTAGGGGAGCCCATAGGTTGCTGTGCTGCAGCACTGCATCCTAATAAATATAAGAAGAAGAAGAAATACGTAGAAGAACAATAGTTGCAGTGCTTTGCACTGCAACCTATGGGCTCCCCTAGGGGAGCCCATAGGTTGCTGTGCTGCAGCACTGCATCCTAATAATAAAAGACAGGCGAGCACGTAATTCCAAGTGGAAATTTGGTATATTTGTTCAGCCATACAAAACATTAGGCTAACCCAGTTTACATTTGTTAAGCATTTCTAACTAGAATATCCTATAGAATACCCTATAAGCATAGCATATATAAATGTTATAACAAAACACAGTCCTAGCCTACTTATCACAGCAAGCAAAGGGCAGCTGATTTCCATCCGCGTCGTACACGAGTGAGAACGACTTCCAAATGTCCGATTTCAGGACTCTTGACTTTTTAACGGTAAATGTACCTCTTTTTAAAGCAGCACTTACTTTTGAAGCACTGTGAGATTCAGTAAAGGAGCTCTGCTCTTCTGCCATGATCGGAGATCTCAAACACGGAAGAGAAAAAGAATCGAGAAACGAACGAGAGATATTTATCCTCTCCTGAATCAGAATTCTGATGACCAGCTCATCTAAGGTGTCATTGAGGCATCATGTTAGTGGAGGCTGGGTGTGAACGGCGAGTCATTAGAGTGATCAAAGGATTGCCCGTTAGGGTGATCACTGGCAAATTTAAGATGCCATTCCTCACTCAATCTGGCAATCTGACTCTCTCAGCAAATTTAGGCATCTTAAAATGTTTTTATTAATGGCAAATAAAATATCCAGCACAAATTATATATGATAGACATAAATTAATAATTTATTAATTTTATTTCAAGGGTGATTCTCTTTTTGGGGCAACATTTCATGTCTGCATGTTTTACTTGCCCTGATTTTTGCCCAAATTGTGCCAAATATTAAAAAATAAGGTAAATCAATGATGTGTCAAGTGTTTGCCAAACATTATATGCAATTCAAATGCATTTAAAATATTATTTCATATTTTACACACCTTTTTGGTATCACACGCACTTAATTTTACTGTGTCCCACAGTGCCAGGTAATCAACATCATCTAGTAGAATGACATAAAAAAAATATATTTATATAAAAAACTCTTTCACAGTTGAATAGACCAAACTAAGTTTTATTAAATCATGTAATTTAATATGGTAAAGTTCTATTTCTTATATACTATTTTAATCCTACTTTACATGTCTCAGTAGTAATTTCCCCCCCTGTTAGAATGAGTGTCATTGCGATGTAATAAAAAACTACAATTCCATACAAGCACAGGAAGTGACATCATTTTGGAGGCATTTTCAAACTGTGGACACTGAGGTAAGCTTCTACTAAGACTCTCCTCTCACTATTTTTTATCTTAAACATGTTACTCCCTTATGGGTCAAGCTTAAAGTTCCCCCCTGTTAAGCTAACTTAAGTGGAATGTTAATTCAGTTTTTTTTTTTAATATTCAATTTAGTTATTAAAGTAGTGTTAATCTACTGAAGGTCAGATAGCTAATTTTTCATCTATTAAGGAGCTAGCATGAGATTAGCGAAAAATTTTCCACCCTGTCGGGTTCCCCCCTGTTAGAACTATGAGCCTAACAGGGGGGAATGGGAATCTTCCAGGGTGGAAATATTTAAATTATATTATTATTATTATTATTATTATTATTGTCATTATTACTATTGTTATTGTTATCGAACCTGCAGTTCATGGCAAGCCCTCTTTACAGATGTGGGCTTTTGTCAACTAAACACCTGGAAGAGCTGACAGACGCATCCATGTACAACACTGTGTCCAAATCCTGTGCCTATGGAGAATGTGGCACTTGTAAGACCACGGCCATCCCAACACTCCGGCCTGCCACAAATGGTCCCCTGAAATTCCAGCAATGGGC
This sequence comes from Neoarius graeffei, assembly GCF_027579695.1. NCBI lineage: Eukaryota > Metazoa > Chordata > Actinopteri > Siluriformes > Ariidae > Neoarius > Neoarius graeffei. Next base: position 45,684,776 of record NC_083590.1, on the reverse strand, counting down.
AACAGAATGCATTTCATCAGAGGACAAGAAATCCATCATAACAGTGAAGAAAGAGCGTACCACAACGGAGGATGAGGCTAACAGAATTCCAAGACAGGCTGGTGAAATTCAGATGCCACCTATTTAACATCTGCTGGCAATACAGGGCATACAGGGAGCTGAGGGAGAATCTGCTGAGCCACGAGTGCCTGCTGCACATAGACTTTAGTGAAAATTATGTGTGCCAATACAGTGATGAGGTGCAGTCTGTGCATTTTGGGGGGCCCCACCAGTAGGCCACCCTCCACACAGGCGTGCTGCACAGAATCCTCCCCTTCCGTTCTGCTCAATCTCACCCAGCAGACGGCATGACCCGCCGGCAATATGTGCACACCTCTACCCAGTGCCGGATATGATCAAGACAAAGTTCCCCGAAGTCAGCTGCCTGCACTTTTTCAGTGATGGCCCAGCGACACAGTATCGACAGAAGGGGAACTTTTTTCTTCTATCCAGGGAACCATTCAAAAATGGGTTTCAAGAGGTGACCTGGAGTTTCTTTGAGGCCAATCACGGCAAAGGGGCTCCAGACGGTGTTGGGGGCACCCTCAAACGTTCAGCAGACAGGCTTGTTTGCATGGGCATTGACATACCATCTGCTGAAATGCTCTACACAAAACTGAAGGAGCGGGAATCGGCTGTGCAGCTGTTTTTTACAAGGGAGGAGAGTGTGGAGGCCAAAGTGCATGAAATGTTACAGGTAAGAGTTTTATTTTACCCCAGACTTGTGCCACACCCACCTATAATGGCGTTTCAGACTTGTATTGATATGCACTCTCATTCATTTGCCATCTTTCTGTTGTATTTTAAATAGCTACCCCCATTGACAGCCATCAAAGGGACCATGCGCATACACCAGGTCCTCAGCAAACAGAGAAGCAAGATCCTCTACAGAGATGTCTCTTGTTTCTGTAGAAGACAGCAGGGGGTGATCGACTCCCCCTGCTATGAGCTGAAAGAGGCAGTCTTGCAAGAGGAGGAAGAGGAGGAAGCTCAAGGGCAAGAGATGACAAGAGCCTCTCGGCCAGAGGTATTCGGCGCCGACCATGTCGGAAGGTGGGTTGTGGTCGAGTACGACCACGACTTCTACCCTGGAGTCATAACTCGGGTAGAAGATGGAAATGTGGAGGTGGACTGTCTACACAAAAAAGGGATCAACAAATTTTACTGGCCAAGCCCAAGGCGAGATATAAGCTGGTACGATGAAAGTCAGGTGCTCTGCCTCATCGAGCCAACAGCCGAACCAACAGCTCATGCAAGATACTTGCAGCTTAATACAGCCACATGGAAACTCATTGAAGAGCAAATGTAATGAACCATAATGATTAACTGATATGTGAATGAAATTATATATATGATGATATGTGATGATATATGTGATTTGTGTTATTGTTATTGTTAGGCTATAATAGCTAAATGTTGTTGTTTTTATTATTGTTATAATGGCTAAATTGAAACGTATGCCATACCGCAGATGAAATGAAATATGTGATGATTTGTGTTTTTCATTGATAACTTTTAAATGTTTGTTCCTCAAACTTTTATTCGCATCTTTTAAGGATTACATAACTAAATAAAAAATAAGTATTGTGTGAAATAGGTGTTGTTGTATGATTTTAAATACTGAAACACTGCTTCCACCCTGTTATGTTCCATTCCACCCTGTTAAGTTAAATGTTTTTTTTAAATATTTTGACATAATCACTAACTCTTGTTAATATGTTTGTGCTACATTGGAAGGTTAGGAATATTAAATGCACCTATATATGTAGGTTTGAAGAGATGACAATTTGTTCAGTGATATCAGTAAAAGGGATGTTCAAAAAAGTCATTTCATATAGGATACACCCATATACTGTTTTATTATCAAATAACTTTTTATAGATTAAAACTAAATCCTATTATGGGATCAAAAAGGACAAATTATTACTATGAAAATGTTCTTATTCATCAATATTACTATATTGAACTATATGCAGTTTATAGGTTAATGTCCCTAACAGGGTGGAACACTTTCAGCAACAACATTTAATAAAACTACCTGTAATTATTACTATATTCATCCCTGAGCTTGACCTTTATGCATTTCTTATAGTTAAACATGTCAATATTGAAAAACAATATGAAAAAATATATTCCACTAGTATTTTTTTCCCCAACTTTACAAACCTGAAATGTTGCCGCAAAAAGAGAATCACCCTCAAACACGTTTTTAGTTAGCGGGACTGCAGCTTATCACCGCTCCCGCCCGCGCCACATATGTGCACTCCCGCTCCCGCCCGCGCGTGCATATGTGCACTTCCGGTCCCGCCCGCGCCCGCAATGAGCTTTCAAAATTTGTCCCGCGCCACACTGCTTCGCGGCGGGTCCCGCGAGTCCCGGGGGACAGGGCTCTAGCTCAGATTTCCTGTTCTTGGCTGACAGGAAGGGAACCCTGTGTGGTCTTTTTGCATAACCAGGGGTACAAGTGTCACTATTTAAGTGGCTAGTTCATGGCTCAGAGAAATTCATAAAAAATGCATGCATGTTTTTCTATAGGTGTTACTGTATTTGTAATAATTTTAAGAAAAAAAAACATAAAATTATATTACAGAAATAGTATATTATTTGACAGGTAAAGTATGGTCACCATTTTTAATACAATGACCAATTAACGTCAGTGAAAAAGTGCTAAATTCACATAACTGTACTTTTCTATATAAATGAATGTGTATGCAACATTTCAAAGGTTTCAAAAATTCCCAAATATATGGCTCATTTTTATACTAGTTTGAGCCAAATGAATAGAATTAGAATTAAATTTTTTTTTTCTGGATGAATCTGGACATTCAGTAAGCGCCATTACATTGAATAAAATGGAGATTATTTAGGAAAATAATACATTTTTGGGACACCTATTGAAATAAACAATACAAAATAAAGAAAAAATAAGGTTTTCATTTAACTTACCCTCATATTTGACTTACCTTATCATTTACCCTGATGCAGCTATCATCATAATTCCAAGTATTCTTGACAGCAGCCTCAATGAAGCTGATTGGCAAGCCTGATAATATTCACCACACACTGGTGAAATTAGGGTGTCTAGCATTCTTAATGAGTCCGGTTTCATGCCAGTGAATTGTTTTCTTAGGAACTCTTTTCTGGGTTTAGTTGAGTCCAAGCATTGTCATTTGAGAGAGAGTAAAGTGTGTGTGTGTGTGTGTGTGTGTGTGTGAGAGAGAGAGAGAGAGAGAGAGAGAGAGAGTCACTAAGTTGTTCACAGCTTGCCAAATTCTACTAAATTCAAGCTGAAGGTGAATATGCTGTGTCAGCTCCGTAGATTAATCTCTCTCTGGCTCAGAGGATCTAATGAAAACAAACACACACACACAAGTAGGTTGCTGGTAAAAACACACAGCTTGGAACAACCACATGTTACATGTCTGTTCAACCCACCTCATACCCTGGCTGAGTACAATTTCCAGAGGAGATTTGGTGCTCAATGAGGTCTGTGCAACCAGTTTCATCACTATCTGTTTGCCAGACCAAACAGGTTAACTTCCCTAACTTTCTATGTGACCTGAAAGGGCACTCGCCATTTTGTGAGTAATTTAGAGTTCATTGTGGGTAATAATATGGGCACGTTATCGCCAGGTGCTAAATCCCTTAACCAAGTTCCCCTGTCATACATTCAGGACTGTTGCTTTTTGCTGATGCAAATTCTCTTGTCTTAATTGACCCAAGTTGTGGAGTTTTGCTCTCAGGTCAAGAACATGCTAAATTTTAGTTTTACTATTAGAAGATCCCACCACCCAAATTTTCCAGAATGATGTCCCAGATGCTGCAGGGTTTGTGGTCTTACGGTATTTTGAACTTGGAAAACCCCACGGAGGCTTGTGGGTCCAATCATACTGCAAATAACAGGGCTTCAGGCCACTTATTCCAATTGCAATTGTCAACCTGATCAAACTTAAGAATAATATTCTTTTAGGGTTTGATTAAACCATTCGAACAGACTGTGTTTGTGGATTTGCACTTGTGTAAATCAATTTAATCCTTAATAATTTGAACAGTTTGCAAAGTCTGCATGACATGAAAGTAGAACCCTTTGGTTAGCTGGCAGATTCACAAGCTGTTATTCATGACATAGTGCACACGACCTGTGACCATTGCTGCAACTCACCAGCCAGTACAAAAGGGCTATGAGATTATTCAGTTTCTTATTCTGTCCTAAACAACCATAATCCTTAGAAGATCCCTCCACCCAAATTTTCCAGACCAAGGACCATGTTAAAGTGACAACACTTATGTGTTGTCACTTTAACATGTCATCCTTTGGATTTGTCATATGTCTGTGAATCCAAAAAATAAATCAAATCAAATCAACCTAAATGGATTATGACGAGCTCCATGGAAAAGCATTTCCCTGAGGCTCCTCAGTATCAACAGTTGGGTCTTCTCTTCTTTACTTTGAGTGTCCTATATCACTTGATATAAAGTAGCTTTAATAATAGGAAAAATGTGTCTGATAGTGCAATATTTGACAGGATTTTCTGTCCACCAATTACTTTCACTTGGTTGAAGGTGTGCCTCAGGATTTCATGATGTGACTGTTCCAAGGGGGAATCCCCATGAAGGGTGGAATTCTCCCCATCCTCTGTGTCTCATTGATGTGGACCTGATGTCAACAGTCCCTCCCCAGCCAACATTGTGCATATCCCACCCCATGCCTTATTATGGCAGGACTCATCCACAAACATTTCCCATAACAATTCATCCCAAAAATCTATGTATGGGTGAGGGGAGGACTAATGAAAAGGGTATGAGGAGAAGTGGGAAGAAAAACAGGTCTAATATCCCAGGGAGCTAGAAATGGAGGAGGAGAAGAGAGACAGAAAAAGAGCCACCTGAACCAGTGGATGCCACTAGGTGCTCCTCCTGTTATGAATGACGAGATGTGGTGAGTTAGGATTCAAAAGCAAAAACACAAACCAGAAAATCCAATGAATAAAAAAAGATTTAATTGAAGTCCAAAAAAGTAAATGAACAAAATCAGCAAAAATAGTCCGGACAAAAACAAGGTAGGCAAAGACAAAATGCTGGTATGAAAAAACATGAAAAATAGTCCTGACAAAAATTGGAGACAAAAAACGTGGCACAAGAAACATGAAGAAAAGACAAAACGTGAGTGCAAAAAACTGTGGCAAAGACTAGGCAAAACAGAGAGCAAAAATCCAGGAAGCAATAATGGCACAGAGATGATGTGAAAAACAGACAAGATGTTCTGGCAAAGTCCCCTTCTGAGAACAGCCTATTTATACACAGCAGAGCAGACCAGGAAGTGAATGCCGGCAAGATGGAAGTCCTTTCCCGGATCCGGATTGCACTGAGCTGGGAGATAATAAATCTCCGGAGTGGAAGTCTGGAGCAGATCATGACAGTAAACCCCCCCCCCCCCCCAACAAGCACCTCCAAGTGCTTTAGGAAGAGCATCAGGGTGTTGCCAGTGGAACTCCATGATAACTGTTGGGTCCAGTGGTGGGGATCCAACTTCTCTCCTCGGGACTGTAACCCTCCCAGTCCACCAGGTACTGGAGACCTCTGCCTCACAAAGGACTGGAAACCAGGAGGTTTAAGCTGTGATACATGAAAGGTAGGGTGAACACGTCGCATGGTGAGTGGTAATGCCAGTCTAACAGAACATGGGTTGATTACCTTCTTGATGAGGAAGGGTCCAAGGAACCTAGGTGCCAGCTTGCGAGAGATGGCCCTAAGTGGCAGGTGGCGCGTGGAGAGCATAACTCGTTGACCCACTCGGTAGGTGGGTGCCTTGGAGCGACGTTTGTCGGCCTGCTTCTTGGATGCGAGTGCGGAGCAAATGAGTCTTCTCCGGGCCAATGCCCACATCCTCCTGCAGTGGTGTATAAAGGCCTGGGCTGATGGTACGGTAACCTACTCCTCCTGGCTGGGGAACAGTGGTGGTTGGTACCCTAGTGAGCACTGGAATGGAGAGAGACCTGTGGCAGAGGAAGGGACAGTGTTATGTGCATATTCAATCCAAGGTAGGTACTTGCTCCAAGAACTGGCATCCCTGGACACCATACACCTGAGTGCAACCTCCAAAGCCTGATTAGCCCGTTCTGCCTGGCCATTGGTCTGTGGGTGGAAGCCTGAGGAGACACTACAGGTGGCCCCGATGAGTTTGCAGAAGGCTCTCCAGAACTGTGCAGTGAACTAAGGACTCCGGTCAGAAACTATGGTGGTAGGCAAACCATGTAGGCGGAAAACATGGTGGATGAGTAGTTCTGCGGTCTCTTTGGCTGAGGGGAGCTTGGGAAGAGGAATGAAATGGACATTCTTAGAAAAATGGTCAATGACAGTGAGGATGCATGTGTTGCCACCTGAGTTGGGGAGTCCTGTGATGAAGTCCAGGGCGATGTGTGACCAAGGTTGATGCGGAGTAGGAAGGGGTCTTAGTAAGCCAGCAGGGGATCGATTGGCTGTCTTGTTCCGGGAGCATGTGTCGCAGGCTGCCACGAACTCCTGGACATCCTCCTTGATGGATAGCCACCAAAAGCACTGCTGGATGAGAGCCAGGATTTGGGCGGCTCCTGGATGATAGGCCAGCTTGGAACCGTGACCCCACTGTAGCATCCGAGTTCGCACATGACAGGGAACAAACAGATGGTTACGAGGAATATTGTTCAAGTTACCTTCACCGGGGTCCTGCTCCAGGGCCTTCTGCATGAGCGTCTCAACCTCTAGAATTGCGGCTCCCACTAGGCAGCGTGGAGGAAGGATAGTCTCAGGTGGCTTGGACTCCTCTTGGTGGGAAGAGAACATCCTGGACAGGGTGTCAGGTTTGCCATTCTTGGAGCCTGGGTGGTAGGAGAGCATGAAGTTGAATCGGGAGAAGAAGAGAGACCAGCAGGCTTGATGGGAGTTGAGACGTTTGGCAGACTTGAGGTACTCCAGGTTTTTATGGTCGGTCCAGACTAGGAACAGGAGGTCAGACCCCTCGAGCCAGTGCCTCCACTCCTCTAAGGCTAGTTTCATGGCCAGTAGTTCTTGGTCGCCTGTGTCGTAGTTTTGTTCGGCTGGGGATAGCCGGCAGGAGAAGGAGGATGGGTGGACCTTGTTGTTGTTGGCCCTCTGGGATAGGATGGCTCCGACCCCTGATTCAGAGGCGTCAACCTCGACGATAAACTGCTTGGTAGAATCGGGTATGGTGAGAATGGGTGCTGTGGTAAACCTGTGCTTGAGACTGGAAAAGGCTTTCTCTGCTTCCTCCCCCCACTTGAACTTGGTCTTGGTCGAGGTCAGGGCTGAGAGAGGTCCAGCCACCGTGCTGAAGTTGCGGATGAAACGCCTGTAAAAGTTGGTGAACCCCAGGAAGTGCTGGAGCTCTCTTTTCAAAGATGGGGTGGGCCAGTCAGCAACTGCCTCCAGCTTGAGGGTGTCCATCTGGATCTTGGCTGGTGAAATGATGAACCCCAGGAATGAGACAGAGCCTTGGTGGAACTCACTCTTCTCTGCCTTAATGAACAGCTTATTCTCCAGCAGGCATTGAAGAACCTGCTGGACATGATCCCGATGTTCCTCCAGGGAGCGAGAGAAAATCAAAATAGCGTCCAGGTAAACAAAGGCAAAGGTGTTAAAGTCCCTCAAGACAGCATTAACCAATGCCTAGAATACCGCGGGCGCATTAGTCAGGCCAAAAGGGACTACGAGGTACCAGTACTCATAGTGGCCTGTGGTGGTGTTGAAGGCCGTCTTCCACTCATCCCCTTCCCTGATTCTAACTAGGTGATAGGCATTGCACAAGTCCAGTTTGGTGAACACCTTAGCTCCTTGAAGTAGTTCGAAGGCTGTAGTCATGAGCAGTAGTGGGTAGAGGTTCTTGACTGTGATGGCATTGAGACCTTGATAGTCAATGCAGGGGCAGAGCGACTAGTCTTTCTTCTCCACGAAGAACAATCCCGCCCCTGCTGGGGAGGAGGAAGGGCAGATGATCCCAGCTGCCAGAGACTCAGTGATGTATTGCTCCATGGCTTGTCTCTCGGCAGGGGAAAGAGAATAGAGAAGTCCCTTGTGTGGCGCCATCCCTGACAGGAGGTCGATACCACAGTCATAGGGCCTATGAGGGGGAAGGGACACTGCTCGGGTCTTACTGAAGACAGGCTTGAGGTCCAGATATTCTGGAGGCACATGAGAAAGGTCGGGAAACTTGCTGGCTGAGGGCTGAGGTGGTTTGGCAGGAGGCAGAGCAGAGTTCAAGCAGGAGGCCAGGCAGGAAGGACTCCAGCCTAAGATGGTGTGGTCAGTCCAGTTTAAGTGGGGGTTGTGCTGTATCAACCAGGGTAATCCAAGAATAACGGGAACGTGAGGGTTGTTCATGACGTGAAGTTGTATAGTTTCGGAGTGATTGCCTGAAATCCTTAGGGTGAGCAGGGTGGTGAGGTGAGTGATGGTGGTCAATCCAGTGCCATTGAGTGTCAGGACGGTGAGAGGAACCTCGAGGGTGAGTAACGGGATTCCAAGATCCTTGGAGGTGGTGGAGCAGATCAGGTTCCTGTCCGCCCCCGAGTCGACAAGCACCTGAAGATGGTGATGCAGGTTGTTGAGATTGATGATAATGGGGAGCAATGGTCAGTTGGCAGGGGACTGGTTCCAAGCATTGCCCACCAGCGCCCCTTGATTCACTGGTGGGCTTGTCCTTTTAGCGGGCAGGCTCAGCAGATGTGTCCCTGCTGACCACAGTAGAAGCAAGCCCCCATGCTCCATCAGCACAGTCGTTCCTTCGCGGACACCCATATCTGATCTACCTGCATGGGTTCGACGGACAAGGCGGGTGGAGGAGAGGGGTTGAAGTTGAGGCGGCTCCTCTCTCTCCTCCGTTGTTGAATCCGTGCATCAATGCGATTGGCAAGTTCCATCAGGCTGGAGAGGTCTGATGGCAGTTCCCGCAAATCGAGTTCATCCTTGATGGTGTCGGATAAGCCATGTAGGAACACGTAGACCAGGGCACTCTCGTTCCAACCGCATGACACTGCCAATGTTCGGAACTTGATGGCATAATCCTAGGTAGATCGGGACCCCTGCCACAGCTCCATGAGCTCTCTTGCCGCCTCCCGGCCAGACAGAGAGTGGTCGAATGTTCACCTCATTTCCTCAGAGAATTCCTTGAAGCTGGAACAACAGGGTGCGTCGGTGTCCCAGACTGCCATTCCCCGTTCCCTGGCCTTGCCGGTGAGAAGCATGATGGTATAGGCTACCCGGGAGTGTTCTGTGGGGAAAGCCAGAGGTTGAAGCTCCAAGATCAGCGAACACTGTGACAAAAAAGATCTGCAGGTACCTGGTTCTCCACTGTAGGGTTGAGGCGAAGGGAGTCTTGGTTCATGGAGAGCGGCGGTGGCGGGAGGTGAAGAAAGAGACAGCTGGGCAGGGGTAGGCATGGCTTGGGAGTGCTAGAGTTGTGTGGCGAGGAGGTTGAGTGAGTCGGACAGGGTGGCCAGGTTCTGGGTGATCTGTCTGAGTTCCTGTTGGTGGGTCCTGAGGAGGGCTCCTTGCTGCTGCATAGCCATTCTCAGATGGTTAAGTTCCACTGGATCCATGTTGGCCAGAACGTACTGTTATGAATGACGAGATGTGGTGAGTTAGGATCCAAAAGCAGAAACACAAACCAGAAAATCCAATAAATAAAAAAAGATTTAATTGAAGTCCAAAAAAATAAATGAACAAAATCAGCAAAATAGTCCAGACAAAAACAAGGTAGGCAAAGACAAAATGCTGGTATGAAAAAACATGAAAAATAGTCCTGACAAAAACTGGAGACAAAAAACATGGCACAAAAAACATGAAGAAAAGATAAAACGTGAGTGAAAAAACTGTGGTTAAAGACTAGGCAAAACAGAAAGCAAAAATCCAGGAAGCAATAATGGCACAGAGACGCCGTGAAAAACAGACAAGACGTTCTGGCAAAGTCCCCTTCTGAGAACGGCCTATTTATACACAGCAGAGCAGACCAAGAAGTGAATGCTGGCAAGATGGAAGTCCCATCCCGGATCCGGATTGTGCTGAGCTGGGAGATAATAAATCTCTGGAGTGGAAGTCCGGGGCAGAGCATGACACCTCCCCTAGCTGGGTGTCTTAATTGAGGGAATGTATCCTGTTGCACTGGACCCACTCTGCTCTTTCTGCTGGGAGACAAATGATAAATTGCTATCGCACCACTAGATTGAGGATGTTTTCCAGATGCCGCTGCTTACAGTCTGTAAGATGCTATTTGAAGCTGAATGGGTGGCCAAACACCGGAAGCTTCAGGGTCTGGAGGCATTGGCTTTGTCATGGGGTCTTTAGACTCTTGGTTGGAATGACTCCCCTTGTTTTTATAACTGATTTTATAACCATGCATCATTCTTGAAAAATATTGAATCTAAAAAAAGAATCAATTTCAACCATTACAAACATAAATCTGTTTGCTTTTCCTTTTATGGAGTTTTGTGGTCACTAAATGTAAATCAGCTATTTATGTGATGTGGGTGATACTTTACAAATGATTCACATTTATGTGTAAACATATACACGCAAGTCTATGGAAATTTTTAAACCTGGCATGAAATTTTTGTTTGGTTTGGCCTATGAAACAATTTACATACAAATTTCCTAAATCATTGCTACATGAGGTCCATTGTTTCTATGAGCACATACTCTGTAGAATGGTTAACAGAGACTGTCCTATCGGTACAGCCACTAAGTACAGGTATGAGTCAATCCAATCCAAGTTTAAGAACTCATACATTTGCATGGAGAGTATCATCTTCTTCTTCTTCTGCTTCTTCTTCTTTCAGCTGCTCCTGTTAGGGGTCCCCACAGCAGATCATCCATTCCCATCTCTTCCTATCTTCAGCATCTTCCTCTGTCAAACCAACAAACTGCATGTCCTCTCTCACCACATCCATAAACCTCGTCTTTGGCCTTCCTCATTTCCTCTTGCCTGGCAGCTCCATCTTCAGCATCCTTCTCCCAATATACTCAGCATCTCTTCTTGGCACATGTCCAGACCAACTCAATCTCACCTCTCTTGTTTTGTCTCCAAACCGTTCAACCTGAGCTATCCCTCTAATATACTCATTCCTAATCCTGTCTACCTTTGTCACTCCTAATGCAAATCTTAGCATCTTTAACTCTGCTGCTTCCAGCTCTGCCTCCTGTCTTTTCTTCTGTGCTAATATCTCCAACCCATATAACATGGCTGGTCTCACTATCATCTTGTAAACCTTTCTTGTTGGAAATCACTCCTGACAAGCTTCTCTACCCACTCCACCCTGCCTGCACTCTTTTCTTCATCTCTCTTCTGCAGTCCCACTTACTTTGAACAGCTGGCCCCAAGTATTTAAACTCATCCACCTTTGTCACCTCTGCTCCTTGCATCCTCACCATTCGTCTGCCATCCCTCTCATTCATACCCATATTCTATATTGCTCCTACTGACTTTCATTCCCCTTCTTACTGGCCCATACCTCCACATCTCCAGGCTTTCCACAACCTGTTCCCTGCTCTCATTACAAATCACAATATCATCTGTGAACATCATAGTCCATAGAGTCTGATCTTGTCCATCAACTGGTCCATCACCACTGCAAACAAGAAAGGGCTCAGAACTGATCCTTAATGTAATCCCACCGCCACCTTGAACCCATCTGTCACTCCCACTGCACACTTCACCACTGTCACACTGCCCTCATACATATCCTTCACCACTCTAACATACTTCTCTGTCACTCCCAACTTCCTCATACAGAACCACACCTCCTCTTTTGGGACCCTGTTATATACTTTCTCCACAAAGACACAAGTACAAAAAGATACAATGCAACTCTTTCTGACCTTCTCTGTACTTCTCATCAACTTCCTCAAAGCAAACATTGCATCTGTAGTGCCCTTTCATGGCATGAAAGCGTACTGCTGCTTGCTACTCACCATTTGTCTTCTTAACAGAGAATCTACTACTCTTTCCCATAATGTCATACTGTGGCTGAACAACTTTATACCTTTGTAGTTGCCACAGCTCTGCACATCACCCTTATTCTTGAAAATCAGTACCAGTATACTTCTTCTCCACTCCCCAGGCATCCTCTCACTTTCCAAGATCATGTCAAACAATCTAGTTAAAGATTCCATGCCATCTCTCCTAAACATCTCCATTCCCCCATAGGTATGTCATATGGACAAGCCGCCTTTCCATTCATCCTTTGCTTAGCTTTCCTCACTTCATCCAGAAATACATGTACCAAAATGAAGAATTCCACAAAAGAATAGCAGATTCAGCAGTAAAGAGTGTGTCATATGTAAAGCAAGCACCAATTCTACTATGCTTAGCAGCACATGTTAACCACAAGTCAAGTCAAGTTTATTTGTGTAGTGCTTTTAACAACAGACACTGTTGTAAAGCAGCTTTACAGAAAAGTAAAGACTTTAAACATATGAGTTAAATTTATCCCTAATTTATTTATCCCTGATGAGCAAGCCTGTAGCAATGGTGGCAAGGAAAAACTCCCTCAGATGACATAAGGAAGAAACCTTGAGAGGAACCAGACTCAAAAGGGAACCCATCCTCATTTAGATGATAACAGATAGCATGATTATAAATAACTTGCTTCTATGACTGTGTCCTATATAGTCACAAAGTACAACTGTGTAACCAGGAAATTCATTATAGTTTTAGCATGAAGTCTATTTTGTTGAAGTCATCAACTGTTTATTGATGGAGATTTGAGTGCAAAACTGTTCATGACAACTGCAGTCCTAAAATTATCATGGTGATTGTAGTCCTCAGCCATCAAAGCAAAACTGTAAGTGTCCAGAGCCATCTTCCAAGTGTGTCTTTCAACTGTCCATATGGGGCCATCCTCCACAGGAGCAATGTGTTGTGACTCCATCCAGACATAGGGCATCAGGATGGATCAGGCAGGCCCGAACAACAGAAGAGGTCAGAATCACTGGTGTCTCAGGATCGACATGTAACTTGACAGAGAGAGACAGACAGAGGGAGAAACAGAGATGGGGGGAGAAAACACAGGTTGTTAGGTATGCCTGTTGTCACCTAATGGTTAAGAACAGTATACATTTTGTGCTGAGTGCAAGCAGGGACTCTGGAAAGACTAACTATGATAGCATAACTAAAAGGGAGAGCCAGAAGGTAACACATACATGACAGAGCCCTGGGACAAAGCAGCCAGCCATTCCACCATCAACAAACACAAGTGAACGTGAGAGTTGGGGGTGACAGCATCCATACATCCAAGTTTACCAAAACACTCCATGCCTGAGGACCCTCCAGATCTATTCCTTTACCTAATACAAACTATTAACAAAAGGCTTGACTACGGCTACGTTTACATTATGTCGAATCAGCGGATCATCAGATTAATGTTCTTAAAACGATTCGCGTTTACACTAAAACCGTTAGCCGTGCACATAGCAACGCCAATACGCGGATACGCTCGGCTCCGCAGGCATCCTGCGCTCCAAATCACTCCGCCCTGAACAGCGAGTGCCCTCTGGAGGGTGCGCACTCCGGCCCTGCGCAGCTCACACAGCGCGCGAGTGAAGTGAACAAGCCACGATTCGGGACTGAGCCGCTGTGTGTGTGATCCCAGCGCAGATCACTTATTACTTGCAAGTGGAAGGATGGCAAGCCTAAAGACAATCATAACTACACAATGGGCAGTATTTGCATCAGTATTTGCAGTATTTTCATACTTTTATACTCTTTAATGAAAGGTGATACAAGGCGGAAGTCCGCGCCGTTTTTCAGCAGTCGTGTCACATGACCAACGCCAGCGAATCAGGAAGGTGGATGTCACAGTGATGTTGTCCAATGAGATGCCAGCTAGAGCTCAGCACAGCGTATTCGCGTATTCTGAATGTTTACACAGCACCGGAGCTGATACGATCTAGATTGAATACGTGGACGCTGGCGGATTACAGTTTCCTGGCTTTTCCAGGGGGTTTAATGTAAACGGACAGTGCATCCACGAAGAAAACGAGACAGATATGGTCTAATGTAAACGTAGCCTACTGTAAACAAATATGTTTTCTGCCTAGACTTAAACACTGAGACTGTGTCTGAGTCCCAAACACTACTTGGAAGGCTATTCCATAATTGTGGGGCTTTGTAAGAAAAGGTTCTGCCCCTGATGTAGCCTTCCCTATTTGAAGTACCAACAGATAGCCTGCACCTTTTGATCTAAGTAGGTGTGACGGGTCATAAAGGACCAGACGGGAGGTACTGTGGTGCAAGACCATTCAGTGCTTTAAAGGTGCATAGTAGTATTTTATAATCAATGCAAAATTTGATTGGGAGCAAATGCAATGTGGATAAGACAGGGGTGATGTGATCATATCTTCTAGTTTTAGTAAGGACTCTTGCTGCTGCATTTTGAACTAACTGGAGCTTGTTTATGCACTTATTGGAACATCCAGACAAAAAGGCATTACAATAATCCAACCTAGAGGTAACAAAATCATGAACTAGTTTTTCTGCATCATGTAATGACATTATATTTCTTATCTTAGCAATATTTCTGAAATGAAAGAAAGCTATCAGGGTAATGTTATCAATGTGAGTTTCAAATGAAAACCTGGAGTCGATCAAAATCTTTTACTGCTGCAAGTGAAGAAACAGAAAGTCCATCCAGAGTTACTGTGTAATCAGAAAACCTACTTCTAGCTACATGTGGTTCTAGTACAAGTACTTCTGTCTTGTCAGAGTTAAGTAGAAGGAAGTTAATAAGTATCCAGTGTCTAATGTCCTTTACACATTCCTCAATTTTATTAAGCTGTTGTCTTTCATCTGGCTTTGGTGAAACATACAACTGCATGTCATCAGCATAACAGTGGAAGCTAATACCATGCTTACAAATAATATCACCCAGAGGTGATATATAAAGAAAAAAAGCAGTGGGCCTAAGACAGAACATTGTGGAATTTGTATGTCCACACCAGTCCTTTTGTCAGTTTCTGTGTTTTAAATATTATCTCTGTGATATGTCCTGTCATGCTCCTACCTGTGGTTTTCCTCTCTTCAGGTAACAATTCCACTCCTCTCCACTCAGTATTACCTGCCACGCCTGCATACTCCTCCTCTTATTAACTTTCAGTAGCTGTTGCCTATCACCTGCTCCTCCTCTGTGGGTATTTAAACTGCAGTCCTCCCAAGCTTCAGTGTCAGATCGTCTTCAAGGCATCGACTCCGTCAACTCTTCAGTCCTGGTAACCTGACCCTGTATTTCTGTCCCTATCTTGCTACCTGTGACTCTGTGTTCCAGCCTGTTCCCTAACTCCTGCCTGTTGTGCTGTCCTGTCTGTCTGCTGAGGGACTGCTTGCTGGGAGACTGCCTGAAACTCAAGTGCTTACAGCCATGCTACTCTGACAATGCCTGATCTCAGCTGCTAAGCAGGGTTGAGCCTGGTTAATACTTGGATGGGAGACCACAAACATCACCACCATGCTCCCACCAGTCATCCCTGCCTCTCAGTCTTCCGGCCACTGAACTTCACACATGCCCCAACTCCCTTTCCCCTGCTATCAATAAAACTCAACATTTAACTTGCGTTCTTGGGTCCTCGTCTGTTTACCCTGACAGAACGATCTGACCATCATGGACCCAGCGCCCTCCCTGACCAGCATGGTGATTGAGCCCGAAATGACTGCCCTGCAGCGACTGGAATGTACAGAGGGAGACATAAACCGGATATCTGGCGACATTGCATCTCTGCTCCAGCTTGACCACCAGCAGCAGCAGCTAACCCAGGTCCTGCAAGTACTCACCAACCTCACCACTCCATCTGCTCATGTTCCTCCTGCTCTGGCTCCTGGTGACCTGGAACCGAAGATCGGTAATCCGGAACGTTTCAATGGTGACCCAAACCAGGTCCGGCCATTCCTGACCAGCTGCCGTATCCAGTTCTCTCTGCAGCCCAGGACCTTCTCGACGGAGGGAGCCAAGGTGGGGTATGTCATCACTCACCTGACCGGCCAGGCTTGGCTGTGGGGAACAGCAGAATTCGACCTGCAGACCCTGGCCTGTGCCTCCTTCAGTGCCTTCGCAGAGGAGATGTTAAAGGTGTTCGACCTGGGCTCGTCAAAAACAGAGGTGTCACGAGCACTGATGAGTATCTCTCAGGGCAACCGGATGGTGGCGGACTACTCCATCGACTTTTGTACCCTGGCGAGGCGCAGTTCATGGAACATGGCGGCGCTAGTGGACGCCTTCCTCCACAGTTTGGCGGACTACATCAAGGACGAGCTAGTTTCCCATGAGCAACCCCCAACACTTGATGAGGCACATCGATCATTGTATCCAGATCTGTAGACGAGAGAAGGGGCGTCCTAGTCAACCTGCCACCCGCACTCGGGGGGAGTCTTCTGCTGCCCAGTTCCTGCCTGTCACGCCCCAAAGCCGACATAATCAGTCTGAGCCCATGGAGATCGGCCGTGCCTCCCTCTCCCCCGAGGAACGACAGCACCGCCTAACCTCCATCCGTAAACCCCTGCTTCAGCTCCGCCTTCAGCTTCCCGACACCACTTGTGCCCTGACCACCCTGGTGGACTCTGGAGCTGAAGCCAACATCATGGATACGGAGTTCGCACAGCAGCTGGGTGTGGGTCGCCACCACCTCACTCCACCCGTTCCTGTACGAGTGCTGGGTGGACATCGTCTCGGCACAGTTACACACATCACAACCCCCGTGACCATGCTGCTGTCAGGAAACCACCAGGAGTCCATCCAGTTCCACCTCCTACACTCACCCGGCCAACCACTCATCCTAGGGTATCCGTGGCTCCATCTACGCAACCCCCAACTTGACTGGGAGACTGGCACCATACGAGAGTGGGGAAGGGGCTGCCATCAGACCTGCTTGAAGGGAGCCGTCCTGCCAGCCAACCAGGAGACCACCAGCTCCACCCCCGACATATCCAAGGTTCCTGTCTGCTATCACCACCTGAGAGAGGTGTTCAACAAGTCCAAGGCCACGTCGTTGCCCCCACACCGACCATATGACTGTGCCATCGATCTCCTGCCAGGCACCGCACCCCCTAAGGGCCATCTCTACTCCCTGTCAGCCCCGGAAAGAAAGGCCATGGAGGACTACATAAACGACTCTCTGGCCGCTGGCCTAATCTGTCCATTGTCCTCTCCTGCCGGAGCTGGAGTTTTCTTCGTGGGAAAGAAGGATGGTTCTCTTCGCCCATGCATAGATTACCGGGGCTTGAACGACATTACGGTTAAGAACCGCTACCCTCTGCCACTACTCTCCTCCACCTTTGAACTGCTGCAAGGGGCCACAGTGTTCACCAAGCTAGATCTCTGGAATGCTTACCATCTGGTGCGAGTGAGAGAAGGCGACGAGTGGAAGACTGCATTCAACACCCCGACGGGACATTATGAATATCTGGTCATGCCATTCGGTCTCACCAATGCCCCAGCAGTGTTCCAGGTGCTGGTAAACGACATCCTTAGACATGCTCAATAAGTTCGTTTTCGTTTACTTGGACGATATTTTGATCTTCTCAAAAACCCTGTCTGAACACACCCACCACGTCCAGTTGGTCCTGCGCCGCCTGCTTGAAAATTTGTTGTTTGTGAAAGCAGAGAAGTGCGAGTTCCACGCTCAGTCTGTCTCGTTCCTGGGATATGTGGTGACCGAGGGCAGCATTCAAATGGACCCTGTGAAGGTGTCGGCAGTGACGTCGTGGCCGGTTCCAGAGAGCCGTAAGAAACTGCAGCAGTTCCTGGGGTTCGCCAAGTTCTATAGGAGGTTCATCCGGGGCTACAGCACCGTGGCAGCCCCACTCACCGCACTGACCAGCATCAAACAGCCCTTCCAATGGACTGCAGCAGCTGACAAAGCCTTCGAAACCCTCAAGGCCCGTTTCACTTCAGCTCCCATCCTCCGGATGCCTGACACCGAGCGGCAGTTTGTGGTGGGGGTAGATGCTTCAGGTGTGGGAGTCGGGGCAGTGCTTTCCCAGCGAGCAGCAGAGGATGGAAAAATGCACCCCTGTGCCTTCTACTCCCGAAGACTGACCCCAGCAGAAAGCAACTACGACATTGGCAATTGCGAGCTACTGGCTGTCAAGCTCGCCCTCGAGGAGTGGCGCCACTGGTTGGAGGGGTCCAAGGTTCCGTTTGTGGTCTGGACAGACCACAAAAACCTGGAATATATCCAGACAGCCAGGAGGCTAAACTCCCGCCAGCGCCGGTGGTCACTATTCTTCACCCAATTCAACTTTGTCCTTTCGTATCGTCCTGGCTCCCACAACATCAAGCCCGATGCACTCTCCCGGATGTTTCAGAGGGATGAGGCATCCAAGGAGGAATTAACACCCATCCTCCCAAGCCCCTGTGTCATTGCTGCCCTGACCTGGGACATCGAGGAGCAGGTTCGAGAGGCCATCAGGGACCAGCCAGGCCCCAGCGCTTGCCCCTCCAACCGTCTCTATGTCCCAGCCAACCTGAGGTCTCAGGTGATTCAATGGGGACATGACTCCCACCTGGCCTGTCACCCCGGGGTCACACGCTCCCTCCATCTGCTGTCTCAGCGATTCTGGTGGCCGTCGATGAGGAAGGACATCCAGGACTTTGTGAGAGCCTGCCCCACTTGCAACCAGCACAAGTCCCCCAGTCAGCCCCCAGCCGGGTTACTCCAGCCCCTGCCAGTACCCATGCGTACCTGGTCCCATGTCTCCCTGGACTTTTACTGGTCTTCCTCCATCGGAAGGTAATACGGTCATCCTCACCATTGTGGACCGCTTCAGTAAGATGACCCACTTTGTGCCTCTCCCAAAACTGCCAACTGCGAAGGAGACTGCCCGGGTTGTCTTAGAACACGTCTTTCGGGTCCACGGCCTGCCCAGGGATATCGTTTCTGACTGGGGACCGCAGTTCTCCACCAGTTTCTGGAGGGAATTCTGCCACCTCCTCGGGGCCACTGCCAGTCTGTCGTCTGGGTTTCACCCACAGTCAAATGGCCAAACGGAGCGCATGAATCAGGAACTGGAGAAGGCACTTAGGTGTGTGGCTTCACACAACCCCCACGCCTGGGCTCAACATCTGCTCTGGGTGGAATATGCCCACAACTCCCTCACCAGCTCTGCCACCGGACTCTCCCCCTTCCAGTGTGTGTATGGCTATCAACCACCTCTGTTTGCCAGCCAGGAGGGAGAAGCCACCTGCCCGTCTGCTCTTGCCTACGCCCACCACTGCCGCCGCACATGGGCCCAGGCCCGCACCGCACTCCTGAAGTCCAGTACCAGCTATGTTATTGGGGCTAACTGGCGGAGGACCCCTGCACCCGTTTACCATGTCGGCCAGAAGGTATGGTTGTCTGCTCAAGACCTACCACTACGGGTGGAGTCACGCAAATTGGCGCCTCGCTACATTGGACCCTTTCCCTTACAGAAGGTCATCAGTCCCACGGCAGTTCGGCTGCTGCTGCCCAAGACCATGAGGATACATCCCACCTTCCACGTCTCCAAACTCAAACCGGTATACGAGAGCCCCCTGGTCCCAGCAACACTGCTGCCTCCTGCTCAACGCTTCATTGATGGTGGACCATTCTACACAGTCCGGCGACTGCTCCGCTCTCGACGAAGGGGTAGGGGCATCCAATACTTGGTAGACTGGGAGGGTTATGGTCCTGAGGAGAGGGCATGGGTCCCCGCTGGAAGGATTTTGGATCTGGCCCTCATCGCCAACTTCCATCGCCTACACCCTGACCAGCCCTCCATCCGACGGGGTTGACGTAGGGGTTCTCACCATACGGAGCCACTTCCGGACCCTGCCGCCACCCCTGCTCCAGCATCCGAGTCTTCCAACAGTGAAGATGGTGTGGAAGCTATGGACACTGACCGGTCAGAGGAATTCTGACCCTCCACCGGTATTCCCCCTCCTCCCGCCCGTCTTGGTGGGTCTGCGCCTAGGGACTTCTGGAGCCGTCCCTTGAGGGAGGGGTTCTGTCATGGTCCTACCTGTGGTTTTCCTCTCTTCAGGTAACAATTCCACTCCTCTCCACTCAGTATTACCTGCCACACCCGCATACTCCTCCTCTTATTAACTTTCAGTAGCTGTCATTGGCTGTTGCCTATCACCTGCTCCTCCTCTGTGGGTATTTAAACTGCAGTCCTCCTTCAGTGTCAGATCGTCTTCAAGGCATCGACTCTGTCAACTCTTCAGTCCTGGTAACCTGACCCTGTATTTCTGTCCCTATCTTGCTACCTGATCTGTGACTCTGTGTTCCAGCCTGTTCCCTAACTCCTGCCTGTTGTGCTGTCCTGTCTGTCTGCTGAGGGACTGCTTTCTGGGAGACTGTCTGAAACCCAAGTGCTGTCAGCTTATAGCCATGCTACTCTGACAACGCTTGTTCCTGTCTGATCTTAGCTGCTAAGCAGGTTCAAGCCTGGTTAGTACTTGGATGGGAGACCGCAGCTATCCCTGCCTCTCAGTCTTCTGGCCACTGAACTTCACACACATCCTCCCAACTTTCTTTCCCCTGCTATCAATAAAACAACATTTAACTTGCGCTCTTGGGTCCTCATCTGTTTACCCTGACATGTCCAGGTTATCTTTCTATTCTTTTTTCTCTCTGCAAGTGCACTTTTTGACTGTTATATACTGTACCTATAGAATTGACGCGGTACGCGGTGGTCCGGATCACCGTATTTTCCATACAAAACGAGGGCATTAATTAATTATTTTTCCTGGATTGTGGTCCGGTTCACCGTATGCTGTATTATATTACGATATAAATAAAAACTTACCAAAATCATACTGTGTTTGTCATTTAATACGAGTTTTTTTACAAAGTCGTACATCATTTGTTATTTTTTCTCAAACCGGAAGAGAAATGCATGCGTAAAACACACGCGCAATAAAAGATACCAGTTCTAACGCATGTAAAAAAGCGGGAGCTGCCACGAGGGAAGTGAAAAATAATTTTACCAACTTTCGTCATTATGTCTCAGGGTGGTTATGAACAGCTTCTAAGGAATAAGAAAAAATGTGCTAGAGACTACAAAGCAACAGAAGAAAGGGCAAAGGAAAGAATTTATTCTAAATTAGGGGAAGAAGTAGCTGAAAATTTAAAATTTATTTGTCTTCTGAACTTGGTGGTCCGGACCACACCTGAAAACGGCGTGGTCCGGACCACAACGGTAGTCCGGACCACCGCGTACCGCGTCAATTGTAAAATTTGCAGTCATCTAAATACTATACAGTGAAACCACAAGCACTATTAACAAGTTAACTAGCAGATTCTGTGAGAAGGTGGAACACTTTTACAGCTGAAAATACTGAAGGAGGACAAGCTGTATTGTCCTGCTCACTTGGTTCACTCACATTCAACTCAATGGAAACCATCCAAGATGAACAAGGTATACTGACATAAAAAACAAAGACAGTTAATTCAGTGATATTCACTGAATTGGCTGTCTTTCTGTTTTTTAAACACAAAGCAATATGCACATACAGTAACACAGATGAAGTTACTGATTCCATGGAGAAAGCAGTTCACTCCTATTACAATGCAGTGCAGCAGAGAACGGAAGGGATAAACGTTGACTCAAGTCTAGTGGACACTGCAGTCCTCAGTAGAAGTTTTAAATAATGCTTGTATTATCAGAGGATACACTCGCAATGTAGTAGGCATGAGCGGCATCAGGGGTGGGTTTACTGGGATTTTAGCCCCTAATATTTTTTCACCATTGGTTTATCAGCATGTTCCATTTTTACTATTCATTGCCATGTTGTCAGGGTTAGTGCTTAGCTAGTGAGATACGAAGGCACAAATTACATAGTATGTTGCAAAACTTGTGCAAAACCACCAAACTGCTTATGACCTAGGAAGAATGTTTTGTCTTCCTGACCTTGGCCATCTATTTGCAGTGAAAACACTATGGCTACGTTCACACTGCAGGCTGAAGTGACTCAAATCCAATCTTTTCGCCCATATGTGACCTGTATCCGATCTTTTATTGACAATATGAATGACACAGATCTGATTTTTTCAAATCCGACCCAGGCCGTTTGGATATGTGGTCCTAATTCCGATTCCTATCCGCGCTTTTCATATGCGACTTCAGTCTGAACCGCCAGGTCGCATTCATCCGACTTACACGTCATCAACAAGCCACAAACGTCACTATTCTGCGCTGAAGTAGGCGGCGGGTCTCTCAAAAAAAGTTACAACAACATGGTGCATAATCACGGGCGCAGATAGAGGGGGGGACGGGGGGATTCGTCCCACCCAGATTTAAATTCACCTCGCTCGGTCCCCCCCACTTATAGGGAGGAAAAAATGTCTATGCTGTCTTTCTTTACATAAGGCAAACCTCACGGAAAAATCAAAAGACTAATTACCATTCGGTTTATTGAGGTGCACAGCAGTATATACATAGTTGCAACAACTCACATAAAACAAAACAAAGACTGATATTCGGTTGGTTGAGCTGCGCAGACTGCACAGGTTGCGAGCTCAAGCTTGGTTGCTATGGTAACCCACAACAAGTTTGACAGGCATATCGGGGTTGGTTTGCTGGCAGCTTTGTCCCCCCCAGTTTTTTGTCCCCCCCCAGTTCAAAAAACGTATCTGCGCCCCTGCGCATGACATCAATGAGAGGGATGCTTCGGGCTGTGAAGGTTCTGAATCTTCTCAATGGAAGGACGCAGAGGTTAGGGAGCTGATTTCCATTTGGGGGGATGCAGCTATTCAAGCTAGATTGGATGGGTCATACCGCAACCGGGCGGTTTTACTTCCGTAAACACTGGCCATGCTCACTGCGTGTGACGTCGTCGTATCCTGCAATGCGCATGCGGAACACTTTTAGGTCGCTTTTCATTCATACTGAGGATCACATACAAGTCGCATATATTTGTTAATGTGAAGGACCTCACCAAAAAATCGGATTTCACAAAAAAATCGGAATTGAGCATTAAGCCTTGCAGTGTGAACATAGCGTATGACACAGTATTTTAGGAACTGCAACAGAGATAAACACAAATATGATAATGGAGACAGATAGGATATAAAAGAATAAAAAGGTGAGTGATAGATCTGTCACAGACACAGAAACACATTACAGGAGCAAAGAGCACAGATGAGATGTGTTTACATGCAAAATGCCATCAGTGTTTTTGTCTTTTTCCTTTCTTTTTTTTTCAAAGAGTCTGCAAAAATTCAGGAGTGTTTTGTGGCTTAGTAAAAGCAGGGATTCAATTATCTTTAAGAAGGTGGGATAGTTCTTTTTCTTTCATAGCTGTCAATAATATGAGAGCAGTAACATTAAAATGTACAGTACTTGTATGTATTATACTGAGTTCTCATTGACATCATGGAAATGCAATTAAAAGAGTCTTCTGAGATTCAGTACATGTAACTCATTACAGTTGAGCCGTTAACCCTTAAAGATGCAATAGGTTTTTTTTCCCCTTATTTCCTTCCTTTATTGCTTACTCATACAAATAACCTGGAAGACATTGAAAACATGATTTAAAAAAAAAATTAAGTCATGGCCTTAAAAAAATGTATTAAGTCATCGAGAAAACCTGTTTAGAAAACTGACTTCCAGTCCAGAATACTTGTTTGTGTTTGGATGTGCCTCCTGTCAGTTATTTTATAGACACTACTCTACAGAGCACCATACATCCTGGGGCAGAGCTTCTTAAACATGTACAGGTGCATCAAGGTTATGCATAAATGCGCTAAATGAGTGCTGTTTATTAAATGTGCTCATATTTTTGGTGAACAGTGAACTGAATGAATCAGTTTGCAACTAGTAAACATGTGGTCCACATCTGGCAAGAGTGGATGGCGCTCACACACCAGAAGGTCCTTAGCAGAAGGTGGTGGTAATGTACCAAAAGGCTGTTTGCCAAGTACCAAAAAACAAGAACAACTGTGTTTTATGGTGGCACCTGAGAAATTACATTTGTAAACCAATCTGTTTTCAGCTGTCCTGCTTTATGATACATTAAATGATAAAACATATACTGTTTTTTCTTGGCTTTTAAAAATAAAGTCTGTCAGTGATTCTGTGATATAAGATAGTAATTCATTTTGTTTGGGAAGTGACAATGATTGGGGGCTGGGGAGGGATGAGTAGGAAGATTTTCTACTGAAAAAGAATGGTTCAGTGCAGCTCATTAAAAGAAATGAACATGAACTAGTTCATTTTAATCTGTATGCATGAAAGTTTGAGCTAGCACTTTGAATTTGCACAACACTGCGGTGCATGGTGGGGGGGGCAGGAGGACAGACTAATCTTATCTCATACACCTGTAGGTTTTCAATATTCCTTTTTTGGATTTAAATTATACATCTCTGGACAGAGACACTGTAGTGTTTTGTGCAGGAGGCAATAATCAGGCCGGGCATGGCTTCAGAACATGTCTTTATTTGGGGACTTCCGGGAACAGACACTCCCACTACAGGTGCCGCTTGGCTCAGTAAAAACATCTAAAAGTGTTGGCCAACCAAAACATAACACAGCAACTAACTGCCTTTTCAGTAATGACCCTCAATGTGACAAACTCAATTGTAAATCACTTCAATCTATTACATTCCTCCCCTTTTAGATTTTTATAACTTTAACCCTTGTAAGTTTAGGAATAATTAGCAACCACTAACCAGTGCATTTAAATCTCACAACAACAAAAATAAATGTACTGCCCTTGAATTTTTTTTTCTTAGCATAATATTAACTTCCTACTATCAACATAAAACGTCTCTTGGCAGCTTACATTCACTATGCAGATTTAAGTATACTGTAATTTAGAGAGTCAGTCTTTGAGGAGGTACACGGACCCTCTCTGGGTACCAGCGTTTCTCATGTGAGCTTTTGTTTGCTGTGTGTGAAGATACTGGTGATGATGACACCTCAACAACCTGTTCAGTTGGTTTAGTGAGAACAGTAGGTGGTGTTAGCTTCACTGGTGTACTAGGCAAAACAGCTGGAAAAGCACAGTCCATAGTTACTGGTGGCACATTCTCAACCACTGGTGAGGGCAAGCTTGTTGGAAGTGTCTCAACATTTCCTCGCCATGGCAACATGTGGTCAGCATGCACTGTGCGCTGCCTCTGACCCTCTTGTATCAGGTATGTGACAGTTCCCAGTCTTTTTAGTACTTTGCCTGAATCCATTTCTCCACTCCTCCCCTGAAATTTCGGATACGGATAGCATCTCCTTCCCGAAAGAACCGAAGAGATGAGCCAGCACGGTCATGATGAAGTTTCTGTGTGGCTTGTCCCTCTTCAATCCGTCTGGCAAGCTCTGGCTTAAGTAAACTGAAACGGGTTCGGATCTGGCATTTCAGAAATAACTCAGCCGGTGTCCGTCCAGTCACGGTATGGGGTGTACTGCGGTACATGAGCAGGAAATTTGCAAGTCTGTGACTGAGTGGCAAAAGAGCCTTTCCCTCCGCCTCCAACATATCCTTCGTCAGCGCTCGTTTCAGAATTTGCACTGATCTCTCTGCAGCCCCATTTGACGCTGGATGGTATGCAGGTACCATACAGCAGTGTGTTTGATACCATTTCTCTCCAGGAACTGTGTAAACTCCCTCGACACCAGCTGCGGACCATTATCTGATACCAGCTCTTCCGGCAGTCCATACGCAGAGAACAGGCTTTGCAGCACTTCAATGGTGTTGTGAGAGGTGATGGAAGACATGGGAAAAACTTATAACCACTTTGAATGGCTATCGATGACCACCAGGAAATACTGCTTATCCTTCTCAGCAAAATCAATGTGAATTCTCTGCCACATTCTTTCCAGCCATTTCCAGTGGTGCAGCGGTGTGACTGCTGGCATTTCCTGGACAGCTTGGCAGATAGAGCAACCTTTCACCAGCTCTTCAATGTCCCCATCACAGCCAGGCCACCACATTTAGCTGCGGGCGAGAGCTTTCATTCGGCAGATACCTGGGTGCACATGATGAACGTCTTCCAGTAATCATTGTCAATAACCTGGCAGTATGATAACTCGCTGGCCCCAAAAAATGCAGCCTTGTTCCACTGACAACTCCTGCCTGCATATGAAATAAGGCTGCAGTGCTTCATCCTGCACATGACTGGGCCATCCATTCATTGTGTAGCTCCACACCTTGTTCAGTATAGGGTCTTTTAAAGTGGCTATCTCAATGTCTTTTGCACACACTGGTAGTTCCTCCAAGTGTGAGAAGTAAAAAATACCTCCCTTTTCTCCTGTGTTGTCGACTGAGGCTCTGGGTAGGCAAGACAAAGCATCAGCGTTTGCATGATCAGCTGATCTCCTGTACTCAATATCATAGCTATACGCCATGAGGATGAGAGCCCAGCATTGCATCCTTAATGCTGCTAAAGTTGGAGCAGCTGACTTTAGTCCCAGGATAGTTAACAGTGGTTTGTGATCTGTGATGAGTGTGAATTTCCTCCCATACAAATACTTATGGAATTTCTTCACTCCAAAGATGATGGCGAGTGCCTCCTTTTCGATTTGGGTGTATTTTCTTTCAGCCTCAGTTAAACTCCTCAATGCAAAAGCCACAGGCCATTCCTCTCCATTTTCCATGACATGAGAAATTACAGCCCCTACTCCATAAAGTGACGCATCACATGCAATCCGGAGTGGCAAACATGTGTTGTAATGCACTAACACCTTATTCTGCTTTAATAGCTGCTTTGCATCTTCAAATGCCTTAGCACACTCAGAAGTCCAAACCCACTTAGCCTCTTTTCTCAACAGGTTGTGTAGAGGGTGGAGGATGGTGGAGGAGTTTTGCAGGAAACGGCTGTAGTAATTAAGAAGACCTAAGAAGGACTTCAGCTCTGTGACATTTGTTGGCTCGGGCGCTTTGTTTATGGCTGCAACCTTTTCATCAGTGGGATGCAGGCCATCCTGGTCAATGCGATGTCCTAGATACTCCACACTGCTCTGAAAAAACTGACATTTAGACAGTTTCACTCGGACACCATGTTTCTCCAGGCGTGTGAGCACTTCGTCCAGTCTTTTTAAGTGCTTCTCCTCCGATGAAGCAGTGATGAGAATATCATCCAAGAAACATGTCACATGATCCAGTCCTTGCAGAATCTGGTCCATAACAGACTGAAAAATTGCAGGTGCACTGGAAACACCATAGCTGAGACGATGAAATTTGTACAGGCCCTTATGAGTGTTGATCGTCAAATAGTTCTCTGACTCTTCATCTAAAAGCAGCTGCTGGTAGGCATGAGAGAGGTCAAGCTTACTGAATGATGTTCCTCCTGCTAAGATAGCGAACAAAACTTCTGTGTTTAGTAATGGTTATGTCTGCTCTTCCATACACTGATTTATACTGATCTTGTAGTCGCCACAGATCCTAATTGTTTTATCTGCTTTTGGCACAGTGACTATTGGAGAGCCCCACTCACTTTTCTCAGTCTTTGAAATCACTTTCATTTTTTCCAACCTGTCCAGCTCCTTCTCTACTGCTTCCTTTAATGCATAAGGAACTGGGCGAGCTTTGCAGAGGATCGGTGTGGTGCCTGGTTTTATGCGGATTTTGGCTTTAAAACCCTCTATGCAGCCTTGGTTCTCCGAGAACACTGCCTGGTAGCGCTGTAACACCTCGTTGACTCTTGGGGTCCACTCTGCCTGTGTTAGCACTGTGTTAGTACAGTGAAAATCTGTTTCCAGTTCAGTTGTAGTTCCTTTAGCCAGTTCCAACCAATCAGGGCTGGTCTACTTCCTTTCACAATGACAAGAGGTAGAGTGACTTTCTGTGTCTCGTACTGTACTGGTATCATGATGTATCCTCGAACCACGATACTTTGGCCTGAATATGATTTCAGTTTTAACCGGGGGGCTGGTTTTAAAGGGAAACTGTTCAGATTTTTCTGGTAATAATCCTCAGATACCACTGACACAGCTGACCCTGTGTCCAGTAGCATTGTTGTGCTCTTATCACCCAGTGCGACATCAACTGTGTACCCCTTTTCACAGCTTGAGGTGGAGTATACTGCATACACTCCAAAAAGTTCTGTTTCTTCATCTCTTCTGGATGTACTTCCTTCAGCTTCTACATACTGCGTTTGAGAAGTGTCTTTTCCCTTTCTACATGCACGGGCTATGTGTCCAATTTTGGAGCAGGTATGACACTTTTCATTTTTAAAGCTGCAGTCACGTGCTGAGTGTCTCCCCCCACATCTGTAGCATGTCGGTTGTGTCCCAAAGTAGTTTTTTACTCCCCTTTGGTCTTTGTTTTGTGCTTTATTATTGTTCTCTTGTTTAAACTGTCCTTTCCTCCCCTTGTTAGAAAAAACAGTAGCACTTGTTAGGGCATTTACCTGATGAGGCTCACTGTGTACCGAAAACTCCATTGATTTTTTTTATACCCATTCCATTGCTACTGCAACCTCACAAGCCTTCGGAAAGGTCAGATCCTTTTCAGACAGCAACGTACGCTGCACAGCATCCGAGCATAGTCCACTCACAAAGCGATCTCTCAGCGCATCATCCAGTTACTGTCCAAACTCACAGGTAGCTGCTAGCTGCCTCAAAGCAACCATATACTCAGACAGGTTCATCCTCTTTTTGGTTACGCTTCTGGAAATGAAATCGTTCCGCGATTACAATTGGTGCTGGCTTGTAATGCATGCTCAGTACTCTCACCAGATCAGGATACTGCATAGTGCTCGGTACTGTCGGCGACACCAGATTCTTCAGCAGCTTATAAGCATCAGCCCCAATCACCGAGAGAAACATGCACACCTTCTTTTCATCCTTTATCTCATTTGCCAACATCCACTGTTCCAAATGTTCCAGATATGACTCAAAATTCTCCTTTGCATCATTGTATTCATCCACACGACCGATTTGGACAGCCATGGCGGATTTTTCCGATGCTAACCGCTAGTCCGACTCATGCCTGGTTCCTCCGCAAAGAAAAAGAGAAAAAAAAACCTCTGCTTCCTCGACTACGACCAGTGTACGGTGACTTTTTCAGTCCATTCACGCAGTGGTTTCATTTAAAATCCTCGTCGCCATTTGTAGTGTTTTGTGCAGGAGGCCGGGCATGGCTTCAGAACACATCTTTACTTGGGGACTTCCGAGAACAGACACTCCCACTACAGGTGCCACTTGGCTCAGTAAAAACATCTAAGAGTGGGGGCGTCATGGCTCAGGCGCCATACCATGAATCCGGGGACCTGGGTTCGATTCCGACCTGGGTTCGATTCCAACCCGAGGTCATTTCCCAATCCCTCCCCGTGTCTCTCTCTCCCGCTCATTTCCTGTCTCTACACTGTCCTATCCAATAAAGGTGAAAAAAGCCCAAAAAGTATCTTTAAAAAAAAAAACATCTAAAAGTGTTGGCCAACCAAAACGTAACACAGCAACTACCTGCCTTTTTAGTAATGACCCTCAATGTGACAAACTCAATTGTAAATCACTTCAATCTATTACAGACACAATACTATAAAGTTGTCAAACAAATTAACACAATTATTGACTTCAATAATCAAGTGTATAAATGCTGCTTTTAATAGCTGCATTCAGTGAAGGAAAGTATTTTCCAAATATGAAATGAAACCATTTCTGTATGTGAAAGCACTGTGATACCATATTATGTTTTTGTTATTATCACCATTATGCTAGTCTATAATTTACATTTGCATCAAATTATATTACCAGAGCTCAACTATTTATGTGAACTGAACATGGGTGAGCTCAAATCTCCCTTGAGATCCCGTTCCAATTTAACCCCTCAGTAAATGTCACTTGTGGTCAGGTATGTTAATTTATGGATGGATGGATAGATAGCTAAATAAGGCAGCACAGTGGTGTAAGTGGTTAGCACTGTTGCCTCACAGCAAGAAGGTTCTGGGTTTGAGCCCAGCAGCTGGGGGGGGGGGCCCTTTCTGTGTGGATTTTGCATCTTCTCCCCATGTCTGTGTGGGTTCCCTCTGGGTGCTCCAGTTTCCCCCACAGTCCAGAGACATGTACGTAGTTAGGTTAACATGGGACAGCCTTGGGCTGAAGTGCCCAAGGTGCGCATGTATGTAGCAGCTTTGCTGTCCTATGATGAACTAAATTTAGTTGTACATTTGTGCAGTGACAGTAAAGGCATTCTATTCTAACACAAATAGGTAACTCAATATACATGAAGGACATTTGCAAAGTACAGTATGTCTCATTCTCATCTCATTATCTCTAGCCACTTTATCCTTCTACAGGGTCGCAGGCAAGCTGGAGCCTATCCCAGCTGACTACGGGCGAAAGGCGGGGTACACCCTGGACAAGTCGCCAGGTCATCACAGGGCTGACACATAGACACAGACAACCATTCACACTCACATTCACACCTACGGTCAATTTAGAGTCACCAGTTAACCTAACCTGCATGTCTTTGGACTGTGGGGGAAACCGGAGCACCCGGAGGAAACCCACGCGGACACGGGGAGAACATGAAAACTCCACATAGAAAGGCCCTCGCCGGCCATGGGGCTCGAACCTGGACCTAGTACAGTATGTGTGTAAGTTAAAAACCCAGTTAGCCCAGTACCAGGTTTGTCACACCTAGAATTGGTTTACAAACCACAACCCTACATTTTCACTCCAAGTAGAGGATGTGATGGTTAGTTTATTGCTTTAGCTGATTTGCTGTATTTACACTATGACACTTCATATGAGGACCTCATTCAGGAGAGCAGTATTCTATGTCACCTATAAAAGCCAATTCACCCCAGATGCCTTTATGAAATATTGTTTTCTACATGAATGAGACACACAACACACTGCATTCATTTTACACACTGTCATTTCTTCATTCATACCTGTAAACAACCTGGAAACTTCATTAAAATCATTCAATCACACTTTCGATATGATGTGAACTTTGTTTAAAGTTATAATTACAAAGACTGCATGATTGTACAACCTAAATTTGCATAACAGTGTTCTTGCATTAAGCAAACATTACGGGAATTATATTTATTCATAACTAGCAGCGTATGCATTTAGCAATACAATGCCCTCCATGGTGTTGCTTTTGTAGGATGTTATCCAGCTTTTGTAGCTAGAATTGTTTTCTTCGAAGTTAGATTGTATTTAGTTCACAATTCAGCTTAAAGTTTAAATGGGAATTAAACTGTATTTGATTATATTTCACACAGTGACACACACACAGCCCTTCAGGCAAATGAGAGAATCAACTTTTTTTTTTTTTAATGCATAGTGCTGCTACCTACATGGGACTAACAAGAATGATGTTTAAATTGTTATGTTATAAATTACACAGAGCACGTCACAGATCATGAGGGACATCACACACACACACACACACACACACACACACACACACACACACACACACGCAACACTTACTTACTTACATTTGCCATATTAGAAAGATTAGAATTAAGCAAAGCATCAAGAGGATTCTGTTAGGCACACTGAGAGAAGGAAAGTCATTGAAGAACAATCAAAGCATTAATTTTAATGATACTTGGAACAGTATTAAAATGTGAATAATATGAAACCAGTAAAATATGAATACTGTATACAAAGTATAATCTGTTTAACTTAGGTTCCATTAAAAGCATTTAAATCCAAATCACATCAAAACAAATCTGATTAATCTGAAAAGAAAAAAAATGGAAATGGATTTGTAGAGAAAAATAAATCAGTGCAATACTGTTCTATCATAAGTAAGCCTACACTGGTATTCAGGATGCACGGTACTGTTTATGTAAGTATTTGCAAAGTTTTAGTTTAATTTAGTCCTTTTCAAAGCAATTCCTCCTTGAACAATTAGAGACACCCAGTGGTCAAATTATTAGTTAGTTAGTTAGTTAGTTAGTTAGTTAGTTAGTTAGTTAGTTAGTTAGTTAGTTAAGAAAGAAAGAAAGAAAGAAAGAAAGAAAGAAAGAAAGAAAGAAAGAACGGTGACAGTGGATTCCAACAGTCACGGGAGATAAGGCACTGCAACAATCTATAGCTGCACAGGAAAAATCTAGATTAGCCAGTCAGCAAGCTAGCCTATTAAGGTGCCTAATTAATGCAGATTAGAATAAGGAAATGCTTTACTTTACTTCACACATCTTTTACTGGTTAACAATACATATCATAACTGCTTCTTTAAAGTATACAGTGGCCCAAGTATTATTACTAGTGGGGAGTGCCACGATAACATTAAATATACCCCAAAACAAACAAAGCACTATTTGTGGAAAAAAAATCCTGCAAAAGACCCATGTTCCTTAAGATTTCACGACTAATAGGTAACCCAAATGAATATACTGCAATAATGAGTTGGTGCAGGACATGGACAGAGCAGCAGGTAGCATTGACCCATCACAGCTCGAGGTTCCCTGGTTTCAATCATGGATGTTGTCCCTGTGTCCATCTGGGTTTAACACATGCTAGTAGGTAGATTTGCTACTCTAATTTGCCCCTATGTATGAATGAGATTAAGATTTGGAGTGGCTAATCATCCTTCCTTGTAGCTGAATTACAAAGTACGTACGGTAGCTCAGCATGGCTGACTTGAAGGCATACAAAGGCAGCCACCATACTCCTCATTTCTGACCACAAAACACAGCTTAGATAATCATACCTATAGGCAATTTAGAGTAGCCAGTTAACCTGACAACATGTCTTTGGACTGTAGTGAAAACTGGAGCACCCAGAGGAAACTCACACAGACAAAACATGCAAACTCCATGCAGAAAGGCCCCCCTGTTGGCCCTGGCTCAAACCTAGAACCTTCCTGCTGTAAGCCACTAGCGCTAACCACTACACTACCATGCTGCCCTAATGAATGTGTGAATGTGTGTGCATGGTGCCATATGATGGACTGGCATCCCATCCAAGGTAAATGTACAGTATTCCTGCTTTGTGCCTAGTGTTCCGAGGATAGACTCTGAATACAGTGTTATCCTGACTAGTATAATGAGGTTACTGAAGATGAATGAATGAAAGAAATATATAAAGTTCTTGTCGAATGATACGATAAGACAAGAAGCATTTAAAGAGTGCCCATATCTGTAAAAACAGCATTGGAACAATGTACAGTTGGTATATACTGTACAGATACCTGCAAATTTTTTCCAAAATTTTTTATTATTATGAAGAATTACATTGTATATTATTGAACACTGTATTAGTGGTTAGCACTGTCGCCTCACAGCAAGAAGGTTCTGGGCCAGCAAGGGCCTTTCTGTGTGGAGTTTGCATGTTCTCCCCGTGTCTGTGTGGGTTTCCTCTGGGTGTTCCGGTTTCCCCCACAGTCCAAAGACATGCAGGTTACCGTAGGTTAATTGCTGGCTCTAAATTGACCGTAGGTGTGAATGTGAGTGTGAATGGTTGTTTGTCTCTGTGTCAGCCCTGCAATAACCTGGCAACTTGTCCAGGGTGTACCCCGCCTCTCGCCCATAGTCAGCTGGGATAGGCTCCAGCTTGCCTGCGACCCTGTAGAACAGGATAAGTGGTGACAGATAATGGATGGATAGATGGATGGATGGATGGATATACACTGTATAATTCAGTTCAATGCCAGTTGAACAGCCACAAAACATCTCATTTTACTAGAACTACAAACCCCCCAGTTCTGCACTTTTACCTTAAGAGAAAAGCTATTTAAAATAATACCAAATAGGTTGTTAGCTTTGACTTAAAGACTGAGGCAGTGTATGACTCTCGTCTCTGCGAGCCTACCACACAGATTTAATACTTGTCATTTTTAGGGCATACCTAACAACGTGTTTTCTTTCTCTCTCTCTCCCCCCCCCCCCCATCTGTCCCTCTGAGTTACATGTTGATCCTGGGATTGAGATGCTGGCCTCTTCTGCCCCTCGGACCTGCTTGATCCATCCTGGTGCCCTGTGTCTGGTCGGAGTTTTATCGCCCCACTCCTGTGAAGGACGGCCCCATGAGGACAGTTGAGGGTTATACCTGTTAAAACTGTTAATATTATAGTCAGGCTGTCTGTTGTTGCCCAAATGAGGATGGGTTCCCTTTTGAGTCTGGTTCCTCTCGAGGTTTCTTCCTCATGTCGTCTGAGGGAGTTTTTCCTTGCCACCGTTGCCACAGGCTTGCTCATTGGGGATAGATTAGGGATAAAATTAGCTCATGTTTTAAGTCGTTCAAATTCTGTAAAGCTGCTTTGCGGCAATGTTTATTGTTAAAAGCGCTGTACAAATAAACTTGATGATGATGATGATGATGAGTCTTGACCATGAGCAGGAGTATTCTTTATTTCACTGAGAATATGTTTTATTATTATTAGGCGTTGTAGGAAAAAGCCCTGCCCCTTGCTGTGGTGGTCATTTATTATAAGTACTAATAAAAAGCATGCACCTTTTGATCAGTGCAGATGTAATAGATTATAATAGACTCAATGTTTACTCAGAAGCTCTGGGTTAAGGCCATTTAGTGTTTTATAATCAGCATTTTATTTATTTATTTATTTATTTTAATTCATATTTTATAATCAGTTCAATATTTTACTGGTCACCAATGTAGTGGATAAAATAGGAGCAATAAGGTCAGATTGTCAAGTTCTATAAGGAATGCTGCATTTTGGACTAACTGGAGCCTGTTTATGCACCTACTGGAACATCTACATGCAAAAAAAGACATTACAATAGTCAAATTTAGAAATAATAATAGGATGAACTTGTTTTACCGCATCATGTAATAACATCCTGAGGGTTTGTTTGTTTGTTTGTTTGTTTGTTTGTTTAGCTTGGCAATGTTTCTGAGCTGGAAAAAGGCTGATCTAGTAATGACTACATGAGTTTCAAAAGACTGGCATCAAAAATACTAAGATTTTTCATTGTTGCACATGATGCAACTGATAAGTCATTAGTAGTTGATATTTAATCAGGCAGCTTACATCCAGCTGCATTTGAGCCTAGTAGAACTTACTCAGTATCCTGGGCTGTTTTCAGAGTTGGCATCTAAGTCAATGACTTACTGTAAGTCTAAAAGTTACAGTTGATGTCAGTTGTTTACACATTCGTCATGGACATGAATATCATGACAATATTAGGCTTTTATTTGAACTGTTCCTTTTCAGGAGAAAAATAACTGTACACCATACGTCTTTCACAGAAAAAGACCAAGAATTTGGTGCACCAGTTTTAATTTATTTTGGGTCTTCTGAAATTAAAACAGGATCATAATTATATATACAGTGTCAAAAATATACATACACCCACCTAGAAGTGTGTAGTGGGGCTGGGATGGCCCAGGACAACAGCAGGTGGTTTTTACTTTCATATGGGTGAATGATCATTTAACATAGATATAGTCAGGAAAAGAAATACTGGTAGCTAGTTAGATCTTCTAATGATGGCAGACCACCAGCCAATTACCAAAATACAGGCTGAGCTGTTCACAAGTTTAAGCTATATTTTCCAGCAAGGAAATCTAAAAGCAATTCGTGATTTTATTTTTGTTAGGACTTGTCAGGAAGAGACTCATGAATACTGATACAGAAAAGTAAAGTTAATGTTGTTAATGATTCCTTAGATATTTTCAGCAATTATTCTGAAGCATCTACTCTAATTTCTAATCACAGTAAACAACACAACCTTCAGCTATTTTGTGTTCCTACTAAAACAGACTCATTCTGGGAGACAATAAAGTACAACTGTTAATGTGCCATTGAGATTTCAGAAGAACTAGCCTCTGTGCCTTAAGCACAGCTATTTTTCACACAGCTGACTTTCTATTGTTGGACACTGTTTGCTCCCAGTCTTTTGATTCTCGTTAATTATAATTAACATCATGCAGGAATGGATTCATTAGTATCAACTCCATGCACCTGTCATCCTAGTAAGATCTCCATTATTCTTCCAGGGCATACAAGTGGGCATAACTCTTTAAGGGGCTGTGACAGCAGAGCAACTGCGTATGTCATTTCCATGACACACTGTTTTCTCTTCTTTTGTCACTCTGTTTGCCAGAGGCATCCATGATACAATTCATATCTGCAGTTGTTATTACACTTTGATAAAAACTTACAGTGAAGAATACAACATGTGCTCTTCCCACATTGGCAAGCTCCTCTGACTGTTCCTGTAGATTAGCAGTGTATCTTTCTGTGCTATTGGACCTGAAAAATTTATCAGCATGACATTTTTTTAAATAAGTGAATTGTACACTGGGAAGGGGTGGCCTTAAGGAGGGATGTTGGTCAATATCTCATTGCCCGCTGCTACTAGTCAAACCAGTGTTACACACTGTAATGATGTACTTTGGTAAACACTTTGTATCCAGTATTACACACTGTAATGATGTACTTTGGTAAAGTTACTTTTTGAACACATTTGGTGGGGGAAAACTTGCTTAGTAGGCCTCCATTCTCAACACTAGCAATGAATATAGCCATCCTTGGTTCTTGTAGCCAACCCACACAGATGCATATCAATGTCGCACAGTTACTTGTGTATTGCTAGAGGGTGCTCTAATATTACTTCACTAATATTTAATCTCTGAGTAATTTAATGCTCTACAGTGTGGCTTCAGCACCACAATTATTAATTGTAAAAACTTGTATATTAGAAGCTTATACCCTCAGCAGTACTTCACCACCACAATTAGAAGTTCTATAACATCTCTGTTAGGAACATATGATTGAGTATACATACACAGAAATGTGGTCAGGCTTTTTCATGACACACCAATAAATGCCATTATTCACCAATATGAAACCTAGTTTGCATTTTTCATATTGTTATAGAGTTACAAAGTGCAGATTCCCTCCATTTGACTGCAGTGAATCTAATAATGGGCTTTATGAAATTCACTGGATTCACTGCTGAGTGAAATGCAGTAATACACTATGTTTTTTATTTCTGAAGATTAAAACTTTTCCGTTGCATTTTCTGTTTCAATACTCCACTTCCTCTCAAGTTCTTCTCCAAACTAATTACACGCTCACTGATATCATCACAGTTCACAGTGAAAAAAACAGCTATATTTTGGTTCTAGCTGGGAACTAAGTTTTCAGATTCTCATCTCATCTCATTATCTCATCTCAATCTCATTCTCATTATCTCTAGCCGCTTTATCCTTCTACAGGGTCGCAGGCAAGCTGGAGCCTATCCCAGCTGACTACGGGCGAAAGGCGGGGTACACCCTGGACAAGTCACCAGGTCATCACAGGGCTGACACATAGACACAGATAACCATTCACACTCACGGTCAATTTAGAGTCACCAGTTAACCTAACCTGCATGTCTTTGGACTGTGGGGGAAACCGGAGCACCCAGAGGAAACCCATGCGGACACAGGGAGAACATGCAAACTCCGCACAGAAAGGCCCTCACCGGCCACGGGGCTCGAACCCAGACCTTCTTGCTGTGGGGCGACAGCACTAACCACTACACCACCATGCCACCCGTTTTCAGATTCTGAGACAATTTATTCTTGGTTGAAATGCTCAGAACGGTTCAAAATCTGGTGCGTGAATTAGAACAGAACCTGTTCCCTGTTGGTCAAAAAGGGGCATACATACATATATATATATATATATATATATATATATATATATATATATATATATATACAGTAAATCCTCTAATACTGGCCTGTATTCCATTACTGGCCGGGACTCTAATATTGGCCGGTCTCGCTGTCGGAGGAGGTAAATAATGGCCGGACTCTAATACAGGCCGGGGCTATAACCAACGATGTTTCTGAGATCATAGTGGCCTTACACAATCGTTCCGATCTGAAAGACAATTGTGATCAGTGGCGCCGCCAGGCGTATGGCCGTACGCACTAGGCATACCTTGGGGAGAGCGATATTTTTTTTTAATTATAATTGTTACCTGAATGCTTTGGCAATGCAACATAATTTGAGAAAGAGAGAGAGAGAGAGACGTGTGCGTGCCGGCGCATTTGTGTGCTTCAGGAGTGGGCGGGGTGTGCGTGACCAAGAAAGCTCATTGGTCAATGCAGATATACTTTTCTTGCACCACTGAGATTCTCTCCAGTTTTGAGAAACGGAGACAGACAATCGTCAGTAGTCAGAGCTTGTGCGAGAATTTATTGAGAAGCGAGTCAAAAATGAGTAAACGAACCCTGAAACAAACGAGCTTGTTTCAGACTTTTACGAAAAAGTCCAAAAGCAGTGATCCAGGGGTGTCATCTGCTTGCCAGTCCTCTCCAGTATCAGCTAGTAACACGGCACCGGCAGCTTCCACTCCTCCGCAACCTAGCAGCAGTACGCTGCAGCTGGATGCTAGCTCAGTTCCTCTGAGGGAATTGCCTTCATCTACCTCTGAGTTTGAAACTAGCCATACATCCAGTGAATTTCATATAAGAACACTTACATCTCCCCATTTCTCTTACGATCAGAAGTAGATGGTTGCTCCACCTTGCTGACAAATGAGCCATCAGATAGCTTTACTAATGAGCCACGAGTCAGCCCGCTATCACTGACATCAGATTTATCAGACATAGGTAAACTTCAACCAGATGCCTTAAAATGTGCACCGGACTCTGTAAAGCTCAATGTCCTACAGAACCGCTTCAAACCAGACAGAGGGTGGGTGGCTCCTTCTACTCTGATTTTCGATAAACTCAGAAAAATACCCGAGGAGTTTTTCAACGAGTCTATGTACCCCACGTTGCGCTACAGTGTGTGTCAGAGTCGTGCGTGCGGTAGTGCTGAGCAAGTTCACTAGATTCTAATCGAGGCTATAAAGAGTTTATTGTTTATTGTCGTGTGTCCCCGGCCTATATTAGAGGATTTACGTAGTTCACATATGTTGTTCAAATATCAGCCTGTGTTCATGGAAGGCTAATAAATGAACCTATTTTATAGGTTCAAATAGACACAAAATCTCGTTTTTATTCATTCCACTGGTAGTCTGTTTTGCTCAAATAGAAATAGAGGCCTGCCTCTAATTCTGGCCTCCTTCCAATAATGGCCTGGACCAAGATGCACTTGAGTGAAATAAAGGCCCCGGCCTATATTAGAGGATTTACGGTATATATATATATATATATATATATATATATATATATATATATATATATATATATATATATGGCCCTGTGATGACCTGGTGACTTGTCCATGGTGTACCCCGCCTTTCGCCCGTAGTCAGCTGGGATAGGCTCCAGCTTGCCTGTGACGATGAAGATGTACAGTCATATGTGTATAGTGAATAAAGGAGGGGACTCAGCACACAGCCCTGAGGTGAGCTGGTGCTGAGTGCAATTGAAGATGAAATGTGAGGGCCGACTCTGACGGACTGGGGACGGTTAGTCAGAAAGTCTTTGATCCAGCTACAGATGGATGGAGGGAGGCCAAGGATCAGCAGTTTACAAATCAGGATGTCTGGGATGATGGTGTAAAAAGTGGAAGAGTAATCCACAAAAAGCATCCTGACGTAACTGTTCTTGTGTTCCAGGTGTTCTAAGGCAGTGTGGAGGATAATGGAAATGGCATCATCTGTGGACCGGTTAGTTCTGTAAGCAAACTGATATGGGTCCAGGGATGAAGGGAAGCAGGTTTTAATGTGTTTTAGCACCAGTCTTTCAAAACACTTCATTATGAGAGGGGTAAGGGCCACCGGTCTGTAATGTGCTAAACTGTTTGCAAATGATTTCTTCGGAACAGGGATGATTATTGCTGACTTTAGAGAAGGGGGGATGGTAGCCTGGGAGAGAGATAGATTGAAGATGTTGGTGAAGACAGGAACGAGTTAATTGCAGCATGCTTTGAGTACCTTCCCCGGTACCCTGTCAGGGCCAGCAGCCTTCCTGGAGTTCACCATTTTAAAGACCTGCCTCACCTCATGCTGTTCAATGGTGAAGGCAGGTGTTTCCCCTCTGTTAGGGGGAAAAACATAAAAAATAAAAAACGTACAATAATCTGGTTGCATAATTGTACACACCCTTAAACTAATACTTTGTTGAATCACCTTTTGATTTAATTACAGCATTCAGTCTTTTTGGGTTAGAGTCTATCAGCCTGCCACATCTAGACTTAGCAATATTTGCCCACTCTTCCTTGCAAAAGCGCTCCAAATCTATCAGATTGTGAGGGCATCTCTTGTGCACAGCCCTCTTCAGGTCACCCCACAGATTTTCAATTAGATTTAGGTCTGGGCTCTGGCTGGGACATTCCAAAACTTTTTGGGGGTCATTGTTATGCTGAAAGATGAAATTCCTCTTCATATTCAGCTTTCTAGCAGACACCTGAAGGTTTTGGGCCAAAATTGACTGGTATTTAGAACTGTTCATAATTCCCTCTGCCTTGACTAAAGCCCCTGTTCCAGCTGAAGAAAAACAACCCCAAAATATGATGCTTCCACCACCATGCTTCACTGTGGGTATGGTGATCTTCAGACATTCTATACAGACATTCTATACATTCTATACATATATTCTATATGTCCAGTTCTTGGTAATGTCACTGTTGTCCCATATTTTCTCCACTTCTTGATGATGAATTTCCCCGATGTGGGATGAATAAAGTGAATCTAATCTAATCTATGCTCCATGGCATATATAATGCTGTGGAAATTTTTTGTACCTTTCTCCTGACTGATACCGTTCAACATTGAGATCCCTTTGATGCTTTGTAAGCTCTCTGTGAACCATGGCTTTTGCTGGAGGATGCAACTAAGTAAATGTCTGAACTTAATTTGGGGTTAATCAGAGTAATTTTAATTGATGGCAGGTGTGTACCCAAAAGGACTGAATGCTGTAATTAAATCAAAAGGAGCTTCAACAAAGTATTAGTTTAAGGGTGTGCACACTTATGCAACCAGCTTATTGTACATGTTTAATTTTTTATGTTTTTCCCCCTAACAGATTTGTTTGTTTTTCAGTTGAATTGTACAGGTTATAGGTCACATTAAAGGTGGGAAAAGTTTTGAAATTATTTATTGTGGTCTCATTTTTTTACATCAGAAAAACATATTTTAATGGGGTGTGTACACTTTTTATATCCACTCTGTGTGTGTGTGTGCGTGTGTGTATCCAAATCTCCAAAGATATGGACACCTGACCATCACATCCATATCTGGTTTTCCCCCAAACTATTGCTACAAAGTTTGAAGAACACAATTGTATAGAATGTCTTTGTATGCTGTAACATTACAATTTACCTTCTCTGGAACTAAGAGGCTCAAACCTGTTCCAGCATGACAATGCCACTGTGCACAAAGCGAGCTCCATGAAGACATGGTGTGTTAAGGTTGGAGTGGAAGAACTCAAGTGTCCTGTACAGAGCCCTGACTGAACTCAACCCCACTGAAGACCTTTGGGATGAACTGGAACACCCACTGCACCCCAGACTCCTCACCTAACATCAGTGCCTGTTTTCACTTATGTGTTTAGATATTTGGTTGTCTAAAGAAAAACCCTTATTTGATTTTGAATCCTCACTGAATTTTACAGAATACAATTCATGCCAAAGTAGATAGTTATCCACTAGATAATAGTGAAGCTGGAGGAGAGGATTTTCACATTGTCATGACCTCTGCTGCCAGCTACAGTGTAGAGATATCAAAAACTTGTCAGGAATGCCAGTAATGACAATAGCTAACAACCCTGGCATTTGTCTAAGATAGAAGGTCCAGGCCCCCAGCCACAGTAGGCAAATAGAGTGTCTTGTACCGTAGAACCAAGGGAAAAAAACCTGAGATAATTGCTTCAAAAATATTGCTGGCAATTACACTGCCTGGCCAAAAAAAGTCACATACTTTAATATTTCATTGGATCACTTTTAGTTTGATTATGGTGCGCATTTGCCATGGCATTGTTTTGACAATCTTATGCAACATCGCAACATGTATTTCCATCCAGTGTTGCATTACTTTTTCACTGAGATCTTGTATTGACAGCAGGTGAGTTGGATCACTCTGTAAAGTCTTCTCCAGCAATGGCGTTAATGTCAGGACTTTGAGATGGCCAAATCATGTGTGAAAAAGATTCCTCATGCTCCCTGAACCACTCTATCACTATTTGAGTTCGATGTTCATCCTGGAAAATGCCTGTGCCATCAGGAAAGAAAGAATTCACTGATGTGATAACCTGATCATTCAGTACATCCGGGTCATCAGCTGACTTCATTTTATTGCCATATAACATTACTGAGCCTCGACCTGACCACCTGAAGCAACCCCAGATCATAACACTGCCTCCAGAGGCTTGTACAGTGGACACTGTGTATGATGGATGCATCGCTTCATGTGCTTCCTTTCTTACCTTGACACGCCCATCACTCAGGTATAAAGTAAATATGGACTCATCAGATCACGTGACCTTTTTGCATTGGACAGTTCTTAACCCAATTCCATTCATTTCATCAGTCTCCTTAGTTGTTTTCTTTGCTTGATGCAGGCCAATGATTCAATCCTTCTGAAACACAGTAACATCTTTTCTATAACTGCGGGATACGTATTCCGACATGTTTGTTTACCCTTCAAGTGACCAAGCTATTTTAGCAACTAATATGACCAAGTGGGGTCATTTATGACCCCGCTATATTCAGTACATGAAATCTGTATACCTAGTTATTTTCTCTTGGTTTTACATACATATACCACTTCCTGTGTTCAAGACAGATACTATAAAATATATAAATGTAGATAGGTTATGGTTTACAACAAGTTTTAATGCAGAAAGAAGGTAAAGAGACACAGGATAAGAAGAATATAATGTAATCTAGACAGTCTTTGTTCTGTCTTACTGGAACATTTACTTAATTCAACAGCACTGACTGAAAATGTATCATGAAAAGAAAAGTATGAGCAAAAACATCCATTGCAGTGTTGATGGGATCTTTGTAACATCAAAACTAGTGACTAACTAATATGCTAATACTAGCTAACATGCTATTTCTAGTGGATATGCTAATACTAAAATTAATCATCTCCATCAATTGAGCTATTTTCATCATCACTTTGGGCTTCAAGTATCTATCTCAATGCTTCTGCAGCTGTAAATCTAGCTATTATTGGTCTACTTGCCATGATTCACTGCAACAAAAGTACAACATACAGATAAGTAGTTGGCAAAAGCAAAATTTGATAAGGAATTACTGCAAGACATCCTATGCTTCTTTCCGGGGTCATAAATGACCCCGCACAATTTTTTATTACTCTTGCCACATCATTCGGCTGATCCCTGCAAAAGCCAATGAACAGTTGTACGACAAGTTAACTGACAAATTTGTGGTAGGAAATATTTTTCGGATCAAATGTATAAAAACCGCACACAAAATTATATGCCCGGGGTCATAAATGACCTCACTCGGTCACTTGAGGGTTAAGAAGTGGAAAAATTACTCACGGCATTAGGTAAGATTAAAAGAATTGTTGCCAGCTGAAACGCCTTAATCACTGCAGTAAGTATCCAGTCATAGGCTCTAATGTATTTGCTTATTTAAATCCAAATGGTGACTTTTTGGCCAGGCAGTGTATATAGGCAGATTTTGAAAAAACTTCAGATATTGAAGTCACTTTCATCTCTGAAAGCTCACAAGTCATTCCATGAATACATGGATGACTCTTAATTCCTGCTGCCAGTGGCTCTAGAGAAATATCAGAAAGTAAAGTAGATAGTGGGTCACCCTGCAGCACAGTTCAGTGTAACTGTAAAGGACTAGACTTATCAGCATTTGTCAGGATAGAAGACTTTGGGCATGATTAAAGTAATTTTCTAATGCAATAAAGACAGCAGTGACTCAAGGTTTTGTTTTGTTTTTTCATTTAAAAAGTTTCAGTTTAATTTTAAGTAAGAGGTTTCCAAACCACCTACAAAGAATGGAATTATATTCATACTTCAATCTTAGTATCTTATATATATATATATATATATATATATATATATATATATATATATATATATATATATATAAAATATATATATTTTATATAATATATATATATATATATATATATATATATATATATATATATATATATATATAATGTGTGTGTGTGTGTGTGTGTATGAGAGGGAGTAGAAAGAGCTACTGCAAATTCCTTAGAGGAAGATGTCACAAACCTCTTTTTTGAAGGGTTCAAAAGAAATTATATGGTGCTGCTTAACAATTTTAGATGTTTCAGAATCTGAGATCTGTCCGTTGTGTTCTTTAAATGTTGGATCTTTAAAACAGATATGCAGAACCATGGCCTCACTTTCGTTTGTAAATGCCTTGAGACCTCAAGAATGGTACAGGAATAGTTTTAAGTGTTAATAATAAATCAGATATAGTAATTTTTACAATTAAAGTGATTTATATAGGTTGCGGTCTGAGTGAATGACCTTGACGTCCGCAACGTCACCACAGGAAGGATATCGATCTCATCGCCATTTCTGCAATACTAAAACACAGAGCTGACTACAACTCCAGTCCTCCATTTTGAGCTAATTTATCGCCATGCCACATAGATGTGTTGCTGGGCAGTGCAGCAACATGACAGAAGGTGGATTTACGTTGCATTCATGGCCAGACTGGTCATCTGGTCACCAACACGACTATACATTTTTCTGGCAAAGAAAGGAGCCTGGCAAACCTCGTGAGCATGGCATTGGTTTTGCAGTGAAGAATTATCTGCTATCAGCTGTTGACATCTCAACTGAAGGCACTGAACACATTTTATATCTTTGTCTGTCAACATCCTCAGGCCCAGTCAACATTCTGTGTGTGTATGCCCCCACACTTTCTTCACCTGCAGAGGCAAAAGACCAGGGGCCTCATGTACAAAGACCTGCGTGGATTTCCCACTAAATATGTGCACACGTCAAAATCGGGAAATTTGCATACGACCAAAAAAATCCGGATGTATCAATCAGTGCGTACGAAGGTTTCCACGCACTCTCCTGTTGTACATCCCAATCAACGTGGAA
Organism: Neoarius graeffei; assembly: GCF_027579695.1. Lineage (NCBI taxonomy): Eukaryota > Metazoa > Chordata > Actinopteri > Siluriformes > Ariidae > Neoarius > Neoarius graeffei. Next base: position 45,639,856 of record NC_083590.1, on the reverse strand, counting down.
TTCGGCGCACATGCACGAGCCCCGTTCCCCGCCCCGTCTCCTCCCTCAATTATTCCACACTGAATATGTTAATTAGTATAAATAGACCTGCAGTAAGGCCCGCGTTAGGTAAAAGACATGGCAACTTTTACTAATGCGTTAATGTTAATTAAATGTTAGAAATCTCATGTTAATCAAATTAACATTTAACATTTATTATTAACATTTAACATTAACATTTATTTGCGTTAATCCCTGCCTTTAGCACAGTGTAATAGAATTCACATACATCACTTAATTGTTCTGTCACCTCCAATTAAAGTGATGTTCAAAGTGTATGCTATGAGACATGCAACGGTCACTGATTGTATGCCACTGAATGTGAATGTAGCCTATACCAAGATAACGGTATGATTCGCATCGTCCGCAGTGCCTGCGCCACAATGAGTGTCTATTTGAGTTACATGGGTTTTGAAAACAAAAAAACACCTTTAGTGCTCTAATGTGTACATTTTTTCGGGGACACCCTGTATTTGAGGAAATGTCTTCCTCTCTTAGTAGGCCCAATATTCCTAGCCACATGTAACCAGAAATAAAACATGTGCACATATTTTCCACAATAGGATTTTAATGACAAATGTATTCTAGCAGGGTGCCAGGGAACAACAGGAGGCCCCCAGTCCATCCCACCCGAGCAGGAAGAGGACCCCCAGCCGAGCGGATCCAGCGTCACTGTCACCTGCCCCCCTTCTCCACCGCCTGCCCCTGTCCCCGGGTCCACAGGCCGGGTGCTGACGCGCGCGGTCCTTGAGTCGCAGGGGGAAATTTTAAAGGGGATAGAGGCGATTAACGACAACCTCGAGGGAATCAACGAGGAATTGAAGGAACTGAATAACACATTAAAAGAATATCTTAAAAAATGAATGGTGTCCCGTCTGTCCTTACCTTTTCACATTGTGGCTATTAAGCGCTGCCGGGTTTGTATGCCATGTTGCTGTGGCACCTCGTTGTGAGGCCCAGGGTCTGGGTCCTCCGGCAGGTCTCGCTCCATTATTGGCACGCCGTGCCGCTGCGCCACATTGTGTAACACGCCACACACCGCGGTTGTGTCTGATTTGTACGCACTTGGAAATCGTTTCATATATTGATCTTGGTAATTATGTGATAAGGCTACCCCACACAACATCAACTAATAATATTTCAGTCTGACACCTCGCGGCAAATGCGCGAGGAAGATCTATTAAGCTAGCTGCAATGCATGGTCCTGCATGTGCATTCTTTAATTTAATTAATTAACCAATAGTCAATGGGAATAATATCGAAATTATATTGCTGGGGTTTCTCATTTCCCGTAATTACAATATGGAAGGGATGGTTGATGGATCTGTTGGCACTTACCCAACAGTCTCGCATTATGTGTCTTGACAATGTCGTATGACTGACATACATTTCAATTTACGCATCCTGATGTTCCGATGCATTTTTGGATGCCTCTTATCGCCATGTCATGACTCTTGACCGAGTAGGCCTAAATGTATTTGCGTTGCTCTGCCTCTAAGTGTCGCCAAGTACCAAGATGCACCAGAAATGTGCGTACGCCAGCCATGAGGTTTGCGTAGAGTACCGCACTTTTCCACGCCAAATCAATCTTTGTACATACGAATGTTTGCGCAGAAAGTGACGTACGCAGCTTTTTTGTGCGTACGCAAGCTTTGTACATGAGGCCCCAGTTCTATGAATAACTTGACAACACCATCAAAGGTATTGCTCCTTCTGAATACCTGTTCCTCCTTGGCAACTTTAATGCTAGAGTTGGCTCTGAACACGGTTCTTGGCCTACTTGCCTTGGTCACTTTGGTATTGGCAAACTAAACAAGAATGGGCAGAGGCTTTTAGAACTCTGCTCCTATTCTAACCATTGTATCACAAACATGTTTTACTCCACCAAGCCGATCCATTGTGTATCTTGGCACCATCCACAATCTCGGCACTGGCACCAACTCGATCTAATGATAACATGCTGAAAAGCATTGAATGATGTACTCATCACTCGCAGCTACCACAGTGCTGACTACGATACTGACCATTCCCTGGTTGCTAGTAAAGTACGTCTCCATCCCAAGTGGGTGTTTTGTTCAAAGCAGCACTATCACCCTCGCATCGATACTGCTAAGACAACCATCCCAGATCGGTGTGTATGTTTTGCTCAGTCGATCGAGGATGCTCTCAAAGACAGTTCCATCAGTTAGCATCCAGTCACTAAAAGAGGTCACTGTTGAAGCATAGAAAAAGACTGATGTTGCAAAATGTCGCCAACTTGTTCATTCCATGCCTAGAAGACTTGGTGCTGTCATTAAAAATCATGGAGGCCATACAAAGTACTAGATGTAGTAGTTTTTGTTGTGGGGTGTACTCATTTTTGCACCACCCTAATTTGAGTAAAACTGAAAAATGTGTAATCTAAGTTATATTATTAGCCTTACTTTCACGTTATAAGTTAAACAGATGTTATATTAAACTTTGTCTTGTCAACATTTTGGAAATTGTTTGTGTTCATTGAGATATTGTTTAAAATGTTACTTTTCAAAGGGGGTGTACTCATTTACGCTGAGCACTGTATACCTCCATACCAGGAGCGATGGAAACCCTTCAATCTGGCGCGCCTTCAGGCAAAAACAAAAGTATTGCAGATCCTTATCAGAGAACTACTCTTTGCCGATGATGCAGCTCTTGTAGCACATTCTGAGGATGATCTACATTATCTTATTAACTGCTTCGCACTTGTTTGCTGAGAGTTTGGCCTAATTATCAGCCTAAAAAAGACCAAATTAATGACCCATGATATTAGCAACATTCCGAGCATCCTCGCTGATGACCACACTCTTAAGGTAGTTGACGACTTTGCCTATCTTAGATCTATTGTCTCTGGTAACATCTCCATGGATGTGGAGCTTGATCAACATATCAGCAAAGCTGCAACATCCATGGCTCACCTGGCAAAGAGAGTATACGATAACAGCCTACTAACCTCCAATACCAAGCTGGCATTCTATCAGGTGTGTGTGCTAAGCAGTGAAACCTGGACACTGTACTCCTGCCAGGAGTACAGACTAAACTCCTTCCACTTAAGAAACATCAGGCGCATTTTGGACACCTCTTGGAAAGATTGTGTCCCAAACAAGATTGTGCTTGCTCATGCAGGCATCCCAAGCATGTTCAACCTTCTTTCTCAGCGACGTTTGAGGTGGCTAGGACATGTCAGGTGTATGGACGATGGCCGTATCCCGAAGGATATTCTTTATGAAGAACTCGCATCTGGCTCTTGCCCTACAGGCAGACCCATCTTAAGATACAAAGATATTTGCAAGCATGACATGATGACCAAAGACCTGGGAGATGATTGCATCGGAGCATGGAAATTGGAGGGTAGTTGTAAAGGCTAGTGAGAGGCGAGGAGAAGCGTTTCCAATGCTCAGACAAAAGAAGAGAGCTCAGAAGGCAGGGGTGTATCCTGGCCCCTCTTGGTCAAGAATCTGTGTTTGTTTGCAATAACTGTAGCAAGGCCTGCCGATCTAAGATTGGTCTGCACAGCCATCGTCGAAGCTGTATCAAAAGTTGACTTAAAGTGCAGTTTCCATTGTCTCTCGAGACAGACGGATGCCAACAACAGTGATGTCATCAATATGTACTGAACATTCTGAACATTACAAAATAGAGTTTTGGAGGAAACTAATAAAATTAAAAGTGACAGTAAAAGGCACTAATAAAAGTAAAAGTAAAATTTTGTCACTCTTGCTCAATGTAAGTGTAAATAAGGTGCATCATTCAACTCATGTTCAAGCACTATGAGGGCAAAATTTCAAATAAAAATACCTTTTGTGTACATTAATAATTTAATGATTAATTTCTGTGATTTTACCCATGATTTTTCAAAGTATGAAAAAATCTAATTGGGTTTCAATGTTAGCTAATTAACATAAGGGTCTTACTCAAATATACTCATTAATTTGATTGGGGATTTTTTTTGTTTGTTTGTTTTATTATATAATTTCTCTGTACAAATGTAGAAACTTTCAGCGATTTGAAGTGAGAGTATGAAGCTGAAGAAGGATTACTGATAGCAGAGGAGATTCTATTCTGCTTAAACTCTATATAACAACACTGAAATAGTGTCTCCAGTATGGGGCAGCAATGAACAACAAACAGTTGCTGGATAATACTTTGATTCATGCATGTCCTGCTTGACAATTCAGGATTGCATTTATTTGAATGACCATGTTGTATTAATGTTTGTTTAATTTCCTTTCTCCTTTTCATTTCTCTCCAACAGTAGATTAACAGTAGATTTCAGATTTATTGTCACATCACATTTTACACAGTTAAATATAAAAGACCATAAGCAGGGGTTAAATTGGGCCGGGGCTGTCCGGGGCTGAGCCCCGGCACATAAGCTCGGAGCGGATGGCATATGATCACGCACACATCAAAAGCAACAAACCCTTTTCACGATTTTCAGTTCTGAATAATTAAATATCGTTTTATTAATCAATAAACCCATGACTTTTATGAGATAGATCATAGTTTTCCTGATAACAAGACGACCTGTCAAAGCTATTTAGAACAGAACTTGCGATCAGAGATTCTGGTTTCTGGAACACTGCGTGGGTTGCCAATTCCGCTTTTTATAAGCGACTTTGGGGTTTCTTTTTTGTGAGCTCGCTTTAAAAAAAAATCAGAAGTCGTGGTTTGCGGGTTTTTGGGCTTGTGTTTCAGCGTTGTGACTTGTTTATAATTTTCTCCGTACACCGTCTCCCCTTTTACCTGCATATGATCCTAATCCATCAGAGGTGCTTGAACGAACTGTCTGTGCATTTGGCGAGTTCAATTTCCATAGTCCCCAGTTATCGACAGAAATTAGCCAGGGGGAAGGGGGAGATGTCAGTTCATTATCATATTTTTTATTATTAAAAACAAAATATCAAATAATACTGAAGAGGGGAAAAAATAATACTGATCTAAATATGTTGTGTTTTTATTTTTAGACAGTATGTGTTTAGCAAAACACATACTGTCTAAAAATAAAAACACAACATATTTAGATCAGTATTATTTTTCCCCTCTTCAGTATTATTTGATATTTTGTTTTTAATAATAAAAAATATGATAATGATTATGTTCACTGTATTGTTAATATTATTAGTGTTTTATTATTTATTGTTAATATTTAATTTAATGTTAATTTATTATTATTTATTGTTAATATTATTAGTGTATTATTAGTGTAATTATTATTGTTATTATTATGTATTCAGTTATTTATTTGGCATGTGGTGCTTTTTGTATTGTCTAGAACATACATAAGATGAGCATATTATAGCAGCAAAATAGAAGCACAATCATTTGAATGCAGCAAAACTTTTGCTGCATTCAAATGATTGTGCTTCTATTTTGCTGCTATAATATGCTCATCTTATGTATGTTCTAGACAATACAAAAAGCACCACATGCCAAATAAATAATTGAATACATAATAATAACAATAATAATAAATGCTTCCAATGTTATAGTGTTGTTTGTATTTGGTTGCATTCACTGCATGAATATATTTGATTGACAATTTGACTGACAGTATTTTGGCATATTTAACATTTATCCTCCAAAATAAATCAACTGTTTTGGTTTAAGATTGTGCAAGCCTTCAAATTTTCTCACTGAACATTTCTCCTTCACATTTTTCACCTGTAGGCATGTGACAAGATTTAACATGATATTGCTCAACCTACCTCTGTAAAGTCAGCTAACAACTTATTAAAATGCACCAGAATTCAGCAAATAACATGTATGATAATAAAAAACTTCTGGGGGAGGACCCCCAGACCCCCCACTAATCATTTCCTTCAAACCAATGTACAACAACCTGTACAATCTGTTACATTGGCCAACCAATCTACATTCAAACTCCCATAATGTGTAGGGGGGCACTACAAGACACACATAGGCCTACAACACACAGATAAGGTGTATATCTCTGTGCAATATGATATGGTTATCAAATTAGAGGGTTATTTTCCAAAAAGTATATTGGGGCAGGGTGGCGGGGGCAGGGGCGGGTACAAGGCAGAGCCCCCCCATATAACCAATCCCAATTTAACCCCTGACCATAAGTATTTGGACAGTGCCGCAATTTTCATAATTTTGTCTCTGTACACAACCACAATGGATTTGAAATGAATCCATCAACATGTAATAGGAAGTGCAGAGTATAGAGAAGGAAAGGAAGGGCTCATGATCCACAGCATACTACATCATCTATCAAACGTGGGCATGTATTGGGCATGTGTGCCTGACAGTGGAACTGGATCATTAGTGTTTAATGATGATATGATTGCTGATAGCAGGATGAATTCTGTATTTTGAACTATACTTTCTACTCAGATTCAGGTAAATCCTGAAAAACTGATAGGATTACACTTCACTTCATGTTTTGGATAATGACCCAAAACATACCGCAAAAGCAACTCAAGAGCTTCTAAAGGCAAAGAACCCAATTGAGCATACTTTACACTTACTGAAGACAAAACTGAAGGCAGAAAGACATACAAACAAGCAGCAACTGAAGGTGGCTGCAGTAAAGACCTGGCAAAGCATCTCAAGGGATGAAACTCAACATTTGGTGATGTCCATGGGTTCCAGAATTTAGGCCGCAAAGGATTTGCATCCAAGTATTAAAAATTATGCTTGTATTTATAATTATGTTAGTTTGTCCAATTACTTTTGAGCTTGTGAAAATGGAGGGACTATGAAGAAAATTGCTATAATTCCTAAATGGTTTATGCAATATTTTTTGTTTTAGAGTATTGAATAAAAGTTGAATGTCTACACTTCAGTCATATCTCCATGGCTTCATTTCAAATCCATTGTGGTGCTGTACAGAGGCAGAATTATGAAAACTGTGTCACTTGTATGTATTAAACACAATAAAAGTTACTAAGTACATACATTTATTTAGCAAATGCTTGCATTCAGAGTGAAGGAGAATCCACTGCACTTGACTTTATTTTCTTGTTAAACTTGGTCCTCATGAGTGCACCAGTAATCTGGTACTGTAAATCTACAGTCTGAGAGTCACAAACATCAAGTGAAGGAGGTGGCCTGTTTTGCTCTGGTCATGGATGTGCAGTGGTAATTACTGTCACCTCACACCAAGAAGGCTCTTGGTTCAAACTTCACTGCTGACTGAGGTCTTTCTGTATGGAGTTTGCATGTCCTCTTCATGCCTGTGTGGGCTTCCTCTGGGTGCTCCAGTTTCCTCCAACAGTCCAAAGACATGGGGATTTGGTCAACTGGCTACTCGAAATTGCTCATAGGTGTGAATGGTCGGTTGACTCAATTTTAGCCCTATGATAGATTGGCGACCTGCCCAAAGTGAGTTAGAATTGGCTCTAGCTTCCTCCATGACCCTGATGAATAAGTGATATAGATAATGGATGTGCAGCAAATATTACTGATGCTTTGGGGCTGTTTTGCAGCTGGTGGTCCAGGGATTATTGTGTAGATTGATGCCATACAATGCACTAATTATCAGAATATTTTAGCTTAAATCTTTGTTGCCTATGCCAGACAGTTAAGACCACAGATGAATGTTTCAACAAGATGATCACCCCAAACATGTAGATTCAAATCAACACAAATGGTTGCAGGAACATAAAATCAGAGTTTTGTAATAATCTCAGTATTTAATCCCCACTGAAAATATGGATTGAAGAAAACTGCATGTATCTGTAATACAAATGTAATAATATAAAGAAGCTTGGGGGAAAAAATGTTCTGCATGGAGTTGGGGTCCGAGATCCTGCCAACCAAATTAGAAATTACAAACAGAAGTTTCACAAAATATTAATTATCAGGATGCTGAGATGTCATTTTGACATTTCTGATAGCATGTACAGTGAACGTTTCTGATCATTATGGAATGTAACAAACCCAAAAACTAAAAAGTAAAACTGATAGGTTGGTTAGATGGCTATTGTTGTTAACTGTAACCTATAATATATAGATTTAGGCACTGCCTAAAAGCGGAGCTCCCATCTGTTTCTGGGTTGTAAAATTTTCTTATATCAGAGCCAGCCTCTTTTTTATTTATTTATTTACAGGCTATAACACTGGCTACTAGGTGGTGTGTATGACTGGTAATTACTAACACTGGCCACTAGGCGGTGTGTATGACTGGTAATTACTAACACTGGCCACTAGGCGGTGTGTATTGACTGGTAATTACTAACACTGGCCACTAGGCGGTGTGTATGACTGGTAATTACTAACACTGGCCACTAGGCGGTGTGTATGACTGGTAATTACTAACACTGGCCACTAGGCGGTGTGTATGACTGGTAATTACTAACACTGGCCACTAGGCGGTGTGTATGACTGGTAATTACTAACACTGGCCACTAGGCGGTGTGTATTGACTGGTAATTACTAACACTGGCCACTAGGCGGTGTGTATGACTGGTAATTACTAACACTGGCCACTAGGCGGTGTGTATGACTGGTAATTACTAACACTGGCCACTAGGTGGTGTGTATTGACTGGTAATTACTAACACTGGCCACTAGGCGGTGTGTATGACTGGTAATTACTAACACTGGCCACTAGGCGGTGTGTATGACTGGTAATTACTAACACTGGCCACTAGGCGGTGTGTATGACTGGTAATTACTAACACTGGCCACTAGGCGGTGTGTATGACTGGTAATTACTAACACTGGCCACTAGGCGGTGTGTATTGACTGGTAATTACTAACACTGGCCACTAGGTGGTGTGTATTGACTGGTAATTACTAACACTGGCCACTAGGCGGTGTGTATGACTGGTAATTACTAACACTGGCCACTAGGCGGTGTGTATGACTGGTAATTACTAACACTGGCCACTAGGCGGTGTGTATGACTGGTAATTACTAACACTGGCCACTAGGCGGTGTGTATTGACTGGTAATTACTAACACTGGCCACTAGGCGGTGTGTATTGACTGGTAATTACTAACACTGGCCACTAGGCGGTGTGTATGACTGGTAATTACTAACACTGGCCACTAGGCGGTGTGTATGACTGGTAATTACTAACACTGGCCACTAGGCGGTGTGTATGACTGGTAATTACTAACACTGGCCACTAGGTGGTGTGTATTGACTGGTAATTACTAACATTGGCCACTAGGCTGTGTGTATTGACTGGTAATTACTAACACTGGCCACTAGGCGGTGTGTATTGACTGGTAATTACTATAACACTGGTATGGTGGCAAGCACGCACAGGATCGAAACCATCAGAAAACAACTCGATGGGTTTCTTTATGTATCCACACTCTATGCCTATGGGACTCCACAGGAGCTCCGCTATAATAGTTTCTTGAGGGAGCTTGATTACTCACACACATTAGACAGAAGATAGAAAGCGTTCCATAATGCTCCACAGGGTATATTTCACAATTATTCACCAAAGGCATATTGGTGAATATTAACTGAGATTAAGTCGAGGTTAATATTCACCGATATTCACTGAGCCTGAGGCGGATAATTGTTTTAGTATAAATAAACAGGTGATTATTTTAAAAATCGTATTAAAAATCATTTATTTCAAACTTCAAAAGTAGTATGCAAATGTAATGCGTGCAGATTTGTGTCACTCATCTATTCTGACTCACATAAAATAATTTGTATTGAAATGGATAAAATAAATCACAATTCCAACTTACCTTTGAATAGTTTTAGACCAAACTTCATAGCATCTTTAGTGCTTTTAGGAACAGCATTTTCTTTCATAATTTCTAATTCTTCCTCACTCACAGTGACAAAGTGCTTGGCTGCCATTTTGCCGAATCAGTCGAGGTGATTATCAAGAAAAAGTCTGAATTTCTCGACCAATCAGTGCGTGTGATTTCCTATAATCAACTCCATATTTATACTAATGCTATTTGTAGTTACCATTTGTGAATGAAACATTTATTTCTTCAAAAGTCCTGTGATGGGTTTCCCAAAAGCCTCTTCACACTATAAGAGGCATCTTAACTAGGGGATTGTGCTGCTCATGCTACCATTTAACGATGATCTTTGTGCTATGATGCTTTTGGGAAAGTTGGCACTGATTTGTTTCAGTTTTCCAGTGTTTCTACAGCATAGTGGTAGAGTTTTCAAAACATTTGGGGGGAAAATGGTACTGACCACAATTACTTCCTGTTGGAATCTGAATACAAAAACACATACAAATATTTAGAGTGCTATACAGATGCAAATACAGATATTCGCATTGTGTTATACCCATAGCATAAATATTTTCACCTTTACTCCTTGTCTTTCTGTCTGTCAAGATGAGATACGTTACTGCCAGCCTTGATTCCTGAGAATAACCAAAGTTACTTAATATGAGAGAGAGAGAGAGAGAGAGAGAGAGAGAGAGAATACACTAAGGTCATGAGTCACTTTGTTCCTATGCCGACAGTATATCGCCATTCTGTGGATTTGGCATAAGATATAGTATTTTAGAACAGTTATATATGAAGCCCAACCTACCCTTAATCATCAAATTAAAATACCATACAAGTCAAAATTTGTACACCCCTACTGATTTATAGGTTTTTCTGCATTTTGACTATTTTCTACATTGTAGAACAATACTGAAGGCATCAAAAACTATGAGATAACATATAGAACATATTTGGAATTCTGTAGTAAACAAAAAAAGTGTGAAAAAAACAAAACATGTTTCATATTTTAGATTCTTCAAAGTAGCCAGCGTTTACCTTGACACTTTACACACTACTGGCATTATCTTAACCAGCTTCATGAAGTAGTCACCTGGAATACTTTAAGTTAACAGATGTGCCTCATCAAAAGTTAATTAGTGGACTAGCTTCTGACCTTCTTAATGTGTTTGAGATCAAACAGTAAATAGTAAATAATAATAATACAGTAAATAGCCTTATTCCACAACTGTAGTAATCCATATTATGTCAAAAACCACTCAACTAAGTAAAGAGAAACGACATTATTATGTCATCATTACTTTAAGACACGAAGTGTCTTTTAATTAATAAAAAAAAATAAAGTAAAAAACATTGAATAAGAAGGTGTGTCCAAACATTTGACTGGTACTGTATGTACTAGTATGTATTAGTACTGTGAAATATAGTCTGTACAATATCACAATGATCCTCCTTGCCCTGATGTAAGCTCAAATGCACCCACAACTTGGCAGATCTTCAAATACAGTATGAGCAGGGGAGGTTGAGAACAATGGAAAGAAAAGAAGGTAGAAAGTAAGCATAGGTGACAGAGACAGATGTAGGGGAACTGTGAAGAGGCTACCAGGACAGCTGTCTTTCTGACAGAGGGAAATGTCAGATTCAAGTTACAGACAGTGAAAAGTGAGGGATCTGGCACTAGGGACTGGTATCCTATACCTACAGCAGTGAGGCGTTATCTGTGAAGTGTTTACGAGGTTTACTCTTTGAATTGGCTCTTTGAGGTGAATATTGGTAGTCGATTCACATTTCTAAAGAGCCATAATACAGTGCCTTTCAGAATTATTGGCACCCTTCATAAAAATGAACAAGTCAAGTTTATCTGTATAGCGCTTTTAACAATAAACATTGTCGCAAAGCAGCTTTACAGAATTTGAATAACTTAAAACATGAGCTAATTTTATCCCTAATCTATCCCCAATGAGCAAGGCTGTGGCGACGGTGGCAAGGAAAAACTCCCTCAGATGACATGAGGAAGAAACCTCGAGAGGAACCAGACTCAAAAGGGAACCCATCCTCATTTGGGCAACAACAGACAACATGACTATAACATTAACAGTTTTAACATGAAGTCAGTTTTGTTGATGTTATTTCTCTTCATTGATGGAAACTTGAGTGCAAAACTGTTCATGACAACTTCAGTCCTAAAGTTAGCAAGTCAACTGTAGTCCTCAGCCATAAAAGCATTACTGTAAGTGTCCAGAGCATCTTCCAAGTATGACATTCAACTGTCCATATGGGGCCGTCCTCCACAGGAGCGATGTGATGAGACTCCAACCAGACATAGGGCATCAGGATGGATCAGGCAGGTCCGAGGAGCAGAAGAGGTCAGCATCTTGATCTCAGGATTGACATGTAACTCAGAGGGACAGATTTTGGGAGAGAGAGAGAGAGAGAGAGAGAGAGAACACAGGTTGTTAGGTATGCCCAATGTCACCTGAATAAGTAGGAACAGTATACATTTTGCGCTGAGTACAAGCAGGGACTCCGGCAAAACTAACTATGACAGCATAACTAAAAGGGGAGAGCCAGAAGGTAACACAGGCATGAGGGAGCCCTGGGACATAAAGCAGCCAGCCACTACACTGTCAACAAACTCGAGTGAGCAAGCGAGTGGGGAACCGACAGCATCCATACATCCCAGTTTACCAAAACACTCTATGTCTGAGGACCCTCCAGATCTACAACCCCGATTCCAAAAAAGTTGGGACAAAGTACAAATTGTAAATAAAAACAGAATGCAATAATTTACAAATCTCAAAAACTGATATTGTATTCACAAAAGAACATAGACAACATATCAAATGTCGAAAGTGAGACATTTTGAAATTTCATGCCAAATATTGGCTCATTTGAAATTTCATGATAGCAACACATCTCAAAAAAGTTGGGACAGGGGCAATAAGAGGCTGGAAAAGTTAAAGGTACAAAAAAGGAACAGCTGGAGGACCAAATTGCAACTCATTAGGTCAATTGGCAATAGGTCATTAACATGACTGGGTATAAAAAGAGCATCTTGGAGTGGCAGCGGCTCTCAGAAGTAAAGATGCAAAGAGGATCACCAATCCCCCTAATTCTGCGCCAACAAATAGTGGAGCAATATCAGAAAGGAGTTCGACAGTGTAAAATTGTAAAGAGTTTGAACATATCATCATCTACAGTGCATAATATCATCAAAAGATTCAGAGAATCTGGAAGAATCTCTGTGCGTAAGGGTCAAGGCCGGAAAACCATACTGGGTGCCCGTGATCTTCGGGCCCTTAGACGGCACTGCATCACATACAAGTATGCTTCTATATTGGAAATCACAAAATAGGCTCAGGAATATTTCCAGAGAACATTATCTGTGAACACAATTCACCGTGCCATCCGCCGTTGCCAGCTAAAACTCTATAGTTCAAAGAAGAAGCCGTATCTAAACATGATCCAGAAGCGCAGACGTCTTATCTGGGCCAAGGCTCATTTAAAATGGACTGTGGCAAAGTGGAAAACTGTTCTGTGGTCAGACGAATCAAAATTTGAAGTTCTTTATGGAAATCAGGGACGCCGTGTCATTCGGACTAAAGAGGAGAAGGACAACCCAAGTTGTTATCAGCACTCAGTTCAGAAGCCTGCATCTCTGATGGTATGGGGTTGCATTAGTGCGTGTGGCATGGGCAGCTTACACATCTGGAAAGACACCATCAATGCTGAAAGGTATATCCAGGTTCTAGAGCAACATATGCTCCCATCCAGACAACGTCTCTTTCAGGGAAGACCTTGCATTTTCCAACATGACAATGCCAAACCACATACTGCATCAATTACAGCATCATGGCTGCGTAGAAGAAGGGTCCAGGTACTGAACTGGCCAGCCTGCAGTCTAGATCTTTCACCCATAGAAAACATTTGGCGCATCATAAAACGGAAGATATGACAAAAAAGACCTAAGACAGTTGAGCAACTAGAATCCTACATTAGACAAGAATGGGTTAACATTCCTATCCCTAAACTTGAGCAACTTGTCTCCTCAGTCCCCAGACGTTTACAGTCTGTTGTGAAGAGAAAAGGGGATGTCTCACAGTGGTAAACATGGCCTTGTCCCAACTTTTTTGAGATGTGTTGTTGTCATGAAATTTAAAATCACCTAATTTTTCTCTTTAAATTATACATTTTCTCAGTTTAAACATTTGATATGTCATCTATGTTCTATTCTGAATAAAATATGGAATTTTGAAACTTCCACATCATTGCATTCCGTTTTTATTTACAATTTGTACTTTGTCCCAACTTTTTTGGAATCGGGGTTGTACTCCTTTACCTCATAAACACCATTAACAAAAGGTTTGACTAAACAGATATGTTTTCAGCCTAGACTTAAATGCTGAGACTGTGTCTGAGTCCCAAACACTACTTGGAAGGCTGTTCCATAACTGTGGGGCTTTGTAAGAAAAGGCTCTGCCCCCTGATGTAGCCTTCACTATATGAGGTACCAGCAGATAGCCTGCACCTTTTGATCTAAGTAGGCGTGGTGGGTCATAAAGGACCAGAAGTTCACTCAGGTACTGTGGAGCGAGACCATTCAGTGCTTTGAAGATCAATAGTAGTATTTTATAATCAATCCAAAATTTGATTGGGAGCCAATGCAGTGTGGATAAGACAGGGGTGATGTGGTCATATTTTCTAGTTCTAGTAAGGACTCTTGCTGCTGCATTTTGAACTAACTGGAGCTTGTTTATGCACTTATTGGAACATCCAAACAGTAAGGCATTACAATAATCCAAGCTGGAGGTAATAAAAGCATGAACTAGTTTTTCTGCATCGTGTAATGACATTAAATTTCTTATCTTAGCAATATTTCTGAGATGAAAGAAAGCTATCCGGGTAATGTTATCAATGTGAGTTTCGAATGAAAGACTGGGTTCAATAATCACCCCGAGGTCTTTTACTGCTGCATGTGAAGAAACAGAAAGGCCATCCAGAGTTACTGTGTAATCAGAAAACCTACTTCTAGCTGCATGTGGTTCTAGTACAAGTACTTCAGTCTTGTCAGAGTTAAGCAGAAGGAAGTTAATAAGCATCTAGTGTCAAAAGAATAATTTAAGTTGACCCAAAAGAACAGCAATTCTTGAAAAACTTATTTTTAATTGTCTTTCAGTAAACAGGAACTCCTTTTTTTGTTTTGTTTTAACACACACAGTGATTCCAAACAACATTTAAAAAATATATACAAAATCAATATTTTGAAACAACCATTTTGACCTCCTAATTTGAACCCTACTAAAAACCTTTGGTCTGAATTAAAGATGGAAGTTAGACACTTATGAATAGGCTATAAATGAGCTTAAAATGGCAAAGAGTCCAAAAGCTATATGCAACTGTCTCAAACCTTATAAGACATTACAGGAAGAGACTCAGTGTTGTCATTCTCTCTGGAGCAGGTGCTACAAAATATTACAGTCTTTCCCAGTTGCTTATGCACCATCAACAAATGCACACATACTGAACTGATCTTTATAACTCCCAAAACAACAAACCAGTACTGCAGAACTAGGTGCACTTTCTACTCTGTCATGATCAATCTGCCTTTAGCCCCTAATGCAGAAAGAAACCAAGAGCCAGGCAAAGAAAAGAAGCAAGAGAACTTGTCACACCTAGAACAGGAAGCTCTCAAGAAACTGTGAAAGGAAAATCAGGAACAGCTGGAAGAAATAAGAAGGATGCTGAATGCTATGGGATATCAAGCTCATCAATTACTGCTGATGAAAGTGATTGATGGTTTGGTGGCATGAGTTCATGCAGCCATGCTCATGAGTCATTCTGAAACCAAGAGTACTGAGGTGGGGATTTCTCCATCTGCCAGCTCAGCACCTTAGTGATCAATATCAAGACAACTACGAGGATCCTGTCAATATTGGGCCACCATAAGTGGCCAGTGTAGGGTCACTGAATGCTAGAAATAACCGAAGTAATATAAAATTCAGAGAAGCTGTTCTGTTATGTTCTATTTTCAGGTTCTTGAATTGCTTGCTCTTAAAAGAAAAGAAAACCCATTTTTAAAATATAGTTATGAAGATAGATTATGATATAAACTAACGATTCATGTGAATAATTGAAAATAAGGAGCTCACACAAGTAAGATATCCATCTCCAAAAGTCAAGTTTCTATTCAGAATGGACGATTTCATGGAGGCCGCCACTGAAAATATTTTAACCAATCAGAAAGATCCCCCCGATCGTTTCCAGTAGTGCTCTGTCATTTGGGTGCAAGACACAGAAGCTCCGCATAGCGAGTAAGACTTGAAGCTGCCTGTGGCTGGAGATTATTTCATTAAAAGTTTATATTAAAAAAATTTTTAATTCCATTTCTCTAACAAAAAAGTGGAGGGGGAAAGATAATACTGATGTCACTGATCAACAGCAAGAGAATAGCGAACAGCTGATTATCTCCTATGTGACTGAATGGGAAAGGTAACTTTTCATATTTATATCCCTGGTAAAAGTAGTGCTGCCGTGACAGCCTCATTCTGCGGACTGTAACCTTGCTAGACTACCTACAAACAGACCCGCATACAATCTGACTTACAACCCCGATTCCAAAAAAGTTGGGACAAAGTACAAATTATAAATAAAAACGGAATGCAATAATTTACAAATCTCAAAAACTGATATTGTATTCACAATAGAACATAGACAACATATCAAATGTCAAAAGTGAGACATTTTGAAATTTCATGCCAAATATTGGCTCATTTGAAATTTCATGACAGCAACACATCTCAAAAAAGTTGGGACAGGGACAATAAGAGGCTGGAAAAGTTAAAGATACAATAAAGAAACAGCTGGAGGACCAAATTGCAACTCATTAGGTCAATTGGCAATAGGTCATTAACATGACTGGGTATAAAAAGAGCATCTTGGAGTGGCAGCAGCTCTCAGAAGTAAAGATGAGAAGAGGATCACCAATCCCCCTAATTCTGCACTGACAAATAGTGGAGCAATATCAGAAAGGAGTTCAACAGTGTAAAATTGCAAAGAGTTTGAACATATCATCATCTACAGTGCATAAGATCATCAGAAGATTCAGAGAATCTGGAAGAATCTCTGTGCGTAAGGGTCAAGGCCGGAAAACCATACTGGGTGCCCGTGATCTTCGGGCCCTTAGATGGCACTGCATCACATACAGGCATGCTTCTGTATTGGAAATTACAAAATGGGCTCAGGAATATCTCCAGAGAACATTATCTGTGAACTCAATTCACCATGCCATCCGCCGTTGCCAGCTAAAACTCTATAGTTCAAAGAAGAAGCCATACCTAAACATGATCCAGAAGCACAGACGTCTTCTCTGGGCCAAGGCTCATTTAAAATGGACTATGGCAAAGTGGAAAACTGTTCTGTGGTCAGACGAATCAAAATTTGAAGTTTTTTATGGAAATCAGGGATGCCGTGTCATTCAGACTAAAGAGGAGAAGGACGACCCAAGTTGTTATCAGTGCTCAGTTCAGAAGCCTGCATCTCTGATGGTATGGGGTTGCATTAGTGCATGTGGCATGGGCAGCTTACACATCTGGAAAGACACCATCAATGCTGAAAGGTATATCCAGGTTCTAGAACAACATATGCGCCCATCCAGACAACGTCTCTTTCAGGGAAGACCTTGCATTTTCCAACATGACAATGTTCCACATGCTGCATCAATTACAGCATCATGGCTGCGTAGAAGAAGGGTCCGGGTACTGAACTGGCCAGCCTGCAGTCTAGATCTTTCACCCATAGAAAACAATTGGTGCATCATAAAACGGAAAATACAACAAAAAAGACCTAAGACAGTTGAGCAACTAGAATCCTACATTAGACAAGAATGGGTTAACATTCCTATCCCTAAACTTGAGCAACTTGTCTCCTCAGTCCCCAGACATTTACAGACTGTTGTAAAGAGAAAAGGGGATGTCTCACAGTGGTAAACATGGCCTTGTCCCAACTTTTTTGAGATGTGTTGTTGTCATGAAATTTAAAATCACCTAATTTTTCTTTTTAAATGATACATTTTCTCAGTTTAAACATTTGATATGTCATCTATGTTCTATTCTGAATAAAATATGGAATTTTGAAACTTCCACATCATTGCTTTCCATTTTTATGTACAATTTGTACTTTGTCACAACTTTTTTGGAATCGGGGTTGTACCTAATGCTGTTGAAGAGGCAAGCGCACGAGCTTTTCCACGTTCCTGGCAGCATAAGTACTTGTTAGCATGCTTAGCATGCTCTCAACTCATTCATAAAAAACTTCCTCATCAAGACATCACCAGGCTAGCTTACCATAATTACCGTAGTAGACAGTCCAACCCCTGCGGTAACGCAGAAAGAGGGTAAACAAACTGCTTCATGCAGCTCATGTGCTCGGAACATTTTGAAGAAAATTGTTTCACTCAAACAACTCGAATGCACCGGAATTAGGTATACTGTACTGAATCCAGATGCGGTTCCCACAATCTTAGGCCAAAAAGCAGACAAGACAAACAAGACAATACAATCAGTAGTCCGCAAAAGAGAAGTCCAAAGAGTAAGAAAACACTTTTTATGGCCTACCTAACTTTTTATTAAGCGTGATTATTTTGAGTTCCTTTGGGCTGCAACATAATAATTGTTGTTGCAGCTAAGTGGCTTGATGTTTGCTGGGTGTCTTGCTTTGATTTAGTGTTGTCAAAAAAGCCTCGGTAATGACTAACTAAAACAACTCTATAAATATTGTTCACTTGTGTGTAACTGACATGGTAACGCTTGTTTATCATGATCTCATCATCTCTAGCCGCTTTATCCTGTTCTATAGGGTCGCAGGCAAGCTGGAGCTTATCCCAGCTGACTACAGGCGAAAGGCGGGGTACACCCTGGACAAGTCGCCAGGTCATCACAGGGCTGACACATAGACACAGACAACCATTCACACTCACATTCACACCTACGGTCAATTTAGAGTCACCAGTTAACCTAACCTGCATGTCTTTGGACTGTAGGGGAAACCGGAGCACCCGGAGGAAACCCACGCGGACACGGGGAGAACATGCAAACTCCGCACAGAAGGGCCCTCGCCGGCCACGGGGCTCGAACCCAGACCTTCTTGCTGTGAGGCAACAGCGCTAACCACTACACCACCGTGCCGCCCTGTTTATCATGATCATCATCGTTATTCATATCATTGTCTGAAGTACTCAAGGAAATCAGTAAAAAAAAATGTCACTGGCGCTATGGTCCATTTTGTCAAATATGGCCATGTGTTGTAAGTGACATCACACTTTACGGAAACCATTCGGAGTTCTTTTAGGTATACAGGAATTTGTTTGTGAAATAGCCGACCTCGATCACTGTAATCTAGTCAAACACGTGATCATTTTAAGAAACAGGTGAAACAGTTTTTATGGAGTAAATTCCAAACCCAGTTTTATGATGTGTATATAACTAATTTTTAATCATTTTGGTGTCATTTCTGTAATCTAGTTGTACTCTGTAATAATTACAGTTAGCATATTTTTTTTGTTTATGACTTTCATTATTGTTTATACAATTTTGTCAATTTATTATCATCTCTTATATTTTGTTTCCTGCCGTCATCAAGAGGACCACATTGGAAATAAGTGTATTTTATACTTTGTGTTGTCCTTGGTGCTATTTATACTGCATGTATGAATTTTACCAAATAAATCCATACCATACCAGCAGCTTGAGTGTTTCTGGCAATATTTCTGCCTTTTTTTGTACAAGTGCATACTGCTGTAATGTTTACATGAATCCTGTATCGTAAGGCAGTGTTTGTTTACCCTCTTTCTGCATTGCCGCAGGGGTTGGACTGCCTACTATGGTAATTATGGTAGGCTAGCCTGGGGACGTCTTGATGAGGAAGTTTTTCATGAATCAGTCCAGAGCATGCTAAGCATGCTAAAGAGTAGTACAATGCATAGTTTCAGCCTCATTTTACAGGTAAAGAGTTCAGGTTTGTCCATAAGTCAGGGTTGCAGCTCATTAATACACTATTTGAGATGTATAGTGAAAAAATTGACACTGTCACCTGAGTAGACCTTTCACTTTGCCCCTTCAGTATTGAAGAGCCACACTCAGCCTTGCACCTAAATGATGTCATGCATCACCCTTCCAGCAGGCAACATGGCAGCCTCCTGGTGGCATTACAGCAGCAATACAAAAACGTTCATAACTTTCTTATAAATGGTCAAACATGCCTGAAACTTTTCTTATGGGCTCTCAATATTACAAGCCCATGCATGTATTTACTTTGCATTTTCTATTCCTTTAACTATAAAAGACCCAGTAAACATATCATATTAGGACTTCAATAGATCTTTGAAAATAAGGTAGGATTCTAGGATTCAATATATATATAAAGGTTTTACTTTCATGTTTTGCCCATGTAGCTACAGTTTTTCTTTTTATTTCAAATGTATTTGTACTCAACAATATATGTGTGGCACTGAAGGTGTGGTCAAGCGTCGGCTGTGAACGGTGATGAGTCAGGTTGAACCAGCAGGTAACATGAGGTGAGGTATACCTGTCTCTAATTATTGGCTGTCTATTAACATGTGTCTCTGTGTGTCTTTCAGATGGCCAGTAACGAGAGACGGCTGTGTCACCCCACCCACCCTGTGCACATTTGTGTGTATAGTGTGTCTACATGGTAGTAGAAGTCACTGAAAAGTGTAAATAAAATTAAAGCACACTTTGAACTGCAGCAACTGTCTCCAGTTCCTCATTGCCCACTCTCATAAAGTTGTTACACTGGTGCCAAAACCCAGGACTTGAGGAACAAATGCTGCCATGGAGCCCAAACCAGTCAGGGAGCTCCTCCAGACTCTCACCATTGACCTCCAATGCCAGCACCACGAGCTGGTTGCACTGTCCAACGAGCAGGTGCAGTGCTTCCAGGCCCTGTGCAAGGCCCAAGAGAAGGACTGGCAGGTGGTGTGGAGCTTGGTCCAGTCAGTGGATATGCCAGCAGTCACTCCTGTGACCAGCGTTCCTGTGCAGCTAGTCAAGATGGGGCCGCAGGATGACACAGAAGCCTTTCTCAAGCTGTTTGAGTGTGTTGCGGAGGTGGGCATCTAGCCAACCTTGCAGTGTGTGGTGCACCTATTGCTGCTCCTGTTGGGGGAAGCACAGCTCATGGCTCGGCAGCTCCCAGCCACCAGCATGCTGGAGGACCCAGATCTGAAATGGGCTATACTGCAATGAGTTGGCCACAGCCCAGAAGAACATCACCAGTACTTCCATGCACTGGCCTATAGTCAAGTCAATTTATTTGTATAGCGCTTTTAACAATAAACATTGTCACAAAGCAGCTTTACATAATTTGAACAACTTAAAATATGAGCTAATTTTATCCCTAATCTATCCCCAACAAGCATGCCTGTGGCGATGGTGGCAAGGAAAAACTCCCTCAGACGACATGTGGAAGAAACCTCGAGAAGAACCAGCCTCAAAAGGGAATCCATCTCCATCCGGGCAACAACAGACAACATGACTAATATTAACAGTCCTAACATAAAGTCAGCTTCGTTGATGCTATAAACCCCCCACCAATGGAAACCCGAGCGCAAAACTGTTCATGACAACCATAGTCCCAAAGTCAGCAAGTCAACTGCAGTCCTAAAGTCAGCAAGACAACTGCAGTCCCCGGCCACAAAAGCACCACTGCAAGAGTCCAGAGCATCCTCCAGACCCCCAACTGTCCACATGGGGCTGCCCTCCACAGGAGCGATGCGATGAGACTCCAACCAGACACAGGGCACCAGAATGGATCGGGTAGGTCCAAGGAGCAGAAGAGGTCAGCATCTCAATCCCAGGACCAACATGTAACTCAGAGGGACAGATTTGGTGGGGGGAGAGGAAACACAGGTTGTTAGGCATGCCCAGTCTCACCTGAATAAGTAGGAACAGTATACATATTGGGCGGCACAGTGGTGTAGTGGTTAGCGCTGTCGCCTCACAGCAAGAAGGTCCTGGGTTTGAGCCCCAGGGCCAGTGATGGCCTTTCTGTGTGGAGTTTGCATGTTCTCCCCGTGTCCACGTGGGTTTCCTCCGGGTGCTCCGGTTTCCCCCACAGTCCAAAGACATGCAGGTTAGGTTAACTGGTGACTCTAAATTGACCGTAGGTGTGAATGTGAGTGTGAATGGTTGTCTGTGTCTATGTGTCAGCCCTGTGATGACCTGGCGACTTGTCCAGGCTGTACCCCGCCTTTCACCCGTAGTCAGCTGGGATAGGCTCCAGCTTGCCTGCGACCCTGTAGAAGGATAAAGCGGCTAGAGATAATGAGATGAGTATACATATTGCACTGAGTACAAGCAGGGACTCTGGCAACTAACTATGACAGCATAACTAAAAGGGGAGAGCCAGAAGGTAACACAGGCATGAGGGAGCCCCGGGATATGAAGCAGCTAGCCACTATACCGTCAACAAACTCGAGTGAGCAAGCGAGTGGGGACTGACAGCATCCATACATCCCGTCTCGTCTCTCGTCTCGTCTTCTTCTGCTTATCTGGGGCCGGGTCACGGAGGCAGCAGTCTGAGCATGGAAGCCCAAACTTCCCTTTCCCCAGACACCTTGGCCAGCTCCTCAGGAAGAACACTGAGGCATTCCCAGGCCAGCCGAGAGACATGGTCCCTCCAGCGTGTCCTGGGTCTTCCCCGGGGCCTCCTCCTGGGGGGACATGCCTGGAACACCTCCCCAGGGAGGCGTCCAGAAGGCATCCGAAAGAGATGCCCGAGCCACCTCAGCTGATTCCTCTCGATGTGGAGGAGCAGCGGCTCTACTCCAAGCTCCTCCCGAGTGACTGTGCTTCTCACCCTATCTCTAAGGGAGCGCCCAGCCACCCTGCGAAGGAAACTCATTTCGGCGGCTTGTATCCGCAATCTTGTTCTTTCGGTTATTACCCAAAGCTCATGACCATAGGTGAGAGTCGGAACGTAGATCGACCAGTAAATCGAGAGCTTCGCCTTTTGGCTCAGCTCCTTCTTCACCACAATGGACCGGTAAAGCGACCGCATCACTGTGGAGGCTGCACCGATCCGCCTGTCGACCTCACGCTCTATCCTTCCCTCACTCGTGAACAAGATCCCAAGATACTTAAACTCCTCCACTTGAGGCAGGACTTCTCCACCAACCTGGAGAGGGCAAGCCACCCTTTTCCGGTCGAGAACCATGGCCTCCGACTTGGAGGTGCTGATTCTCATCCCAGCCACTTCACACTTGGCTGCAAACCACCCCAGTGCATGCTGAAGGTCCTGGTTTGAAAAAGCCAACAGGACAACATCATCTGCAAAAAGCAGAGATGAAATCCTGTGGTTCCCAAACAGGATTCCTTTCGGCCCCTGGCTGCGCCTAGAAATTCTGTCCATAAAAATTATGAACAGAACCAGTGACAAAGGGCAGTCCTGCCGGAGTCCAACATGCACTGCGAACATGTCTGACCTACTGCCAGCAATGTGAACCAGACTCCTGCTCCATTCGTACAGGGACCAGACAGCCCTTAGCAAAGAGCCCCGAACCCCATACTCCCAAAGCACCCCCCACAGAATACCACGAGGGACACGGTCGAATGCCTTCTCCAGATCCACAAAGCACATGTGGACTGGTTGGGCAAACTCCCATGAACCCTCGAGCACCCTATGAAGAGTATAGAGCTGGTCCAGTGTTCCGCAACCAGGATGAAAACCGCATTGTTCCTCCTGGATCCGAGGTTCGACTATCGGCCAAATTCTCCTCTCCAGTACCCTGGAGTAAACCTTCCCTGGGAGGCTGAGAAGTGTGATTCCCCTATAATTGGAGCACACTCTCCGGTCCCCTTTCTTAAAAAGAGGGACCACCACCCCAGTCTGCCACACCAGAGGCACTGTCCCCAACCGCCACGCGATGTTGCAGAGGTGTGTCAGCCAAGACAGCCCCACAACATCCAGAGATTTGAGATACTCAGGGCGGATTTCATCCACCCCCGGTGCCTTGCCACCGAGGAGCTTACAAACCACCTCAGTGACTTTGGCTTGGGTAATGGACGAGTCCGCATCTGAGTCATCAGCCTCTGCCTCCTCAATGGAAGACATTTCGGTGGGATTGAGGAGATCCTCAAAGTATTCCTTCCACCGCCCGACAATGTCCCCAGTCAAGGTCAACAACTCCCCACCCTCACTGTAAACAGTGTTGGCAGAGTACTGCTTCCCCCTCCTGAGGCGCCGGATGGTTTGCCAGAATTTCTTCGAGGCCGACCAATAGTCCTTCTCCATGGCCTCCCCGAACTCCTCCCAGTTCCGAATTTTTGCCTCCTCAACTGCCCGAGCTGCGGCACGTCTGGCCTGCCAATACCCGTCAGCTGCCTCAGGAGTCCCGGAGGTCAACATGGCCTGATAGGACTCCTTCTTCAGCTTGACGGCATCCCTTACTTCCGGCGTCCACCACCGGGTTCGGGGATTGCCGCTATGACAGGCACCGGAGACCTTGTGGCCACAGCTCCGAACAGCTGCGTCTACAATGGAGGTAGAGAACATGATCCACTCAGACTCAATGTGCCCCGCCTCCCTCAGAAGCTGGGAGAAGCTCTCCCGGAGGTGGGAGCTAAAGACCTCCCTTACAGAGTGCTCGGCCAGACGTTCCCAGCAGACCCTCACCATACATTTGGGCCTGCCAGGTCTGTCCAGCTTCCTCCTCCACCAGCCGGATCCAACTCACCACCAGGTGGTGATCAGTTGACAGCTCAGCCCCTCTCTTCACCAGAGTGTCCAAGACATAGGGCCGGAGATCAGATGAAATGACAACAAAGTCAATCATCGACCTCCGACCTAAGGTGTCCTGGTGCCACGTGCACTTATGGACACCCCTATGTTCCAACATGGTGTTCGTTATGGACAAACCATGACTAGCACAGAAGTCCAATAACAAAAGACCACTCGGGTTCAGATCGGAGAGGCCGTTCCTCCCAACCACGCCCCTCCAGGTGTCACTGTCGTCACCCACATGAGCATTGAAGTCCCCCAGTAGAACAATGGAGTCCCCAGTCTGAGCACCTCTCAGTGCCTCTCCCAGGGACTCCAAGAAGGCCGGATATTCTATACTGTTATTCAGCCCATACAGTGGTGCTTGAAAGTTTGTGAACCCTTTAGAATTTTCTATATTTCTGCATAAATATGACCTAAAACATCATCAGATTTTCACACAAGTCCTAAAAGTAGATAAAGAGAACCCAGTTAAACAAATGAGACAAAAATATTATACTTGGTCATTTATTTATTGAGGAAAATGATCCAATATTACTTATCTGTGAGTGGCAAAAGTATGTGAACCTTTGCTTTCAGTATCTGGTGTGACCCCTTGTGCAGCAATAACTGCAGCTAAACATTTCCAGTAACTGTTGATCAGTCCTGCACACTGGCTTGGAGGAATTTTAGCCCATTCCTCCGTACAGAACAGCTTCAACTCTGGGATGTTGGTGGGTTTCCTCACGTGAACTGGTCGCTTCAGGTCCTTCCACAACATTTCGATTGGATTAAGGTCAGGACTTTGACTTGGCCATTCCAAAACATTAGCTTTATTCTTCTTTAACCATTCTTTGGTAGAACAACTTGTGTGCTTAGGGTCGTTGTCTTGCTGCATGACCCACCTTCTCTTGAGATTCAGTTCATGGACAGATGTCCTGACATTTTCCTTTAGAATTCGCTGGTATAATTTAGATTCCATTGTTCCATCAATGATAGCAAGCCATCCTGGCCCAGATGCAGCAAAACAGGCCCAAACCATGATACTACCACCACCATGTTTCACAGATGGGATAATGTTCTTATGCTGGAATGCAGTGTTTTCCTTTCTCCAAACATAACACTTCTCATTTACAACATAAAGTTCTATTTTGGCCTCATCCATCCACAAAACATTTTTCTAATACCCTTCTGGCTTGTCCATGTGATCTTTAGCAAACTGCAGACGAGCAGCAATGTTCTTTTTGGAGAGCAGTGGCTTTCTCCTTGCAACCCTGCCATGCACACCATTATTGTTCAGTGTTCTCCTGATGGTGGACTCATGAACATTAACATTAGCCAATGTGAGAGAGGCCTTCAGTTGCTTAGAAGTTACGCTGGGGTCCTTTGTGACCTCGCCGACTATTACACACCTTGCTCTTGGAGTGATCTTTGTTGGTCGACCTCTCCTGGGGAGGGTAACAGTGGTCTTGAATTTCTTCCATTTGTACACAATCTGTCTGACTGTTGATTGGTGGAGTCCAAACTCTTTAGAGATGGGTTTGTAACCTTTTCCAGCCTGATGAGCATCAACAACGCTTTTTCTGAGGTCCTCAGAAATCTCTTTTGTTCGTGCCATGATACACTTCCACAAACATGTGTTGTAAAGATCAGGCTTTGATAGATCCCTGTTCTTTAAATAAAACAGGGTGCCCACTCACACCTGATTGTCATCCCATTGACTGAAAACACCTGAGTCTAATTTCACCTTCAAATTAACTGCTAATCCTAGAGGTTCACTTACTTTTGCCACTCATAGATATGTAATATTGGATCATTTTCCTCAATAAATAAATGACCAAGTGTAATATTTTTCTCTCATTTGTTTAACTGGGTTCTCTTTATCTACTTTTAGTACTTGTGTGAAAATCTGATTATGTTTTAGGTCATATTTATGCAGAAATATAGAAAATTCTAAAGGGTTCACAAACTTTCAAGCACCACTGTAGGCACAAACAACAGCAAGAGCCCTCTCCCCAATCCGAAGGCACAGAGAGGCGACCCTCTCATTCACTGGGGTAAACTCCAACACATGGCGGCTGAGCTGGGGAGCTATAAGCAAGCCCACACCAGCCCGCCGCCACTCACCATGGGTGACTCCAGAGAAGTGGAGAGTCCAACCCCTCTCGAGGAGCTGGGTTCCAGAGCCCAAGCTGTGCATGGAGGTGAGCCCGACTATCTCTAGCCAGTATCTCTCAACCTCCCGCACAAGCTCAGGCTCTTTCCCCCCCAGCGAAGTGACATTCCATGTCCCAACAGCTAGCCGCTGTGTTCAGGGATCAGGTCGTCGAGGCCCCTGCCTTCGACTGCCGCCCAAGCCACACTGCACCGGCCCCCTATGGCTACCTCTGTGGGTGGTGAACCCACAGGAGGTCGGGCCCATGTCACTGCTTCGGGCTGAGCCCGGCCGGGCCCCATGGGCAAAGGCCTGGCCACCAAGCGCTCGCATATGAGCCCCAACCCCGGGCCTGGCTCCAGGGTGGGGCCCCGGCTGTGCCATACCGGGTGACATCACGGTCCTTGATCGATTATTCTCCATAAGGGTTTTGGTGAACTGCTCTTGGTCTGGCCTGTCACCTAGGACCTATCTACCTTGGGAGACCCTAACAGGGGCGTAATGCCCCTGACAACATAGCTCCTAGGATCATTCAAGCACACAAACCCCTCCACCACAATAAGGTGGCAGTTCTAGGAGGGATCCATACATCCCAGTTTACCAAAACACTATGTCTGAGGACCCTCTAGATCTACACCTTTACCTCATAAACACCATTAACAAAAGGCTTGACTAAACAGATATGTTTTCAGCCTAGACTTAAATACTATAGTGAAGTCGACCATCCATTTGCATTCACACAGCAGCTCAGAGACACTTGGAGATGGTGGTTGCGGGCTGGAGAGTGTGATATGGAGGACGTCATCGACCACTTGACGCTGGAGCAGTTCATCACCCATCTGCCAAGCGAGACCTTGACATGGATCCAGTGTCACCATGTGGCATCGTTGGAGGAGGCAGTCCGGCTGGCAGAGGATCACCTGATGGTGTTTCTGGGAGCAGGTGCTCCCGCAGCTTCTCTTTCTCTCTCTCACTCACTTTCACTTTCTCCCCCCCCTCTTCACCCCTCCCTGACCCTAGCACCATGGAAACAGGAGCCAATTCTCTCAAAACCCACTCCCCGCACTCATGTCTGTCCTTGTGTTTCTCCACTCCCTTCTCCTTCCCTGTCTGTGCTGCCATTAACCCCCTCTCTCTCTCCACAGGTGGACTCATCCATGCTCACCAGAACTGGGAGTGAGCCCAGGCAGGTCTGTCGGTGCAGAGGGAAGGCTGGGACTTCCTGGAATCAGCACTTCCACAAGGAGGCAGGGCAACTGATTCATATTCCTGACACACCGCAAGCTTCCCCTGATCGAGCGGGAACATACCAAGTCTCTGAGTATTCAAGGGGGTACACATCAATCTTTGGTGGATTCTGGTTGTAATCAGACATCCATGCATCAAAGCCTGATTCAATGCAGGGCACTAGGAAATGCACAATTGGTGAAGGTCAGGTGTGTGCACAGTGATATTCATAAATATCCACTAATGCCCATCACTATACAATTCCGAGCAGAAAAGCATAGTGTGGCGGTGGCAATTAGTCCAAGCCTCACCCATCCACTTATCCTAGGAATGAATTGGCTGGGGTTTAAAATGTTAATCAAACAGTTAGTAGTGGGTGGGTCCTGCAGTAGCACTACCTTTATGTCATGCACACTATGTGAATTGTACAAATTATTGTGGACTAAATCAATTCATACTGGTGTTTATCATCTGCAAATGGACGGGCGAGTTGAATGATTTAACCAAACACTTAAAAACATGATTAGTAAATTCCCAAGACCAGTGGATTGGTCTAGTTCTGTGCAGACTATAGGAAAGTCAACACAGTGTCTAAATTTGACTCATATCCAATGCCTCGCATTGATGAACTGTGCGATCAGTTAGGTGTGGCTTGCTTTTATTCAACACTGGATTTAATAAAGGGATATTGGCAGATCCCCTTGACTCCATTATCCCATAAGAAAATGGCCTTTTCTACTTGTTTGGTTTACACCAATTCATCACCCTGGTTTTCGGGTTGTTTGAGGCATGATGAATTTCAGTATCTCATGAACTGAATTCTCTGTCCCCACAATGTGTATGCCACAGTATGTTTAGATGACAATCATTTACAGTAGCAATTAGGAGTGGCATTTACATCATCTCAGGGCTGTCCTGAGGTCGCTGAGATACACTGGGCTCACAGAAAACCTGAAAAAGTGTGCAGTTGGATGGGTACGTTATCTGGGCTTCCACTTAAGTCATGGGCAGGTGCATCCCTATTTTACTCATTCTTCAATTGCAGCTCGTATCAACTTTAAGACATTGGTGCTAGCTTACCAGGCTCTCAAGGGGTTAGGGCCAGCATACCTTCAGAGTCTGATCCACCCCTACATGCCAGCCAGATCCCTATGCTCTGCTACTACTGGTCACCTGAGCCCTCCTCTTCTCTGCTCCTGCTCAGCCTGCTCAAGACCGCTGTCTGTCCTGGCTCCCCATTGGTTGAATGACCTTTCCATCAAGGTCAGAACTGTTGACTCCCTGACCACCTTCAAGCGCAGATGGAAAACTCACCTCTTCAGGCTGCACCTCTCCCCTGCTTCCCCGCCCACTGTGTAACTGCGCATCGCTCTAGACCAACCCAGGCTATGTATTGTCTAGCCTGGTGTTAGCCACTGGAGTTTTATTTTTCTCTATTTGGTTGCATTTTGTCAGTTCATCTATATGTTTGGTTTGTTTCCTTGACTGTTTGCTGAGTATTCAATAGAATATTATACTGTGTATTATTCTGTCACTTATTCAGTTGGCACTAGAACTTTCTTGTCTAGAAGTTCAGCAATTCATATATCTGACTTTTGCACTTGTTGTACGTCGCTCTGGATAAGAGCTTCTACTAAATGCCATATAATGCAATGTAATGGTTGTAAATATGCATAGGGATAGGTAACCAGTGCCATTTACAGGGTGCCGCTAGAAATTTTGGGCCGTATACTTACTTACTTACTTACTTAGTCCTCTTTCCTGCTGCCTTCATTTCCCCCTCGATGGTCCTTCTCCAAGTCCCCAGTGGCCTGCCTCGTTTGCATTTCCCTACTGGTGACCATCTAATGGCAGTATGTGGGTGTCTGATGTTGTTCATACATAGGATGTGACCTAGCCATTTCCAGCGTCGGTGTTTCACCTCCTCTACTATGTTTGTAATTCCCATACATCTGCTCACTTCTTTGTTGGTAATTTGCTGTTCCCAGGGACTTCCAAGGATTCACTGGAGACATCTGTCTTCGAAGCCCCTGAGATGACTCTCAAACTTTTTATTTGTTCTTCAGGTTTCAGCGGCATACAGGAGGACCAAGCCAACATTTGAGTTATATATCCTCAGTTTGGTCTTTAACTGCAGGAATGATGATTTCCAGATGTTTTGCAGTTTGTTGAAGGCTTGTGCTGCCAGGCCAAATTCTGGTAGAAATTTCCTTTTTGATGTTGTTGTCGGCTGAGATGTAGCTGCCAAGATATTTGAAATCCTGTACCTCCTCTAGTTCTTTTCCATGTACATTTGTCTTTGTTGTGGTCCTGTTCTTCACTTTCATTATTTTTGTCTTATCTGGATGTACGGTATCTTGATTCCAATGCTACTTGCTTGTTGGTCAACTCTCTTCGTCTTCTCCTAGATGTGCCTCTGGGTGTGTGAGAGCAATGCAATGTCATCTGCAAAGTCGCAGTCTTCTAGTCTGCTTGAGGGTCCCCATGCGATCCCTCTTGGTTGGTCTTCAGTGGCTCTTCTCATCACCCAATCAATGATGACAAGGAAGAGAACAGGTGAAATTACGCAGCCCTGTCTGGCTCCAGTCTTGACATGAAACCACTCACTATGTTGACCATCATGGCGTACGCAACACTGGTTGTTGGCATACATATCCTTTAGGATGTTTATAACTTTTGATGGAAAGCCATATGCTTGGAGTATTTTCCATAGTGAGGGATGGTGGATGCTATCAAAAGCTTTTTGAAAATCAATGAAATTGATATAAAGTGACTGTTCAACTATAGTGCACAGTACAAAGATCTGATCTATGCATCCGCTGCCGCTTCTAAATCCAGCCTGTTCCTCTCTCAGTGTCCTGTCGATGGCCTGTCTCATATGCTGTAAGAGCACTCTTCAGAATATCTTTCCTGATACTGATAGAAGATTGATGCCCCTCCAGTTTCAACAGACTGATAAGTCCCCCTTCTTTGGTAGTTTCACTGTTATGTCCTTCTTCCATGTTTCTGGTACCTTTTCCTCTTCCCATAGTACCTTGTTAAAAAGTTCCTTCATGGCTCTGGCACTCACTGTTGGATCTGCTTTCAACATATCAGCTGTCACTCTGTCCTTGCCAAGTGCTCTATTTCCCTTGGTCTCTCTAATGGCCCTTACTATCTCCTGCAGTGTGATGTGACCATGTTGCATTTCTATGTGAAAAGCTATGTCCTCAGTGACAGCTTCAGTTTCTAGGTTTGGTCTGTTCAGTCTTTCTCTAAAGTGTTCTGCCCATCTATCCAGTTCGTCCTGTTCTTTCATCAGTACATTCCCAAGAACTACTGTATGAACTACTGTAGATTTGCTTGTATGTCCTCCCACCAGTTGTTTGGTGATTTTGTACACGGTTCTTGTGTCACCTAGTTCTGCTGCTAGTTGTGCCTCTCTTGCTAAGCTGTCCATGTATTCCCATCTTTCCCTTCTAGGACTTTTTTTCACTTCTTGGGGTGTACTGGTATGAAAGAATATAATATTGCCCCATCCCCCCCCCCCAAAAAGGGACCCTTAGTTTATCCAGAGGAAGTGTTATTAGTGGAATTTTCTAACAAAAAATACACATGAATTCAAAAGTCTGAGTTTGTCAAACACCAGTAATGACCCACTGGATCCGAACACTTCTACTGAATTGATCACAGAAGACACAGACATTGTTTATACCCTGATATTACTTTACACCACTAGGTGTCAGTATTTAGTGAGAGACCTACCCAGGCTGGAGCTAGTAGATAAACCAATAGATAAGTGTAAACAATAGTATAGACTGGCTTTGCTGTCGCAAACAGACTTCCAAATTCATCCTTATGTCTCCTTCATGTCTCATTATATGCAGCTAAATTTCTAGGTTGATGAATAACTATTTAATTGATAGAAGATTTCATGGTGTGCTGCAAGAAATCCACTGAGTGTTTTTTTTCTTTTGGCTGTGCCAATTTAATAGAAAACACAGTAAATACAGTAATCAGCAGTCCAGTGAGAAAAACTCAACATTCATTTACTGTATTTTATAAGACTTGAACAATAACAACAAATATAAATGTGAACAATGGCAAAACAGGGTGGCACGATGGTGTAGTGGTTAGCGCTGTCGCCTCACAGCAAGAAGGTCTGGGTTCGAGCCCCGTGGCCGGCGAGGGCCTTTCTGTGTGGAGTTTGCATGTTCTCCCCGTGTCCGTGTGGGTTTCCTCCAGGTGCTCCGGTTTCCCCCACAGTCCAAAGACATGCAGGTTAGGTTAACTGGTGACTCTAAATTGACCGTAGGTGTGAATGTGAGTGTGAATGGGTGTCTATGTGTCAGCCCTGTGATGACCTAGTGACTTGTCCAGGGTGTACCCCGCCTTTCGCCTGTAGTCAGCTGGGATAGGCTCCAGCTTGCCTGCAACCCTGTAGAACAGGATAAAGCCGCTAGAGATAATGAGATGAGATGAGATGAAACTGGTCATACCATACTGCCTGCAAATGGATGCATCCAAAACAGAAAAGGGTATTCTCTCTGGCTGCATCATGGCTTGAAGAGAGCCCTGGCTCTAAAATATCCATAACCTTAACTATCAGGTACCTAATTCAGAATCTGTCATATCATCATACTAACACAGTTGTGTTGTAAGAACTATGTGTATGTATTACTAACATCTGGATGGAATGAGCTGCATGCTTGGTTAGTAACATTTAGCTGATCTTAAAGGGGAAACACATATCTTAAAAGGGTGATCTTAAAAGTGGCAACAGCATTATTCCCTTTACATTTTAAGTCAAGCTATCTAACAATCTTTTTAGCCAGTTTTTGTCCATTTCATATGCCAGTTGTCCATTTTATTATTGGAATGTCTATATGAACATCATCAGCTAAAATTGTACTTGCTTGCTATAGCTAGCTGCTATATGCTAATGGTTAATGGAGTATAAATACTAAAAATCAGTCTGCATGAGCCTTAACCCCAAAGCCTTTATTCACAGGTTGCTCTGTACATACATTATCAACAAAATACTGCTCACTTCCTTCTGTTTCATCTGGGAGGGGGGTTGAGGCAGGGTTTCCTAATCCTGAGGCTGCATCTGTGCATGTTGAGGGCAGACCTCATTAGTGAACAAATTAGTTACTAGCATGCATCTTAACTTAGCTGGTGCACTAGCTGTATAGTGAACCTACAAATTCACTGAGCTCTCTGCAGACCAAAACTACACTCATTACTCATCTCATTTTCAGTGGCAATAAAGGTAACCTATGAAATATTAAAGCAAAAACGATACTGCATTGTAAATTAAGTTGTTCGCTTGATCATCCAAACAGTGGTTAAGCCACAATAATAATCATCTGTAGCATTAACGTTAGCCTGTTAGGTTAATAGCCACCAAAGGAAGGTCAGTGAATAAATGTATAGGCTCCCTTTCTTCGGGGGGAAAAAAAACAGGTGACTAACTGTCAGCCCTTTTTCTCTCTCTCAGCTTTCTGCTGCCTCTCTTTATGTTTCTGGTAATCTGACTTCTTCATGATGGTGTCAATCTACTGATGGTTCACCAACAATTCTGCTTGTACCGTGCACAGCTAACATTAGTGCTGGATTGGAAAGCAACAAATCTAACGTACTGTCACATTCTGGCTCTGCCTACACAAGACTGTACCATGTAATGAATAGGGAGAGGGGTGAAATATAAAGATTATCTATTCTAATAATTTTGCGGAAAGTGGAAAACCAAACCAGAAGGTTGTTCTATTTGCTCATTTTAAGAGACAAAATTACTAAAAATATTTTATTACATTAACTTACACATGGTAATAATATTATTATTGTCCTCTGAGGGCCTTCTGTCAATGCTGGGCCCTTAGAATCTTCCTAACTCCCCACCCCCCAATGGCACCCCTGGCCATTAATACAGAAAGTGAGTGAGGATCTGCAGAATTTGAAAGATATTGTAACTACCTCTGGCAACTTTGTTGGAGGAGATTATGTTTTTGCCTCCATTTGTTTGTTTTTACCCCACCTTAAGTCAAAAAGTAGTGAACAGATTTTGATGAAATTTTGAGGAAAGGTGAGCCATGGGCCAAGGAACAATTGATTAGATTTTGATCCAAATCCCAATATGTGGCTTCGCGTAGGTATGCACTCTACCGAGTGCCCTTCTAGTTTCATATAAAGTTTAGTAGGATGACCAATAAATAGAGCATTACAGTCAAAATGATCTTTGAAGGCATAGTATTTCTACATCTTTGCTGTTAAGAGTAGTGTGGAGTCTAGCAAAATTGTGAAGTTGTAGTAATAGGAAGGCAAGGCAAGGCAAGTTTATTTATATAGCACATTTCATACACAATGGCAGTTCAATGTGCTTTACAGAAGTAAAAACAAAAACAGTAAACAATAGAGAAATAAAATTACATAAAATAATTTTATTTTTATTCTAAAACAATTAATTAAAAGAATTAAAAGAAAATAATAAGAATTAAACAATAGTAGAAATAAAATAATAAAATGAAGTAGTAGTTCAAATAGGAAGAGAAAAAAGAATAAAATAGAATAAAGTTAAAGTTAAAGTAAATTTAAAACATGCAGAGAAAGTAAAGATTATAAAAAATGTAAAGAAGACAATATTAATTATTTAACAGAAAGCATCTGAAAACAGCTTGGTCTTTAACCTAGATTTGAAGCTGCCAACAGCAGGAGCATTTTTAATGTCCTCTGGCAGTTGGTTCCATAGCTGTACTGCATAGTAGCTAAAAGCTGCTTCACCATACTTTGTTTTAACAACTGGTTTTAATAGTAATTTTTTCTGCTTCGATCTGGTAGATCTGATTGGGTTAGGCCGCTGCAA
This sequence comes from Neoarius graeffei, assembly GCF_027579695.1. Taxonomy (NCBI): domain Eukaryota; kingdom Metazoa; phylum Chordata; class Actinopteri; order Siluriformes; family Ariidae; genus Neoarius; species Neoarius graeffei. The sequence goes on along the minus strand of NC_083590.1, from coordinate 45,605,117 downwards.
CATATCAGAGAGGTAATTGGGCCCTGTACCATTTAGAGATTTGTATACCAGCAGCAATGCTTTAAAGTCAATTTTGTAGCTTACTGGAAGGCAGTCTTGGTAAGTCAGAAAATATGAGAATCAAAAGTGAATTATGACTCAAAAATGATACCAAATGATACCAGACAGTTTGAGAGGGTTTAATCTGGACTCCATCAAATTTAATACATACACTTTAGCTCTGAAAGTGCTTCAGACTTGGCACAGAGGTTATCAGTGGAAATCAATGGAGTTAGTTGACAGCTCAGACAGTGTAAAGGACATTGAATAATGTCGACCTCTATGGAAGGCATCCAAGAGAAAACCCTTGCTTGCTCTTTGGCACAAAAGTGCAATATTAAACTTTGCTCAAGAACATGAAAATAAACTTGATGAATATTGGAAGCACGATCTTTGGTCAAATGAGACCAAGATATGTAAATTTGTTCGGCTCAGATGGGGGAAAGTGTACTTGGCATGAACCTGGCCAGGACTACCACAGTGAATACGTAGTCTTGACAGTGAAGTATGATGGTGGAAGTGTGATGATACGAGGCTGCATAAGTGCAAAAGGTGTTGTGGAGATGGCATTTGTAAATGATACCATGAATGCCTGTGGATGTACCAAATTACTGGCTGACAAGATGACTCACTGTCTCCAGAAGCCTGGCAGTAGAGGAATATTCCAGCAAGCTAATGATCCAAACATATTGCCTAAATCAAGCAAGAGTTTCTAATGAAGAAGAAAAAAAAAGTGAAAACTAGGACCTGGCCAAGTATGGTGTCTGACCTGAACACAACAGAACACCTTTGGGCTACAACCCCGATTCCAAAAAAGTTGGGACAAAGTACAAATTGTAAAGAAAAACAGAATGCAATAATTTACAAATCTCAAAAACTGATATTGTATTCACAATAGAACATAGACAACATATCAAATGTCGAAAGTGAGACATTTTGAAATTTCATGCCAAATATTGGCTCATTTGAAATTTCATGACAGCAACACATCACAAAAAAGTTGGGACAGGGGCAATAAGAGGCTGGAAAAGTTAAAGGTACAAAAAAGGAACAGCTGGAGGACCAAATTGCAACTCTTTAAGTCAATTGGCAATAGGTCATTAACATGACTGGGTATAAAAAGAGAATCTTGGAGTGGCAGGGGCTCTCAGAAGTAAAGATGGGAAGAGGATCACCAATCCCCCTAATTCTGTGCCGACAAATAGTGGAGCAATATCAGAAAGGAGTTCGACAGTGTAAAATTGCAAAGAATTTGAACATATCATCATCTACAGTGCATAATATCATCAAAAGATTCAGAGAATCTGGAAGAATCTCTGTGCGTAAGGGTCAAGGCTGGAAAACCATACTGGGTGCCCGTGATCTTTGGGCCCTTAGACGGCACTGCATCACATACAAGCATGCTTCTGTATTGGAAATCACAAAATGGGCTCAGGAATATTTCCAGAGAACATTATCTGTGAACACAATTCACCGTGCCATCTGCCGTTGCCAGCTAAAATTCTATAGTTCAAAGAAGAAGCCATATCTAAACATGATCCAGGAGCGCAGACGTCTTCTCTGGGCCAAGGCTCATTTAAAATGGACTGTGGCAAAGTGGCAAACTGTTCTGTGGTCAGACGGATCAAAATTTGAAGTCCTTTATGGAAATCAGGGACGCCGTGTCATTCGGACTAAAGAGGAGAAGGATGACCCAAGTTGTTATCAGCGCTCAGTTCAGAAGCCTGCATCTCTGATGGTATGGGGTTGCATTAGTGTGTGTGGCATGGGCAGCTTACACATCTGGAAAGACACCATCAATGCTGAAAGGTATATCCAGGTTCTAGAGCAACATATGCTCCCATCCAGATGATGTCTCTTTCAGGGAAGACCTTGCATTTTCCAACATGACAATGCCAAACCACATACTGCATCAATTACAGCATCATGGCTACATAGAAGAAGGGTCCGGGTACTGAACTGGCCAGCCTGCAGTCCAGATCTTTCACCCATAGAAAACATTTGGCGCATCATAAAACGGAAGATATGACAAAAAAGACCTAAGAGAGTTGGGCAACTAGAATCCTACATTAGACAAGAATGGGTTAACATTCCTATCCCTAAACTTGAGCAACTTGTCTCCTCAGTCCCCAGACGTTTACAGACTGTTGTGAAGAGAAAAGGGGATGTCTCACAGTGGTAAACATGGCCTTGTCCCAACTTTTTTGAGATGTGTTGTTGTCATGAAATTTAAAATCACCTAATTTTTCTCTTTAAATGATACATTTTCTCAGTTTAAACATTTGATATGTCATCTATGTTCTATTCTGAATAAAATATGGAATTTTGAAACTTCCACATCATTGCATTCTGTTTTTATTTACAATTTGTACTTTGTCCCAACTTTTTTGGAATCGGGGTTGTATTTTAAAGAGAAAGGAAGAACAACATAACCTTTTCAGCAAAGAGCAGCTGAAAAAATGTCTCTGAAAAACGGCAGAACATCTCTCCAGAAATTTGTGCAATAGTGGTGTCCTCCAAGCCAAGGAGGACTGAGTTTGTAATAAAAAATAAAGGTGGAGATATGAAGTTTTTTGGGAGGAGAGATTTGACTCCTAGGGTTCAAATGACATAAAAGGTGGGGAAGCCATGGCCTAATGGTTAGAGAAGCCGCTTTGGGACCAAAAGGTCACTAGTTTGATTCCCTGGACCAGCAGGAATGGCTGAAGTGCCCTTGAGCAAGGCACCTAACCCCCAACTGCTCCATAGGCTGCTCTGGGTATGTTGTACATCGCTCTGGATAAGAGCATCTGCTAAATGCCTGTAATGTAATTGACTGACCTTTGTTGAATTGAGTTCCTGATCTGGTGCTTGAATTAAAACTGTTAGTTTTTTTTTTAAATTTTACATAAGCACAAATAGCCAACAGTTCAACTTGGAATTATTTGGCATTTAAGTGATATGGCACAGGGGTGGACTCACTTCTGTAGTATACTGTAAATTGCACAAACTTTTGCAATGTTGTTTTAAGATAATTTTACTAATTGACTTCATGCAAGAAAGCTTTTATAAACTACATAAATCTTCAGACTACACATCTTATTTAGAAGTACACATCTAAAAGTTATCATTATCACTTAATGGCCACTAACATCAGCTAATGCACTTCCATCAGCATTAAAAAGCCTGAAATGGCAGAACCCAAAAGGACTAGATGACTCTCTCTCTCACACACACACACACACACACACACACACCTGACTGAAAAACACTAAAGAGGGTGGAGTACTTTACTGAACCCCTTAACCTTTCAAAATATTTCATGAAAGAATAGCCTTCAGGATGAAAGGCAGCAGAAAACAAGAAATATTAAAAACAACCCATCCATAATGCTTCAAATTAAATCAATTTAAAGTACAAATGGGTATGCAAATCAAGTTTAAAAACCACAGCCCCACTTTAGTCTCAGTTCAAGTATATGTTGGGTCTTTTTTCTAGTTGTCAAGTGAGCTCTTGCCAAATAATGTTAAATTTTAACCTACGAAAATGAGTAAAATATGGATTTTGGGATTTGGATTTTAGCATATTGATGAATTAATTTAGTACAGAACTTCAAGCAATGAAAAAATTGTACTCCTTTGCTAAAAAAAAAACAGGTTTGTTTTTGTCATATTTACTGAACCAATGCACTCCAAATTGTCAATGAAAGAGAGAGAGAGAGAGAGAGAGAGAGAGAGAGTGTGTGTGTGTGTGTGTGTGTGTGTGTGTGTGTGTGTGTGTGTGTGTGTGTGTGCGCGCACGATTCAGTGGCTCTCCCAAAAGTGTAGTATGACCCATATAAAGCTGGCAGCACTCACTTGCAGAACTTTTATATCTAGTGATTGTGTCATCCACTGAAACTAACAAACATACCACATTATTTAAATATTTCAGAGCTATGACAGAGGCTCGAAAAAATCCCATTGCAGCCTTTGTAAAAATCATAGACCTATTTTCATATTGGATAATGTTTTGTTTTGGGGTTTTTTTCTGCAGAGATCACTGAACACACTTGCAGGCTTCCAGGCATTAACATTGAGATGAGGTCAGGTTAAAATAAGTGTTCCCTGCTTTATGGGCTGCTCTTAGACACACTGACCATGTTTAGGATGTAAAATTGGATGTATTACTGGTATACACCAATCTGCCATAACATTATGCCCACTGACAGGTGAAGTGAATTACATTGATTATCTCATTACGATGGTACCTGTCAAGGGGTGGGATATATTAGGCAGCAAGAGAAGTCAGTCCTTGAAGTTGATCTGATGGAAGCAGGAAAAATGAGCAAGCATAAGGATCTGAGCGAATTTGACAAGAGCCAAATTGTGATGGCGAGATGATTGGGTCTAAGCATCTCTAAAATGGCACATCTTGTGGGGTGTTCCCAGTATACAGTGGTTAGTACCTACCAAAAGTAGTCAAAGGAAGGACAACTGGTGAACCAGCGACAGGGTCGAAGGGAGGTCGAAGGCTCATTGATTCGCATGGGGCATGAAGGCTAGCCCATATGATCCAATCCCACAGAAGAGCTACTGTAGCACAAACTGCTGAAAAAGTTAAAGGAGCACTGAAGTCATTTTTAAGCTTGCTTTATTTCTTAATTAACATGTTATTCAATTACATTTTCAGTTTTAGTAACCTTATATCGTGACTCATATTGGCAACTAATTGCAATTAAATATTATACTTATCGGCCTATTCAGTTTTTAGCCATGTTGAATTTAGTTTGTTTGGTCCATGGCAGGCGTCACTTATCCACGCGATCTTCACGAGACTTGTGCAAGACTTCCAAACGTGAAGTGTCAGCCAGGTGTCAGTGCCGCCATTTTGAAAACTGTTTTCCAAATGAAATATTGCACAAAAACGAGTTTAAATGACGATTATTGCCTACTTTTTTCAAACTTTCCTGATTGCTATCAAAACAAACAAAACTTCCAGCTTGATTACATCAGCATTCGAAAGAGGGGGCATGCGTTTTTTTGACAACATTGGCAGATGTTGGTCACTTTGATTTCTGCTGTACGTTTTACTTTCGTCCTACGATGTCTCGCACAGGTCTCAACGAATCTCGTTTACGGCCATTGCTTTGAAATATGGACTGATATATTATATAGCATATTTCAAATACTCGTAACTTGCTATAGCAGTGACAAAATAGCTACTGTATCAAAAATGCATTTCTATATTTAATAAAAATGAGATGAATAGAATTTTGATAAAAAATTTGCCTTCAGTTCTCCTTTAATGCAGACACCTTTCTGTTTTAGCCAGTGTTACCTTTTTCAGCAGTTTGTGCTACAGTAGCTCATCTGTGTAATGAGATAATGTTATTCACTTCACCTTTCAGTGGTCATAATGTTATGGCTGATCGGGGTATATACAGTGTATATATATATATATATATATATATATATATATATATATATATATATATATATATATATAAAGTAAGCATGTTTTCATAGTCATACAGATTTGAGAGAGATTGTATTGAGATCTGTAAGCAGATTAAGATTGCTTTCTTTCTGTTTAAGAGGAAGAATTGTAATTGCCCCGCCTGAAGCAACTCCAGCAGCCTTCATTGAATGTTTTCATGAAAACCAAGAATTACCACAATTATGAAATTATTTCAAAGGTAAGTATTTCGACATGTTATCAGTAAATTGTTGATATAACAAAGAAACAGATGGGCATGAAACCCATTGGCACACATAACCTTGTATTCCAGCATTTCTTGCATTTTTGTATTAGTCGCTATATCTTGATTTAAGAGCTTTCACACAAGTATGCAATAAGTGTAAGTTCTCCACCTAGAATTCTTTCCTATTTGTGTCTGCTTCACGAAGCGCATGATGCCACAGTGAATGAGGTTTGTATTGCTGACACAGAGCACAGCTGCTCCTGGCCCTTTAATGAGATAATGTCCATAAACTCTAGGTGCACTGGATTTAGAAATAATTCAGACAAACAGTGGGAGGCATATGACTGGACTGCAACAGAACACTGGGTTTGTTAATGCAGTCTGATCATGCAACCCAACACTACTATTGCAGGAACTGAAATGATGGAAATCTCCAGCTCAAAAAAACACAATGAAACATTTCTAACCATAACATTATTCCAACAATGTTTGGTTTCAGACACTGAAACAGCAGAAGGATAGTGTTATGCAGGATGCAGCACAGATAACTTGGTTCACACAAGGCAATACAAATAGCATGCATGATATTTTCTGACCTAAAAAGAGGTGGAATTTGCCCAATTATGGGTCTAAGCCTGGCCTCGCCAACATGGTGCCTGCGGGCACCAGGTAGCCCGCCAGGAGCCTGGGAGGCGCCCGCAAAGGATGTTCTAAAAATAGCCAGTGACTACTGTACTGTTCAAATCATATTTGGTAATCTTGAAAAATAAAAATTATTTTTATTGTTTTCATGTTTTAAGACGCCTTGAAGTTTAATCCAGAAGTATTTTCTAAAAATCCCCCTAACATTTTTAAAATTAAAATAGAAGCCTAATGTAGATAATTTTCTTTGCTGGGTCAAAGTTTAGCCTACTATGCTACCGCGCCAACTCCCCTTTGCATTCAGTCCTCAGTCGTTAGCCCGCCAATGGATAGTGATCAACACAGTCCGATAAGTTGTAAATTTTCTGTAAAGGTAGTTTTGTAAAAAAGTGTTTAAACATGATGTCGGACAGCAAGAAAAAGAAAACTTACCACTTTCAGGATGAATGGAAGAAAGAGTTCTTTACTCAAGTTGGTGACCGTTATGTGTGTCTGATCTGTGGAGCTGCCGTAGCCTTGGCTAAGAGACACAATGTGGAGAGACATTTTTCTACATGCCACAGAATGTTTGATGCTAGCTACCCTCCAGACAGCGCATAACGTGCTCAAAAGACTCGTAACCTCAAGGCAGCTTTTGGCAGACAACAGTCTTTTTTCACCAAGCCGGCAAAGCAATCAAAAGCGGCTACAGAAGCTTCCTTCAGAGCAGCACACTGCCTGGCTAAGCACAAAAAGGTATTTTCAGACAGACAGGTGGTCAAAGAGGTGATGTCAGTGGTTGCAGACACTTTGTTTAAAGATCACAAGAATGGGAAGGAGATCCTCATTGCCATCGCAGATGTTCAACTAAGTGCCAACACCATTGCCAGGAGAGTATCAGCAATGTACACTAACTTGGTGGAACAGCTGAATGGTGACATGAGTACATGCAGCTACTTTAGCATCCATTGTGACAAATCGGTGGATAAAACCAGCACGGTGCAGCTGATGGTCTTTGTCAGAATGGTGTTCAGTGATTTCACTGTGAAGGAGGAGATGCTTACTTTGCTGCCCCTGAAAACCACAGTCAGGGCTGTTGACATCTACGAGGCCATAAAGCGTTATTTTACAGAGAAAAACATCCCACTTCAAAAGTTGGTATCGGTAACTACCGACGGAGCCCCCACGATGACCGGCCGTCATTCTAGTCTTATTGCATGCTGCAGAAGCGATCCAGATTTTCCCCATTTCCTCAGTTACCACTGTATCATCCATCAGCAGGCAATTTGTGCCAAAGTGATAGGTTTTGATCACGTCATGACTCCAGTAGTGAAGATTGTCAACAGTATCCATGCAAATGCCACACAACACCGGGCATTCAAACTTCTTCTGGAGGAGCTGTCAGCTGAGTATGGTGACCTCTTGCTGCACACAGAGATACAATGGCTCAGCAGGGGTAGAGTTCTGCAGCGCTTTTTGTCACTTCTGGACGAAATCAAAGAGTTCATGGAATCCAGATGGCAGGACACTACTTTGCTCCAGGACACTGAGTGGGTGCTTGACTTTGCCTTTCTGACAGACATCACAGGGAAACTGAATCACTTGAACTGTGAACTGCAAGGCAAAGGTAAGACTGTATCAGACATGATCAGTGCTGTGAACTCATTCAGAGCAAAGTTGAACATTTTCTCTGTGCACTTGCAAAGTAAGAAATTCCTGCACTTTCCATCTGTGCAGTCAGTTTTGAATGGAAATGCCCCTGCATCTGTAGCCTTAGACGGGTCTGAAGAAAAGTACACCCAGCTAATATCTAGGATTGGGCAAGGGTTTGAAGAAAGATTTCATAACTTTGATAAACTGCAGCCTTGTGTTGCATTCATTACTAATCCTTTCATGCAATTTGACATCACATACATTTCTGAACAACTAGGTGAAGTATTCAACTTGAATGCTGATGAGATTGAAATGGAAATCATTACGTTGCAAAACGACATTATTCTCAAAGCCCACCAGGGATCCTCAAACTTCTGGTATCTTGTGGACTCAGAAAAATACAAGCGTGTGCACACAGTAGCCTTGAAAGTTGCATGTCTGTTTGGTTCGACGTATCTCTGTGAGTCAGCTTTTTCTAACATGAATTTCATTAAAAACAAACACCGAACTTGCTTAACTGGTCTACACCTTGAAGATTCAATCAGAGTTCCTGTGTCAAGCTACTCAATGCAGTGTCCGGCTTCCCACTAGGAGCAATTCGCATGCAAAAATCAATGCATGAAATGCATTTTAAAACTTAGAAGAATACTAAGAGAATGCTAAGAGAATGATTTGTTGAATGTTATGAATCTGCAATAAGGTGAAATGATTTAAGGATTCAGTTAAGAGTTTCAACTTGTATGCTGTGTTAGAAGTGCAAGTGTTACTGTTGCAGTACAGTTTTCTAAGGAATGGATTTTGAATAGTTTTAACTTTCACAGAATTGTTATGTATTGAAAAGGGAAAATTATAGCCTTTATTATTGTGCCTTTGGCATTTCCAGACCTGTTTTTATGTAACAGCTTTTAATTGTAGTGAGAATATCAGAATGTTTTTTGTGTGTATAATTCTAAAAGAGGGCAAATGTACTTTCCCAACATGAGATTACAAGAAACAACAAAATACAACAGAATATGTTCATTATTATCAGTATTAACTTATTAGCATTAGCTAATAAGAGTTAGCATAATTAAACTTTGGAATTTGCAAAAAAAGTTGGTAATTCCTAACAGTATTGATATGTTGAGATTATGATTATTCATAATTAAAATGTTCATGTTAAAATGCCAGTTTCTATTCCTTGATTGTTGTTAATTAAAAGCACATAATCCTACATAGTCTTATTTTAAAGGGATGTGAAGCCTTTTATTTATTTTAAGTAAATTATTTTGAAGGACTAGCCCTCCATATAGTTTCTCATCCTTCGGGTAGCCTTCAGTCCCAGAAAAGTTGGAGACCCCTGATCTAAGCTATCTAACTATGGATCTATTGGTTGTCACCATAGATCTGCCTTGGGATACAGGCAATTTTTCCACTTCCATATCAGTCTTGTGCTCCTTCCTTTTAGTTAGTAATTGGCTGCTGGGTGGACAGTTCCAACAGCAGTCAATGACTCAAAATAGTGTTGTGGTCAAGACCACCTAAACCAAGACCAAGTCATGACCAAGACCAGAGTGTATCGAGAACAAGACAAGACCAAGACTTGTTTATTATAATGTCATGGTTTAGTATAATATCAGTTTATTATTATTATTATTATTATTATTATTATTATTATTATTATTATATCAGTGGTGGGTGGTGGTAATTATTTTTTGGGGGGGCAGAGTTGTTGGCATCCTTCTGTCTCGGGAGACAATGGTTGCACCTTTGTTGATTCAAACTTGCTGAGAGCAGCATCTGATGTGGCTCAGTAGTCCAATCCTTGCATGGCAGTCTCTGCCACAAGTGTAGTAGACGAAGTCAGATGGCTGACTGATGGTCCGGTTCTGCTGTCTCTGCTTCCACAGATCTATCTTCATCTGCAGCTGTAGATTTCTCTTCTCCTCACCTTTCCTGATGCCCTCTCTCACAGTGTGATGCCAGCAGCTGTGGTCAGCTGCAAACTGCTCCCACCTGTCTGGATTGATTGTCTGTCAGTGTCATATTGCTCTTGAAGACGTCCTTGAACCGCAGCATGGGATGGCCAGTTGGACAGTGTCCCGTGGCTAGCTCCCCATACAGGAGGTCCTTAGGAATTCGTCCGTCCTCCATGCGGTGCACGTGTCCCAGCCATCGCAGGCGACGCTGACAGAGCAGGAGGTGTATGCTAAGGGAGCCTGCTCTCTCTTCAGCACTGCTGTGTTGGATACCTTGTCCTGCCATTTAATGCCCAAGATATGTCAAAGGCAATGAAGATGGAAGCCCTCCAGGTGGTGCTCCTGTCTAACGTAAGCGGTCCAAGGTTCACTGCCATAAAGCAGAGTGCTGAGGACACATGCCTGGTACACCGTAAGTTTGGTGTTCATTGACTGCTGGCTGTTAGCCCACACTCTCTTGCTCAGCTTGGGCATGATGGCAGTGACTTTGGCAATGCACTTTGAAATTTTGGCATCAAGGGACAGGTTGCTGGTAACTGTGGACCCCAAGTAGGTGAATTGATCCATGACCTCCAGAACCTCATTACTGATACTGATTGATGGCGTTGATGGAATGTCCTGGCCCATGATGTACGGTAGGTCTTCTTTATGCTCATTGTCAGCCCAAACATCAAACATGCAGGGGCTAACCTGTCAATCAGCAGCTGGAGGTCTTCCTGGGTGTGAGAGATCAGGGCTGCATCATCTGCAAACAGCATCTCTCTAATGAGAACTGTGTGGACCTTGGTCTTGGCCTTCAGGTGAGACAGACTGAAGAGCTTCCCATCACTTCTGGTGTGCAAGAAGACCCCTTCTTCTGGATCTCTGTGTAGTTCAACAGCAGGGAGAAGATGCTGAACAAGGTTGGCACAAGAATGCATCCTTGCTTCACGCCGCTCTTGAGAGTGAAGGGTTCTGATGTCACTCCATCAAAGCTGACTGTGCCAGTCATGTCATCATGGTAGGAGGCAGTGATCTTCAGCAGGTGTAACAGACCACTTCTGCTGACAAGATCAAATGTCTTGGTCAGATTGATGAAGGCAATGTAAAGTGGCATCTGTTGTTCTTGGCATTTCTCCTGGAGCTGATGTACAGAGAAAATCATGTCAACTGTGGATCTCTTCATCCTGACCCCTCACTGGGACTCTGGATAGATGCGGTTGGTGAGTACTTTCAGCCGGATAAGAATCACGCTTGCGAAGACCTTGCTCACAATGCTCAGCAGGGAGATATCTCTAGTAATTATTACAGTCGCTGTGGTCACCCTTGTTTTTGTATAGTATGATGATCTTGGCATTATTCATGTCATGGGGAACCTTACTGTGGCAGCGGGGGCGTGGTCAAGCACCGGTCTGTGACAGGAGGGCGGAGTCAGGGAAGGTAAGTGGCAGAATCACTACACCTGATGTCAATTAACCTGTGTTTGTGTGTCTTCCCAGTGACCGCACCCTATATAAAGAGAGAGAGAGCAGAGGAAGAGAGCTCTCTCCTGAACCAGATACTTGGGTGTGTGTGTGTATATGTACATATGGAAGAGAGTGTTTTTGGATCTGAAAAGAGCCAAATAAAAAGTTATGGAACTTTATTCTGGCCTGCTATCTTTCTGTGCTCCTCCCCCTCCTACGAACTTCTACAGTGGTGCCGAAACCCGGGAAGGAGCACAGGAACAGAACAGCCCCATGGAGTCCTCCCCCTTCGCAGACCTGGTCCACGTCCTCGCCACGGCCCAGCAGAGCCAGCACCAGGCGCTAGTCACCCTCCGGAAGGAACAAGAGCGCCGGTTCGAGGCCCTGGTGCTGGCGCAGCAGGAAGATCGACGGGCGTTCCGGCACCTCCTTGCATCGGTGGGGTCCACCATCTCCACCGCCGCGGGCCCTTCTTCCCTCACCCTAGCCAAGATGGGCCCGCAGGACGACCCCGAGGCCTTCCTCTCGCTCTTCGAGCAGACAGCAGAGGCCTCGGGCTGGCCGGTGGAACAGCGAGCGGCGCGCCTCCTCCCCCTGCTAACGGGCGAGGCGCAGCTGGCCGCGCTACAACTCCCTGCCAACCGCCGGCTGGCCTACACGGACCTTCGCCGGGCTATCCTCCAGAGGGTGGGGCGCACCCCGAACAACAGCGACAGCGCTTCCGCGCTCTGCGGCCGGCCGTTCGCGTTTGGCCAGCAACTCCGGGACACCTGCTGGCAGTGGTTGAGGGCCAACAACCGCGACGCTGAGGGAATCCTCGATCAGGTGGTGCTGGAGCAGTTCATCGGCCGCCTGCCAGAGGGAACTGCAGAGTGGGTCCAGTGCCACCGCCCGGCGTCGCTGGATCAGGCCATCGAGTTGGCGGAGGACCATTTGGCGGCTGTTCCGACGGCAGGACAGCAGACATCCTCTTCTCTCCTTTTCTCTCTCTCTCTCTCTCTCTCCCCCTCTCTCCTCCTGTGTCTCGTCCTCGACCCGTTCCCCCCCCCCGCGGAGGCGGGGGCCAGCCCCACCCCAGCCGGCCCGTCACACCCGCGGTGCCCTCCCATTTTTCCCTTCTGTGTCTGTCTCTTCCCCCCCTCAGGTGAGTGAGCCCCAGGGCGCCGGTGCAGAGAAGAAGCCTGGGCCGGTTTGCTGGCGCTGTGGGGAGCCGGGCCACCTCCAACAGCAGTGTTCGGCAATGGAAGTGGGCGTGGTGGTTCGGATCCCCGACACGCCAGGAGCTGCCCTCGATCGGGCCAGAGCGTATCGCATACTGGTGAGTATCCAAGGGGATACATATCAGGCGTTGGTGGATTCTGGTTGTAATCAGACCTCAATTCACCAAAGCCTGGTGCAAGATGAGGCATTGGGGGGAGCACAATTGGTGAAGGTGTTGTGTGTGCACGGGGATGTTCACAACTACCCTTTAGTGTCGGTCCACATTCTTTTCCGAGGGGAAAAATTTATAGTGAAGGCAGCGGTTAATCCTCGCCTTACTCACTCTATAATTTTGGGGACTGATTGGCCGGGATTTCGGGATTTAATAACACACTTAGTGAAGAGTGGGTCCTGCCATTTAACAGGGGGAGGTCCTGGTGTCGCTCTGGCGGGAGCAGCTGTCACAGAGCCGTCTATATCATCTCCGCATCAGAGTGAGGAGCCTCCGGCTCCTCCTCTCTCTGTTGGGGAATCCCTCGCAGATTTCCCATTAGAGCAATCGTGAGACGAGACTCTGCAGCATGCGTTTGACCAAGTGAGAGTAATCGATGGTCAAACGCTCCAGCTGAGCGCCACCCCGTCCTTCCCCTACTTCGTGATTATGAAGGATAGATTATACCGAGTGACACAGGACGCTCAAACTAAAGAGCGAGTCACGCAGCTTTTGATTCCGAAGAGCCGCCGGGAATTGGTATTCCAGGCAGCTCACTTTAATCCCATGGCTGGACACTTAGGGCAGGATAAGACACTAGCCCGAATAATGGCCCGATTCTATTGGCCGGGGATTCGTGGCGATGTCCGTAGGTGGTGTACAGCGTGCCGCGAATGCCAGTTAGTAAATCCAGCGGCCATTCCAAAAGCGCCTTTGCGCCCTCTACCGTTAATCGAGACCCCGTTCGAAAGAATTGGGATGGATCTCGTCGGGCTATTAGATCAGTCAACACGAGGGTACCGCTTTATATTAGTTCTAGTGGACTATGCAACGCGATACCCAGAAGCAGTGCCTCTTCGCAATATCTCAGCACGCAGTATTGCGGAGGCACTCTTCCTCGTTATCTCCTGAGTTGGAATCCCCAAAGAGATTCTGACTGACCAAGGCACCTCGTTTATGTCACGTACACTGAACGAACTGTATAGGTTGTTGGGTATTAAGCCGATCCGCACCAGCGTGTATCACCACAAACGGACGGTTTAGTTGAACGGTTCAACCGCACCCTCAAGAACATAATTAAAAACTTCGTAAGTGAGGACACACATAATTGGGATAAATGGCTCGAACCCTTGCTCTTTGTAGTGCGAGAAGTCCCCCAAGCCTCCACGGGGTTCTCCCCATTAGAATTGTTATACAGGCGTAAGCCACGCGGCATTCTAGATGTGCTGCATGAAAATTGGGAGGAGGGACCTTCACCAAGTAAAAACGAAATCCAATACATTATTGACTTGACCGGAGGTTCAAAAGGGAACATTGGCATCACGTACCTCTCCGGTCCCCTGTGGAGACCACCTCTCCCCGACCCAACTTGTGGAGGTTGCCCAATTGCAGACTGAGTTTTTGGACATGTTCTCGCCCCTGCCCGGCCACACCACCCTCATAGAGCACCACATTGAGACGCCCCCGGGGGTGGTAGTGCGTAGCCGCCCTTACAGGCTACCCGAACACAAGAAAAAAGTGGTTCGGGAAGAACTCGAGGCCATGCTCGAGATGGGCATCGTCGAGGAGTCCCACAGTGACTGGAGCAGCCCAGTGGTCTTAGTTCCCAAGGCCGATGGGTCGGTCCGGTTCTGTGTGGACTACAGAAAAGTCAACGCGGTGTCTAAATTCAACGCATACCCAATGCCTCGTATTGATCAGTTGCTCGATCGGCTAGGCACGGCTCGCTTTTACTCGATGCTGGATTTGACAAAGGGTTATTGGCAGATCCCCTTGACTCCATTATCCCGAGAAAAAATGGCCTTTTCCACACCGTTTGGCTTACACCAGTTTGTCACACTTCCGTTTGGGCTGTTTGGGGCGCCCACTACGTTTCAGCGGCTGATGGACAGGGTCCTCCGCCCCCACGCCACCTATGCGGCCACATACCTTGACGATATCATTATTTATAGTAATGACTGGCAGCGGCACTTACAACACCTGAGGGCCGTCCTTAGGTCGCTGAGGCGAGCGGGTCTCACAGCCAAATATACCCCACTAAATATACTCAGTCAATAAACTATACGGTTTTGAATGGTGATGTTGGTTTTAATTTGAAATAAAATGAGGAAAGAAATAATACAGATAAAACTAAATCTTTGATGTGAATATTCTATTCAGAATTTGGCAAAAATTCTGCAAATTTGTGGAAAAATGGCAGCTTGATCTGGGACATGATAAATGGTTGACTACATCGCATTCCCTTAAAAAGGTTGTAGTCCACTGAAAAGTCTACAGTTATCACTAATTGTATTTTAAGTTGTAACTTTATACATCTATGGATTGGTGCGCTCACAGAATAATCATAACCGTAATAAAACATCATGCAAAATATTTGATCACCGTTGTAACTCCATTTTCAGCATACGCAAAACTAATATGATCATGTGTTTTGATCTAAACGGAAAGCCTCAGGGTCAAGGTCACGACCTCACCAAAAGTAGTAACTTAAAATCACTACGCCATATAAAAATTTAGTTATAAATTTGCAATTTTGTTTTTTAAAACAAAAGCTGAAAGTTAGGTATAGAATATGTTGTTTACAGAGTATGTTACGATGGTAGCTGGTCTTGTATGAGTTTCTGAGCTATAAAATGAGTTGTGGTCTGTTTTTTTACCATAGCATGTTATTTGTGTGCGGGGAAGGACACACATTACCAATTTGCATGTGTAGAATGGAATTTTCCACTCCAACAGTTAGAAGTTGATCGTGCTTCCATTTGCGGTCTTTCTGTTACGCGAGTGATCTGTTCGGACGTTATCACTGAAAAGGTGAGTTTTGACAGTTTTATTTTGTTTTAGTCTTGCAGCATAAGGCAATAGAATGTTTCTTTTTCATCTTACTTTCATATTTCGTAGTGTTTGCGTATTTTTGGCCAATATTTTGTAACCATGGTCAATTTAGATCGAACTTTTGATAGAATCTATGGCTAGTCTTTTTGCCCCGTCCCCGCCTCGTGCTCTGTCTGGTGCGGTAATGATGTCCCGATGCTCGCGTGCCACAGCAGAGACCCACGTGACCTTCAGCCGGTACAGTCGCTGTTCTTTTACCAGCACCGTTATTCCCATCTTTCCGGTGTGTTCTTGATTTTTCCATTGTGTCCTATTGCCCTATTTCACCATATCAAATACCCAAAATGTATCATCTCATCTCATCTCATTATCTCTAGCCACTTTATCCTGTTCTACAGGGTTGCAGGCAAGCTGGAGCCTATCCCAGCTGACTACGGGCGAAAGGCGGGGTACACCCTGGACAAGTCGCCAGGTCATCACAGGGCTGACAGACACAGACAACCATTCACACTCACATTCACACCTACGGTCAATTTAGAGTTACCAGTTAACCTAACCTGCATGTCTTTGGACTGTGGGGGAAACCGGAGCACCCAGAGGAAACCCATGCGGACACGGGGAGAACATGCAAACTCCGCACAGAAAGGCTCTCGTCGGCCAGGGGGCTCGAACCCGGACCTTCTTGCTGTGAGGTGACAGTGCTAACCACTACACCACCGTGCCGCCCCCAAAATGTATCATAATATTCATATTTAAGTGAATAAACAGTTATCATAACTTGGCATTTTTAACCCAAGCAATCAAAAAGAGGACATTTATTCAATATTTTTACTCATCTGTGAAGGAGGGGCTTTAATTCTTCATGATGTTATTTTATATGTAAATCAATTTTACAAAAGCATTTGAATTGTAATAAAAAAAAATTCCACATTGGAGGCCAGATAAAGCAAGGTACTGTCTTTATTCTTATTAAACATGACAAAAGCATTGACTGTGAGGTAAATGCAAAAAAAAAATAGTAAAATTAGAAAATTTATTTTTTGACCATAATGTCCCAAATGAGAGACCAGTTTCTGAGACGGACCCATATAACTATTTTCCACAACAAAATATGAAATAACATGGCACATTCATTATGCATGACATTTGCTATCATCTGCATGTTACATTATCATCACTCATATGTGATACATTTAACACAACATTCTCAAGAGACTTTGCTTTTTGTCAGGCCGCCACTGTAAATAAGAGGCTTGCTTTTAGTGATTTGCCTGGTTAAATAAAGGTCATACATAGAATATTACACAGTGGCGCAGAGATATGAACTATATCTTAGAGTGGTGAACATATTCACGAGTGAGCAATGCAAATGAGTGAAAATATTTTCAACACGAAAAGAGAAACTTCATATCTTCACACAACCATGTAATGGTCTTTGTATTATATAGACACATCCACAAAAAATACAGAAGTTAATCAAAAGAATTTAAATTTTGAACCGGTTCACCATTTTGACAATGCACATCTAGTCAGCAGGAAAATATTGGGAGTGAAGGCATCAGAGTGAAATATCGGGAAATATGTCACTCAGATCCATGATGTATTTCATGTGAAAAATGCAAGTTTTTCTTCAAGAGAAGATAAACTTCATATCTTCAAAGCAACATTGTGATTTTCTTTGAATTATATCGATACATTCACAAACAAAAAGTACCCAAATCTATCAAAACAATTCATCAATTTCCTTGCGAGTGACAGAGATTTATGTCACGGTTTTGGTTCTCCATGTCCCAGATGGAGCTCGTATGAAAAATACGAGTGGCATATTTGCCAGTAAAACACTTGTTTCCATACACTACCATTCAAAAGTTTGGGGTCACTTTGAAATTTCCTTATTTTTGAAAGAAAAGCACTGTTCTTTTCAATGAAGATCACTTTAAACTAATCAGAAATACACTCTATATATTGCTAATGTGGTAAATGACTATTCTAGCTGCAAATGTCTGGTTTTTGGTGCAATATCTCCATAGGTGTATAGAGGCCCATTTCCAGCAACTGTCACTCCAGTGTTCTAATGGTACAATGTGTTTTCTCATTGCCTCAGAAGGCTAATGGATGATTAGAAAACCCTTGTACAATCATGTTAGCACAGCTGAAAACAGTTTAGCCCTTTAGAGAAGCTATAAAACTGACCTTCCTTTGAGCAGATTGAGTTTCTGGAGCATCACATTTGTGGGGTTGACTAAATGCTCAAAATGGCCAGAAAAATGTCTTGACTATATTTTCTATTCATTTTACAACTTATGGCGGTAAATAAAAGTGTGACTTTTCATGGAAAACACAAAATTGTCTGGGTGACCCCAAACTTTTGAACGGTAGTGTGTGTATATATATATATATATATATATATATATATATCTCATCTCATTATCTCTAGCCGCTTTATCCTTCTACAGGGTCGCAGGCAAGCTGGAGCCTATCCCAGCTGACTACGGGCGAAAGGCGGGGTACACCCTGGACAAGTCGCCAGGTCATCACAGGGCTGACACATAGACACAGACAACCATTCACACTCACACCTACGGTCAATTTAGAGTCACCAGTTAACCTAACCTGCATGTCTTTGGACTGTGGGGGAAACCGGAGCACCCGGAGGAAACCCACGCGGACACGGGGAGAACATGCAAACTCCACACAGAAAAGCCCTTGCCGGCCCCAGGGCTCGAACCCAGGACCTTCTTGCTGTGAGGCGACAGCGCTAACCACTACACCACCGTGCCGCCGGCACCCATAACAATTCCTAGAAAATAAATGTAATTGAAGCATTTCTGTCAATTCTACTGTAGTTTATAAAGTTAAACAGAGTATCTAGGAACCTTTCATTAGTAATTCATCACATCCTATTTCCCTGGGGTATAAATATGATGTGACACAGAGGCCTATTTCTCTTATCCACTCTTCAACATGGGAAAAACAAGAGAACACACCATTCAAGTAAGGCAGATGTGTGTCAACCTTCATAAGTCAGGCAATGGCTACAAGAAAATAGCCACTCGCCTACACATGCCCATATCTACAGTCAGAGGAATCATCAAGAAGTTTAAAACAACTGGAACAGTGGCAAACAAGCCTGGACAAGGATGCAAGTTTATCTTGCCACCACAGAGAAGTATGGTAAGGATGGTAAGAGAAGTAAAAAGTTATCCAGAGCTCACTGTTAGAGAATTGCATCAAAGAGTAGCATCTTGAGGTCACAAAGTCTCCATAACAATCATCAGGTGCCATCTACATGCCAACAAGCTGTTTGGGAGGCATGCACGGAAAAAGCTTTTTCTCACTTACAAGCATAAATGTAAATGTCTGGAGTTCGTTAAGCAGTACTGGGACTTCAACTGGGACCGTGTGCTTTGGTCAGATGAGACCAAGATAGAGCTTTTTGGCAACAAACACTCTAATACATCACAAAAGATGAGTATGCGGAAAAGCACCTCATGCCCACTGTGAAGTATGGGGGAGGATCGGTGATGCTGTGGGCCTGTTTCTCTTCCAAAGGCCCCAGGAACCTTGTTAGAGTGCATGGCATCATGAACTCTTTGAAATACCAGGACATTTTAAATCAAAATCCGGTGGCCTCTGCCCGAAAGCTGAAGATAGGTCGTCACTGGGTCTTTCAGCAAGATAATGACCCTAAACATAAGGCCAAATCTACACAAAAATGGTTCACCAGACACAAAATCAAGCTCCTCCCATGGCCATCTCAGTCCCCAGACCTCAACCCAATTGAAAACCTGTAGGGTGAGCTGAAGAGGAGAGTGCATAGGAGAGGACCCTGGACTCTGGACGATTTAGAGAGATTGTGCAAAGAGGAATGGTCAAAGATCCCTCTCTCTGTATTTTCCCATCTTGTGAAATGTTATAGGAGAAGATTAAGTGCCGTCTTGTTGGCAAAAGGGGTTTCTACAAAAGTATTAACATCAGGGGTGCCAATAATTGTGGCACACATGATTTCATGTAAAATAATTATTTCTTAATGTGGGATTTTTTTTCCCACTGAAAAAATGCACTTGAATTAAAGGTTGGATTTTTTCTCTCTTTTTTTGCATTGTTGTCCTATATTATTTTAAAAAATGAATTTATTAGAAGCCTAAGAACACATCTTAACGAGGGGTGCCAATAATTGTGGAGGGCACTGTATATACATATAAAAAAAATCGTTCGCTATGCTCATATCATATGCTCATAAACATATCTTTGCGCCACCGTGTAATATCCTCCATATATATCCTCCTCATACATTATATATGTATTTGCTGCCTTGCATCCTTAGGGAAGATAAAAATACAAACAAGCTACACACCAATGTCTCAGTGCCATGCCACCCTGTTGGAAATATAAATTAGCATTCCATTAAGCTCTGAATTAATTGTGTGGCAGTTCCTGATTACTTCACCCTGAATCAGTGTCTGCATTTCAAGTAGATTACGTATTCACTTTTTTATTTATAATAAATAATAAATTGCATATTTAAACACTGCCATCAAAGGCTTCCGCCTTTATTATCTACTTTATAATATGCATTGTTTTATAATGCATTTACCTTCATTTCAGTGTACATCACCTGCAGGTTTTTTTTCTTCGATCAAAACCCTTAATTATTTGTAGTAGATTAATTATCAGTCCCCTTCTTTTATGACAAAATTATTGGCACTACTAAAGAAGATTCAAAATAATTCTGAACATTCATATAAAAGTTTTCATTAATTTATCTTCAGTAATCTTTATCCTGGACAGGATCACTGTGAATCCAGACACTATGCTGGGAACACTGGAAATGAGGTGCAAAATTGCCCCTTTATGCAACACCAGTCTATCTCAGAGCACCGTCCACACACAAACATACATTTGCATGCAAACACCAGGATGTTTTTAGAGATGGGAGAAAACCAGAGGCCAACATGTACAGTGTCTTGCAAACGTATTCATCCCCCTTGGTGTTTTTGTCCTGTTTTGTTGCATTACAAGCTGGAATTAAAAATGGATTTTTGAGGTGTTAACACCATTTGATTTACACAACATGCCTACCACTTTAAAGGTGAAAATTGTTGTTTTATTGTGACACAAATAATAATTAAGATGAAAAAACAGAAATCTGGAGTGTGCATAAGTATTCACCCCCTTTCATATGAAACCCCTAAATAAGAGCTGGTCCAACTAATTCACTTCATAAGTCACTGTGGCAGCAGGGGCGTGGTCAAGCGCCGGTCTGTGACAGGAGGGCGGAGTCAGGGAAGGTGAGTGGCAGAATCACTACACCTGAGAGCAATTAACCTGTGTTTGTCTGTCTTCCCAGTGACCGCACCCTATATAGGGAGGGAGAGCAGAGAGCAGACTCCTCTGCTCTCTGCTCTCCCTCCCTATATAGGGCGCGGTCTCTTCCCTGAACAGACACCCGTCGTGTGTGTGTGTCTGTCTGAGTGAATGTTATGCTGAAAAGTGTGACAATAAATACTAAATTGGAACTTGATCTCTGTCCTGCCATCCTCTGTGCTCCACCCACCTGCTCCGAACTGCCACAGTGGTGCCAAAACCCGGGAGCCTGGAGCACAGCAGCCTCACAGCCCCATGGAGTCCTCCCCGTTCACTGAACTGGCCCACGCCCTCGCCACGGCCCAGCAAAGCCAGCACCAGGCGCTACTCACCCTCTGAAAGGAGCAAGAAGAGCGGTTCGAGGCCCTGGTGTTGGCCCAACAAGAAGATCGACAGGCGTTCCGGCACCTCCTCACGTCGGCAGGGCCCACCAGCGCTCCTACCGCGGGCCCGTCTCCCCTCACCGTCACCAAGATGGGCCCGCAGGACGACCCCGAGGCGTTCATCACGCTCTTTGAGCAAGTCGCCGAAGCCTTGGGGTGGCCGATGGAGCAGCGCGCGGCACACCTCCTCCCCCTGCTCACGGGAGAAGCACAGCTGGCCGCGCTACAGCTCCCCACCGACCGCCGGCTGGCCTACACGGACCTCCGCCGGGCTGTCCTCCAGCGCGTGGGGTGCACTCCAGAACAGCAGCGCCAGCGCTTCCGTGCGCTGTGCTTGGAGGAAGTCGGCCGGCCGTTCGCGTTTGGCCAGCAGCTCCGGGACGCCTGCTGGCGGTGGCTGAGGGCCAACAACCGCGACGCCGAAGGAATCCTCGATCAGGTGGCGCTGGAACAGTTCGTCACTCGCTTGCCAGCAGGAACTGCGGAGTGGGTCCGGTGCCACCGCCCGGCGTCACTGGATCAAGCAGTCGAGCTGGCGGAGGACCATTTGGCGGCTGTCCCGGCAGCAGGACAGCAGATGGCATCTTCTTTTCTCTCTCTCTCTCTCTCCCCCTCCTCCTGTGTCCCGTCCTCGCCCCATTCCCCCTCCATGGAGGCGGGGGCCGGCACCACCCCAGCCGGCCCGCCGCACCCGCGGTGCCCTCCTGTTTCTCCCTTCTGTGTCTGTCTCTCCCCCACCTCAGGTGAGTGAGCCCCAGATCACCAGTGCAGAGGGAAAGCCCGGGCCGGTTAGCTGGCGCTGCGGGGAGCCGGGCCACCTTCAACAGCAGTGCACGGCAATGGAAGTGGGCGCGGTGGTTCGGATCCCCGACACGCCAGAGGCCGCCCTCGATCGGGCCGGAGCGTATCGCATACCGGTGAGTATCCAAGGGGCTACATATCAGGCGTTGGTGGATTCTGGTTGTAATCAGACCTCAATTCGCCAAAGCCTGGTTCAAAACGAGGCATTGGGGGAGCACAAGGGGTGAAGGTGTTGTGTGTGCACGGGGATGTTCACAGCTACCCTTTGGTGTCGGTCCACATTATTTTCAGAGGGGAAAAATTTATAGTGAAGGCGGCGGTTAATCCCCGCCTTACCCACTCTATAATTTTGGGGACTGATTGGCCGGGATTTTGGGGTTTAATGACACGCCTAATAAAGAGTGGGTCCTGCCATTTAACAGGGGGAGGTCCCGGTGCCGCTTTGGCAGGAGCAGCTGTCGCAGAGCCGTCTACGTCATCTCCGCGTCAGAGTGAGGAGCCGCCGGCTCCTCCTCTCTCTGTTGGGGAATCCCTCGCGGATTTCCCATTAGAACAATCGCGAGACAAGACTCTGCGACATGCGTTTGACCAAGTGAGAGTAATCAATGGTCAAACGCTCCAGCCAAACGCCACCCCATCCTTCCCCTACTTCGCAATTATGAAGGATAGGTTATACCGAGTGACGCAGGACACTCAAACTAAAGAGCGTGTCACGCAGCTTTTAATTCCGAAGAGCCGCCAGGAATTGGTATTCCAGGTGGCTCACTTTAATCCCATGGCTGGACACTTAGGGCAGGATAAAACACTAGCCCGAATAATGGCCCGATTCTATTGGCCGGGGATTCGCAGCGATGTTCGTAGGTGGTGTACGGCATGCCGCGAATGCCAGTTAGTAAATCCAGCGGCCATTCCAAAAGCGCCTTTGCGCCCTCTTCCATTAATCGAGACCCCGTTTGAGAGAATTGGGATGGATCTCGTCGGGCCATTAGATCAGTCAGCACGAGGGTACCGCTTTATATTAGTTCTGGTGGACTATGCAACGCGATACCCGGAAGCAGTGCCTCTGCGCAATATCTCAGCATGCAGTATTGCAGAGGCGCTCTTCCGCGTCATCTCCCGAGTTGGAATCCCGAAAGAGATTCTGACTGATCAAGGCACTACGTTTATATGTCACGTACACTGCGCGAACTGTATGGGTTATTGGGGATTAAGCCGATCCGCACCAGCATGTATCACCCACAAACGGACGGTTTAGTAGAACGGTTCAAACCCACCCTCAAAAATATTATTAAAAAATTCGTAAGTGAGGACGCACGTAATTGGGATAAGTGGCTCGAACCCTTGCTGTTCTCAGTGCGAGAGGTCCCCCAAGCCTCCACGGGGTTCTCCCCGTTCGAATTATTATATGGGTGTAAGCCGCGCGGCATCCTAGATGTGCTGCCGGAAAATTGGGAGGAGGGACCTTCACAAAGCAAAAATGAAATTCAGTACGTTATGGACCTGCGCGCAAAACTCCACACGCTCACCCACCTAACTCAGGAGAATTTGCGGCAGGCCCAGGAACGGCAAGCCCACCTGTACAACAAAGGTACGCGCCTTAGAGAGTTCACTCCGGGAGATAAAGTACTCGTACTGCTGCCCATGTCGAGCTCCAAATTGATTGCCAAGTAGCAAGGACCCTTTGAGGTCACACGGCGAGTCGGGGACGTCGACTATGAGGTGAGGCGAACGGACAGGGGTGGGGCGCTACAGATTTACCACCTCAATCTGCTTAAACTCTGGAACGAGGAGGTCCCCGTGGCATTGGTGTCGGTGGTTCCGGAGAAGGCGGAGCTGGGGCCGGAGGTTCAAAAAGGGACATTGGCATCACGTACCTCTCCGGTCCCCTGTGGAGACCACCTCTCCCCGACCCAACTCACGGAGGTCGCCCAGTTGCAGACCGAGTTTTCGGATGTGTTCTCGCCCCTGCCCGGTCACACTAACCTCATAGAGCACCACATCGAGATGCCCCCGGGGGTGGTAGTGTGTAGCCGCCCTTACAGGCTACCTGAACACAAAAAAAAAGGTGGTTCGGGAAGAACTTCAGACCATGCTCGAAATGGGCATCGTCGAGGAGTCCCACAGTGACTGGAGCAGCCCGGTGGTCTTGGTACCCAAGGCCGACGGGTCGGTCTGGTTCTGTGTGGACTATAGAAAAGTCAACGCGGTGTCTAAATTTGACACATACCCAATGCCTCGTATTGACGAGCTGCTCAATCGACTAGGCATGGCTCGCTTTTATTCGACACTGGATTTGACGAAGGGATATTGGCAGATCCCCTTGACTCCACTATCTCGAGAAAAAAACGGCCTTTTCCACACCGTTTGGGTTACACCAATTCGTCACACTTCCGTGTGGGCTGTTTGGGGCGCCCGCTACGTTTCAGCGGCTGATGGACAGGGTCCTCTGCCCCCACGCCACCTATGCGGCTGCCTATCTTGATGACATCATCATATATAGTAATGACTGGCTGAGGCGCTTGGAACACCTGAGGGCCATCCTTAGGTCGCTGAGGCGAGCGGGTCTCACAGCCAACCCAAAGAAGTGTGCGATTGGGCGGGTGGAAGTACGGTATCTGGGCTTCCACTTGGGCAACGGGCAGGTGCGTCCCCAAATTAACAAGACCGCAGCGATTGTGGCCTGCCCGAGGCCCAAGACCAAAAAGGGGGTGAGACAGTTCCTGGGGCTGGCTGGCTATTATCGTAGGTTTATACCTAATTATTTGGATGTCACCAGCCCACTGACTGATCTCACGAATCCACAGCAGATATGGGAGTATCTGTCCATAGGACCACTTTAAAGCATATATGCAGAATCATGGCCTCACTTTTGTTTATAAATGCCTTGAGACCTCAAGAATTGCACAGGAATAGTTTTAAGCATTAACAATAAATCTAATATAGTAATTTTTACGATTAAAGTGATTTATTTATATAGGTAACGGTCTGAGTGAATGATCTTGACGTCCGTAACATCACAACAGGAAGTCTATCGGTCTCATCGCCACTTCCGCTATACTACCGTAAAACACAGAGCTGACTGCAACTCCGATCCTCCATTTTGAGCTAATTTATCACCATGCCACGTAGATGTGTTTTTGGCCGGTGCAGCAACACGACAGAAGTTGGATTTAAAAATGTTCAAACTGCAAAGACTTGGACATGTTTTGCAAGAAGTTCACGGGCACATTGAGCACCTACGACGTGGTCTCTCCTCTGCTCTGCACATTTTACTGAGGACTCGTATGAGACCTCTGATCTGTTGATGAACGTTGGCTATAAGCCTGTATTGAAAAAGGGTGCAGTATCAACAATAAGTTCAGTTGCACCAGTCCTCCCGGAGTGAGCCAAGGGTTGTTGCTAAAACCCAGGACAGAACGGGACGGGACATATCACTCAGGCAGTGACCTCCCCGCAGTTGTTGCTAAACCAGTGACATCCCATTCCGTCCCGGGTTTTAGTAATTGCCTGAGCTCAGCAGTAATGGCGGACTACACAGTATGAAGGAAAGTGAATGAGTGGAGCAGCCATCTTATTCCTAAACTGGATATTGCTGCCATCTCTCCCTTACATGGAAGAAGTGAATGAATGGAGAACTGAACGAACAACTGAAAGTCAGATTGTTTCAAAAACAATCGGCCTTCAAGAAGCAAGAACACGGGTAAGCTCCGACTCTCATTTGGATAAAAAAAACTTTGTTTTTAGATGAATACATGTAACTTGTATTGTGTGTTTAAGTTACCAGTATAAGATTATTTAATTTGCTTCAGAATGTGATTGTGTCAGTTCATCTGATTATTTAATTAGCCTTTTACATTTTATCAGTAAAAATGCATGCATGTACCGGTCCATGTATGTTGCATAAGTTAACACACCTGTCCTGTTTTAATGAGAGTCAACCCACAATCAATGAATTCAAATCAGTCTTAGTTGAGCAAGTCGGTAACGGTATTTCTTACTTTCACCATAAATTTTTATTTATATGACTTTGGTCTATAGCTGTAAAAGACCTCGGCCTTAAAACCAGTTCCTGCTGTGGTGTCATACACTCAGGGCTGGCTAGCTCAGCAGGGCAGCTCAAATACTTTGCGGTCGATTTTAACTCTCAAAAAAAAAAATTTTTTATTCCCATTTATGCAGCATACAAGAGTTAGAGATACTATCCACTCAGAAATTTATTTAAAAATTAAAGCTCTGCGTATCTCCTTAAAGCTGTACATTCCACAGAGTGGGGCTTTATGGATGAGTGGCCAGAAAAAAGTAATTGCTTAAGAAAACATGTTTAGAATTTGCCCAACAGCATGTGGCAGACTTTCCAAACACATGGAAGAAGATTCTCTGGTCAAATGAGACTAAAACTGAACTTTTTGGCCATCATGGGAAATGCCATGTGTGGCACAAACCCATTACCCTGAGAACACCATTCCTACAGTGAAGCATGGTGGTGGCAGCATCATGCTGTGGGGATATTTTTCATCTGCAGGGAGAGGAAAGCTGGTCAGGACTGAAGGAAAGATGGATGGCACTAAATACAGGGCAATTCTGGAGGAAAACCTGTTCGAGTCAGCCAGAGGTTTGAGACTGGGACGAAGTTTCATGTTCCAGCAGGACAATGATCCGAAACATACTGCTAAAGCTACACTGGAGTGTTTAAAGGGAAACATTTAAATGTCTTGGAATGGCCTAATCAAAGCACAGACAATCAATCCAATTGAGAATCTGTGGCATAACTTGAAGATTGCTGCACACCAACGCAACCCATCTAACTTGAAGGAGTTGGAGCAGTTTTGCCTTGAGGAATGGGCAAAAATCCCAGTGGTTAGATGTGCTAAGCTAATAGAGACATACCCCAAGAGACTTGCAGTTGTAATTGCAGCAAAAGGTGGCTCTACAAAGTATTGACTTTGAGGGGTGAATACCTATGCACACTCTATATTTCTGTTTGTTATCTTGATTATTGTTTGTGTCACAATAAAACAACAATTTGCACCTTTAAAATGCATATCCTGGACCAATTTTGTGGTTTTTTTATATGAAAGTATGTCGCTTTACACACTTATTCAGAAGGGTAATTTTGCACAAGGCCATCTGTCTACAGCAGAAAGAATAAAATAACAAAACACATCTAGAAAAATCCCAAGGGAGTCTGGAGCCAGATTCGTGACGTCACCTGCGGAAGCGCCAGCAGGCTGCGAGAGCTTTGCACGGTTTCAGTGCACAGCCTGTGTAGACCAAGCGCTCCCATTTCTCTCTCATTGTCCAGTCTTTTGGGAAACGATGAGTACTAATCCCATCAAGATTGGTGTTGCTACACCATCCTATGATACAGCTGTTAACCATTTTAATAATTACGTGATAACGTTGAAGAAATTTGCAGAAAACCACCAGGTTGTTTTCTCATAAGCAAACCAGCACTGACGTAGGATTCAGAAGGAGGCGTCCCTCACGCGACGTCACGAAAATCAATGTTTGCCGGGAAATCCAAATGCCAAGTTTTTTCAGAGGCAGATGAATTCGCCTCAAAAGGCTTGATTTCAGATGAATTTTTCTGGTATTACGCAAGGGAAAAAAATTGCACAAAATGCAAAATGTGACAGATATTTGACCAAAGTTTAATATAAAATAGGAGAATTACATTGATCTTGCTCCTGAATTTACCCGTGATATGCACTTTAAAGTTGTAGGCATGTTGTGTAAATCAAATGATGCTAACCCTCCAAAAATCAATTTTAATTCCAGCTTGTAATGCGACAAAACAGGACAAACACAAAGGGGGATGAGTACTTTTGCAAGACACTGTACATGGGGAGAACATTCAAAATCTTGCACAGGTAATAATCTGAGCTCTGGGTTAAAGCAAGGACCCTGGAACTGTGATGAAAAAATAAATAAATAAATAAATTAATTAATTAATAATAATAATAATAATAATAATAATAATAATAGTGTTGCCAGGCAAAACAAACCTCACCCGGCAGCACTTATTTTATACCTATATGTTAATAATGGTAATATTTACAGTTAGGAAATCATTCCTACCTGTTACAGTCAAGCTGTACAATGCCACTGTATAACTGTGCTACACTGTCTTTCCATGTATACTGTATCCTTAACTCAGGTGCAATATATGTATATCGGAATCATTGTATATAAAATCACTTCATTTTGCTTTTACTTAAGTTATTGAACTTATTTAAATTTATTTTATTTATTCTTTTTTCAGGCGATTTTATCTTTTATCTTCTATTTTTAGACATGTTTACTTCTTCTCTGATTCAGGAGCTTGGTAGCAAATTTGAATTTCCCTCCGGGGATTAATAAAGTAATTCTGATTCTGATTTCTCAATCAGCTGTCAGGTTATAGTCCTATGAAAATCCATGACCTTGAGTTTGACATGTCAAAGTCATTCAAGGTCAAAGGTCATGGTGCCAAATGAAAGCCTATATGGCACTTTCTATAAGTTGATAATGATAAACATCTGTCTACCATCAACCGTTTTCAAGTTATAGCCCTCTGAAACTCCATGACCTTGAGTTTGACCTTTCAAGGTCACTCAAGGTCAAAGATCATGGTGCCAAATGACAGGCCATATGGGAGTTCATAGATGCTCATAATAGTAAACATTTGTTTGTCAGCAATCGTTTCTGAGTTATCATGGAAAATGTTATTTTGACCAAAAGGTTGACCTTCACCTTGACTTGATTACCCCCCAAATTTAATCAGGTAATCTATGGACCATTGCCCACCTACTCTGAAAATTTGAAGTCAATCGGTGCAATCGTCTAGACGCTAGATTGTTAACAGACACACACACACACACAAACAAACAAGGTCAGAGGTCATGGTGCCAAATGAAAGCCCATTATGACTTCCTATATGTTGATAATGATAAACATCTCTCTATCTGTAACCGTTTGGGTTATAATGGAAGAAATGCAAATTTTAGCAATGATCTCCCCCCCCCCCCGACATTTTACCTCCAACTGCTCAGAAAACTATGAGAGATACCCCATAATGTAGCATATCAATGGAAGCAGAATTGAAAGATAAATGTTTTGGAATTGGTTTGAAGTAAATATGATGAATATGAAGGAAGATATCACAAAAAAACAACAATTTTGATCTTTTTGGTGACCTTGACCAGATGACCATCAAAATGTTGGTGTTTATATTTGAGACCAATGCCCATCTATCCTGAAAGTTTCAGGAAGATTGGTCCAGCTGTTTTCCCATAATGTATGGAATCAATTTTGTGCCAAAATGTTCATACAATACTTTTGAAATATCAAACAAAAACGACAAATCAAAACACAAAAAAACAAAAAAAAGTCAATTTTTTTAGACTGGCAAACAAATTATTTGTGTAATCATGCAAAATATCAGTCTATTACTCTTCAGAAACCTTTTATTTTTGTTCCGCGTCTTTCTCAGTTTTGTTTGACGTAATTTATTTTGGTTGCGATTCCAGCTTTCTCGTTTGCGCTCCCTGACTTTTTGCTTGCAGTTTTGGCACAAACTTCACGTGTGGGTGGGCTGTCCAGGAGTGCATTCCCATTGGCTAACTTGTGTTTGACTGACAGCTACACTCAGCGATTCCCCCGGAGGCTGTTGCGGCCATTTCCTACTTGGATTTTGGCAGACTGTTTGACGAGTGACCGATCCATTGACGGTAAACAAGGATAGAGTGGACTTCAGTGGCGACTATGATATATATATATATATATATATATATATATATATATATATATATATATATACTATAGCTGTCAGTCAAACACAAGTTAGCCAATGGGAATGCACTCCTGGACAGCCCACCCACACGTGAAGTTTGTGCCAAAACTGCAAGCAAAAAGTCAGGGAGCGCAAACGAGAAAGCTGGAATCGCAACCAAAATAAATTACGTCAAACAAAACTGAGAAAGACGTGGAACAAAAATAAAACGTTTCTGAAGAGTAATAGACTGATATTTTGCACAATTACATGAATAATTTGTTTGCCAGTCTAAAAAAATTGACTTTTTTTTTTTTTTTTGTATTTTGATTTATCGTTTTTGTTTGATATTTCAAAAGTATTGTATGAACATTTTGGCACAAAATTGATTCCATAATAATGTTGCTAACAAAAAAAACAAAGAAACAAAGAAATAATAGTAATAATTTATATCGCGTTTTTCTCACACCCAAGGTTGCTTTACAATTTAAAAATTTTTAAAAATTAAGAAGTCCACCAAAAAAAAAAGAGTGTCAGGATGTAACTCCAGTGGCATAGCTGTCCACAATCCCACCAAAACGCGCACAAATGGATGTCCCACACAGCCACCGCAATGCCACCGGGCAACATCGCTTGGAACACTGCGCACAGAAAGAGAACAACAAGCTCGCTGCAGTCCATAGTGAGCAGCACAGGCAACACCCATGGTGGACCAAGGCCTGAAGGAAACCGACGCCCAAAAGTGAGTCTGGAGCTATGCCACAACCATTCAAAAAAGAACAAACATTAAACCATCCATCCATCCATCCATCCATCCTTGCCTGCGCAGGGTCGCGGGCAAGCTGGAGCCTATCCCAGCTGACTATGGGCGAGAGGCGGGGTACACCTTGGACAAGTCGCCAGATCATCTCAGGGCTGACACATACAGATAAACAACCATTCACACTCACATTCACATCTACGGTCAATTTAGAGCCACCAATTAGCCTAACCTGCATGTCTTTGGACTGTGGGGGAAACCGGAGCACCCGGATGAAACCCACACGGACATGGGGAGAACATGCAAAATCCACACAGAAAGGCCCCTGTCAGCCACTGGGCTCAAACCCAGAACCTTTTTGCTGTGAGGTGACAGTGCTAACCACTCAACCACCGTGCCACCACATCAAATCATACAAACACAAAAAGAAGAACAAAAGGAAAAAATAGATACCTTATGGGTACATGTGGCTACTGCTTATAAATAAAATTGTTTTCTGATACCATGTCCATACAATATATATATATATATATATATATATATATATATATATATATATATATATATATATACACACACATACATACATACACACACACACTTTATGAGGCAGTAGCCACAAAAATGAAGCATAATCCAAAAATGAACAATTTAAAAAAATCACAGAAGTAAAATATACCAAGTGTCTGTGTACTTTATATTATTCTACTCTTACCTTACAGTTTTCGAAACTGAAACCTCCGAACTGAGGCTGACATACACATGTAGTTGCCATGGCTCAAACTCTTATTTCCCGGAAAAGGCTCGGCACTACAGCTCAGTGGTCTCAATACTCTTTTCGACAACTTCCCATAACAACTTGGAAGTGCGTCACATCTACATCACACATGGGACCACTGGCCGAAGAAGGCAAGGAAAGGGGGACGACCTGGAGTATATTTTAAAATAGGAACACACTTTCCCTCAGTAATAAGCATAAAGATGTCTGAAAACTATTTCTATAGTCTTATCCATTTATTTCGAATGGTGAACCGAATTGTATACACTCATGGCCATTTTAATAGGAACACCTGTATGTGTGTGCGGTGTGCTATTGTTACACTCATTCTTACATTACGATGACATAGTGGCTACAGCCTCCATGAGGCAGTAGCCACAAAAAGAAAAAGAAAAAGCTCCGGTGAGAAGCAGCAGCCAAAATGCGCACAGCGTACTCTCAACTGGAAACAGAAACCCGTTTCTACTCACTATGCTACCCACTATGATATTTACATATCTATGAATTATTTTTGGTTTTGGTTATGTTTGATCCTGTTTCCCTCAACTTCACCAAGCATCATTCATTCATTATTTTTCTTCAATAATCACTTTAATTGTCAGGGAGCACTGGGCCTAGAACACTGGGCACAAGGCAGGAATACACCTGGATGGGATCACAGTCCATTGCAGAACAAACTGGCACACTCATTCACAATTTAGAATAGCCAATTTACCTACCGGCATGTTTTTGGGAGGTGGGAAGAACCCAGAGACTCACACAGACAGAAAGCAAGAACAGAGCTCAGGATCAAGCCAGGAACCGTGGAACCCGACCCACTACACTGTCATGCCTCACTGGAACTACAGTTGGAATCAGATGGTGTGAGACAAATTGAAAATTTTGGCCAGACATACTCTTTGGGACTCCATAAAAGGAAAGCACCCATACACACAGTAAAACGCCTGAGTAGGTCTACAGCGAAGTTAAGAATCTTGTTTGGTTGGTTGGCTGGCAAACTGAGATTCTGAATACATTTTTTAAAATGCCATAGGAATGGGAGGACATTCAGTCAAGTTCGTCAGGTCAGCTTTGTTTGGTTTTGAACATATTTTATTGAATTTTTCTATAAAATGTTATGTGAGTTTGAGTGAGAATATAGGTCATCCTTTCAGCTCAGTTATGCTCAACATTAAATATGTACATGTTTATGGACAAAGCCTTCTGTCTGGGCTCTGCGTTCATTTCGTCCATATTTGTGCACATTTTCTGAAAGCTTACAGATACGGATGTAACAGAGCAATACCACTGGAAAGAAATTGTAGGGTTAGCGTAGCCAAAAGAGATTTTTTTTAAATGGTGTAACTTTTTAAGGAGAGGTTATGTGATTTATTCAGTAAATTTAGCCATCTGCAGGACTGCCTTCGCTTTGTCTCTTTCTTAAAGGGGCCGGCTCACCTTTCCCAGAATCTAGTGTGTTGCTTTTGTTTTGAAATCACATAACCACTTCTATGCTAGCTTTTTGTGCAGCAAAACCTCTGCAATTTCACTGTTAACAATCCCTTTGAAATCCAGCTCAAACTTTTTCTTTATCTACATATCATATGTGGACATTTTGAGTAGAATATGTCTTTCCTTTATGACTGCTTGTGAGACAGCCGAGACCGGTTCTGGTCCACGACAACCGAATAACCAAATGAAAAAGGAATGGATCGGTTGAATGAATTTAAATAAAAACTACTTTGACAAAATACCTTCAACTTCACGTTACAATTTATAATCTATGGCTTAGGATGTCACTGGATTGTTTTTCAAACAGTGTGAGATGCAAAAATGGCAACTCACTCCAGAAGTGCAGAGGCTTCTGGGAAGGTTGAGCCAGCCCCTTTAACAGGTACATTAACAGCAACCTCCTTCACCATCACCATGTTGTTTATTGTCAGAAAATTTGACTCTTGGCTTCCCTCTGGTGGATGAATTACTCAACATCCATGCTAGCATAAAGGACACATGGAAGTATGTGAGCAGACTTGGTTGCATATGGATTGAAATGGACATATTTATTTTTGTGCATAAAGGGAGCATAAGTAAACCTTTACTTGAATGAGCACTATTTAACTTTGCACTATTTGCACTTCTCCTTCGATACTAACGGCACGTCATTTTAAGAAACATTCACCATTCCAATACTTTCCATTTGGAATACATTCCAAACAAAAAGAAAAACTGGATGCCAATTTCATCAGAAAAGTCATTGTTCTACTGATTAGGTCTTGAGTTATATCCATATCCTGGTATTGTCAAGCTGCCACTACTGGGCCTTTGAGCCAGGCCCTTACTTCTCAATGATTCCATTATATCCTGCCTCAACTGCAAGTTGCTTTGGATAAATGCATCAGCCAAATGAAGTAAATCTCAATTTCATTGACTTTGTACTTGTACTCTCCATAATGACAAGAAATTTTAATCTAATCTAATCAAGTGAAGAGACAGCGATGAGGATGGTGGCATTCAAATGCTTACTTTAGGTTGATGAGGCTGAAAGTGAGTTAGATGAAGCAGATAAATGTGACAATCAGCATTTCCAACTGTAAACTTGTGCTTTATATATAATATTTATTTATTTATTTTTATTTTTTTTTTTTGGTAGCAATGTTGTTTTTCCATAAGTCGATGCAAGGCGTCTTTCAGCGACTTTTTAAATGGATTTTTTAAATGGATTTTTTCATGTTTGACGGGAATCAAATTTGAAAATGCTAAGAGTTAAGAGTATGTTTCTGATTGAGATGTACTTTATGGCCAAAAGTTTGTGAACATCTGACCATCACACCTTTACAGTATGTGCTTGTTTAATGTTCTATTCAGGATTTTAGTCCCCCTTTGCTGTTATAATAAGCTCCACTCTTCTGATAAGGCTTTCCACTAGATTTTGGAGCATGGCTGTGGGGATTTGTGTTCATTCATCCACAAGAGCATGAGTGAGATCAGGCACTGATGTTAGCTAAGGAGGTCTGAGGTGCAGTCAATGTTGCAGTTCATCCCAAATGTGTTCAGTGGGGTTGAAGTCAGTCAGGGCTCTATGCAAAACACTCCAGTTCTTCTACTCCAACCTTGGCAATCTATGAATTCATGGCACAAGGGCATGCTGGAACAGGTTTGGGATCATTAGTTCCAGTGAAAGGAAACGAATGCAACAGCATACAAAGAGAGACATTCTATATAATTGTGTGCTTCTAACTTTGTGGCAACAGCCACATACAGTATGGGTGTGATGGTCCGGTGTCCGCATACTTTGTCATATAGCATACATGCCAAAAGGAAACATTTAAATTTCAGTAAAACATTTACAACTCTATATAGTAGAAAAACATCAAACTGTTCCACACAATTTGCACTAGCTAACTCAGAATTCTGTGAGTGAGCAGCAATGATGACATTTAAAGATTTATAAATTTATTAATTCAAACTGCAACTTGAATGGCGAAGCAGCCTGCAGAAGACAATTATTGCTTACTAGCAGTTGGACATATTTTATGATGACTTGCCTTGAAGTGGTTAGCGATGTCACCTCACAGCAAGAAGGTCCGGGTTCGAGCCCCGTGGCCGGCGAGAGCCTTTCTGTGTGGAGTTTGCATGTTCTCCCCGTGTCCGCGTGGGTTTCCTCCGGGTGCTCCGGTTTCCCCCACAGTCCAAAGACATGCAGGTTAGGTTAACTGGTGACTCTAAATTGACCGTAGGTGTGAATGTGAGTGTGAATGGTTGTCTGTGTCTATGTGTCAGCCCTGTGATGACCTGGCGACTTGTCCAGGGTGTACCCCGCCTTTCGCCCGTAGTCAGCTGGGATAGGCTCCAGCTTGCCTGCGACCCTGTAGGACAGGATAAAGCGGCTAGAGATGATGAGATGAGATGAGATGAGATGAGATGAGATGAGATGAGATTTGCCTTGACAACACACACACACACACATACACACTATCTTTGTGGGGACCCTCATTGATATAATGCATTTCCTAGCCCCTTACCCTAACTTTATCCATCACAACTAAATGCTTAACCCTACCCCTTACTCTAATCCTAAGTCTAAAGTCCTTCCCACACCATACTGCGCATTAGGCGGTGCCAATCTCCATTTCTGTAGCCCTCTGCCTCTCGCCTATTACATAGCTAGGGTTACAGTGGGGGGCTGGTCCTCTGGTAACCACAAGAGTTTGACTCCCCACTCACATCTGTATTGCAGCATGCCTTGCCAGACAGCAGTAGGTGCCATTTTTATAATGGTCTTTGGTATGACCCGACCGCAAGTACATCTCGCGATCTCCCGATCGAGAGGCGGACACGCTAATCACTAGGCCATTTCACGGTTTCAATCCTAACCTAAACCTAATTCTAATCTGAACCCTAAAACTAAGTCTTAACCCTCAAACACCAGTTTGAAGAAGTGAGGACCAGCCAAAATATCCTAACTCTTAATTAAAAACATGTTCTGGTCCTCAGTATGTAACACACACACACACACACACACACACACACACACACACACATGTGTGCCATTGAATACAATGGCACACATCTTTTGACTGACTACTTGAAAAGTTATGGTGTCAAGAAGCAGGTTTTAATGCAACCTTGGTCTTACAACACACACGCTGCTGAGCAACAGTGACAGTTCTCCCAAGAGGACACAGCCTCATTACACTCACTCTCTCTCTCACACACACATGCCTCTGCAGGGGGAAAAAAAGTCTCTGTCTGTTACAATTCTGGTTTCCATGGCAACAACCAATTGAGAGGTGTGAGCATCTCTTAACGGGCCGCCAGCAAAATATCTGGATATCAGGGAAAGACACAGCATGAACTGCGAAACAGAAAGCCTGAGAGAGAAAAAGAAACGCAGCAGCTTAGCTAGACGTTAAAGCTAAAACTCTAAAAAGCTAAAAGGCAGCTAAATTGAATGCATCAAGCATGGCAGCACGGTTAAAAACAGGGCTGGTCCAAGCCTTTATGATGCTGTAAGTAGAATTTGATTTGGGGGCCTCACTAAAAACCAAAACTATTGATTACTGTCACAGGGAGAGCCATGGCCAAAAGGGTCGAGAAGCAGATCTGGACCCAAAAGGTCATCGGTTCAATTCCCTGGACTAGCAGAAAAAAAAATGTATGGGTGGAGGGATTGAATAAACAGCACTTTCATGGCTGAAGCAAAGCTCTTGAGCAAGGCACCTAACCCCCAACTACTCCCTGGGTGCTGTAGCACAGCTGCCCACTGCTGTGTGTGTGTAGTCACTGCCCCAGAGGAGTTTTGAGAATTTCACTGTGCTGTAATGTACAAAATAAAGTTTTCTTCAAAAGCTCTGTTCTTTTTGATCATTTGCGCATCTCCTGTATATCTAACACACCCATGTAATTGTGTTGCTTTATGTTCAGCTGTTATAGGTACCAAGTTTATGGAACAGTGTTCAACAATGTTATTTTTAGCTAGAGAAATTTCGATTTTAACAGGAGAAATCTAGTGACTGTTATATTTAGGTAGCTAATGTAAGATTAAAACAATAACTAGCTAACATTAGCTGAACATACCCTGAGTGAACTGAAAGCTTGCTTGACACATCAATCTCCCCAGTGAATGTTTATGGTAAAATACCGTAATTTGTCACGCAAATATACCTTTATGTTGCTGTTGTTTTTTTTCTCCTTATCTTCTCTTTTCTTTTCTCTGCTCCTGCACGATATGTCCTTTTTTTGTGACTTTACTTTTTTGCTGATTTTTCCCATTGATGCAGAAGACCGTTACCTAAAGTTAGTCTGGCTGACTGCGCTTGCGTCAAAATGGAGTTAATGTCGATTATATTGCACATGCACAATAGTAAAACTGTGGTGATTCAATATGTCTAACTTGACTATATACAGTGTGTTACTTATAAACAAAGCAACAGCGAGCAAGACCATGAATCAGCACTGTAGGTGTTTTTATGTATCACATAGCCAAAAGTCTGTAGACTCCTAATCATCACACCCATAAATACACTTTTTGAACAGCTCATTCTGGATTTAGTCTCCTCTGTGCTGTTATAATAACCTCCACTCTTTTAGGAGCATTTTCCTCAAGATGTAGCACTTGTTGATTTTGGGGCGTGGCTGTGGGGATTTGTGTTCATTCATCCACAAGAGCATTTGTGCCATCAGGCACTGATGTTGAGTGCAGTCGGTGTTCCAGTTCATCCAAAGGTGTTCAATGGAATTGACTTCCGTCAAGGCTCTGGAAACAAGTCCTTCCACTCCAACCTTAACACACCTTGTCTTCATGGAGCTTTGCTTTAGGCACAGCAGCATTGTCAGGATTGAACAGGTTTGGGCCTCTTAGTTCCAGTGAAGGGAAATTGTAATGCTACATTCTATACTGTTGTGCATGTCAAACAACCACATATGGATGTGATGGTCAAGTGTCCACATACTTTTGGCCATGTAGTGTGTTTTGTTCAGTGAATTTCATAATGCCCAGGTCAGATGGCAGAAAGATGCATGCTGTGACCTGTGATCTGTCGGGTGGTGACTGATCGCAGGTGTTTTGCGTCAAATCCTTCGTTGTGGTCAGACATATTGCAAGATGCAGAGTTTTTAAGCTGAATCAACCAGTCAGAAGCAGATGCAGCTAGATGCAGGATGACACAGCACACAGAAAACCTTTAATAAATATAAGGCCATAAGACTGCTGGCAGGTTGTTGTAAACTATTTGCAGGTGCAGTCTGCATCTACCTGTGCTGCATCGCAGCTATCTCTAAAGACTCGTCTTCCCCTGCATCAAGCTGCCACTACCTGCTTCAATCTGCGATTGGTCGCTCAAGCGTTGCATAACCGCCTGCCTCTACACACGTCAACCTGCTGTTTACACAGATTGGAAGCGAATCGCAGCTGAAATGCAAACAGATCGTGATCCACTTACGTCAACCTGCCTCTACTAAACACCCTCTGCAACACACTGCCATTATCTGTGTCGTCGTGCATTGACACAAGACCAGTCTTGTGTCCACCTGCAATTTTGTTATCGCAGGTAGTCAAGTCAAGTCATTTGTATAGTGCTTTTAACAATAAACATTGTCGCAAAGCAGCTTTACAGAATTTGAACGACTTAAAACATGATCTAGTTTTATCCCTAATCTATCCCCAATGAGCAAGCCTGTGGCGACGGTGGCAAGGAAAATCTCCCTCAGACGACATGAGGAAGAAACCTTGAGAGGAACCAGACTCAAAAGGGAACCCATCCTCATCTGGGCAACAACAGACAACATGACTATAACATTAACAGTTTTAACATGAAGTCAGTTTCGCTGATGTTCTAAACTCTTCATTGATGGAAACTTAAGTGCAAAACTGTTCATGACAACTGCAGTCCTAAAGTTAGCAAGTCAACTGTAGTCCTCAGCCATAAAAGCATGACTGTAAGTGTCCAGAGTGTCCTCCAGGTGTGACTTTCAACTGTCCACGTGGGGCCGTCCTCCACAGGAGCGATGCAATGAGACTCCAACCAGACACAGGGCACCAGGATGGATCAGGCAGGTCCGAGGAGCAGAAGAGGTCAGCATCTCGATCCAAGGACCGACATGTAACTCAGAGGGGACAGATTTTTTTTTTTTTTGGGGGGGAGGTTGTTAGGTATGCCCAAAGTCACCTGAATAAGTAGGAACAGTATACATATTGCACTGAGTACAAGCAGGGACTCCGGCAAATAACTATGACAGCATAACTAAAAGGGGAGAGCCAGAAGGTAACACAGGCATGAGGGAGCCCCAGGACATAAAGCATCCAGCCACTACACTGTCAACAAACTCGAGTGAGCAAGCGAGTGGGGACTGACAGCATCCATACATCCCAGTTTACCAAAACACTATGTCTGAGGACCCTCCAATCTACACCTTTACCTCATAAACACCATTAACAAAAGGCTTGACTAAGCAGATTATGTTTTAAGCCTAGACTTAAATGCTGAGACTTAGTCTGATTCCCGAACATTACTTGGAAGGCTGTTCCATAACTGTGGGGCTTTGTAAGAAAAGGCTCCGCCCCCTGATGTAGCCTTCACTATACGAGGTACCAGCAGATAGCCTGCACCTTTTGATCTAAGTAGGCGTGGCGGGTCATAGAGGAGCAGAAGTTCACTCAGGTACTGTGGTGCAAGACCATTCAGTGCTTTAAAGGTCAATAGTAGTATTTTACAACCCCGATTCCAAAAAAGTTGGGACAAAGTACAAATTGTAAATAAAAATGGAATGCAATAATTTACAAATCTCAAAAACTGATATTGTATTCACAATAAAACAGAGACAACATATCAAATGTCGAAAGTGAGACATTTTGAAATTTCATGCCAAATATTGGCTCATTTGAAATTTCATGACAGCAACACATCTCAAAAAAGTTGGGACAGGGGCAATAAGAGGCTGGAAAAGTTAAAGGTACAAAAAAGGAACAGCTGGAGGACCAAATTGCAACTCATTAGGTCAATTGGCAATAGGTCATTAACATGACTGGGTATAAAAAGAGCATCTTGGAGTGGCAGCGGCTCTCAGAAGTAAAGATGGGAAGAGGATCACCAATCCCCCTAATTCTGCGCTGACAAATAGTGGAGCAATATCAGAAAGGAGTTCGACAGTGTAAAATTGCAAAGAGTTTGAACATATCATCATCTACAGTGCATAATATCATCAAAAGATTCAGAGAATCTGGAAGAATCTCTGTGCGTAAGGGTCAAGGCCGGAAAACCATACTGGGTGTCCGTGATCTTCGGGCCCTTAGACGGCACTGCATCACATACAGGCATGCTTCTGTATTGGAAATCACAAAATGGGCTCAGGAATATTTCCAGGGAACATCATCTGTGAACACAATTCACCGTGCCATCCGCCATTGCCAGCTAAAACTCTATAGTTCAAAGAAGAAGCCGTATCTAAACATGATCCAGAAGCGCAGACGTCTTCTCTGGGCCAAGGCTCATTTAAAATGGACTGTGGCAAAGTGGAAAACTGTTCTGTGGTCAGACGAATCAAAATTTGAAGTTCTTTATGGAAATCAGGGACGCCGTGTCATTCGGACTAAAGAGGAGAAGGACGACCCAAGTTGTTATCAGTGCTCAGTTCAGAAGCCTGCATCTCTGATGGTATGGGGTTGCATTAGTGCGTGTGGCATGGGCAGCTTACACATCTGGAAAGACACCATCAATGCTGAAAGGTATATCCAGGTTCTAGAGCAACATATGCTCCCATCCAGACGACGTCTCTTTCAGGGAAGACCTTGCATTTTCCAACATGACAATGCCAAACCACATACTGCATCAATTACAGCATCATGGCTGCATAGAAGAAGGGTCCAGGTACTGAACTGGCCAGCCTGCAGTCCAGATCTTTCACCCATAGAAAACATTTGGCGTATCATAAAACGGAAGATACGACAAAAAAGACCTAAGACAGTTGAGCAACTAGAATCCTACATTAGACAAGAATGGGTTAACATTCCTATCCCTAAACTTGAGCAACTTGTCTCCTCAGTCCCCAGACGTTTACAGACTGTTGTAAAGAGAAAAGGGGATGTCTCACAGTGGTAAACATGGCCTTGTCCCAACTTTTTTGAGATGTGTTGTTGTCATGAAATTTAAAATCACCTAATTTTTCTCTTTAAATGATACATTTTCTCAGTTTAAACATTTGATATGTCATCTATGTTCTATTCTGAATAAAATATGGAGTTTTGAAACTTCCACATCATTGCATTCTGTTTTTATTTATAATTCGTACTTTGTCCCAACTTTTTTGGAATCGGGGTTGTATAATCAATACAAAATTTGATTGGGAGCCAATGCAGTGTGGATAAGACAGGGGTGATGTGGTCATATTTTCTAGTTCTAGTAAGGACTCTTGCTGCTGCATTTTGAACTAACTGGAGCTTGTTTATGCACTTATTGGAACATCCAGACAGTAAGGCATTACAATAATCCAACCTAGAGGTAACGAAAGCATGAACTAGTTTTTCTGCATCAAGTAGTGACATTAAATTTCTTATCTTAGCAATATTTCTGAGATGAAAGAAAGCTATCCAGGTGATGTTGTCAATGTGAGTTTAGAATGAAAGACTGGGGTCAATAATCACTCTGAGGTCTTTTACTGCTGCATGTGAAGAAACAGAAAGGCCATCCAGAGTTACTGTGTAATCAGAAAACTTACTTCTAGCTGCATGTGGTCCTAGTACAAGTACTTCAGTCTTGTCAGAATTAAGCAGAAGGAAGTTAATAAGCATCCAGTGTCTAATGTCCTTCACACATTCCTCAATTCTATTAAGCTGGTGTCTCTCATCAGGTTTTGCAGAAACATACAACTGTGTGTCATCAGCATAACAGTGGAAACTAATACCATGCTTACGAATAATAATCACCCAGAGGTAACATATATAAAGAAAAAAGCAGTGGACCCAAGACAAAACCTTGTGGAACACCAAACTTTACCTCAGTATGTCCAGAAAAATCACCATTTACATCAACATACTGATAGCGATCAGTTAAATAAGACCTGAGCCAGGAGAGGGCCGTTCCCTTAACTCCCACATTTTCTAATCTACCCAGAAGAATGGAATGATCAATGGTATCAAATGCTGCACTAAGGTCAAGCAACACAAGCAGCGAGACACAGCCCTGATCAGACGCCAACAGTAGGTCGTTTACTACTTTAACCAGAGCTGTCTCTGTGCTATGATGAGGTCTAAATCCTGACTGATACATTTCATGGATGTTATTCCTATGTAAATAGGAGCATAACTGCTGTGCCACAGCTTTTTCAAGGATCTTGGAGATAAAGGGGAGGTTTGATATTGGCCGATAATTGGACAGCTGACAGGGATCAAGGTCAGGTTTTTTAATCAGGGGTTTGATAACTGCTAGTTTAAAGGATTTGGGTAAGACACAAGTAGTTGAAAACTAGTTGCAGCCTGCCGTCTGACCTGGGCATAAAGTCCATCATTTGATTCACGGCAGTCAAATGGACTCATCTGCACTTTCTAACTCTACAACAATATGCAAAATGCAAACTAGGTTTCGGTGAATAATGGCAACCATTTATTGGCGTGTCAGGAAAAAGTCAGACCACATTTCCCAGTATCTCCAAACATAGAACAGTAGATAGTGTTGGTTCTATTAGCTTTGATAATTGTATGCTCTTGGTATTTGTAGTTAATAACAGTCACAACCAAGGACCTGTTAATATTCCACATGGAAAGAGGCAAAATATGATGAATACAATACCCGCAATAACAACTGGTAAGAAACTCGTCACTGGAAAAAGAGGATAAGTTACCAGTGGCTGTGTAATTCCATTAACATGTGTACAGGGTCATATAGAAAAATAGCACAAGGTTTCAATTTAAGCTTCTAGAAAGTTTTGATGTAACAAAAATCATACTCCTTTGATGTGCAAGAGGAAAAGCAGCACCAAGTCATTGCTGGCACGAAGGAGTAGATTAGATTCATCCAGGAGAAAAAACAAATCTTGCTTGTTTTTAATCAGCTTGTATAAACTCACACGTACAATGGCAAGTCTTGGTGGACAGTGCCAACTATGAACAGTCAAATGGCGATACAAGTTTTCCCAAGATGGTGCTATTGGTGTTATTACTACAAAGGTG
This sequence comes from Neoarius graeffei, assembly GCF_027579695.1. Classification (NCBI taxonomy): domain Eukaryota; kingdom Metazoa; phylum Chordata; class Actinopteri; order Siluriformes; family Ariidae; genus Neoarius; species Neoarius graeffei. Next base: position 45,562,016 of record NC_083590.1, on the reverse strand, counting down.
AGCGCTTCATTAGAAAGCTCCTCACAAGAGAACTCTGAACAGGAACAAAGGAATAGGAACCAGTCCAGAATATTATCAATAATAATAATAATAATAATAATTTTAAAAAGAAAAAAGAAACATTTAAATTGTCCTGTGCAAATCAGAGATTTTTATATACAGTGCCCTCCATAATTATTGGCACCCTTCATAAAAATTATCAAAATTGACTCATTAAAATAAACATTTCACACAATAATTTTTCGTTCTAAGAAAAATTTCTCATGAGACATCGTATTTTCTATTAATTCAGAAATATATGTGCCAAAATTATTGAGAAATATTTTATATAAATGCAAACAAAATGACATTTCTTGAAATCTATATTATTATTATATTACTTTGCATTTGCACAGGAACTCTGTTGTTGCCTTTAACCATGTCTGGGATCCCTGGGATATAAATATGAGGCTACACACATGTAAAATCCCCTTTTCATCCATTACCATGAAAGAAAAACAAGGCCTTTCAATCCAGGAGACAGACAATTGTTATAAAATACAATTAAATTATCATTAAAACACAATAAAAGCCACATTAAAATGTTTCACATGTCTGAAAAAGTTAACAATTTGCCACGAATTGAAGCACTGAGCACACTGTCTGCCCCACACAGTGAGGAAGACGTTGAAGAAGGTTTTTAATAAAGGGTAAAGATCACAGTTTGAAATGGTTTGAACAAAGAAATTGTTACACAAAATCCATGTCGATGATCATCTCGGTCTCTGGATTTGAACCCTACTGAAACTGAACAGGAAGTCCACATGTACAAACTTAAGAATGTGCAACAGCTTCAAATGTTCTGCATGGAGGTGTGGACCATGTCTTCTACACATGTCTCCAACCTCATTAGATGTTACAGGAAGAGACTCAGTGCGGTTATTACCCTGGCAGGCATCACAAAATTTTAATCATAAGGGTACGAATAATTTTGAAAATTAGTGTTTTGTTGGGGGAAAACATTCACTGCTTAAAAAAATAGTCTTTAACCAAAATATTAACTTTAAATAAACTTTACAATGTTGACGTGAGTGCAAAATGTCGCATTTTAGATTTTTCATTTTCTTAAAGGGTGCCAATAATTCTTGAGAGTCCTGTATATTTGTAGCAGTCATCCCAAAATTAATTGGACTTCAAAGGAATTCTGTATATTTTATACAACCAGGACAAAATTCCTTTGAAAAAAAATGTATTTTTAAAAACATTATTTGATTATTATCCGAGTTTGCAAATTGATTCGTTTCTGGGTTTCAGTACTTTTTTGTGAAGCAATAGATTTCTGTAGAAACTACATTTATGCAAATTACCTCGACAATCACATATTCACATATATTGATATTTACAGACATACCTAGTGATAGAATACTTTCATTTCATAAAGGTCATGATATAACTTTTATATAATAGTATATTATTTTTTACAGTAGTATCAGGTGCATTCATTTCGTGAGAATATACCGGAGTTTGGGAATTTACAAAACACTTCTAATAGATTAAAAAGATCTCTTATGATTTAAACAGAGACACGGTTAGTGCAAGGAATCTGTACCAAAAGGACAACATGTGGGTAATTTGTTTTCCGTGCTGATCGTACAGTATATAAAAAAATGAGCTACCATGCAACCAACTCACTGCCAACTAAATTTGGACCAAAAAAAAGCTAAGTAAAATAATCCAGAATCACTGTTTTGGAAAATGAGAAAATCATAGACTGTGAGAAAGAGAGAGGAAAAGAGAAAAAAAGAGATGTGTGTGAAGGATCAGGGATGACGACTGTGCTGAAATAGCTTCGATTATGTGTGTTGACTTAAAAGACATCTGGTTTGTGCACATGCAATCCAAGGTCCAGTTTGTGTACATAGGTGTGTGTGTGTGTGGAATAGAAGCTTGAACAATTAAATATATACATGGAAAATCTTTTGTACATCCGTTCCTCTAATGTAGTGACAGGGTGTAATGTCCAGACCTCCTGCTTTCTCCTTTTATCTGCTTACAACTCAGAACCAAACACACCGAAATTGAAGAAAATTAAAATTAGATACTGTAAGAAAATTTTTCAAAAACACTTAGTTTGCCATTTGCTTCAACACCAGCCACTGATTTTAGTACAATGCACTTTGTCCGTCATGTTAGTTTGGCTGGATTCGTCTCGTTCTTTTGTTTAATTTCAGTATCAGACTTTCCTCGATCAGCCACATGAACCAACCTGATTTGAAATACATCTTCATATAGCTCTCTTTCACAAATGCCCCTACCCACCCATATAGAAAATATAGAGAAAAATTATTTCCAAAATCTCTTTGCCTGTCTGTTCCTGTAAGTATAAAAATATACAATTTTCCTGCCTAAATCTTTGTGCTCTCTCTCATCTCATCTTATCTCATCCTCCGGTCCACTTCCTGCTATTCTCTTTTATTGTAACTGTCCATATCCATGTCAAAAATATACAAGGTCTTTTTTTGTCATAGAAAATATTTGCAGCGTCGTCTGCATAATCTTCTAAGAAAAAATACCAAGAATAAGAAATGCTCATAAAGCCTGAGCAACACTGAATATCGAGTTGTCCCCTAAAAAACTGACACAAGCTAACTTTTTTTTTTACATTTTTAGCATAGTGTTACAGCCAAAAAGAATAATATGAATGTGAACAGCGTTTCTTATAGACTTTGTGAGCATTCCCTTTCGCTAGGATTACTGAGCTGTTAGCAACTATTTGTTGCAGCCACATGCACAATGCCACACGTTTAGAGAAACACAATTCGTGAGTGTTGTAGTAGTGCATGTTTAGAAAAAAACTTCAGTGAAATTTCTGAGTGTGGTTTGACAGCCCTGCCTTTCAACTCCCTTTTCAAGAGACTAGACTGCTTTTTTTTCCCCCTTCGTGTCCCCTTCATAAGTCTCCGTGGCGATTCTCATATTTGTTGATGATGTTGCGACAGCGGCCAAGCTCTTTGCGCATGTCAGCCACTTCCTGTCGGAGTGCAGCATTCTCTCGCTCCAGGAAAGCGGCACGGACAGATATCTGGTTCTCCTTAAGGCGCCGTGCATCACGTGAGCGCTTCGCCGCCTCGTTGTTCTTTACACGCCGGTTCCAGTACTTTTCATCCTTAAGGAGGTAAAGAGTGCAGGATGGGGGAAGGTGAAAAGAAAAGAAGGGTGGGTGGGGAAAAAAAGATGAGTGGTCAGATCCTGGTTGGAGCAATGTTTCAGGACACTGTACTTCATGTTAATCAAGTAAAAATGGTTCTGATCAAAATCTACTTTAAAATCACAGTGAAGGTTCTGGATCCTGGGCTGATTTGGATTTCAGCATTGAGCACTTTGCTTTTATCATTCACAAAACTGCTCTGCTTCTCCATTAACATCATCATCATCATCATCATGCTGTACGCTACTGTGCTACTTTTTTTATAGGCTGGACACTAAGTGAGTAGATTTCAGTTCCTTAACCTAAGGGGAGCCAGGTGGGATACACTGTCCTGGACGAAAGATGACCACCGGGAATGAAATGTGGCAATATGTTTAGTTGTTGCACTGTGAGAGAGGTTCAAAGATAGACTGGGACAAAATTCTGATAGTGTTAGAAATTTAGGATAATCATCTCACAGTGTGATTGCTGCTATGACCTACGTCGACTAACCAACCAACAGGAATGCACCATGAATCTAGAAGGACACTCAGTAGAGTCATTACCTCCACCAAGCCACATATCAACCTCAAAATCACTTGAGCCGAGGACAATACTAAAGCTGTCCACCAAATTTCATCAAAATCTGTTTACTACTTTTTAAGTTACACTGGGAACAGGCAAACAAATGGAGGTGAAAACACAACCTCCTCCAACAAAGCTGGCAGAGGTAATGGCGCACCAACCAAAGTGACACTAGCACCAAACCCAAATATAGGGTGCATTCGAAATGGGGAAAATGCTGCCTCAGGACGATGTCCAACAAGACAGCGAGGCATCAAGGACCATTAGAAATGGATCAAACCCTCATTTCACGTTTTCTAAAATGCCTTCAAACTGCCTCCAGTTGAAGGCAACATCAGGCTTGTAGTACTCAAGTCCAGGACATGGGCTCGAGTCTGACTCATGCCCTAATTTTAAGGACTCATGGCTTGACTTGGAGTTGAGCACTGATGACTCGGACTCATACATTAACTGCATTCGTACTCGTAAATTGGAGATGAAGACTCTGATTTTTTCTTTATTTTTTTTGTAACATGCCATAATAATTTGGCATAAGATATTTATATCTACATTAATTTTTGTAGCAATTTCGTGCAAGAATGTCACGTCTTGGCGAGCGCATCAGATAGACTTGGGCACGCTCTGGACAGCGTGCGCACCAAGCGGACTCTCGCACATGCGCCGTAAACGGTTTCACATAAAGGCAGCAACAGCCACCATCAAATGGTGTGGTTGGAGTCTTGTTCTCAGACTCAACTCAAAATTTTCTTTAATGACTTGGACTTGAACACTGCGGACTCAAGACTGGATTCAGACTCGAGGTTTAGTGATTCGACTACAACAATGGGCAACATCGATATATCCTCATTGCTGCCTATTACCCATCAACCTGTCCAGCAGTTCCAGCAAGCAATGAAGAAAATAAAAAAGACGAAAAACCAAACATCACAAACGTTGGACTTTTTTTGGCTTAGATTTTTGTAACATTGTACAATCTTATAACCCCATGACTATAACCAAATATATTTGCTAAACTTGATAAGATTTGGGTGGCATCTCTTAACCAACTAGTAAACACTGGTTTAGTTAGACGGCATGCTGACGTCACACGTTACCATGCTGACGTCACACGTTACCATAAATGCTATCTTAAAAGGTCATTCAAAACTAACGTCCTTAGAAGACACTTTCTGTCGAAATCCCTGCCTTATAAGATACCTGTCTATTACAGCAGCAAGACAACAAGCGAGCAACCTTCTGTTTCTAAAACAGCCATGATAGACAGATGACACACACTGATGTTTTATTCTTGTATCATAGCTGATGATTCAGGACTTATCATCATACAGTCTATATACATCAAGCTTGATGTCATAGCCAAGTTCATTCAATCCATATAAATCACATTTAATAAACTTATACAATTGTCGAAATCTCAAAGTCAGTCCGTGCTACAAGACACATTTAATGCAATTATCACAACCGACACTATCAGACTGAACATTGCTTATGTCTCGTTACTAAGGAGATATTCATGTAAACATTTTTCATTGTCTCTTGCTTTTATGCTCCATGCTATTATAGCTAATAGAATACAGCAGTTAATGTTTACCCATAAATTGCAATCTGCTTCATCACACGTTTTCCAAACTCTCTTTATTTTAGTCTGTATTTAGTGTAATTGCGGTTAAAAGGCATTGTTTTAAAAATGTAGCCGAGATGTCATTTAAAAAAAATATCGCACCCTGGAAGTTTTAAGGACAGTAGGGCAGCCGGGAAACGGATTACTTCAACTTGAATAAACAAAAACTATAGTTCTGATACACAAAATGGAAAACAAAGTGTTTGAACCACTACAGTGGAGTCCAAAAGTCTGAAAGAAAACACAAAGGTTTTCATGACAAATGATATTTTCAGCAATAACAAATGTGAAAACTAGTACCTTAGAAATACTTAAATGAAATTCACAGAGTCTCAGTATTTTGGATGTCCAATTTTTTTTATTTATTTATTTTTTTTGCTTTAACGACAGTGTAAATTGACGCCCTGAGTTTGCATACCACCTTATAACCCCTTTTAGATCAAATCCAGTGGACTGTCGTCACACGCTTCAGTAGAAGAGATCAGACGGGAGGAAAATCTGACCTTCGATCCAAAACAGTTAACATGTCATACATTTGCCTGTGTAGGGGCCTAAAATTAGTGCAGAATCATTTAGAATGTCAAATTAGAATACTATATACGGTTGTGGTCAGAAGTTTACATACAGTGACATGAACGTCATCTTGAATATGAATGTCATGGCAATATTTGGGCTTTCAGTAATTTCTCTGAACTATTCTTTTTCTGTGGCAGAATGTACAGCATACATCTTTAAAAAAAAACACTAGAATTTGGTGGACAAGTTTTAATTTTCTTTGGGTTTTCTGAAATCAACACAGGGTCAAAAAATATACATACAGCACACCTAATTTTTGGGTAAAATGTCTCTTTGCAAGATTTACCTTGACCTTGTTCATTTTTGTTTACCATGCACAAGCTTCTGGCAGAATTCTGGTTGGATATTTCACGACTCTTCATGGTAGAATTGGTAGAGTTCAATTAATTTTTTTTTCTTGGCATGGACTCGACTTATAAGCACGGTCCATATGTTTTCAATAGGGTTGAAGTCAGAACTTGTTTTAAGCTTAATATTAGCCTGCTTTATCCTCCACAACCAGCTCTGATGTGTGTTTGGGTTCATTGTCCTGTTGTAAGTCCCAAGTCATGTTCAAGTTTCTGATGGTTTATGCTGAAGAATTCTGAGGTAGTCCTCCTTCATTATTCCATCCACTTTGTGCAATGAACCAGTTTCACTGGCAGCAAAACAGCCCCAGAGCATGATGATCCTACCACCACCAGCTGGTACAGTGTTCCTCTGTACATGGTGGTCATTGTGGCCAAACAACTCAATCTTTGTCTCATCTGACCATACAGCTATCCTCCAGAAGACTTTTTCTTTGTCCATGTGGTCAGCTTCAAACTTTAGTTAAGCTTGAAGGTGTCAATTTTGGAGCAGGGGGTTATTTCTTGGATAGCAGCCTCTTAGTCCATGGTGATCTGAACTATAGACAGTGATCCATCAGCTTCCAGTTCATGGCAGGACTGTGTCATGGTGGTTCCCAGGTTGTTCCTGACCATCCAAACCAATTTGCTTTCAGCACAGGGTGACAGTTTGGGTTTTCTTGAAGCAAAGTGGCTTGAAAAGTGACTACACCTCACAATAACTTGCATACAATTGTTTGAACTGATCTTGGAATTTGCAGCTGTTTAGAAATGGCTCCAAGAGACATTCTGGAGTTGTATATATCCGCGATCCTCTTTCTCAGATCTGTGCTGAGCTCCTTGGACTTTCCCATTGTGTTATGTGTTGGTCAATCTAATGAGTGCTGTAAACAGACCCTTTTAATGAAGGCACAGAGAAGCTACCATCTGTAGTCAATCATAATCACTAACAGGAAGTTAAGAGACCTCGGCCTTGACAAGATAAAAGACATTTTGGAAGTTTCAGCACCTCCGAATTAATAATCTAAGTAAGCATATGTATATTTTTGACCCTGTGTTGATTTCAGAAAACCCAAAGAAAATTAAAACTTGTCCACCAAATTCTAATGTTTTTTTTAATTAAGGATGTATGCTGTACATTCTGCCACAGAAAAAGAACAGTTCAAAGAAATTACTGAAAGCCCAAATATTGCCATGACGTTCATATCCAAGATGACATTCATGTCACTGTATGTAAACATCTGACCACAACTGTATGTATATCTCTCTCACACACACACACACACACACACACACACACACACACAGAAAGTATTGTGCAAAAGTATTAAGCACATGTAAAGAAATGCTGTAGACCAAAAATGGTTTAAAAAATAATGAAATATTTCAACATTAAAATAATACTATAAACAATAATCAGTAATCCAGTCAATATTTGGTGTGAGATGACCCTTTGCTTTAAAAAAATAAAAATAAAAAAAATAGTAGTCTCAGGTCCAATGAGTGCAGTTTTATAAGGAAATGAGCTGTAGATTGGGCGGCATGGTAGTATAGTGGTTAGCGCTGTCACCTCACAGCAAGAAGGTCCGGGTTCGAGCCCTGTGGCCAGCGAGGGTCTTTCTGTGTGGAGTTTGCATGTTCTCCCCGTGTCCGCGTGGGTTTCCTCCGGGTGCTCCGGTTTCCCCCACAGTCCAAAGACATGCAGGTTAGGTTAATCAGCGGTTCCCAAAGTGGGGGTCGCGACCCCTTTGGGAGTCGCGGAGGGACTCCAGGGGGGTCGCGGAGAGACGGGACTGTTTGCATAACACAGAAAAAAAAACGGGCATTGGAATGTTTTGAATGGCGTCGGAATGTTGGTAATGCGTCAGCTGGCAGAGAGTCATTAAATCAGTCTATAGAACCCAATCACCCCCTTTCACTCCATAATCGCTCCCCGCCCTCCAATATGAATTTCATTCAGTGTATAGCTGCAACGGTCATTAGAATTCAATTGCTCCCTTTCACTCAGTAATCGCGCTCCGCCCTTCACTGGTGCGTCGCACCTGTAAGAGAGAGGGTTTATGCTGACTAAAAAAACCCCACATAAAATTCGTAACGTTCGCTGTTTGAGAAGAAAACACATCTACCCACAATATGCCATTTCTGACCATCTCCGATGAAGAGTAGCGTGTTTAAAAAGTCATAGGATGTGTGACGCACGTCAGCAGCAGCTTCCTTTTGCAGTGCTGTGCATCGACCGATGCTTTCAAATCCACCCATTCGAGCCGCAAAAATAATAATTAGGAAAATAATGGTACTAAACGCCAGCAAGTATGGAAATCCGTTTTCAAAACTTCTGCAAATGTCTCCCATATTTTGGTCTTTCTGTTGGTGTGTTTTTGGAGCTTCAATTCCGTCTCGCGCTGCCCGCTCAGCAGTTAGTCAGCCAAGTCTCGTCTTTGATAGAAAATTGTGTCAACGAAATTAATCGGCATTTCAAACATCATGTTTTTAAGTGGCTGGGTATCAGATTGAGACATGGCATTCACATCACTGGTGGTTTCACTTGGACAAATAATAAAGGACTCTTCAAATACACCTTTTATAAATCATGGTTAAGCTTTAGAACGTTGTGCTCACGCCATTTATAACTGGGACACGGCTGAATAGCATTGAGCGCACAGTTTCACTAAGTCCGCTTTAGTAGGCTACAGGAGCGCAAGCTCGTGATTTAAATGTGAGCATGCTTTGCAAAGTGACTTGGCTGGCCAAAGGGAGAAGAGCAGCACATTCCACATGTGGCATGGCTCGCCAGCACCCTGAAGAGGACAACTACTTCAGCCCTGTTTGGAATTTTTTTTTTTTGTTCTCATGGAGGGAATCCATCATTTTGCATTTTTCAGTCAAGTTCCAAATTAAATGTACTGACAAGAAAGTTCTCACAGTAAAATATTTACAAACTGAAATATTTTGTAATGTCCTTTTTTGTACATAGGTACAACAAGGTAGGCCCTAGTTAAGAATATTAAGAAGTTATCTATCTCATGAAAAAGGTGTAAAACGCCTGTGGAAAAAAACCCGGGTAAAATGAGTTTTAAGAAAACAAAGTGACGCACTGGAGATTGTAGTACCGGTAAGAACTTATTCCACTGCATAATGGGTGGTGGTGGGGGGGGTCGATGTCACGGGGTCCCAAAAATATTCTGAAGTCCAAAAGGGGGTCCCCAGCCAAAATGTTTGGGAACCACTGGGTTAACTGGTGGCTCTAAATTGACCGTAGGTGTGAATGTGAGTGTGAATGGTTGTCTGTGTCTATGTGTCGGCCCTGTGATGACCTGGTGACTTGTCCAGGGTGTACCCCGCCTTTCGCCCGTAGTCAGCTGGGATAGGCTCCAGCTTGCCTGCGACCCTGTAGAACAGGATAAAGCGGCTAGAGATAATGAGATGAGATGAGTTGTAGGTTTTACTGAGCATCTTGCAGACGCAGCCCACAGTTCTTCTGGACACTGTCACTTGCTTCTTAATTTTGCACCAAAACCCAGTAGCGTTCATTATGTTTTCTTTTTTAATCTGAAAACTGCTCTCTTATGGAATATGCTGCTCAGATACAAACATTTTTTTTCTGTGACATTTAATTTTGTGCTGGAAAACTAATGTTTGGACTCTAACATGTTTGTGTACTGACTCGATAATGTAGAAGTCATAAAATAGTTTGTATGGGAAAAAAAATAGGGTGCCTAAGACTTTTTCACAATGCTGTATTATTTTGTGTGCGTCTTTATATAAAATACACACGTTTTTTTTATATATATATACATACACACACACACTATATGAGAGTGTGTGTGTATATATATTATTTATACACACACACACACACGGGTAAGTCAAAGTTCTAAGGTGGGGTTTACATTAGACCGTATCAGCGGATCATCAGATTAACGTTTTTAAAACGATTAGTGTGCACACAGCAACACCAATACACGGATACGCTCGGCTCCGCAGGCATCCTGCGCTCCAAATCACTCCGCCCTGAACAGCGAGTGCCCTCTGGAGGGTGCGCACTCCGGCCCTGCGCAGCTCACAGAGCGCGCGAGTGAAGCGCACGAGCTGTGATTCGGGACTGAGCCGCTGTGTGTGTGATCCCAGTGCATATCACTTACCACTTGCAAGTGGAAGGATGGCAAGCCTAAAGACAATCATAACTACACAATGGGCAGTATTTGCATCAGTATTTAAAGTATTTTCATACTTTTATACTCTTTAATGAAAGGTGATACAAGGGCGGAAGTCCGCGCCATTTTTCAGCAGTCGCGTCACATGAATCAGGAAGGTGGATGTCACAGTGACGTTGTCCAATGACGACGCCAGCTAGAGCTCAGCACAGCGTATCCACGTATTCTGAATGTTTACACAGCACCGGAGCTGACACGATCTGGATTGAATACGTGGACGCTGGCGGATTCCCGTTTCCCGGCGTTTCCAGGCGGTTTAATGTAAACGGACAGTGCATCCGCGAAGAAAACGAGACAGATACGGTCTAATGTAAACTTGGCCTAAGACAAGTGAAAAAATATTTATGAAAATAAAGCTATTTCTCTACATATCCTCCATTTAAGTCTAAATACTTCTGTAAGCGATATTTCCATTGGAGAATTCCTTCTTTGTATTCCTTTTTTGAATTCCTTTTGAAATTATAACATCTGTCTTAGAACTTTGACTTAACGTCGTATAATTCTTTAGCAGAGAGGCCAAAATTATGAAATTAAGATTGCCTTAACTTGTCAGCTCAGTGATATTGATAAAATATGGAATCCAAGGCAAAATGTACTGAAAATCATATTTAAAAATCATTATCCCAATTATAGCAATGCCGCTTCATAGAAATCTTTCTTTGAATTTTAAAAAAATGAAAGTTCAGTTTTTTCTGATCCAATTCTGTTACAGACTTTTCTTTCCTCCTAAAAGATTTTGCGTTCAGACTTAAACATAGCCAATTTTTCTATGCTTTTAGGCTCAAAAGATACCCCATACAGTGTGAAATTTTTATTTCATACCATTATCTTGAGTACTGCAACTAAAAAAGTTACCACATTTTTCTGTGAATGTAATTCTGTTACCGAAAAACTACCTATATTATTATATAAGTCAAGATGGTACAAATTCTACAACTTTAAAGTTTATTTTCAGTTTAAAAAATTTTTTAAAAACCTTCAACGTGGTCTGAGACCCCACTGTATACACACAGGAAGGTCAGAGATAATACCTTCTGCTCCTCAGGCACCAACATTTTGCGAGCCTTCTTGATCATAGGCTGAGGTTTGAGCTCCTCCTCAGAAAAGCGATGTCGCCGTGGGTCGAACGCTTCCTGGCCCGGGACGCTGGACAAGGCCAGGTCGGCTGGGTCAGGGTCAAAGTTCACCATGACATCAGCCGCAGGGGCACCAGTGCTGGGTACTGGTGGAGGTGCGCAGGAAGAGCTGGGAGATGGGTCTTGCTGCACGGCCTGTCCACCTGTTTAGACACACAAGTCAATCAGTGAAAGACGGAGTTCATTCTGAACATGGGTTGAACCTTTTTTTTTCTTTTTACAGTAGGCAGCATTCATGGATGCGTGTACTTTGGGAAAATAATTCAGTCTTCGCTAACGGCTTCCTTTAAACAACTCCACCCTGAAACACATTAAATATGATTATATTGAAATTCTATATCAATATCTAAATATATAATAATATAAATACTTGTAATGTAAGCGACTGTGCTGATAATTTGTCAGTTGATGCTGGATTTTGTGATATTCCCATGAGAAGCTGTGTGCTGTTCTGATGTCACACGTGGACATTACTAGCACAGCTACATCTACAATGGTGTTGAATATGAAGAAAAAAAATTCAACGATCTCAAACAAAAGATAATAGTCAGGTTTTTGCTGTTAGCAACATCATATCACTGAGAAATACAAAGCAGAAGTAGTGAAGAGAGCAAACGCTGGACTGAGATTCTACTTGGCTAGTTCGTGATCTACGGGAGGAAAAGGCAAGAACTTCATCAGCAGTATTAGTGTGAAAGTTGAAGCTCTGGAACCTGATCTGTTCGAGCTGAGTGTATAAATGAACAGTTTGAAAACTGGCCAGATTAAAAACCGACTAAAAAGAGCTGTTGCATCTGTATGGAGCTTTGAAAGCTGATAAAAGTCCAACTGTGAGTTTCAACCACTTTGAAAGTGTCTACTCTTCCCTGGGAATCCCAGAGGATTCCACTTTAACACAATGTACATCAAATCTGTATTTGATATTTCAGTTTCTGTGATCTGTATTTAGAGTTCTGAATTTTTCCAAGGCTGAAATCTTGCCCTTCAATTCAAAACAAATCATAAAATGTAAATGTATGAAATACACCACAGGAAATATATATATATATATATATATATATATATATATATATATATATATATATATATATATATATATATATATATATATAATGTGAACTCTCTACTGTATAATTTCATTATATGAAGTTCACATTTTAAATACTTTTCTCACCTTCCAATCTTTTTCCACTCTTTAGACAGAGATGAAACTACTGGCACTATCACTGAGCAGTAAAACGGCATTGTCGGGAATGAAGGACAATTAACACAAGTGAAAACAGACCGACATGTTGGTGAACGAAGTTGAAAATTAAAAAAAAAAAAATTAATTCAGTAATTCATCAAATAAATCTTTGACACCATTATTGACACGTGTTATTTTTCAAGATGAATACAAAAGTCATTTAGGGAGAATTATTCCTTTAACAGCTCTATTTGGATTGTATTGTGCCACACTTATACACTGCTTTTTATAAATGTTCCTGCAAAATAAATCCACATGGAGTGGTCAGACTCATACTCAGTCTGATTGAAGTCACACAATGCAGCCACCAGGGGTCAGTCATAAGCCAAGCTACAACTTTAGCACACCTATTTCAAAGCAATGCCTTTTCCTCCTCTCCTCTCCACCCCACTCAGAGGAAAAGCATTCAGTCCCATTTTCAACTTCAAAACCAACTCTAGTTTATTTATATATATTTGATGTGGGCAGCACGGAGGTGCAGTGGTTAGCAAGAATGTTCTGGGTTTGAGCCCAGTGGCTGACGGGGGCCTTTCTGTGTGGAGTTCGCATGTTCTCCCCGTGTCTGCGTGGGTTTCCTCTGGGTGCTCCACAGTCCAAAGACGTGCAGTTAGATTAACATGGGACAGCCTTGGGCTGAAGTGCCCAAGAGTGGCGGCATGCACATATGCAGCAGCTTTGCTCTCCTATGATGAACTAAATTTCGTTGTACACTTGTGCAGTGGCAATAAAGGCATTCTATATTTTTACCATGAAGGTAGATGCTGCATCCATCATATAATAAAGACATAAATCACATATATAGTCCATACACATACGTTATTAATTTCAAACATTGTATGTCAATTATTTGTGTTAAATTTTCATTTCACACTATGTTGGCACATTGGCACAGCAGGTTGTGTTGCCACCTCACACCTCCAGGGTTTGATCCTGGGCTTGGATTTCTTCTGGGTTCCCCGGTTTCCTCCAACTGAATAAAAACATGCTGGTAGGTGGATTAGCTACTCTAAATTGCCTCTAGGCGTGTGTGTGCGCGCACGTGCGCATGTTGCCCTGCACGCCCAGCATTCCTGGGATCCACCGTGAACATGACCAGGAAAAAACAATTACTAATTACTTAATTAAATCTGTGGTTGGTAGAAGAGAGCAACTGGACTTGCTTGAAGATTCTTGAAAACGTTTCACCTCTCATCCGAAAGGCTTCCTCAGTTCTGTCTGACTAATAGGGAGTATCAGGTATTTATCCTCTCATGGATCATCATAGAATCAGAATCCTGATGGCTGCATTGTAGGTGGCTGATAAAAGATGTCTTAGACACCCACCTCTGTTCAGAGATGGCCGTTCCAGGTTGACAAAAATGAACGATCCTCTCTGGCTAAAATGTCTGCCAGTTTTCTGTTAGTCCTCTCATACTCCCGCACCAGTCGATCTCATCCCAAAGTGCGTAGAAACATGTCTTTCGGATGAGAGGCGAAACGTTTTCAAGAACCTTCAAGCAAGTCCAGTTGCTCTCTTCTACCAACCACAGATTACTATGTACCTGGATGACTGAGAATCTTCACAGACATGTTTCTACGCACTTTGGGATGAGTTCCCTTTGACTGGTGCGGGAGTATGAGAGGACTTCCAGAAAACTGGCAGACATTTTAGCCAGAGAGGATCGTTCATGGGTGGCACGGTGGTGTAGTGGTTAGCGCTGTCACCTCACAGCAAGAAGGTCCGGGTTCGAGCCCCGTGGCTGGCGAGGGCCTTTCTGTGCGGAGTTTGTATGTTCTCCCCGTGTCCGCGTGGGTTTCCTCCGGGTGCTCCGGTTTCCCCCACAGTCCAAAGACATGCAGGTTAGGTTAACTGGTGACTCTAAATTGACCGTAGGTGCGAATGTGAGTGTGAATGGTTGTCTGTGTCTATGTGTTAGCCTTGTGATGACCTGGCGACTTGTCCAGGGTGTACCCCGCCTTTCGCTCATAGTCAGCTGGGATAGGCTCCAGCTTGCCTGCGACCCTGTAGAAGGATAAAGCGGCTACAGATAATGAGATGAGATGAGATGAGATGAGATGAGGATCGTTCATTTTTGTCAACCTGGAACGGCCATCTCTGAACAGAGGTGGGTGTCTAAAGGCCCGGTCACACAGCGCTTTACGGCTTTATCACGGCCAAAACCCGTCAAAAAGTGCTCTCCCGTGAAGCAGACGATGTTGTTCGTGTTGATGTCGAAGTTAAGACGTGTTACAGTCGATATACAGACGTGACAGGACGCAGGGGGAAATCGGAACGGCGTCGGACGCGGCAAAAAGTTTTGGACTGCTCAAAACTTTAGACCGCGGACAACCACGGCCGGCACACGTGGTAAAGACGTGCAACACAGGTGAAAAACACGTGATAATCAGTGTCCCGGCCGTTATTAAAACTTGGGGAGACGTGGTAAGACGCGAAAGTTTGGCGGTCTATCACGGGCAGAGCACGGTCATCGGACGGGTGTTACGCGTTGGTATCACGGGATATAGCGTGTGTTTAGCGGCTTATCACTGAGAAATGGATTTTTCCGCGTACATAGCACTGTCTAAGCCCGTTAAACGACGTCTCAAACAAGTTCTAAATTCGATTGATCACTGTCTAATCACTTCTGCATCACTTCTGATTTGCGGCATGTAAATACCGTAATTTTCTGAGACCTCGGCACTTGCAGTCTAGATGTCAAGGGGTGAACATGAACCCTCAACGCTGTGATGTCCTCATCTTAATGCTCCAGCACCAACAGAACCAACTGATACAGGCTCAACATATCCTACCGCTTTTATATGCGCAGCAAGCCGCTCTTCCAACGACGCTGAGCCGCGGTTACCCGTGATTTGGCAGTGCTATGGCAGTGAAACAGCCGCCGACGGCCATACCCCATACAAAGCACGGCAAAGCCAAAATTGACCAAAAATTACCACTTACGACCACGTCCACCAGATTTTTGTATCTTTTTGTACGTGATATAGACGCGGAGTGCTGTGTGACCGGGCCTTAAGACATCTTTTATCAGCCACCTACAATGCAGCCATCAGAATTCTGATTCTATGATGATCCATGAGAGGATAAATACCTGATACTCCCTATTAGTCAGACAGAACTGAGGAAGCCTTTCGGATGAGAGGTGAAACATTTTCAAGAATCTTCAAGCAAGTCCAGTTGCTCTCTTCTACCAACCACAGATTACTATGTACCTGGATGACTGAGAATCTTCACAGGCATACTTAAGTAAATCAACACCCTGCTGAAAAATCCAGCTTAGTCTGACTAGTCATCAGTCACCAAAACACAAGACTAACTGGTCAATCTGGTAGATCATCTTTTCCAGATCACTGGAAATGTAAGTGCTGCTAAAAGGAAACTGTTTCTCAACAACGTTCCAAACAAGTTTTAAGAAACAAACGAGAAGACTAGAAAATTTCAAACATTTATTGCTCAGTTTAGACAAGAAATAAGACGGAAAATAAGTTACCAGCTACCAAAGACGGTCTCTTCGCCTGATCCATGTTCTAGTAGCTGGTCGCTCAGGGGTGCACAAACCTTTAGGGGAAATGTCCTCAAATGGATATTATGACCACGATACATTTTTTAAATTGCAGATTTATAACTTGGACTACTGTAACATTTTAACATTATGTCAGTAACATACGCATGTGTCATGAAAGTGACTCATAACCAAAGGAATATTCCTTTGGACTTACTAGTCGAGTGGGAAGGGTTGTGTTGTGTTGTTTTTGGAAAATCCAAGCAAGGACGATGCGATACAACGCAGAGGTGAAGCAGAAGAGCCTGGATTATACATGACGCATTATTTTGTGCATGTGTCCAAAAACTCACCGCGTACCTTCCAGAATAAGATATCTTGCACTTGTTCACTGCGTAACATCCAGAAGATATAAAAGCAACAACCACTAGAGAACAGTCACTATTCAGAGCCAAGTCATCCCAGTCTGCCTCCTTTCCAAGTGGAATGATAAAGTGATAAGTGATTTTATGCACAGCGACATTAAACACGTTGATGAGCTCCGTCTCTCTCAAAACTTCCCACTGTTGTTGTGATTGGCGTCATGAGCATCGTCTCAAATCTAAAACTCTGACCTTACGTTCAAAAGTAAATCCTATTTTTCTAAAAAGCTGTTACATAAAAACAGACCTGTAGGTAGGTTTGAAGGTGACATGAGAATTCTTTTAATAATATTCATTCATTCATTCATTCATTCATTATCTCTAGCCGCTTTATCCTTCTACAGGGTCGCAGGCAAGCTGGAGCCTATCCCAGCTGACTACGGGCGAAAGGCGGGGTACACCCTGGACAAGTCGCCAGGTCATCACAGGGCCGACACACAGACACAGACAACCATTCACACTCACATTCACACCTACGGTCAATTTAGAGTCACCAGTTAACCTAACCTGCATGTCTTTGGACTGTGGGGGAAACCGGAGCACCCGGAGGAAACCCACGCGGACACGGGGAGAACATGCAAACTCCACACAGAAAGGCCCTCGCCGGCCCCGGGGCTCGAACCCAGGACCTTCTTGCTGTGAGGCGACAGCGCTAACCACTACACCACCGTGCCGCCCCTTTTAATAATAATATACATAAAAAGACTTAAATAGTGCATATTAATTTAAACATGGTTTGACTGACTTGATTGACCCAGTAAAATATTAGCACACACAAACTCCATTTTCAATATTTCTAATATTAATCTGTAAAATTATCCAAACAAAAAAAACAAAACAAAAGAGGAGACTCTCGTGGGGTTCTCATTAGGGGACTCCTGTGGTAGCTGGCAAGATCACTCTGAATTTTTCAATAGGACTAATTTCTCCATTTATGACATTTCAAAAATATTTCATCTCACCCTGTAGAAATAAAATGTGTTCTTGCTTTGAGTGCCAGCTTCTAAACTCAGACTTGTACCAGCAGCACAACAATGTGATCAGAACAGAGATAATTCTTTTTTCCAACAAGGCCTTGCATTTTAGCGAAAGTGATATCATTAGCAGACTAGTTTACAACTAACTACTAGCTTACTAAAACAGCCGATGTTAGCAAGCTTGCTAAAATGCAAGTTTTGTTACAGGTTTTGCTCTTTCACATGGTTCTCATAACATGTCTCAAACGGCAGCAGATATAGTTAAATCTTTCAGTTATGGATGCGCCGCAAATCATATCTTATTGTACTATGTAGTATATTAGTACAACAGTTCCTCCTGTACCATTTAGCCATCCTATTTGGTGAGCAGACGCAGTTTGGGGTACAGCCCTGAATTCTCGTTGAATTTTTCTAGCTCAGTTCTTACCATATTCAGATTAATCCACATAGAGGACACAGCATAATCCACGGGGAACAACTGAACAACATTTTTGTACCAAAGAGGGAACATCCTACATCTTGTAGCTTTAAAGGAGAACTGAAGTCATTTTAAAACTTGCTTTATTTCTTAATTAGCGTGTTATTCAATTATGATTTTGGTTTTAGTCTGGGTGCGATTTGCTGGGGGGGATGGTGGGGATCATTCCCCCTCTGGTTTTTATCTCTGCTGAAAAAAAATCCTCGGGGACAACCCCGTCAATAAAACAAACAAACCAAAAAAAAAGTTGACATGACAGGCATGTTGTGACACAGTTTTCTATGGTCTACATTGCACTCACTTTCAAAATGACCCGAAGTGGCAGCTTTGATGTTCACGAACGTCCCCAGCAAATAGATACATTGTAGATAATAACAATATCTTTGCGTTCTCATAGAACGCAAAGATATTGTTATTATCTACAATGTATCAATGTATCTGCAGGGATGCAAACAGCGCGCCTTTTGGCAGATGCCGCCTTTTTCACGGCCGATTTTTTTTTTTTAGGGGGGGCGTTGGAGTGTTTGATTATAATTTCAAAGTAAATTCTGTATTAAAATTACTAAATAAACAAATCCGTTACAGTCCATGAAACAGGAAGTATAAGGATGAGAAAAAAACAGTTTAAATCGGAAAGCTGCGCACAATGTGAACTTTAGTGTCCATTTAATCCGGAGGGAGAGAAACATCACAGCAACGCGACAAGCAATGCGAACTTTGTTGTGTTAGTGTTCGTGTATTTAGTCAGAGAGATAGGAAGATGAATTTACTATCTCTGGTTTAGTGTTCGTTTTCATTTAGTGTTATTCATTTGATATCATCGGATGTTATTGAGCTGTTAGCCTATTGTTACCTTAATTTTGTGACCTTTCATGATTTAAAAAAAAAACATCCCCCCTTCTGGTTTTTTGACAAATCGCACCCTGGTTTTAGTAACCTTATATCATGACTCGTATTGGCAACTAATTGGAATTAAATATTATACTTATTGGCCTATTCGTTTTTTAGCCATGTTGAATTTAGTTCGTTTGGTCCATGTCAGGCGTCGCTTATTCATGCAATCTTCAAGAGACTTGCGCGAGACTTCGAAACGTGAAGTGTCAGCCAGGTGTCAGTGCCGCCATTTTGAAAACTGTTTTCCAAATTGCACAAAAACGAGTTTAAAAGAGTTTAAATGTTGGCAGATGCTGGTCACTTGGATTTCTGCTGTAAGTTTTACTTCCATCCTACGATGTCTTGCACAGGTCTCAACGCATCTCATCTACGCCCATTGCTTTGACATATGGACTGATGTATTACACAGCATATTTCAAACACTTGTAACTTGCTATAGCAGTGACAAAACAGCTATCAAAAATGCATTCCTATATTTAATAAAATGAGATAAATAGAATTTATTTTAAAAATTGCTTTCAGTTTTCCTTTAAGGATAACACTGACTGTAAACAATTCAGTTTGTTTGGTATGATTTGTGAAGCAACTAGCTACCATTAGCTAGCTTTAGTTATACGGCATGCTGACATCATGTTAACATACATGCGATCCTAACAGGCCATACAAAATGAACGCTCTTAAAAGTTGAAAGTCCTGCTTTATAAAACACCTGTCTATTACGGAAGCGAGGCAACAAGGCAGCAACCTCTCATTTCAAACAGACCTATGGAGTATTCAAAGTTTGGGCCAGCCTTAATAGTGGTTAGTTTTCTCACCAAGACATAAGCAACATCAAGTAACATCGCAAGAAAACAGAGTTCATAGTCATTATATTAAACTGTTACAGCAGATGTAGGAATCAAATGGTGTCTCATTCTCATCTCATTATCTCTAGCCGCTTTATCCTGTTCTACAGGGTCGCAGACAAGCTGGAGCCTATCCCAGCTGACTACGGGCACCCGGAGGAAACCCACGCGGACACGGGGAGAACATGCAAACTCCACACAGAAAGGCCCTCGCCAGCCACGGGGCTCGAACCCGGACCTTCTCGCTGTGAGGCGACAGCGCTAACCACTACACCACCGTGCCACGCCAAATGGTGTCTTTCAAAGTTAACTGCTAATCAGTTGATTAACAACATTCCTTTATTTGATCTATTATAGCTACTAAATATATGGCAAATTTTTCTCAAGGTTTTGTCCTGTACTATATCAGGCTACGGTCACACTACAGCTCGCGGATGTGTTTGCGAATACTTGTCGATGAAAAGTTTGGCAATGCAATGCACAGTGAATGTTCTCCAAGCTGCGTGAGTTTTTTGTTCGTTTGTTTTTGGGGGTTTTTTTGGTGCGTCTCTGCCTCATGACTGGCCAAAAACATTGTGCATGCATTGAAATTTGGTGGCAAATGTTTTCATCAGCACACTATGGGGCAAATAGTTTTTCATGATGGATTATCGATGAAAATGAGGTGTTTGGTGGTGATATTTCCTTAAGCTTCGGGAAATTTCCTGAAGCTTGAGGAAATATTGCCACCAAACACCTCATTTTCATCGATAATCCATCACGAGCTGTAATGTGACCGTAGCCCAAGTACACTCATCTCATCTCATTATCTCTAGCCACTTTATCCTTCTACAGGGTCGCAGGCAAGCTGGAGCCTATCCCAGCTGACTACAGGCGAAAGGCGGGGTACACCCTGGACAAGTCGCCAGGTCATCACAGGGCCGACACATAGACACAGACAACCATTCACACTCACATTCACACCTACGGTCAATTTAGAGTCACCAGTTAACCTAACCTGCATGTCTTTGGACTGTGGGGGAAACCGGAGCACCCGGAGGAAACCCACGCGGACACGGGGAGAACATGCAAACTCCACGCAGAAAGGCCCTCGCCGGCCACGGGGCTTGAACCCGGACCTTCTTGCTGTGAGGCGACAGCGCTAACCACTACACCACCGTGCCGCCCGCCCAAGTACACTGTCCTAAGTAAATGTTTTTACGTTTGTTTTTTGGGTTTTTTAAATCAGTTACCATTATTTCAAAAAAGAAGACAATGACAAACAAACAAAAAATGCATTTGTGAGAGACCCACAAGTGGACACACATGCTAAGAAAACAGCATTCCCTTATGCATATTCATGAAACTCCAGTGCACAAGTTCCCAACCCTGGTCCTGTAATGTCTCCTGTCCTGCATATTTAGTGTTTTCTCTGCTCCCAACCTGTTTCAGCTAATAAGTTTATTAAACACAAAACTGTGCAGCACAGGGGGTACTCCAGAGCCAGGGCTGGGAACCCCTGCTCTAGTGCATACACATACACACAATTCAAGTGGTCTTATTAAAAGGTAGTTCCAGTCAACTCATTTGATTGGCCGAGCAGCAAACAGCCAAGACTGCTGATATTTCGCATAACGATGCGGAGACGTTTCACCGTGCTAGTCTGTGTCCTGCACGTAAAATTCCACTTCCTGGTTCGAAGCAGTTACTATAATAGTCTTAGCGACATCATCGGCGGAAACGGCAAATGGTACTTTTCAAGAATGCAACCTCTGACTTAAAACGTGAAAGCTTCTCAGGTGAAGATGAAAAGTAAGATATGAACAACAATTCTACGAACAGCACCTTTAATGGGAATGTAGCACAAATCAACGTGAGCCAGCTAGTCACCGGGCTACAAAGTGACTTCGGGCTCTATTTCCACTTGTGGAGCAAAAGTAAACAGAACATTTATCCATACTGTTTCTGAAATGTCACTTACTCGATATTAATTTCTTGGTTATAGAACTGTTGTATGAAAGCAAGATCATCCTCGAGGTTGTGCTGTTGTACTGAATGGCAGTGATTAGCGACGACCGAATCACAGATGTATTGATATGCACTAATACAACAGCACTCCTTCTTCCTCTCATGTGATATTGCTTAAACATACAGTATTATATTGGTGTGCTTCTCTTTTCCGTGTCCATCACGTATCACATGTCCGCCAGGGTCATCATACAGAAATGACAAAGATATCTCTCAAAGTCACAGCAACACGGGATTTGCTCTCTCTCTCTCTCTCTCTCTCTCTCTCACACACACACACATGCACTTTTGGCCCTCCCCTTTTTCTCGTGCCCCTCCCTTCCCCTTGTTCTCTCCCCTCATTGCTCTCTGCATTGGCACGTGACGAGTTGCCTGCACATGGCCTCAACGTGTGAGACACAGAGCAAGAGGGAGGACGAGGGAACAAGCTTCAAAAACACGCAAAGAAAACACACTGCTCGAGTCTGCCCCTCCCTTTCCCATTTCTCTCCCTCTTTTCCTTTCTGTTTCCTTGCTTATTGCTCAGCTGCTTTTCCTTTACTGTGCCTCCACAGGACCTCTGTTCCAATGGACCTTCAATTCCAGATTTAGTCAAATCAACATACAGAGAGATAGGGGACATAAAATGTACAAACGTCCAGCTGAGGGTTAACTTGTTTGCTCGAGGGCCTAACAGTGGCTCTTTGGTTGTCCTGGGATTAAAATTCACAATGTTCAGAACCTCAGTCACTAAGTTACAACCAGTCATACTTTGCCTAATGCTGAGCTGCATACACAATGCATTCTACAACAATTCATACCTAAAACAAAGTTCTGCCAACATACAGTCAGTCAATCGAACAACCCACTAACCAGAAGATAATTGTTCTAGTAGTTAACCTTTTTAAAACGCTGAAGCTCTTTATTATTATACCACCAAGGTTAAATGTGACTGCAACGTTACAGCTGTTAATAAAATTAGACTTCTGAGCTTCAAATGCAAAACTCCTACCTTTTTTTTTTGAAGGGAACTCTGTATTAAAAGATGGTTTGTGTCACTGACTATTGTTTGGGTTCAATTACAGAAAAATCTGATTGTGCTATATAGGTGTAGCACAATATTATATCTGTATGACTCCAGGAGCTACTATATGTTTGTAACCTCCATTGGTCAGATTGTGAATAATGCCAACATTGCAATCTCATTTCTTTTACATTTATTGATTTCTGAAGTTTTAAAGCTTTTGTCAAGAACCTCACCAGCTTACTCCAGCTTACTAGAAAAGGGCCAACAAAGAGCGAAGTTATAGCCTCCAGTTAACCAAAACTTATGTTACTCCAAAGACTTGTGTAAGACAATTTTTTTTTTCGACAATGGTTGAAAAAACAAACCAAAATTAGCCAACTAAGATTTAGTGGACTATTTTGCACCATTTTGACTGGAGTTTGGAGCAACCTCCAGTTCTAAAAATTTACTGCACTCGACACGTGAACCAAACTGCTTCAGGGAATCCAGTTTATACCGCACTATAACATAAACCAGTGATCTTGTGCAGCTTGTATTCAGAACAGTGGATAACAGCATCCATAAGTCTACAGCATACACCCACTTCTATCTGGACAAATACACGATATGGCCAAAAGTATGTAGACACCTGACCGTCTTTTTTTTCACCCCCTTCAAACTGTTGTCACAAAGTCTGAATCACACAATTATATAGAATGTTGATGTATGCTGTTCCAGCACAATAATGACCCTGTACACAAAGCGCATGCCATAAAGACCAAGTTTCCCCAAGAACCTGAGGTATCCTGCACAGAGCCCTGAGTGAACTCAACGCCACTGAACACCTTTGGGATGAACTGGGAGACCCAAGAACTCCTCTCCCAACATCAGTGTCTGATCTCACTAATACTCTTGTATCTGAACGATCACAAATCCCTATAGCCAAGCCCCTAAATACAGTGGAAAGCCTTCCCAGAAGAGTGGAGCTTATTATAACAATACAGGAGGAAATAAATCTGGAATGAGATGTTCAACAAAAACATGGGTGTGATGGTCAGGTGTCCACATACTTTTGACTATATAGTGTCTAGCCCATATTTTTCAATTCTACCCTCACTATCTGCCAAAAAAAAATACACCCACAGAAGCATGTACCAAGACACACTCCTTTTATGTATCTGTCAAAAACGCACCACTACCAATAAAAATGATGCCACTGACGATCATGATCCAGTGCAGCTCATGGCAAGCTTCAATTCTACACAGTCAGTGTACGTAGCGCAAAACAAAATGCATATATTTAACCTAATAAGAATTTCCTCAGGCAAACACACTGCTTGTACTACTTACCAGCAATGCCCGCAAATGCATTTTTGACAGACTCCGACTCCAAAAAAGTCTACATGGACACTGCCTAATGCTTACCATGCAGACACTCAGGACTTCCCAGCAATCCTGGGGTTGGGACCTGTGGCACATCTAGTCCCAGAAGGGAGGATGAGGATGACGAAGATGAGAGAGAAGAAATGGAGGAAGCTGAGGAAGATCCTGGAGATGGTGAGGAGCTCTGACTTGGAATGGCTGACTGCATGCCCTGCGAGGGGATGAGGGCCTGAGTACCAGAGGTGTTCCCCAGTGGCATGCACCCCATGCCGTTCTCAGTCAGGAACTCCTCCAAGTCCATGAACTGCCGCTGGAATAAGCCACCGTCACATGGTAGAGTGCGTTCCCACAGCAATGGCCCCAAGAATGCCGTCTGGGAAGAGGTGCGCATCGAGCCACTGGCCCCAGTTCCAATTCCACCTAGTGAATCCTCATCAGAGTCCAACGGTTTGTCTTGATCTATAACAGAAACATATATTTGTGTTATAATAATAATGTCTTGCCGCCATCTTCGAAACCTTGCATCCTGCCTCGGAAGAGTTCATTGTAATGATGGTACTGCGTCTTAAAAATGTGTGCCATACACTTGCACAGGATTCCTTGTATGATATTAAAATGTTTCAAAATCTATAAATATAGATGCTTGTTATAAAGTGTGGGTGCCACAAAACCATACAAGCTGTAGGCTTGGAATCACACACTCCACAAAACAGCCACAACACCAGGTAGAAACCTGGTATCCAGGTTGGGATGTGAAGAGGAATGACAGGAATACTACACTGGATACAATATGAAAATAGTCACAATCAGTGGGTGAAGCGTTAAGGTGAGATGGTCAGAGGTTCATAAAAAAAATAAAAAAATAAAAAAAGAGCTGTAGTTATTGAAGGAGGGGGACTAAAAGGAGTAGGACGAGAAGTGAGAAAAGGAGATTGTGTGGGTGTATATGAGGGCGTTGAATAAAGGCTGAACAGAAGCAGCTCTGCAACCAGACCCAATATACAAATCTTCATGTGAAAATTTGAGCTTTCCTTATTGACAGTGTTTTTATATAACTTCCAGATGCAGCTTAAACCTGAAGAAACAAACGCCAACCTTTGGAAGACATCTTTGTCCAGACTGTTTTCTTTTTCTTTAGTTCTCATCATACATTACTGACACCTTGACCATAAATCCTGCATATGCAAAAGCAAAAAATTGCCTTTTAATATCAAACAATAAATGTCACCTTTAAGAAACACAATGACAACACCTCGATTTGATTTGACCCACAAAATGATCAGTAATGAAATAATTGTATATATAGGCAGGATGGATAGTAATTATACTGTTACTACCCATTTATGCCAGGCTCAGACTCCATGATATTTTTGTCAGATTTGGCAATCATCGTGCCATAAATTCTTGCCATTTTCTTGATTGGCAGACTGGCAACACTTCAAATTTAACTCAAACCAATCATCATCATTGTGTTTCACCATGGAGAAGATCTACAGAAGGAACATGTCATACACGTTGCCAAACTAGGTGAGACGATACTGCATAAACAATTATGACATGCTATGTAGACTTTTCATCAGGGCGTCAGGTGCCCCAGATGCCTCATTCTTGACATTCGGATTGACGTTTATTTGGTGGACATCCTTATCCAGAGTGACTTACATTTATCTCATTTATACATCTGAGCAGTTTGGTCCAACAGTGGGAACTTGAACTCATAACCTTCTGAACAGCAGTCCATGGTCCTCTACCATGGAAATTTGTTGGCCACGGTATAAATCGGGTTGAACTTGTGTAGTCTGATCCCTACCCATTAACACACACACACACACACACAAAGAGACTCACCGATCATCTCACAGCAGTCTTTCCCTCTGCTGTCTCCTTTAATGGGAAGCTGGAGAAGAGACTTTAGACTGGCCACTGGACCCAGGTGCCCATTGGATGCTGCAGAAGTAGGGCCAAACTGTGCACTACCTCCAGAGGGAAGATCTGGAGGAGGTAGAAGCTGAGAAAGAGGCCTGGACATAACCTGACTATACTTGGATACTTGGCTTGGGTTCACTTTCAAATCACAAATCAGCCAACTTGAAACAAAAATAGGAGTATAGCGAATGATCGACAGGAACTGCTTCTGGATAAAGCCCTCAGCTGACCATTGATGGGAGGATAGGAGAGGGTTTACACCTCGAACCGCATCCAGAAAGCTTTCCCAAAGTGCTATCCACTCAATCCATTTCCCCAATAGGTTCTCTCTCTCTCTCTCTCTCTCTATTCAGCAGCACTGTGATCCATCTTCTTGTTGGGTTTAAACCTGGCGCCCAGGGACGCTTCTGGGTCGCTGATATCAACAAAAGTTGAATTGAAGCTCGCACTCTTGACGTGTTCGAGGTAGCTTATTTGCTGACATTTGGCACCAATTTGAGCTGGGGCTCCTTCAGGCCCGGACGGAAATATTTCCTGAAAAAGCGAATTATCTGGAAACGACAGGCGTCCATTAGAGCCCAGCGGTGCGGTGCGACGCGTTTTAGACGCGCAGCCGACAAAAGCGCTCCACTACCCGAGCTGTCATTTAATAACAGCCGCCTCAAAAATACAGGAAAGATCTGCTGCACCGTTTTCTTTTTCCTTTCCTCCCCTTGTCACGTGCTCTCTTCCCTGTCGTTATTTATTTGCTGGTGTTGTTGTCACCCATCGCCTGCTCCGGAGCCACTGAAACGGCTCAGAATCGCGGCTACGGTCAGCTGGAACGAACACGGGCGAGCTCTCGTTACGTCACCTCTCACGGGGACAGGGGGAGCGCTGAGGGGCGCGGCTCATGAATAAATTATTACAAGTGGGCGGGGAGCATGAATATTAATTACATGAGCCATTCCACCGAATCGGTGCCATTTCCGTCCCTAGAAAATTATATGTATAAATGCACATAAAAATGTACTTTAAAATACATTTTCGTATTACGCAGACTGTCCTGCACATTGATCCGATTGCAAATTTAAGATGTATAACTGTAAGGATTAATAAAAACTACCTAAAACACTGAAAAATAGCATGTGTTACCTGTCCCCGCACTCTAACTTTATACTTAACTATGAAATATTATGATTAAAATCCTTCAGAAACAGTATTTCTTTTGCACTGCTGTGTGACTCCAAACAGTTTAAATACAGGGTGTCTCAAAAAAATGTACTCACACTTTGAATGACGAGAAAACCTTTATTTATGAACATAGAGTGAAATGGAATAGCTTCGAATACAGAAGACAAATGTAATTGAAGAATCATGTACGCAAATGTTCAAATTGATGACCATTATTGTCCAGACAACGCTGATAACGCGCACCAAGGGATTCGCAAACGTCACGAAACAGGTCATTAGGAATATCGCGACATTGTCTTTCAATTTCCAATTTCAATGCATCAATTGTTCTTGGTTTGGTGCGATAATTTCCTGCCATGCTGTGATTAATTACACCTGCAACACAAAAAAAGGCAGCATGTTAGGGACAGTTAAAGTGTGAGTACATTTTTTTGAGACACCCTGTATATGTTTTCATAAGAAATCCACAGTGGTGTATAGTGGTTAGCGCTGTCGCCTCACAGCAAGAAGGTCCGGGTTCGTGGCCGACGAGGGCCTTTCTGTGTGGAGTTTGCATGTTCTCCCTGTATCCACGTGGGTTTCCCCCACAATCCAAAGACATGCAGGTGAGTGCGAATGGTTGTCTGTGTCTATGTGTCAGCCCTGTGATGACCTGGCGACTTGTCCAGGGTGTACCCCGCCTTTCGCCCGTAGTCAGCTGGGATAGGCTCCAGCTTGCCTGCGACCCTGTAGAAGGATAAAGCGGCTAGAGATAATGAGATGAATGAGAAGAAATCCACAATATCTTAGTTAAAATACACATTTTAGTCGTGTCCCTGGGTTTTCACTCAGTCCTGTTACCCAAACATATTACCCCATCTGACAAATTTGGAACGTTCCATAAATCACATGCTCAACAGGAAGTTACATCAGTTGTGTCTTCTGAAGGCCATGGGAAGACCAAAAGTTAGTTCTCTCATTTACTTTTCTGTATATTTGATGATTTTTTAACTTTGACTTATAAGGTCAATGTCAACATTTCTTAGATGATATTTGTTTATTTTAAAAATACAGACTTTTGGCAAATCACTAGAATGTGCTAAGTGTGGTCATGCTATTAGCAATGACGCCATGTGGCTTAATTCCATGTATTAACTAATCCTAGGCTAAAAAGTCAGTCCTGTTACTTTCAGTCCTGTTACTCATATAAAGAGTATGCAGCCATCTTTGACTTCCAAACCTTGTAAAAAAAATAACGTAGCCTGAGGTTGACCAATACACATTTTGAATAGTTAAATATGTGTTATTATAATCAGTGTTGAAAAGATATAACAAATTAAGTTTAATTTGGGAGTGGTACAAGCAGCAAATGGCACCCATTCGGTGGAATGTCCCACATCCACTTTGGTGAAAACACCCGAGCGATTTTTTTTTCATTTAATTTTATTTTAGGATGTCCTTATGTTTCCGCAAAAAAAAAGCGTGTCATAAAAACGACGTACTATTTCATACGTGAACATTTTCTCAATATAGACTCATTATTAACGAGATAGCAAGTCATTCTAATGACCGCTTTAGTCATAATTATGAGATACTAGTCATAATTCAATTCACTGAGATACCTGTAGCAAGTCCTTATTACGGAGATAACGACATATGACTTGCTATCTCATAATAATGACATACAACTTACTATGAGATAGCAAGTCATATTTATGAGATAGTAAGTCCTTGAGATACGGAGTCATGTCATTATTGACAGAGCAAGTCATAAATATGAGCGCTTAAGTCATGAGATTACATTACACTACAGCGATTTAGCAGATGCTCTAATCTAGAGCGACGTACAGTACAACAGGACCCTGACACCCCCACAGCAGTGGGCAGCCCAGGGAGCAGCTGGGGGTTCAATGCCTTGCTAAATGGACATTTTAGTCATTCCTGCTGGTCCAGAGATACCAAGTCATTATTATGAGATAGCAAGTTAAGCAAATTATTAAAGTCATAATGAGATCTCATATTCGAGTTAATGAGAAAATCAACATCATGAGATATTACGTCATCGGATTTAAAAAAAATCACTATTAAGTCGTTATTATGAGATAGGATTTCCGTTATATCATAATTGTTAGAAAATTCTCATTATTATGAGAACTTATCACAGTTATGAGAAACCCTTTCATTATTATTGGGGCAGAAACAGAGTTCCATAGGATTATTAATAAATTATGGAAGTGACGTGTAATGGTCGGCGTGTGTAATACTTTTAACGAAACAAATGTTTGAAGCAATTTGTTTTAGAGAAAATAGATATAGACTGCTTTAAATATGACGCAATCAATAAATAATAATAATAATCTAACATGCCAGGAGCGCCTACACACACATTTTGCTCACCGGTAAAAAAAAAAAAACTCGTGGCCCAACTCGTGCACATGGCCCATGCACGCGCGGTTACTACCTTACCGGCAGCCTTCCTGCCATGCGATTGGACTAAAGTAGGTCACTGCTGGCCTTTCTCCGCATCCCATTGGTCCAATTTAAGACACTTGCGCCTCCCCCTCTGTTCCCTCTATTGCTAGGGCCGCGTGAGATGCGAGTAACAAACACCGCCATACCGTAGGTGAGAGCCAGTGGATTTAGTGCAGACAACTACAACAAACTGTGGAGAGCAAGCACAAGTCTTTATATATTATTAAAAAAAAAAATCCAAGGACTCATGAGGATTGAACAGGTTTGTCTAGTTCTGTGTGGTAACATATTTTCAGTTTGTATTAAAAGTCCTAAAAATTGTATTATGCTTTCAATGCAACACCTCTCATCGAAAAGCCATGTTTCTGCCTTTTGCTTTTAAACAGGACAAGGGGACTGGAATAGACAGACAGACAGATATACAAATGTATGGGTCATGAAAACATTCTATACTATGTATAAGGGTCTCTTATAAATTAACAACATACACAAACCTTCCATTATACAATTTAATTTCAAAACATACTGCTGTGTTCAAGGCTTTTTTTTCCCCACCCTGCAAAACACTCATCAGGAAGGCACCATGAAGTGATCACATCTGGGTCTTTTACCACCATCTAGTGAACTTCTTGTGCACTGCATCGTAAGATATGTATAACCTTTTTTAAAAAGCCTGGTATAACTTCAAAAAAAAAAAAAAACAATCATTCTAAAACGTTCTGTACCTTTCACATCAGTTATGACTGATTTACTATCAGTAACTCCAAATGAGTTCAGACCCTTTACGGGAGAATAAAATCCAAAACAGCGTTGAACTCATTGCACTAGGTTGCAGAAAGCGAGAAACTCAAAGAACAGACGGCTGTGTGCCTCTGCCACGGCAACCCTGCAGGCATTCTCCTCCCCGTCTCTAATGGCGTATGGCACTGCAGAGGGCATGTGCCAGAACATGTGAGTGGGGAAACAGCTCCAGAAAGGCAAGGCAGCACTGCAAGTGCCAGGTGCATGCCACCTGGTCCATTTTTGAGCCTTTTGTCATCAATACCATCTACATGCCCTTAACGCCAGGCCTTTCTTCGTCATGAGGCCAAGCTTAAAGAGCTGAGCTTATTTGATGAGAGATTATTTGTTCTTCCAAATAATATCAAACCATCTTCGGTGACTTTCAGGTTTTTTTGTTTGCTTTTTTTTTTTTTTTAATTGTGGTTTACTACTTTTTGCTGTTGCAGAAAACAGGAAGAAAAAAAACAATAGTTTAGTATTTATATGCCATATTTTAGTTTACTGAGATTACACTGGGACAGAGGAGCTAAGCAAAGTATTGAAATGTATACAATAGTGTTGGGGACCTGTGCTATACTTGTTTAGATTAGACAATGGGGGAGGGTGGGGGAGGGAGGATAAAAAGGAAAAAAAAAAAAAAACACATTGTTACATATATTCCCCTCATCTTAAAACATACACACGCCCAACCACAAATAGTACAAATGATTAAAAAACTTGCACTCTGAAGAATAAAAAAAAAGCAACAAAAACAATTGATACATAAAATATAATACGCATTTTACAGTACGGACTGGGTTCTCCACTCTTACTCACGCCAATCCATCATCACAACCAAAGATATAACACTTGTCATAGAAATACCTACAAAATTACATATTTCTTAAAAAACAGGTGACATTAAATTCATGGAACATGGCATCTATTGAGCTATGGTGCCCCCACCCCATCAGTTATGCAACAATTTTCACATGATTTGAAAGTTTTGAGGCAAGAATGAGAATTAGTTTTCAATGTTAAGGGTTGAAAACCTAAGTGTCTTAGTACATTTGTCCTTAGAGAATAAACAATGTTCAACAACATCTCAAACAGCAACATTAGTCCCAGGACAAGCATTTCTATAAAACACAAGACTACTGGGGGTAGGCCACAAGAAACAGAAAGTTACATATATTTCAAAATAAAAGACTATACTGTCCAAAATTTTAAGTAATAAGGGGAAAGTCACTTAGAGAAAAATATGTTACCGTTAAGATTAGTTCACTCTTACTGGTTTGCATTCATTATCGCAGCACAAAAAAAAAGTTACGAAAATACGTAATGAATGTGTTTTAAAGGATAGAGATGCTACTATAACAACAAAAGGTGCTACCAAATAGTCCCATAATCTAAAATATTCTTCCCCTTTGGAGAAACCATGTTTCAGATCCATGTCCTTAATGGATGTGTGTTTTGTCTTTTCTTGTTTAGATACAGGCTTAAAATGTTCATGTTGTTATTGGAGGCACTCCCTTGGCTTGAACCAGAGACCATCTATATAATGAGTGCGTCTGTGACTGTAAATATGTAGTGGATTCAAAGCAGAACTTCCACTGTGCATTAGGGGTCTCTAGGTTTTTAAAACTCATCAGTTTTTACGGTCATACTTTCTTCAGAGTGAAAAATACTTAGTGCCTGTACTCTGCAATGCCACCTGACCTTTCCATATAATACTCTCCTTTCTGAGAATAAGTCCCCTTTGGTGTTTTTCGTCCTCTACCAACACGTCTACAAGCAAATTTGTGCCTCTGTAGTAGGGCAGCATTCCAAAACCGTGAGGGGCATTGGGGGCAAGAGAAAGATCCTTGGGAAAGGTGCCGAGCCCGATGGCGAAGAGCTGAGAGGAGCCTTCGAGAACGCTTACCACAAACTATACACCGCAGGCGAGCCCGACAGCCATGTTTCCTTGGGGGGTGCCTTATCACACGGTGAACTGAATGGGTTATTCGGCGTGTAAAGGTGGTGGAAGGACAGATGGGGCATGTAAAGAACCTTAAGGGAACCATCAAAGACCTCAAACCTCTCAATTTCAGCTGACCTACACGCCACGTACCAATCCCTAAATTAATCCCAATTCCTCCAGTATACTTGACCCACTTTAACTGGGCTATCCACCTTTTCCTTTTAAGCTGCTGCTGAAGCCTTCTTTTCTTTCTCCACAAAAATCTATGCCATCTTGCACTCTCAAATTGACTGAATCCACCAATCAGCTGTCCCCCACCAAAGAATCTATATTTTTTCTTTTTTTTTTTATTTTTCTGGGCAACATCTCCATGCGCCTGTAAAAGTTGATGATGCAGATGCTGGGGCTGCATTTGAAAAGAGTGTGGCTGGTGGTGGTACTGAGAAATATGGAGTGGAGAGGATGAAATGTGGATATGAGGGGGAGCAGAATGAATGGGGTTTCCTGTAATCCCTTGATAAATCTGTTGTCCCTTCGCACTTACAGGCTGATGGGAAAGGGTCCCTATAGTGGAGTGTGAGTACTGAGGGTGTTGAGGGTGTGAAGGGGCATTGGTATTCGAACTATGTGGACCTGACTCTGGTGTATAGAAGAGGGGGGAATAGCCAGCAGGTTGAGAGTGAAGATGCTGTGTATGAGCAATGGTTGAATGTGCCTGCTGTACACCATGACTTGCATTGTCTGGAGCCAGACTAAGAAGAACATTAGTGGCAGCCTCACTTTCTGTTAAGGATGATGCATTTCCACTAGATCCACTTCCTGTTGGCTGGGTGGTTGGTCCAGCACGTGCTAAACCATGCTGAGATAAGCGATGTCTCGTCAGACTGTTGGAGTAAGCAAAGGCTTTTCCACACACCTCGCATGAAAACAGTTTCTCCCCACCATGTTCATGAATGGCTTGGTGATGAGCAGTCAAATGGAAGTGATGGCGAAATGACTTCCAGCAAATTTCACACGTATAAAGCTTAGGAGGGGGTTGGTTGGATGTGCTAGCATTGGATGCTTGAGCTTTATTTTGAGAAAAAGGGTAATATGATCCAGGGGCTGCTTGACTGCTATCTTGAACTGTTCCTCCTTGATTTGCCAAAGACTTGGTTTTACTCCGTCTTGGCTTGAAATCCCCTCTGAGGTGCAGCTTTTCATGTCTTTTCAGACTTTGGGCATACCCAAAATCTTTTCCACAAAGGGAGCATTTGTAATTCTTCTCCCCTGAATGAACAGTCTGATGTTTAGTGAGATGGAAAGGTTCTCGAAAATCTTTGCCACAAACGTCACAATGGAATGGCTTTTCTCCTGTATGAACACGTTCATGCCTTCGGAGGGTCTCGCGTCTGCCAAAGCCACGCCCACAAACAGTGCATAAATAAGGCCTTTCTGTTCCATCCCCTCGAGCCCCATTCTGGTTATTCCGCCTACGCTTAACACCCTCTCCAGGGATACCACCAGGCCTAGGTTCCCTCTTTTGTCTAGGCTTCCTTGGCCGCTTCGGTTTGGCATTAGAGGTGACATTTTGTGAATTAGGCTGCTGCTGGGCAGGATGAGACAAAGGCATCATGGATCCATTCAAACACTCGTCATTTCCTCCATTTCCTGCAGATGTAGAAGATGGGCCACCCAAAGACGCAAAGCCAAGACCCCCCAATAAACCTCCAATTATATCTCTTCGTTCCTCTCTTCCCCCACTGCTGTTGATTTCAGGCAAGACAGAGGCAGCAGCAGCGGCAGCTATCGCAGACATGGCACTGCTAGTAACCTCATCTTCTGAGTCGTCTAGAAGAGAGGAAAGGGGAAGATGTGGTTGGTGATGGTGATGCTGTTGCTGATTTGGAGGGTGTGGGTGAAGTGTTGGAGCTAGGGGGGCTTTCCTGAGGGCAGGGCCTGACATGTTGTTAGTACAAGAGCCATCTCCAGAGTATGAGGTCAGGGTATTCTGTGGGCGACGATAATCATCAACTCTATAGGATGTTTGGTAGGGATCTCTTGAATATGCTGAATTATATTTGCCTTCTGGTTTATCACCAGTATTTGGATTCCCTCCTCTCCCTTGTGGATACAGGCCATCACAGGACATCTCTGTTGTACCTCCCTCAACTTTCGGATAACACAATTCTTTTTCATTTCCTATTTGTGCACCTTGGTATTCACTACCTTCAACCTTGTCTTCGGAACTCACTGAACTGCCATCACTGCTTCTCGAACTTGATCCCCTACCTGGTTTGCCACATGAGCCAGAGGCAGCATGGTTAAGCAAAGAGGTACTCTCTCTAAAGCAGCGATCACAAGCTGGACAGCGGTAAGGCTTATCCTCATGAATCTTCTCATGTCGAGTAAGAGATTCACGCCGGTTAAAAGATCTCTCACAGGTAGAACAAGCATATGGTCGTGCCCCAGAATGTATAACACCATGCTGAAGGAGATGTCCTCTTTTCTTGAAACCTTTCCCACATTCACTGCAACAATATGTCTTATCTGGACTTGGGCATGAAGAGGAAGGGTCTGGATTGGACTGACTTGGTTCATGTTGATGATGGGCATTTTGCTGAGATATGCCATCTTGTGTTGAGTGAGGGAGACTTGTATCTGACTGATGTTGATGGACCGTATTTGAAGTTGTGTTGACACTGCTATTGCGACCATTAACCCCTTCTTCATGGCTACGTATGTGTCTACGGAGACTAGGAAGATGTGTGAATGATTTGCCGCACTGTCCACAGTGATAAGGCTCAGGCTGAGTAACAGTGGGAGTCATTGCAGATTGATTATCAGATTTGGGTATCTGTGAAACATTTGTTACCAACACAGAGGCAGAATTTGAGGAGGGGGCAGAGGAAGAGACAGTCGAAGAAGAGGAGGAGGATGGTGTTGAAGAGGAGAGGATTGAGGAGGGGTCACTACTAAGACCTCTCAAGCCAACCCCTGCACCTCCTCCAACAAGGCCAGAAGACCCATTATGGCCATGTGCCCCAGAGTTGGTATGGCAATTAGTACTGCTACTACTGCCACTACTGCCATCAGATTTCCTCTGGGGCAAGTATCCAGCCATTGCTTTCTTTCTTCTGCTGCCACTACCTCCGCTTCCTCCAGCCACAGGCGTACCATCCCCTTTCCCATCATCCTTTGGGGCAGAGAGATGAAGTGGAAGTGGAAGAGGAAGTCCAGCTTCCTGTTGCATTAAGGAAGCTAGCTGATTAGAAGAAAGAACAGGGATGCCTTGAAAATCAAATCCACTAATTGGTGATGGCTGAGGGGCAGGGTGAAGAGGGTGATGTGGGTGGGCATGGCTGTGAGGGTGTGACAATGCATGTGGTGGTAGCTGCTGTTGTTGCTGCTGAGGCTGAGGGGCTGCGTGGCCATGTGAGTGAGAGGGGTGAAGTGCTGGGGGAGGAGCTAGACCTGTGTTTGAGTCTGTAAGACCAAGATGATTATGGGGACCCTGCTGAACTAGGAACTGCTCAAGGCTAGCATTGGTAGGCATTCCAGAAAGGAAGTATTGGTTGGCTGCAAGCATGCAACTAAATTGCTGGTGTAAACTACGTGCCTCAGTCTGAGCCCCAACCAGTCCAGCAACTGTACTGCTGCTGGTAGCAGGGTTATTGGAGGTGGTGGTTGAACTGGAGGGAGAAGGTGATGAAGAAGATGGTCCAGGTGATGGTTGAGGCACGGAGAGACCTGGGTGCAGGGGTGGGGGTGGGGGTGGTGGGGGAGCAGATGTTACAACTCCTCCAATCACTCCAGAACCACCAGTACTACTGCCTCCTGCAAAATCAAACCGTCCCATCCCCGAGTGAAGTTGCTCCTGTGCTAGAGCAGCTTCTGCAGGGTGAAAAGGACGCAAAAATTGTGGGTATCCAGAAGTTGAACTGCCAGTGGTGCTCATCTTACTAGATTTGCGAGAGCTCTGTGATGAAGAAGTCTGTGTTTGCTGGGGGATGGGTGGAGGTGGTGCACTCATTTTGGCAAAAATCGACGAGGAATCTGAAAACGCATTACTTCTAGAGCCTTGAAGGGAACTTAGGCCAAGCCCAGAGAGGAGAGCTCCAGAGGCCTCGCCCTGTTGTTGCTGCTGCTGTAACTGTTGCTGGTGCTGAAGTTGCTGTTGGTGCTGCAGCTGTCGTTCAAACCCTAGGCCTTTGAACTGATGAGCCTGGTGCCCACTAAGCATTTCTAAAATGTCCATAGGGTACTTTCCAAACTGGAACATTTCCCTCACTGTTGAGGGACAGTCCTCTGGTTCCTTCTCGTTCCCTTGTTGCTGTAGTAAAAAGAACACAACTACTTAAATTATATGTAAAAATTGATAGTGCCATTAAGTGTAATGATATTTAATTTAAACTCTCAAAAATCTACTTCTACTCATGTGCACACTATTCAACAGGTCTACTTTCAATCCCAGAAAAAAAAAAAATTATTCATGGTAAAACATTGGAAGTCTGAGCCATTTATGTCAAGTCATGTAATGCACGTCACTTTCCTTAGTACAGTAAAATGCATAATAGTACAAGCTGAGTTTCATTTTTGCCATGAGCAGCAAATTATAAACATGACATTTTAAACAAGAGTGCTCTGAGAACACAACATCCCCTGCTGGCAACTAGGCCATAACTCTGGTAAAATGCGACTGAATTAAATAAAATTGGAATATGCGTATTACCGACATATAACACAGAATCCTGTCAAGTTTGGTGAAATTCCTCAAAAAATTGTGAGGGGAGTTGATTTCAGAAGGTGAGTACCCTTCCCGGGACGGACAGACAGACATCGCCACGTCACAATCCCCCTTTTGGGCCTTTCAGCCAACGGGGAATAAAAATTGCGAGGGAAGTTGATTTCAGAAAGCAAGCACACCTTGATGAAATTGCTGAAGTACAAGTTTGTTAATAATCAAGGGCATAACTCTGGTAAAACCTGCCCAAATTAAATGAAATTTCAATGTGTATAACGGTCATATAACAAAGCCTTTTGCCAAGTTTGGTGAAATTCCTCCACAAATTGTGAGAGGAGTTGATTTCAGAAGAACGTACACCCTCATGAAATTGTCAAAGTACAAGTTATTTAATCAAGGGTCAAAACTCTGGTAAAATTTTCACAAACGAAATTAAATCGCAATATGCGTATTATCGTCATATAACAAGGCCGAGGTTCGAGAAATTCGTCCAAAAAATTGTGAGAGGAGTTAATTTCAGAAGGCAAGCACACCTTCATGAAATTGTGAAAGTACAAGGTTGTTAATCAAGGGCTGTAACTCTGGTAAAACGGGACCAAATTTAACGAAATTACAATCTGTGTAGTACTGACATACAACAATGCCTTTTACCAGGTTTGGTGAAATTCCTCCAACAATTGTGAGAGGAGTTGAATTCAGAAGGAAAACATACACTCAAGAAATTGACAAAGTATAATTTTGTTAAATCAAGGGCTGTAACTCTGGTAAAATGTGACCGAATTGAACGAAATTGTAATATGTGTATTACTGACACAAAGAATCCTGCCAAGTTTCACGAAATTCCTCCAAAAATTGTGAGAGGAGTTGATTTCAGAAGGTCAGCACCCTTCCCGGGACGGACGCACGGAAATCGCCATGACGTAATCCCCCTTCGGGCCTTCCGGCCAGCAGGGGATAAAAAAAAATTAGAAAAAAATAAATAAATCTTACCGGTGAGGGAATGTTCTCTTACTTATTTATCTCACAGGCATTTAGAGAAATGGTCCCCATTTGTGTGTTCCTTCTTCAATACTGTCTTTGCAGTTCAGTTCAAATCACAGTGAAAAGGCAAAAGAAGCAATGTCAGAATGTCCACTGAATGGGATGAAGTCCCAAGTTGGAAGACCACGAGCACTGCAGCGATATGATCCAGTAGTAACCTCTGTCTGCAGTCAGCAACCTCATTCTAATAAAAAAAAAAGCCAAAAAAAAGGAAGATTAATATACAATTCAGATGATATATAGTATAAAGACGTATTCAATAGTCAAGAGAGTCAATTGACAACAGATTCTTGACTGTTCAAGGTTTGAGAGGTTAGGGGGTTTGGAGTATTAACGCCGTTTTGTGACCGAGTGACATGATTCTTCAGAAGCCCAATACAAGTAATGTTTTTAATAATTAAAAGGAATTTTAATTACCCCATAACTGCAAGACGATCATGAGCACCAGCTACACACACTCTGGTTACTGAATAATAAAATAATTGGCCCAGTGTTCACAGACATGTTGCATGTCCAAAAGTATGTGGACACCTGACCGTCACACTAATATGTGCTTGTTGAACCTTGCATTCCAGATTTAGTCCTTCTTTACTGTTACAAGCAGCTCCACTCTTGTAGGAAGGCTTTCCACTAGGTTTTAGGGCGTGGCTGTGGGGATGTGTGTTCAGGTGCTGATGCTGGATGAAGACATCTGGAGTGTAGTCGATATTCCAGTTTATCCCAAAGGTGCTCAGTGGGGCTGAGGTCAGGGCGCTGTGCAGAACCCTCGAGATCTTCCACCCAATCTTGGCAAACCATGGACCTTCAAGGAGCTTGGTGCACAGGGGCATTGTCATGCTGGAACAAGTTTGGGTTCCTCAGTTCCAGTGAAGGGAAATTGTAACACTACAGCATACAAAAACAAACAAACGTTCTATGCAATTGTGCAGTTCAAATTTTGTGGCAACAGTTTGGGAAGAACCACATAAGGGCGTGATTGTCAGGTGTTCACAAGATTCTGGCCATATTGTGTGTAATATCCATAAAACAGTTGATGCATGGACATTTTTGAACCTCCAATTAAATGTCTTTCACAGACAGGTTGGTCAATTTTTAACTTTGGTATATATTCCTATACGCCCACCACGCCAGACAACCCCCCCCCAACAGTCAAGCCAAAGCCCTTGCTTCATCCCACAGAGACAAGAGCAGTAGCAACTGTAATCCTTTTAACCTGCCTAGCTTGCTCACCACCTACCAGGAAAACAGAGCAAGGGTTCCAAAGCTTCAACGTTCATGCTAATGCTGCCACGATTGATCAAAGACATCGTACTGATCATATCTTATGCCACACCCCCGAAGTCAACATACCTCAGTCATACATCATGTTTATTGTCTCCCCTACTTCTATGTTGAATTTC
Source organism: Neoarius graeffei (assembly GCF_027579695.1). Classification (NCBI taxonomy): domain Eukaryota; kingdom Metazoa; phylum Chordata; class Actinopteri; order Siluriformes; family Ariidae; genus Neoarius; species Neoarius graeffei. The sequence goes on along the minus strand of NC_083590.1, from coordinate 45,522,216 downwards.
TCTAGTAAGACAACAAAACTTACATTTCCAGGGCAAATCCCAAATTCAGGCCAAAAACTGAATCTGGAAAAAAAGTCAGCAGTGGACTAACCAATGCTGCGTATATTAGACATGCATCTCGAAAACTGCATCTAATAGGTATCATAGGGATGGAAAGATTCACATTGGTGCATCAGTATAAAAGGTCACAAGGCAACTGCCTTGATTCAAAAAAAAAAAGTGCACCGTGTACAATTTGGGATGAACTCAGGATGCACCATTTCTAAAATTTCTGCATCATTAAAATCCCATGTATTAATATACAAGATTAGTCAAAACTTTGGACACATCTACTCATTCAATGTTTTTTCCTTATTTTATTAATTAAAAGACATTTCACATCTTAAATTAATGATGGATTTCGTTTCTCTTTACTTAGTTGAACGGTTCTTGAAATAATATGGATTACTACAGTTGTTGAACTGGGCTATTTACTGTACTTTTATTATTTACTATTTGATCTCAATTGCATTAAGAAAGCAAGAAACTCGTCCACTAATTAACTTTTAACTAATTAACTTTTTGAAGCCGATTAAGATAATGCCAATAGTGTGCAAAGTGTCAAGGGTGGCTATTTGGAAGAATCTAAACATATTTTGTTTAACACTTTGTTTACCACATAATCCCAAATGTTATTTCATAGTTTTAACGTCTTCAGTTTTGTTGTAGAACGTAGGAAACAGTCAAAATACAGAAAAACCTATGATTGAGGAGAGTAGGTGTGTACAAACCTTTGACCGGTACTGTATAAATTACTAGCAGAGACCTTTTGCTTTTATTATTTAGAAATGTGATCAATAATTTTTTTTTAACAATAATTTTATATTTAGATTGATTCCTCCTCTCTACACTGTTTCTCAAGCATGCTCTCATCATCACTACCAAATCTCTCGGTCAAGTATTGCAGAACTTGGAGTCATGTCCAGGTGGACACATTGCATCACACTAAAGCACATTATGTTGAAACGCAATGCATCACAATAGCGGTGAATCATATCCTATCGCATCACATCACATCAGTGGATGCTTCATATGTACAGGACCAGTCAAAAGTTTGTACACCCCTACTCATTCATTGGTTGTTCTGTAGTGTGACTTTTCTATGCTATAGAACAAGACTGAAGACATCAAAACTATGAAACAACATATGGAACATATATGGAATTATGTGGTAAGCAAAAAAAAACAAACACACTAATGCATTTCATATTTTAGATTCTTCAAAACATGCACCGTTTACCTTGATGCTTTGCACACTATTGGCATCATCTTAACCAGCTTCACGAGGTAGTCACCTGGAATGCTTTTCAGTTAACAGGTGTACCTTGTCAAAAGTTATTTAGTGGACGAGTTTTTCCCAACGTGTTTGAGATCAAACAGTAGCCCTATTGCTAAATACTACAACTGTAGTAATTCATAATGTGTCAAGAACCGCTCACGAAATCCATTACTTTAAGACATGAAGTGTCTGAAAAATGTAAAAATAAAGAAAAAAAAAATCACTGAATTAGGATGCTGTCCAACCTTGACTAGTACTGTATCGGATTGTTGGTAATGCATCAAGATGTGTATTACATCAGCCTCGGTGATGAAGATGCACATCCCTAAGGCAGTGTGTAATAAGGCTCAAGTACCATTTTTGGCCATGATTGTCCAAAAAAAAAAATTGTCCAGACTAAATTTTTAGTCCATCCCTAGATTTACGGTATGGTTCATATGCTGTTGAAAACGGTGAGTGAGAAAATAAATTTCTGCTTGTTTTTAGGAGCACATCATCTAACTTCTCACAGGAAGAACACAAATACAGCATGAAGCAAAACATTACAATGCACATCACAAGTACACCAGTATAAGGGTTGTTTTACAATCAGGGTACGCAAGCTAAAAATCACATTTAACACTTATTATCTTCAATATCAAAAGGCTTGACTAAATAAACTTGGTTGTTTATTGTAGCCCTGTGATAGCTCTATTTACCATGCAAAAAAAAAAAAAAAAATTGGTGATAACGTTATTTTTGGTGAATGTATGGCAATACATGTCATATTTAGCAAAATTACTCGTGTCATTTAGAAAAAGAGCTTTTTTGACCACAGGTAGCTCCAAAAGGGATGCACTTAAATCATTCTTTATACCATAAAACAAATATTTGGTTCCATATCATTGGAAACATAGTTAAGTTTTAATGTTGAATGCCAGTAAATTTTCAGACTATTTTGATCAAATTAGTACGGAATTGTGTAAAAAAAAAAAGTCCTCTCCGAGACAGCTAATTTTTCAATATAAAATAACATATCTAAAATGATTATTTTCATCCTAAAATGTGGTCAAGATATTGGGACATAAATATTAGAGACGACTAACACAAAGCTTACAGCCTTATATTTAAAAGCACTATGGAAGTCGTGGATTCTGAATTGTCAAAAAAAATGTCCTCTCCGAGAATCACTTCATTTGTTTCTCCCATCTTATAGCAGATTACACAAAACTACCATACACACACGTCAAAAAAATCACCTGAAATCTGTTCTTCACTTAAAAACTGGTACAAGAACCAGTTTGAATCAATTTGAATTTTGGACCCCTGTGACACAAACTTTATACCCTGATTGTAAAACAACCCATAACCATATTTAATGTTTCGGGGTGGATTGTTCCTGGGTCCATAACTCCCAATTACTCAAGTTAACACACTGTACCACTATAAACAAAGCTCAGCGTACTGGGGAAATACATCCTATTCGGTGTTAAGGTCCTCATAAGCAGGTCAGGCCAGAAAAATGCCCTCATCAATAGCCTTTATGTCAAGAAGGTTTGCCGTAATATCAAAAAAAAAAAGACACTGAATGAATACAAAAGAGAGAGATTATAAACTCCTAACAGTTGTGTGTTGTATTCATTAGAAATGTCACTTTGGCTTCAAGGTAGTGACGGGAGGTATGTAGGAGAAACACATGTAGAAATAACCTCGACATTTAACACCAGGTGCGAGACTTTGATTCAGGTTGGAACTAGTCAATGTAGCGATTGTGCAAAACAGAACAAGTCACATTTGGTGCAGAACTATGAGACTGAGATGAGATGAAAACTCACCACACTTGTGCTGAAGTGTTCAGTGTCGGTGCTCTTACTCCGGTTACTCAGAGTTTTGTTAGCTCGGAACAGAATGAGGGACTGAAGGCTTTTTTAATTATTATTTTTATAATAAATCACATCCCTCAAAGTTTATAAATATTCAAAATGCTAACAAATTGAAACTTTAAAATAGATATATCGATATGCATATCAAAATTCCAAGCAACTCCGAGCCATTTGGCAACTGCTACAAAATATTCACGGGTGTCCAAAAATATTTTAAAAAGTATTATATAGTGATTATTTAACGGTGTTAAATGATTATGAATGTGTAATGTGTCGAGGCAGTGTGCTCACTGGTTACTTCACCAGCCTGCAGTCGAGCTCTCGATACATCTAGCTAGTTAGCTAACGTGAGCTAAATAAACACGGTATTCTGTTTCACCGTTCATCGGTGCACCATTAAACCATCCGACTTGGTGTGTGTCATACGCTTATCATGTACAAACAAGTCGTCCTGCTCGAAAGTACAACATGAAAGGAGTTCTATGCAAAAAGGAGAAAAGAAAAAGGCGCCGAAACGTACATGTACACAAAGGCGGTTTCCGATTTCAGGTTAGCGGGTCATTTTTCCTCATCCTCCCGTCGAAAACAGTTTCACAGGCCTCTCCATTGGCCCGAGAGCTCTGTTGTCGCCCCGTTAAACCAAACCCAATTTCCGCTCGGTTAGCTGGATAATGCAAAGTGATCGCTTTTCCACAGCGACCTATTTTCGGTCGCTGAACCGCTTCTCAATCGGATTCGTCCTTCCCAGGGCTCTCTCTTTTGCTTTAATCAGTTTTATTAACCAAATTTTTTTCCCCTCTGTGTCATTTTTTTTAATGTCCCCGTCTTCCTGTAGGCGCTTATGTTCGTTTCACACACAGAGTGGTCGTTTCCGGGCAGTGATACAGTTCCGGCCGGTGTCGCACGATAAAGCGTCCGGCTGCTTTTTTTTTTTTTTAAACCGTGGTGCAAAAATATACTTACTTTACAGGATGGAAAGTACAAATGAGATTTATTTTCGAGTGGATTAAAATTATTACGCGAATTGTTTCAGCTTGGACTTGATTTAATGCTTGTGAAGTTTAAAAAAAATCATCATACGTAATTCGAAGTCTCTATCCATGGGCAGACTTTATCGATAAATATTCACGAACTAAAAAAGTGTGCACTCGGATATAAACAAACAAAACTCCGGAGAGTTTAGAAATGTATGACTCTTTTAAGGAGTAATAAATATATGGCTCGGGCAAATTTATAACGTCCAAATGCACACTGACACCTATAAAACTAATGTTTTAGTTACCAAGTGTAACCAAAAAAAAAAACATTAAAACAGTTGTTTTGAAAGGAAAGCGTAACCTGAGGAAAGAGGGAACGGATAACTTGGTCAGGCATGTTTTATGAGGGTAATAGTACACCCAATGTCACCACTCCGAAGCCATTTTAGCCACAAGCTGCTGCTGTTTCCCCCTTTCTGAAGGACTCGCTTGACCCTGCCCCTCAAAATGGCGAATGCCACTGATGCCTCGTCTGTTTCCTTGTAGAGCGCGTACACGTGATACACGTTTAAAAACACTCGTCCGACTTCCATTACTCAAATAATAACACTATAAGTATGTACATTTTCAATAGGTTTTGTATTATAAAGACGCAAAGAGACTTAAAACAAAACAAAAAAAGTACGCTTAGTTTCATTTTTACACTGAGAAGCCAAAGTTAGGGGCGGATCCAAACAACACATCCTACTCCAGCAAACTTAGCTTATTTATTACCCCATTTATATTATAATATGTATTACAAATATAATTCTATTCATGCATTTACCATTACATATTATTATGTTTTGGATGATTTCTCTTAGGAAGACGTGTGTTATTTTAAAAACATGCCCTTTTAGTATTGCAGTAGTTCAGTGTAGCAGGGGAGACCGGGGACAGTTTGTATTCCCATAAATTAATTTCAACCAATCAGGTTTGAGATGACATCAGAAGTTAGATTTTGTCCCTTAGAGTAACCTGCTTCTTTTGAAGCTGGACACTGCAGTAAGGTCTGTGCGGTTAAATATTTTTTATCAACCAAAACTTGTTTTCTACTTCACCTCCACTCTATGGTGTAATGTACGCTGGTGAATTTGGGATTTGTTAGGAATTAAAGTATGTAGCTGAGAGTTACCATATACTGTATATCTCATCTTATCTCATTATCTCTAGCCGCTTTATCCTGTTCTACAGAGTCGCAGGCAAGCTGGAGCCTATCCCAGCTGACTGCAGGCGAAAGGCGGGGTACACCCTGGACAAGTCGCCAGGTCATCACAGGGCCGACACATAGACACAGACAACCATTCATACTCACATTCACACCTACGGTCAATTTAGAGTCACCAGTTAACCTAACCTGCATGTCTTTGGACTGTGGGGGAAACTGGAGCACCCGGAGGAAACCCATGCGGACACGGGGAGAACATGCAAACTCCGCACAGGAAGGCCCTCGCCGGCCACGGGGCTCGAACCCAGACCTTCTTGCTGTGAGGCAACAGCACTAACCACTACACCACCGTGCCGCCCACCATATACTGTATATAGTATTATTTATTAAACTTTAATTCTGGCCTGTCACCTAGGACCTGTCTGCCTTGGGAAACCCTGACAGGGGCATAATGCCCCCGACAACATGATGCTTGAATGGTGCAACATGGACAAGGACAACAAGGACAACATGGTGCTTGAATGATCCTAGGATCATTCAAGCACACAAACCCCTCCACCACAATAAGGTGGCAGTTCTAGGAGGGGGAGACCAAGAGCAGTTCACCAAAACCCTTATGGAGAAACCATCGAGGACCGTGACGTCGCCCGGTATGGCGCAGCCGGGGCCCCACCTTGGATCCAGGCCTGGGGTTGGGGCTCATATGCGAGCGCTTGGTGGCCGGGCCTATGCCCATGGGGCCCGGCCGGGCTTAGCCCGAAGGGGTGATGTGGGCCCGACCTCCTGTGGGTTCACCACCCACAGAGGTAGCAGTAGGGGACTGGTGCAGTGTGGATTGGGTGGCAGTCGAAGGCAGGGGCCTCGACAACCTGATCCCCGGACACAGCGGCTAGCTGTTGGGACATGGAATGTTACTTCGCTGGGGGGGAAAGAGCCTGAGCTTGTGCGGGAGGTTGAGAGGTACCGGCTAGAGATAGTCAGGCTCACCTCCAAGCACAGCTTGGGCTCTGGAACCCAGCTCCTCGAGAGGGGCTGGACTCTCCACTTCTCTGGAGTCGCCCATGGTGAGCGGCGGCGGGCTGGTGTGGGCTTGCTTATAGCTCCCCAGCTCAGCCGCCATGTGTTGGAGTTTACCCCAGTGAACGAGAGGGTCGCCTCTCTGTGCCTTCGGATTGGGGAGAGGGCTCTTGCTGTTGTTTGTGCCTACGGGCCGAATAGCAGTATAGAGTATCCGGCCTTCTTGGAGTCCCTGGGAGAGGTACTGAGGGGTGCTCAGACTGGGGACTCCATTGTGCTACTGGGGGACTTCACTGCTCACGTGGGTGACGACAGTGACACCTGGAGGGGCGTGGTTGGAAGGAACGGCCTCCCCGATCTGAACCCGAGTGGTGTTTTGTTATTGGACTTCTGTGCTAGTCATGGTTTGTCCATAACAAACACCATGTTCGAACATAGGGGTGTCCATAAGTGCACGTGGCACCAGGACACCTTACGTCGGCGGTCGATGATAGACTTTGTTGTCGTTTCATTTGATCTCCGGCCCTATGTCTTGGACACTCGGGTGAAGAGAGGGGCTGAGCTGTCAACTGATCACCACCTGGTGGTGAGTTGGATCCACTGGCGGAGAAGGAAGCTGGACAGACCTGGCAGGCCCAAACGTATGGTGAGGGTCTGCTGGGAACGTCTGGCTGAGCACTCTGTTGGGGAGGTCTTTAACTCCCACCTCCAGGAGAACTTTTCCCAGCTTCCGAGGGAGGCGGGGGACATTGAATCTGAGTGGACCATGTTCTCTACCTCCATTGTGGACGCAGCTGTTTGGAGCTGTGGCCGCAAGGTCTCCGGTGCCTGTCGTGGCGGCAATCCCCGAACCCGGTGGTGGACACCAGAAGTAAGGGATGTCGTCATGCTGAAGGAGTCCTGTTGGGCCATGTTGACCTCCGGGACTCCTGAGGCAGCTGACGGGTATCGGCAGGCCAGGCGTGCTGCAGCTCGGGCAGTTGCGGAGGCAAAAACTCGGAACTGGGAGGAGTTCGGGGAGGCCATGGACTATCGGTTGGCCTCGAAGAAATTCTGGCAAACCGTCCGGCGCTTCAGGAGGGGGAAGCAGTACTCTGCCAACACTGTTTACAGTGCGGGTGGGGAGCTGTTGACCTCGACTGGGGATATTGTCGGGCGGTGGAAGGAATACTTTGAGGATCTCCTCAATCCCACCGTCATGTCTTCCATTGAGGAGACTGAGGCTGATGACTCAGAGGTGGACTTGTCCATTACCCAAGCTGAAGTCACTGAGGTGGTTTGCAAGCTCCTCAGTGGCAAGGCACCGGGGGTGGATGAGATCCGCCCTGAGTATCTCAAGTCTCTGGATGTTGTGGGGCTGTCTTGGTTGACACGCCTCTGCAACATCGCGTGGCAGTCGGGGACAGTGCCTCTGGAGTGGCAGACTGGGGTGGTGATCTCTCTTTTTAAGAAAGGGGACCGGAGAGTGTGCTCCAATTATAGGGGAATCACACTTCTCAGCCTCCCGGGGAAGGTTTACTCCAGGGTACTGGAGAGGAGAATTTGACCAATAGTCGAACCTCAGATCCAGGAGGAACAATGCGGTTTTCGTCCTGGTCGCAGAATACTGGACCAGCTCTATACCCTTCATAGGGTGCTTGAGGGTTCATGGGAGTTTGCCCAACCAGTCCACATGTGCTTTGTGGATCTGGAGAAGGCATTCGACCGTGTCCCCTGTGGTATTCTGTCGGGGGTGCTTCGGGAGTATGGGGTTCGGGGCTCTTTGCTAAGGGCTGTCCGGTCCCTGTACGAACAGAGCAGGAGTCTGGTTCGCATTGCCGGCAGTAAGTCAGACCTGTTCCCAGTGCATGTTGGATTCTGGCAGGGCTGCCCTTTGTCACCGGTTCTGTTCATAATTTTTATGGACAGAATTTCTAGGCGCAGCCAGGGGCCGGAAGGAATCCTGTTTGGGAACCACAGGATTTCATCTCTGCTTTTTGCGGATGATGTTGTCCTGTTGGCTTCTTCAAACCAGGACCTTTAGCATGCACTGGGGCGGTTTGCAGTCGAGTGTGAAGCGGCTGGGATGAGAATCAGCACCTCCAAGTCTGAGGCCATGGTTCTCGACCGGAAAAGGGTGGCTTGCCCTCTCCAGGTTGGTGGAGAAGTCCTGCCTCAAGTGGAGGAGTTTAAGTATCTTGGGATTTTGTTCACGAGTGAGGGAAGGATGGAGCGTGAGATCGACAGGCGGATCGGTGCAGCCTCCGCAGTGATGCGGTCGCTTTACCGGTCCGTCGTGGTGAAGAAGGAGCTGAGCCAAAAGGCGAAGCTCTCAATTTACCGGTCGATCTACGTTCCAACTCTCACCTATGGTCATGAGCTTTGGGTAATGACCGAAAGAACAAGATCGTGGATACAAGCGGCCGAAATGAGTTTCCTTCGCAGGGTGGCTGGGTGCTCCCTTAGAGATAGGGTGAGAAGCACAGTCACTCGGAAGGAGCTCGGAGTAGAGCCGCTGCTCCTCCACATCGAGAGGAATCAGCTGAGGTGGCTCGGGCATCTTTTTCGGATGCCTCCTGGATGCCTCCCTGGGGAGGTGTTCCAGGCATGTCCCCCCGAGAGGAGGCCCCGGGGAAGACCCAGGACACACTGGAGGGACTATGTCTCTCGGCTGGCCTGGGAACGCCTCGGTGTTCTTCCCGAGGAGCTGGCCGAGGTGTCTGGGGAAAGGGAAGTTTGGGCTTCCATGCTTAGACTGCTGCCTCCACGACCCGGTCCCGGATAAAGTGGAAGAATACGAGACGAGATGAAACTTAAATTCTAGGGGAAAAAAGCATTTAAGTTTTTTTTCCCCAAAATGGCCAGATGGGGGCGGCACGGTGGTGTAGTGGTTAGCGCTGTCGCCTCACAGCAAGAAGGTCCTGGGTTCGAGCCCCGGGGCCGGCGAGGGCCTTTCTGTGTGGAGTTTGCATGTTCTCCCCGTGTCCGCGTGGGTTTCCTCCGGGTGCTCCGGTTTCCCCCACAGTCCAAAGACATGCAGGTTAGGTTAACTGGTGACTCTAAATTGACCGTAGGTGTGAATGTGAGTGTGAATGGTTGTCTGTGTCTATGTGTCAGCCCTGTGATGACCTGGCGACTTGTCCAGGGTGTACCCCGCCTTTCACCCGTAGTCAGCTGGGATAGGCTCCAGCTTGCCTGCGACCCTGTAGAAGGATAAAGCGGCTAGAGATGATGAGATGAGATGAGATGGCCAGATGGGGAGAGTTGGGACAGTTCAACATGTTACAGGTTTTTTCTTGTAGTTTGCAAATCTAAAATTGTTTTAAAATTTTTGATAAAAATGTGGGCGTCTACCTGCATGAAGATTAAGCTAATCTCATTCCTTCTTGAGAATGGAACTGTTCTGTCTTGTCAGGTTTTGGGTAAACTGACATTTTTCTATCGCTGTTCCAGCATTGTGTGTTCATACAGTTCATGTTACAAGTTTTGATAATAAATCAAAATTCAACATGTAGGCCTAGGTATTTTATTTTTGTTCCATGTCTCCCGACTATGTCCCAAGTCTCCCAAAATAATGTCCTCATGTCTCCCTGCAAAAATAAATGCTGGCCATGGATGGTTGTGGCTTCGTCAGGAATCAAACTCGAGATTTCCCAAATAAATGTTTTGTTGCGGTGCTTGGGATTGTTCTATATCATAAATGTGTCTATATCTATGATTTTTGCTGGGGGAAAAAAGCTCTGTAAAGGGTCTTTTATCATAACCACCAGGTCTGGTCAAGATTGGATCTTCAGAACCCACAAACCAGCAGGGGAAAAAAATGTCAAGTGCCTCAATGACCAACTTTCAAGAACTAAAATTTCTAATATTAGTTGGCATTTTGCTCCATAGATTTGACAGCAATAGGCTCATTAGCATCATGGCTTAAACTTTTATTTGCCTAATAGTCTAATCATAAATAAACCTACCTCTAATGTTAAATATTTACAAATAATGGTATAATTTACAGAAAGTATGGAATATTTTGTTATATTAAGGTGTTTTTGTTGTTTTTGTTAGCTAATTACCCAAAGTCTGTTATTTGCCCCATGTCAATCCCTGTGACAATCTTCTTTGAAATTTAGATTTGACGGTTTTCACCAGATTCGAGCCAAAGTACAATAGTGCTGAAGCTGTAATGGAGTCTGAAGGTGTTCTGCAGGGGCCACTCACGAAGCTGTTGAAGCAGTAAGTTAGCTTGTGTTAGCTTGGGGCTTGGGACAGGGGTACACATGGTAGGTGACATGCTGCGACCGGAGCTGTAGTCAAGACCACATTTGTTGAGTCCAATCATATGATGGGTTACCAGGTGGCCATTGTCAATGACCAATCTAGATGGATTTTGAATTAATTAAATTAATGCCCATTTTCTGAATGAGCTTGATTAATCAATCATTTTGTTTTGGAGGAGTTGCTTGAGGGAAAAAAAGGTTTTTAAAGGTAGCTAGACTCTAGAATATTTGGCGAGACCAATGGCCAAGACAAGTCCAAGACAAGAGAAAAACCATCTCATGTCTGGACTTAAAGGGATCCTCCAGCGGATTTATTCTCAAACTTATTTTAAGTAAAAGTAGTTGCAGATTTCAGAAATTAAACTTTCATTTTTGGAGACCAAATAGTGTTCGAGAAAAATGAATTTTCTTTAAAATGCTAGGTGGGCTTCCTGTGGTGATGTATGCGATGAGGTCATGTTGTGGTCGCTTGGACCAACAAAGTGTGTGTAGAGTGTGTGAGAGAGAGGGTGGCATGGTGGTGTAGTGGTTAGCACTGTCACCTCACAGCAAGAAGGTTTTGAGTTCGAGCCCAGCAGCCGGCAGGGGCCTTTCTGTGTGGAGTTTGCATGTTCTCCCCGTGTCAGCATGGGTTTCCCCCACAGTTCAAAGACATGCAGTTAGGTTAACATGGGGCGGCCTTGGGCTGAAGTGCCCTTGAGCAAGGTACTTAACCCCTGACTGCTCCCTGGGCACTGTAGTATGGCTGTCCACCACTCTGTGTGTGTGTGTGTGTGTGTGTGTGTGTGTGTGTGTGTGTGTGTGTGTGTGTGTTCACTGCTTCAGATGGGTTAAATGTAGAGGATGAATCTCACTGTGCTTGAAGTGTCCATGTGACAAATAAAGGTTTCTTTCTTCTTCTTCTGAAGTGAGCAAGGCACCTAATTCCCAACTGCTCCCCAGGGGCTGTAGCATGGTTGCCCATTGCTCTGGGTATGTGTGTGCTCATTGCTCACTTGTGTGTGTGTGTGTGTGTGTGTGTGTGTGTGTGTGTGTGTGTGTGTGTGTGTGTGTTCACTGCTTCAGATGGGTTAAATGAGTGTGCATGTGACAGATAAAGTATTATTATTTACATGATAATTAATTAAGATGTTAAATCAAGACTTAATAATTAATAATGAAATTGAATATAATTCATTGTTTATTTCTTATGTTTGTTTGTTTCCTTTCCACTATCCATTTAGTTCATGCTTTGGGGAATGCTATACAACAATTAAATCTGTCAATATTTTCCATCAAAACTAACAGGAAGGACTAATGTTTTATTGAATGATCAACACAAATTCATTTCCTTTGCCTGTAGGCCTACGCATCAATATTTAAAGTTGATTAAATGTTTGCTTCTGAGAAGCATCCTAAACAAACCTCAAAAACGAAAGCCTTGGTCATTCATAGTTTTTCAGAACAGCAAGGCAAAATATTAGAAAATTGTTTTGTTTTGAAGAGGCAAAAATAAAATAATGGCACCTCAACTAGGATGTGGATGTTGCTGTTTTCATTGTCACCTCATCCAAGGAAGACTATACAGAATCACAATGAACAGTAGGAAACATTTATTTGAGTGCATGATGTGTTTCAGTACAAATAAAGTCTGTGATAAATTAATTTGAAGAAGAAATTGTGTCAAATGCAGGCAGAGCTCCTGCTGGGTTCCACTGAGAAAGATTTGTTGACTAGTTTCATTTTCATAGCACACACCAAGGAATGAAAGCAATTAATAGTGAATGAAATATTTAAATACAGAAGTAAAATGTTGAACTAAAGGATTAAATGTATTCCATTATAAGTTCATATTAAAATATTACATCAATACTGAAATGCATATTGTGCATTTTATTAAATTATGCATATAAATGATTTATTTCATATTGGTATCGACATTCAAGGTAATTAAAAAAAGTTTAGCATTACATTTCAATATGATTAAGCTTTTCTTTCTTTCTTTCTTTCTTTCTTTCTTTCTTTTGCCCCGAAAAGTTTTTTTTAATTCTTTTGAAAGTTGTTCGTGTGCTTGTATTAAGGAAAATATCATCTGTCTCTGCAATTATGAGATACACTATATGTCCAAAAGTATGTGGACACCTGATCATCATACTTAAATGTGGTTCTTCCCCAAACTCATGCCACAAAGTTGGAAACACACAATTGTCGAGAATGTGTTTTTTCTCTGCAATAGCTTTAAGATTTTCTGTCAATGGAAAGCAAGCTCACTGGACTGGCAACTGAGAGGCATATAGGAAAGTTAAGTATGTTCAACTAAAGGGAATTAAGGCTGTATTTTCAAAGGATCACTTTTTTCCTAAGGACTGCTCCTCAGTTTGGAAAGGCCTTCAACAGCTCACAGTCTACAAAAAGAAGCCACACAGCTGTAAAACCAACCTCCAACTGGCCAACCAGGTAAAACATCAGTGTTGGTCTAAAACAAGGGTCGCCTTACAACGATGAATAACTTCTGTGAAAAAAGTCTGCACCTTGTACCAAGACAAATTCCTTCCATGCAAATGTACCTGGTGAAATAAAGTGATTTCTGAAATTTTTGAAAGTCTGAGAGGTGTGTTCTGAAACACACTTCTCTCCCTTTGCCATTGCTACTCCCTCTAATGCTGCCCCCCCTTAACTCACTCCCCACCTCCACCATCCATGACTACGAAGGAAGTACACAACCTTTTCAAAAAGCTGAACATCAGAAAAGCTGTTAATCCAGACTGCATCTCCTCCTCTACAATCAAATACTGTGATGATCAACTGGCACCAATCTTCACAGACCTATTTAATGAATACCTGGATTTATGCATTGTTCCAGCCTGCTTCAAGACCTCCACAATCATCCCAGTCTTCAAAACAGTGAAGATCATGGACTTCAACAACTACATACCTGTTGTCTTCACATCTGTTCTGATGAAGTCATCTGAGTGCCTCATCCTGACATGCTTGGGGGGGGGGACACAGATGGTCTGCTCGGCTCCTTGTATTTCGCATTCAAGGCCAACAGTTCTGTGGATGATGCCATCAACATGGGTCTCCATTACAGCCACCAACATCTGGATACTCCCAGGGCTTATGTAATTATTCTGTTTATGGATTTCAGCACTGTCTACAAAACCATCATATCAGAGCTGCCAGAAAATAAGCTGACCTCCTTCACCCTGCTACTCTGCATATGTCACTAGGTTACAAACTTGCTCAAAGACAGGAAGCAGTATGTGAGAATGGGATGTTGCATGTCTGGCAATCTGACCTTCAGTGCTGGGGCTCCACAAGGGTGTGTACTTTCCACTTTGCTCTTCTCATTATACACAAGCAACTGCATCTCTAGTGACCCATTTGTTGAACTTGTACAGTTTGCAGATGACACTACACTGATCAGCCTCATTTCCACCAATGGGTTGAAGAAAGGTGCTATGACTAACAAACTGGTGCAGCCAAAACAACCTGGACCTCAACACACAGAAAAGACAGGAGATGGTTCCTGACTTTAGGGGGAAGATGCCATCACACTTCACACATAACCCCGATATATAACCTCGATTTAAAAAAAGTTGGGACTCTGTGTAACATGTAAATAAAAACAGAATGTTATGATTGCAAATCTTTTTGACCTATTTTTAACTAAAAACAATACAAAGAGAAGATGTTTATTCTTCAAACTGATAAACTTTATTCATCACCACCTTCTTCTCCCTTGTCCAGAACTGTTGCCAGGTCAGGGTCCACGTGGACCCTACTGATCCACATATCATATTAATTGGAGCATAGTTTTACACTGAATGCCCTTCCTGCCACAACCCTCCCATGTCTGGGCTTGGGAAACAACCATTCACACCTATGGACAATTTAGACTAGCCAGTTAACCTAACTGCATGTCTTTGGACTGTGGGGGAAACCAGAGGACCTGGAGGAAACCCACACAGACACGGGGAGAACATGCAAACTCCACACAGAAAGGCCCCCGTCGGCCCCTGGGCTCGAACCCAGAACCTTATTGCTGTGAGATGACAGTGCTAACCACTACACCACCATGCCGCCCCAAATTGATCAACTTTATTGCTTTTTGTAAATATACACTCATTCTGAATTTGATGCCTGCAACATGTTCCAAAAAAGTTGGGACAGGGGCAACAAAAGATTGGGAAAGCTGTGGATTGCTCCAAAAATTCCTGTTTGGAACTATTTCTACAGGTTAATTGGTAATTGGAAAGGCTCAATCATTCACAAGCAAGGATGGAGCAAGATTCACAACTTTGTGGAAAACTGCATGGGCAAATAGTCCAATAGTTTAAGAGCAAAGTTTCTCAATGTACGATTGCAATGTATAATGTAGGAATTTAGCCATTTCACCATTGACAATCCATAATATCATCAAAAGATTCAAAGAATCCAGAGAAGTCTCTGTATGTAAGGAACAAGGCCGAAAATCAACACTGAATGCCCATGACCTTTGATCCCTCAGGCGGCACTGCATTAAACACTGGCATGAGTGTTTAAAGGATATTACTATAAAGGCTTGGAAACACTTCGGAAAACCATTGTCACCGCCAAATTCTCTGGGCATGATATCATCTGAAATGGACTGATGCAAATTATTTTTAGAAATCATGGACACTGTCCACCAAGTTAAAAAGGAAAAGGACCATCCAGATTGTTACAAGCACAAAGTTCAAAAGCCAGCATCTGTGATGGTATGGGTGTGTGTTAGTGCCCATGGCATAGGTAACTTGTACATCTGTGAAGGCAACATTAATGCTGTAAGGTACATACAGGTTTTGGAGCAACATATGCTGCCATCCAAATCACATCTTTTTCCAGGGACACCCCTGCTTATTCCAGCAAGACAATGCCAAGCCACATTCTGCATGTGTTACAACAGCATGGAGTGTGGGAGCTAAACTGGCCTGCCTGCTTCCCACTGAAAATGTGTGGCACATTATGAAGTGCAAAATACGACAAAGGAGACACTGGACTGTTGAGCAAATGAAGTCGTATCTCTAGTAAAATTAGGAAAGAAATTCATGTTTACAACTTCAACAATTAGTGTCCTCAGTTCCCAAACACTTACTGAGCATTGCTACAAAAAACCATAAAGTTTATCAGTTTCAACACTGAATGTCCTTGTGTTGTCTTCAATTGAATATAGGTCAAAAATATTTATAAATCATTGCATTCTGTATTTATTTATTTATTTGTTTATTTATGTTTTATGCAGTGTCCCAACATTTTTGGAACCAGGGTTGTACGTAGGATCAGTTGTCAGGACAACAGCCATTTAAATTTTTTGGGCACTCTTCTGAAATGGGAAGACAACAGCTTCTATTATAAAGAAGGCCCAACGGTGACTTTTTTTTTCTGCAACAGCGAAAGAAGCACAAACACCACCAAAAAAAAGATACATTTTTATACAGCCATCACTGAGTCGATCCTTACATCATCCATAATGGGTCAGTTCCACTTCTACTCAGGTGAAGGCTAAGATGCAGCATACAGAATGGCTGAGAATCAGAATGGCTGAGAAGACCATTACCTGCAGCCTAAGTAAGTGTGCACAGAAAATTTCATCAGACCTGAACCTTCAGTTTGGCAATTGCTTCCAATCAATAAAAACAAGAACATAAAAACAAGATAGCAAAACAGCTTCTTTTCAAGAGCTGTAACAATTTCTCAAGAACTGTAACAATTATCAACAAATTAGAAAGCACACACCCATTTTTTAACACTGTTTAATATTTTTCACTGACAGCAACTTGATCGAAACACTAACACATTCTTTAACACCTTTTGCACATTCCGTTTGTAGTTGTCATGCTCTTATGACGTGTGCACTGCCTTTGTGTATATATTGTTGAACACTGTATGTCCTCCCTATCTTGCACAGATCATTACCGTACCTGATTTCAGGTTTGGACTCAAGACCTTGATGAAGCTAACTATATTGAAGCTACATTTTCACTGTAGCTACTTTGTCAAACAGAAGAAAAGCAAGTGACATTTTCAGTTGTGCAGTATTGCATAGTATTTCGGTATTGCACAGAATAAAATTTACGTGATTTGCACAGGATATTCCAGAACAGATATTCTGCTATAAAACAACAATAATCAAAACTGCAACAAGTACAGAGAGAGCTGACTTCAGTACTCTTGGTTCAGTTTGTTTCTGGAAATATGCTACATTGATCAGCCATAACATTAAAACCACCTGCCTTATATAGTCTAACCCCCTTGTGTCACCAAAACAGCTCTGACCAGTCAAGGTATAGACCTCTGAAGGTGTGCTGTGTTATCTTGCACCAAGATGTAAGCAGCATATTCTTTAAGCCCTGTAAGTTGTAAGGTGGGGCCTCCATGGACTGGACTTGTTTGTCCAGTCCGTCCCACAGATGGATTAGGATCTGGGGAATTTGGAGGCCAAGTCGACACCTTTAACTCCATGTCATGTTCCTGAACAATTTTTTTGCAGTGTGACAGGATGCATTATCCCACTGTCATTAGGGAATACCATTGCCATGAAGGGGTGTACCTGGTCAGAAACAAAGTCTGGTAGGTGGTACAGGTCAAAGTTACATCCACATGAATGCCAGAATGCAAGGTTTCCCAGCAGAACATTGCCCAGTGCATCATACTGCCTCTGTCGGCTTGCCTTCTTCCCATAGTGCATCCTGGTGCCATCTCTTCTCCAGGTAAGCGATGTACATGCACCCGGCCAGCCACGTGATGTAAAAGAAAATGTGATTCATCAGCCCAGGCCACCTTCTTCCATTGTTCCTTGGACTAGTTCTGATGCTCAAATGTCTATTGTAGGCCCTTTCAGTGGTGGACAGGGGTCAGCATGGACACTGACTGGTTTTTGTGGCTACACAGCCCCATACATGGCAAGTTGTGATGCACTGTGTTCTGACACCTTTCCATCATAGCCAGCATTAACTTTTTCAGCAATTTGTGCTACAGTAGCTCTCCTGTGGAATTGAACCAGACAGGCTAACCTTCACTTCCCATGTGCAGCATGAGCCTTGGGCGCCCACGACCCTGTTGCTGGTTCACCAGTGGTCCTTCCTTGGATTACTTTTGGTAGGTACTCAACACTGCATACCGGGAACACCAAAGACCTGCAGTTTTGGATATGCTCTGACCCAGTCGTCTAGCCATCACAATTTTGCCCTTTTCAAAGTTGATCAGAATCTTACGCTTTCCCATTTTTCCTGCTTCCGACACATCAACTTCGGGAACGGACTGTTCACTTTGCTGTTCACTGCCTAATATATCCCACCCCTTTGCAGGTGCCATGGTAACAAGATAAATCAATGTTATTTACATCATCTGTCAGTGGTTTTAATGTTATTGCTGATTTGGTGTATATGGCCAAATGTTTGTGGACACCTTAGCATCACACCCAAATATACTTGGTGCATATCTCATTTCAGATTTATTCCCCCTTTGCTGTTATTATAATCTCCACTCTTCTGGGAAGATTTTCCACTAGATTTTGTAACATGGCTGTGGAGATTTGTCCATTCAGCCACAGGAGCATTAGTGAGGTCAGGCACTGATGATGGGCGAGGAGGCCTGGGGTGCAGTTTAACCCAAAGGTATTCAGTGGGGTTGACATCAGGGATCTGCACAGGACACTCGAGTTTGTCTGTGAAGGTTCTCAGTCATCCAGGTCATCGTAAACCATAGGTACTAAAGAAGGCAACTGGACTTGCTTCAAATTCTTGAGAGACGTTTCACCTCTCATCTGAAAGGCTTCTTCAGTTCTTCAGTTTGCCCAAGGCTCAGAACTAAAGAAACCTTTCAGACAAGAGATGAAACATCTTCAAGAATTTCAAGCAAGTCCAGTTGTCTTCTTTAGCACCTATGGTTTACGATGACCTGGATGACTGAGAACCTTCACAGACATATTTCCACACACTTTGGGATGAGAACCCTTCGACTGGTGTGGGAGTATGAGAGGACTTCCAGAAAACTTGCAGACACTCAAGTTCTTCCACTCTAACCTTAACACATCATGTCTTCATGGAGCTCATTTTGTGTACAGGGACATTGTCATGCTGGAACAGGATTGGGGCTTTTAGTTCCAGTGAAGGGAAATTATAATGTGACCTACCATAGTAAAAATAATGCACACAGCAAATAGTTCTAAACTGCGTTAGATTTTCTATACTTAATGCAAATGTGGCAGCATGGTGGTGTAGTGGTTAGCGCTGTCGCCTCACAGCAAGAAGGTCCGGGTTCGAGCCCCGTGGCCGACGAGGGCCTTTCTGTGCGGAGTTTGCATGTTCTCCCCGTGTCCGCGTGGGTTTCCTCCGGGTGCTCCGGTTTCCCCCACAGTCCAAAGACATGCAGGTTAGGTTAACTGGTGACTCTAAATTGACCGTAGGTGTGAATGTGAGTGTGAATGGTTGTCTGTGTCTATGTGTCAGCCTTGCGATGACCTGGCGACTTGTCCAGGGTGTACCCCGCCTTTCGTCTGTAGTCAGCTGGGATGGGCTCCAGCTTGCCTGCGACCCTGTAGAACAGGATAAAGCGGCTAGAGATAATGAGATGAGATGAGATAATGCAAATGTTATTGTTAAATTCAAAATGTGTTCAATGTTAAGAGTCAATCTGATTATCCTACTGAATGGACACAACCATTGTTCTCTGTTTTGTGGATTATCAAAGTGAATACTAAAGTTTCCAACAATTAATGCTTTATTGACAGAAACAACCAGGTTTGAAATGAAATCCACAAATTCATGAAGTGTTGGTTGTAGTCAGTGTTGTTAGCGACAAAAGCAGAGCAGTTAACTACAAGAAAGAAGCAACACTCCTACCGTAGGTTAACTAGACTTTTTCACGAGCATGGCAGTAGATGAACTATTGTTAAAATAATGTAGCTTTTTACTGCAACAAACTATTTTCACCAAGTAGCATGTATAATTTTGTCACAACACACTGCCACATTTTCCCTTTTCATAACCAGTTAAATGTTATTTTTTAATCCAGCAAATCTTAATATAGGATTATAGAGGATTGTGTTTATATAATCTCACACACACAGTACTGTGCCAAAATCTTAGGCACCCTTTTTTTTCATACAACCTTTGTTATAGAGTTCTACTTTATGACTTCTACATTATCGAGTCAGTACAAAAACATTTTAGAGTCCAAATGTTCATTTTCCAGCACAAAATTAAATCCATCCATCCATCCATCCATCCATCCATCCATCCATCCATCCATTATCTCTAGCAGCTTTATCCTGACACATAGACACAGACAACCATTCACACTCACATTCACACCTACGGTCAATTTAGAGTCACCAGTTAACCTAACCTGCATGTCTTTGGACTGTGGGGGAAACCGGAGCACCCGGAGGAAACCCACACAGACAAAATTAAATGTTACAGAAAAAAGAAGCGTGCATCTGAGAAGCATATTCCATAAGAGAGTACTTTTCAGATTAAAAAGGAAACATGAGGAAGGCTACTGGGTTTTGGTTGCAAAATGAAGAGATGAGTGTGACAGTCAAAGTGTCCAGAAGAACTGTGGCTGGTTCTACAAGATGCTCAGTAAAACCTACAGCTCATTTCCTTATAAAACTGCACTCATTGGACTGGAGACTACTATTATTTTTTTTCTTTTTAAAGCAAAGGGTCGTCTCACACCAAATACTGACTTTGTTTCCTTTTTTATGGCTTACTGATGTTTACACTATTTTTTTTTAAATGTTGAAACATTGCATTTTTGGTCTACAACTTTTCTTTACATGTGCCGAAGACTTTTAATAAGTTACATTTATATAGCGCCTTTCTCAAACTCAAGGTCACTTTACATAAGTCAAAAAGACAAAACAAAGAAAGCACACACACACACACACACACACACATATATTGAAATATTGGGAAATATATCACTCACATCCGTGATGTACAGAGTCTTGCAAAAGTATTCATCCCCCTTGGTGTTTGTCCTCTGGCTGACTCAAACAGGTTTTCCTCCAGAATTGCCCTGTATTTAGTGACATCCATATTTCCTTCAATCCTGACAGGCTTTTCTGTCCCTGCAGATGAAAAACATCCTTATAGCATGATGCTGCCACCACCATGCTTCATTGTAGGAATGGTGTTCTTCAGGTGATGGGAAGTGCTGGGTTTGTACCACACATGGCATTTCCCATGATGGCCAAAATGTTCAAATTTAGTCTCATTTGACCAGAGAATCTTCTTCCATGTGTGTGGGGAGTCTGCCACATGCTGTTGGGCAAACTCCAAATGGGTTTTCTTAAGCAATGGCTTTTTTCTGGCCAGTCTTCCATAAAGCCCTGCTCTGTGGAGTGTACGGTTAAAAGTGGTCCTATGGACAGATACTCCCATCTCCACTGAGGGTCTTTGGTGTCTTTGTTGCATCTCTGATTAATGCCCTCCTTGCCCAGTCTGTGAGTTTTGGTGGGCGGCCTTCTCTTCTCAGGTTTGTAGTGGTGACATATATTCTTTCTATTTTGCTATAATGGATTTAATGGTGCTCCCTGGGTTATTCAATTTTTTTTAATTTTTTTTAATAACCCCACCCTGATCTATACTTCTCCACAACTTTGACCTGTTTGGAGTGCTCCTTGGATTTTATGTTGTTTGCTTAGTAGCGTTGCAGAGTCAGGGTCCTTCCAGAACAGGTTGATTTATACAGACAGCATACACTACCATTCAAAAGTTTGGGGTCACTTTGAAATTTCCTTATTTTTGAAAGAAAAGCACTGTTCTTTTCAATGAAGATCACTTTAAACTAATCAGAAATACACTCTATACATTGCTAATGTGGTAAATGACTATTCTAGCTGCAAATGTCTGGTTTTTGGTGCAATAGCTACAACCCCGATTCCAAAAAAGTTGGGACAAAGTACAAATTGTAAATAAAAACGGAATGCAATAATTTGCAAATCTCAAAAACTGATATTGTATTCACAATAGAACATAGACAACATATCAAATGTCGAAAGTGAGACATTTTGAAATTTCATGAGAAATATTGGCTCATTTGAAATTTCATGACAGCAACACATCTCAAAAAAGTTGGGACAGGGGCAATAAGAGGCTGGAAAAGTTAAAGGTACAAAAAAGGAACAGCTGGAGGACCAAATTGCAACTCATTAGGTTAATTGGCAATAGGTCATTAACATGACTGGGTATAAAAAGAGCATCTTGGAGTGGCTGTGGCTCTCAGAAGTAAAGACGGGAAGAGGATCACCAATCCCCCTAATTCTGCACTGACAAATAGTGGAGCAATATCAGAAAGGAGTTTGACCATGTAAAATTGCAAAGAGTTTGAACACATCATCATCTACAGTGCATAATATCATCAAAAGATTCAGAGAATCTGGAAGAATCTCTGTGCGTAAGGGTCAAGGCCGGAAAACCATACTGGGTGCCCATGATCTTCGGGCCCTTAGACGGCACTGCATCACAGACAGGCATGCTTCTGTATTGGAAATCACAAAATGGGCTCAGGAATATTTCCAGAGAACATTATCTGTGAACACAATTCACCGTGCCATCCGCCGTTGCCAGCTAAAACTCTATAGTTCAAAGAAGAAGCCGTATCTAAACATGATCCAGAAGCGCAGATGTCTTCTCTGGGCCAAGGCTCATTTAAAATGGACTGTGGCAAAGTGGAAAACTGTTCTGTGGTCAGACGAATCAAAATTTGAAGTTCTTTACGGAAATCAGGGACGCCGTGTCATTCGGACTAAAGAGGAGAAGGACGACCCAAGTTGTTATCAGCGCTCAGTTCAGAAGCCTGCATCTCTGATGGTATGGGGTTGCATTAGTGCGTGTGGCATGGGCAGCTTACACATCTGGAAAGACACCATCAGTGCTGAAAGGTATATCCAGGTTCTAGAGCAACATATGCTCCCATCCAGATGACGTCTCTTTCAGGGAAGAACTTGCATTTTCCAACACGGCAATGCCAAACCACATACTGCATCAATTACAGCATCATGGCTGCGTAGAAGAAGGGTCCAGGTACTGAACTAGCCAGGCTGCAGTCCAGATCTTTCACCCATAGAAAACATTTGGCGCATCATAAAATGGAAGATACGACAAAAAAGACCTAAGACAGTTGAGCAACTAGAATCCTACATTAGACAAGAATGGGTTTACATTCCTATCCCTAAACTTGAGCAACTTGTCTCCTCAGTCCCCAGACGTCTACAGACTGTTGTAAAGAGAAAAGGGGATGTTTCACAGTGGTAAACATGGCCTTGTCCCAACTTTTTTGAGATGTGTTGTTGTCATGAAATTTAAAATCACCTAATTTTTCTCTTTAAATGATACATTTTCTCAGTTTAAACATTTGATGTGTCATCTATGTTCTATTCTGAATAAAATATGGAATTTTGAAACTTCCACATCATTGCATTCCATTTTTATTTACAATTTGTACTTTGTCCCAACTTTTTTGGAATCGGGGTTGTACATAGGTGTATAGAGGCCCATTTCCAGCAACTATCACTCCAGTGTTCTAATGGTACAATGTGTTTGCTCATGAAGGCTAATGGATGATTAGAAAACCCTTGTGCAATCATGTTAGCACAGCTGAAAACAGTTTAGCTCTTTAGAGAAGCTATAAAACTGACCTTCCTTTGAGCAGATTGAGTTTCTGGAGCATCACATTTGTGGGGTCGATTAAATGCTCAAAATGGCCAGAAAAATGTCTTGACTATATTTTCTATTCATTTTACAACTTATGGTGGTAAATAAAAGTGTGACTTTTCATGGAAAACACAAAATTGTCTGGGTGACCCCAAACTTTTGAACGGTAGTGTATGACAGATCATGTGACACTTTGCTTGCACACAGGTGGATCTCAATCAACTAATTATGTGATTTATGAAGTGAATTGGTTGGACCAGCTCTTATTTAGGGGTTTCATACGAAAGGGGGTGAATACCTATGAACACTCCAGATTTCTGTGTTTTCATCTTATTGTTTGTGTCATTTAAAAAAAAAAATTGCACCTTTAAAGTGGTAGGCATGTTGTGTAAATCAAATGCTGCTACCCCCCCCCCCCCAAAAAAAAATATATATATATTTTAATTCCAGCTTCTAATGCAACAAGACACGACAAACACCAAGGGGGATGAATACTTTTGCAAGACACTGTACATGGCTTGATTCATGTGTCTTTCACATACAAAAATCTACCCCATTCCAGCCTTGCTGAAGCACCCCCAGATCATCACCCATCCTCAACCAAATTTCACAATGGGTGTGAGACTGTGGCTTGTAAGCCTCTCCAAGTCTCCGTCTCACCATTAGATGACAAGGTGATATAGTCAGGCGGTATTTGTTTATATTTGGAGGCTACTTTGCAAAAGTTGGCAAGTCTTGTTTTTGGTAATAATATACAAGTTCAGATATAAATTCATAAATCTTGACTTGTTGTAATGTTTGTAGGCTACTGTTTCATAGTTAATTATGCAGGGGAACTTTGCGCATAAAAAGAGCCCTGAAACCACATATAGGAAATTGGTATAAAAGTATTACATCATTAATATGCAATTATTATATCCATAATAGGTGTTATTTGTGGCACACAACCTTTTTACTCAGGTCAAAAGCATGGTTCATACATTAGATACCCATTTAACCCTAAAAGGACCTAAACTACTGAGTGGGATCAGTTTGAACCTCAGAGGTGGTGTGCTGCTCAGTCTATTCAATTGACATAACTTTTTGCTTTTAGGAATTTGTTACTCTATAGATTCTTTATCTAAAAGTATGTTTGTTTCAGGGCGGCACGGTGGTGTAGTGGTTAGTGCTGTCGCCTCACAGCAAGAAGGTCTGGGTTCGAGCCCCGTGGCCGGCGAGGGCCTTTCTGTGTGGAGTTTGCATGTTCTCCCCATGTCCGCGTGGGTTTCCTCCGGGTGCTCCGGTTTCCCCCACAGTCCAAAGACATGCAGGTTAGGTTAACTGGTGACTCTAAATTGACCGTAGGTGTGAGTGTGAATGGTTGTCTGTGTCTATGTGTCAGCCCTGTGATGACCTGGCAACTTGTCCAGGGTGTACCCTGCCTTTCGCTCGTAGTCAGCTGGGATAGGCTCCAGCTTGCCTGCGACCCTGTAGAACAGGATAAAGCAGCTAGAGATAATGAGATGAGATGTTTGTTTCAAGATTGATGAAAAAAAGTGTTTAACAAGGTGACTGATTTTCTGCTGGAGTCCCATAACTCTGTGAGATTTGTTGCAAAAATATTTCAGCAAGTTAGTCGCTTCTTGGTGTGTCTATCTTTGCCTATCAGTATGTTTGCATGCTTGTTTCAGATGTCTGCCATAATTAAGAATATAACTCTTTCTTACAAATTGTAGATAACTAGTGAACCTGTTAGTTATAGAGTTACTGAAATGTCTGATGTCTGATGCTTATCTGTCCATGCACTCTCCATACAGAACAACAGACTGTCCAGCAGATATAGAGGAAATTGACATTGTCTAGTTGTGAAAGTGACACTGTTTACTTTTGAAAATAGTCCAGTAGCTGTTCTGGTCATAATATGTGTTACCAATAACTGCTTTTATCTTCGTGTTTGAATCCTTAGGCAAAGTGCTACTTCTTGATGTAGTTTGGACATTAAAAAAAATCAGAAACTGCTAGCAGCTTAGTAATAAATGTATCACAGAAATTTCTGAAATGAGAGATTGTGAGCTGAGTTCTGGAATGTACAACCCCGATTCCAAAAAAGTTGGGACAAAGTACAAATTGTAAATAAAAACGGAATGCAATAATTTACAAATCTCAAAAACTGATATTGTATTCACAATAGAACATAGACAACATATCAAATGTCGAAAGTGAGACATTTTGAAATTTCATGCCAAATATTGGCTCATTTGAAATTTCATGACAGCAACACATCTCAAAAAAGTTGGGACAGGGGCAATAAGAGGCTGGAAAAGTTAAAGATACAAAAAAGGAACAGCTGGAGGACCAAATTGCAACTCATTAGGTTAATTGGCAATAGGTCATTAACATGACTGGGTATAAAAAGAGCATCTTGGAGTGGCTGCGGCTCTCAGAAGTAAAGACGGGAAGAGGATCACCAATCCCCCTAATTCTGCGCCGACAAATAGTGGAGCAATATCAGAAAGGAGTTTGACCATGTAAAATTGCAAAGAGTTTGAACACATCATCATCTACAGTGCATAATATCATCAAAAGATTCAGAGAATCTGGAAGAATCTCTGTGCGTAAGGGTCAAGGCCGGAAAACCATACTGGGTGCCCATGATCTTCGGGCCCTTAGATGGCACTGCATCACATACAGGCCAGGGCTTTACATTAGCACCCGCCCACCCGCCAAATGCGGGTAAAATTTGGCTTTGGCAGGTAATAACTTTAGTCTCACTAGCCACTTTGGCGGATGGTTTATTCTGTGGTATGACAATATATTTTAATTGTAGTTTTCTCTGAAGGCATCTGATATAATAAACGCATTGTAATGTAATATTACACGCCTACAACTCACATGAGCACCTGCATAAACATTCTGACATGTTAGAATTGTTAAGAATATTTGTTAACGTCTCAGATAAAATCAATGATACGGTAACCTGCAGTTAATGAATGAAGCAACAAAGTTGCTGACGACTGACAAGCGCACTATGTGGCGGCATATAGCTGGAGTTTCAAACCCTGCTGCTCAGGAAAAAAGGGGCAGAGATGAGCAGGGCCAGAGGCAGCATTTTAAAATCACAGAGGTCCGTGATGCACAAAGCCTGTGCCGAAAAATTTTCGACATATTTAAATGAGAGGGGTGAATTACACATCACACAAGAGATATATTCCTGAAATTACTTTTAATGGTGTTTGAACTGAATATCATCAGTTTTGAAAAAAATCATGTATGTGGCAAGAGTAAGAATAATTTAAGCTTGTTTAATGGTTTGATCTGGCCCAAGCAATGAGGACAAAAGGTACCCTCACCATGTAGCCTATGTAACTAAGATACATTAACAACCTGGCATCCGTTACACCTACACACAAAAAAAAAAAATTCTGGGAAAAAAAATCAGTATACACCACCATGTTTTAGGCAAAGTTATCCAAAGCAAACATAAGTTGAAACTTTCCACTCTATTGCTTTGGCTTATTGAATGATTTATTTTTAAAATCACAAACAAGGTAGGCTACAACTGCGCTGCTTCGAAAATGTAAATTGAACAGCTTCATGAAAGTGTGCTGATGGTTCCCATGAAAAACCGTGTATACTGCACTGCGTTCCTCCCCTGAGTCGCGCGCTCATTCGCTTTTGTGTTCTTGGTCTCAGAGCCACGCGCACGAAACAGACACAGAAGACAGAATCAACATTTAACATAATTAACAATGCACTTTTTACGGAGACGTTTTAATGTTATTCTTTATTTTTTTATCCAGTTGAATATTTGGCGTACAAATGTATTTTCAGCTCTTAAAAATGACCAAGGTCCGGACCTCGGGGGCCTCATAGCTGGCTACGGCCATGGAGATGAACAAGACACTAATAGGAAGCTAAGACAGTTCAATGACAAATGGAAGTTCTGGCGAGATTGGCTAGTTCATAGCAAAACCGAAAATACCATGTACTGCGAAGACTGTAGAAAGTATGGCAAAGACAGGCACCAATAATTTTAAACTCGAAACTATAAAGGACCACAAAAAGTCAAATGCACACATCGGTACTATAACATCAAAACAGGCGAAGACGGCTGGTTCACTACAGGACAGCATTGCTTTCAAGTCCCTGGCTGTCATGATGTCAGCTGAGCTGGAGAGGATGAAGCTGCTGTTTAGAAACGTTCACGCGATTAACTATCAACTTATGGCCTGCTGGAAGCGTCAGGTCACGAAGACCATTTTTCATGGACCATTCAGACTTATCTGATGATGAATGTAATGAGGACATTTAATGTCTATCTCTACACATGTTCACACACACACACACACACACACACACACACACACACACACTATTAATAGATAATACATAATATACATAATAAAACTTGATACAGTAATACACATAATACTTGCATATCAAAACATCAAATGTTTTTCAATGATAAATGTTTTGAATTGGACTTTTAATATTAGAATCAGTTCAGTTGTCTCATCTCCCATCACATTATCTCTAGCCGCTTTATCCTGTTCTACAGGGTCGCAGCCAAGCTGGAGCCTATCCCAGCTGACTACGGGCGAAAGGCGGGGTACACCCTGGACAAGTCGCCAGGTCATCACAGGGCTGACACATAGACACAGACAACCATTCACACTCACACCTACGGTCAATTTAGAGTCACCAGTTAACCTAACCTGCATGTCTTTGGACTGTGGGGGAAACCAGAGTACCCGGAGGAAACCCACGTGGAGAACATGCAAACTCCACAAAGAAAGGCCCTCGCCAGCCACGGGGCTCGAACCCAGACCTTCTTGCTGTGAGGCGACA
Source organism: Neoarius graeffei (assembly GCF_027579695.1). Classification (NCBI taxonomy): domain Eukaryota; kingdom Metazoa; phylum Chordata; class Actinopteri; order Siluriformes; family Ariidae; genus Neoarius; species Neoarius graeffei. The sequence goes on along the minus strand of NC_083590.1, from coordinate 45,494,096 downwards.
GCGCTAACCACTACACCACCGTGCCGCCCCAGTTCAGTTGTACTGAATGTTATTTTTTATATTATACGATATTTCATATTGTAAGCGGCTTGAATTTGAGTTCAATAAACAGAATACTCATCTCATCTCATTCTCATTATCTCTAGCCGCTTTATCCTTCTACAGGGTCACAGGCAAGCTGGAGCCTATCCCAGCTGACTATGGGCGAAAGGCGGGGTACACCCTGGACAAGTCGCCAGGTCATCACAGGGCTGACACATAGACACAGACAACCTTTCACACTCACATTCACACCTACGGTCAATTTAGAGTCACCAGTTAACCTAACCTGCATGTCTTTGGACTGTGGGGGAAACCGGAGCACCCGGAGGAAACCCACGCGGACACGGGGAGAACATGCAAACTCTGCACAGAAAGGCCCTCACCGGCCACGGGGCTTGAACCCGGACCTTCTTGCTGTGAGGCGACAGCGCTAACCACTACACCACCGTGCCGCCCTTAAACAGAATACTCTGTTTATATTTTTGTCTGAATTGGTTGCATGTTTTCATTTAGGGAGCTACCTTAACAGCACTGAATACTTAAGTGCTACTGTAGAGATACATTATACACTGCCATTCATAATTAAATCTAGATCTTCTGAACTTTAACGTATCATGGTGAAGAAAAAACTGATTTCCTGGCAACAAAATTGTGGCTAGTGAAAAGGCTGAATGGCTCGTGACTCGGGAAAACCACTAGCCACAGTGGCCGGTGAGCAAAAAAGTTAATGTAAAGCCCTGATACAAGCATGCTTCTGTATTGGAAATCACAAAATGGGCTCAGGAATATTTCCAGAGAACATTATCTGTGAACACAATTCACCGTGCCATCCACCATTGCCAGCTAAAATTCTATAGTTCAAAGAAGCCGTATCTAAACATGATCCAGAAGCGCAGACGTCTTCTCTGGGCCAAGGCTCATTTAAAATGGACTGTGGCAAAGTGGAAAACTGTTCTGTGGTCAGACGAATCAAAATTTGAAGTTCTTTATGGAAATCAGGGACGCCGTGTCATTTGGACTAAAGAGGAGAAGGACGACCCAAGTTGTTATCAGCGCTCAGTTCAGAAGCCTGCATCTCTGATGGTATGGGGTTGCATTAGTGCGTGTGGCATGGGCAGCTTACACATCTGGAAAGACACCATCAATGCTGAAAGGTATATCCAGGTTCTAGAGCAACATATGCTCCCATCCAGATGACGTCTCTTTCAGGGAAGACCTTGCATTTTCCAACACGGCAATGCCAAACCACATACTGCATCAATTACAGCATCATGGCTGTGTAGAAGAAGGGTCCAGGTACTGAACTGGCCAGCCTGCAGTCCAGATCTTTCACCCATAGAAAACATTTGGCGCATCATAAAACGGAAGATACGACAAAAAAGACCTAAGACAGTTGAGCAACTAGAATCCTACATTAGACAAGAATGGGTTAACATTCCTATCCCTAAACTTGACCAACTTGTCTCCTCAGTCCCCAGATGTTTACAGACTGTTGTAAAGAGAAAAGGGGATGTCTCACAGTGGTAAACATGGCCTTGTCCCAACTTTTTTGAGATGTGGTGTTGTCATGAAATTTAAAATCACCTAATTTTTCTCTTTAAATGAAACATTTTCTCAGTTTAAACATTTGATACGTCATCTATGTTCTATTCTGAATAAAATATGGAATTTTGAAACTTCGACATCATTGCATTCCATTTTTATTTACAATTTGTACTTTGTCCCAACTTTTTTGGAATCAGGGTTGTAGATAAGCTATAAGTATTCTCAAGTTCTATAGCAATAGTGTAAAATATTTCTGGCTTTTTTATGTTCTCTATGTACTTAAATGTCTCATTTTAAACTTAACTTGATAATATCATATGATTTCTATTCACATAAAGTTAGTAAATGGGTAATTAAAAAAATACAGATGTTACAGTAGACTTAAGTGAGACGGATATATGTTTTGTTTTGTTTTTAAATGTTTTTACATGTGATATTTAGCATTTCCTTTTTTTGGTGAAAATGGTGATTGCTGACATAACAACAAGTAAAAATAATTTGTTTGGGATGTAAATAAAGGGTTAATACTGAGAAACCAGACTTGGCAAATTTTGCAAAGTAGGTTACATATGCTCCCTGACTAATGGGAAAAGCTGAAAATTGGACTCATCAGAGAAGATGACCTTACGCCAGTCCTCTACGGTCCAATCCTTATGGCCTTTAGCAAACCTCAGCCTGGCTCTTTGTTTCTCATTGATGAAAAGCTTTTTTCTCGCTTTGCATGACTTGAACCCTGCCCAGAGGAGCCTATTTTGAATCATCTTTGCTGTGCACTTAACCGCAGCTTCCATTTGCCATTCTTTTTGTAGGTCACTTGATGTCATCCTCTGGCTGTTGAGTGACATTCAAAGGAGTTGACGATCATCCTGATCGGTGGAGAGTCGTTTCTGCCCTCTGCCAGTCTGTAACTTTGCTGTCCCCACTGTCTGCTGCTTGACTTTGTTCTTATGAACTGTGATCTTTGAAATGTTGAGGATGGAAGCAACCTGACACTCATTGTATTCCTCTGTTAGTAAAGGCCGAATTGAGCCCTTCTTTTTTCACTCAAAACTTTTCTTTTTAACTCATTTGGCATGATGAATAGATATTCATCTATTCATCTGCCTATTCATCAATTCAATTGAAATGAATTGATATTCATTTCAATTTCAATTTAATTTTTGCATTCCAATTCAATTGAAAGTACTACTGGCACTGTTTTTGCCATCCAAACTGGTCCTACTACAAGAGGATAGTGATGACCACAGCAGCGATTTTTATACTTTTCCTTGTTAAATTAGATTTAGTTCAGGTGATCACCTAATCAGTACTTAATTAAGTAAAATGAGGTGTGCTTGTGTTGGAATTCCAGCACAGACACTGGAGTGAAATGGCTGCCATACATAGAGATGCTGATTTAAGAAAAAATTGAAGTGGTCTCTTAATTTTTCCAGAGCTGATTATATATATATATATATATATATATATATATATATATATATATATATATATATATATATATATATATATATATATATATATATATATAAACAATAGAGAAGGAAAGAGGGAGAGGCACTGCAGTATGTGAGACCAGTCTTGGTCTCGTCTCAGAATCAACTGCATTTTTATTTGCTTTTTTTATGGTCTTGGACATGGAGGACTTGGGATTTTATTTCTCCACCAGTCAGGACTACAACTGCAGGGATATCACTAAATTGTTTGTGTATTGTCTCATTTATTTGTTAACTCTGTTACTGTGATTCCTGCTTCAAATGCAACCAATTACATGACCCATTGCTAATTTGAAATTTTTGTTACTGTTAACAGTCATCACCCCTTCCGCCACCCTTCACACACACTGGCCTGGTCCTGGTTTTGGTCTTGATTTGGTCTTGCCCTGCCTTGTTATAGGTCTTGACTTGGTCTCAATCCCTCAAAGTCTTGGTCTTGTATCGGTCTAGATACACTCTGGTCTTGGTTTAGGTGTTCTTGACTACAACACTAATATAAGTGTGTGTGTGTGTGTGTGTGTGTGTGTATCAGTTATTCCACAAAATTGAGTCATACATGAGCTGATAGCCAACGAGGCGCATAGTGAGTGGAATAACTTTTATTCTACCCACGTTCACTGGATTTTGAGAAACAGAGCATTTTTATCTTTTGCAAATTTGATAAATAAAACCTTTTTACAAAAAATCAGACAAAATTTTTTCCGCTTAGAATGTAAACAAACTGGCAAAATGACAGTAGCAATTTGTGAAAAATTCTATAATAATAATTCTTGGAAAATTTTTTAAAAAGATACATTCTTACCATCAAATACTTTTATTCCATATTTTGTTGCTTTTTTGTATTTTGGGGGGGTTTCTTCTTCTTCTTCAGGGTGTTTTGGCGGTTAGCAAACCAACTTAAAGGTGCATTTCCACCACCAACTGGGCTGGAGTGTGGAACAGGAGATATTTACCTCCGCCAAGGAGGTTATGTTTTCGGTAGCGTTTGTTTGTTTGTTTGTTGGTTGGTTGGTTTGTCTGGTAGCAACATTACGGAAAAAGTAATGAACGGATTGCTCTGAAATTTTTTCCAGAGGTGTGACTGGGCACAAGTAACAATTGATTAAATTTTGGCGGTGATCCGGATCACCTTCTGGATCCCGGATTTTTTTAAAGGATTCTTGGCGGAGGTCTGCGCTCTCCAAGTGCTTTTCTAGTTGGGGGAATATATTCTTTTAGCTATTTCTATTTCATTGAAATACTTGATAATTTTTGGGGTTTTGTTTTCAAGTAGAGTTTTTATTTCGTTCTCAGCTGGTTCAGCAACATGCTCTGCCATTTTGTTTTTCTGTACTAACGATATATGAGCTGATAGCTTAGTAGTCAAGTAGCCAATCAGAGCACAAGATTGCTCATATCCAGTGAATGTGGATAAAATTATATATATATATATATATATATATATATATATATATATATAGAGAGAGAGAGAGAGAGAGAGAGAGAGAGAGAGAGAGAGAGATGGGGCTGCAAAAAAGGTATACAGTAAGGATTATTCCAGTATTACCAGTATTATAATAGTGGTGCTAGATTTCATTTAATACTAGAATTTGTTTTTCATTAGTTTTCGAGTAGAGTTTTTATTTCGTTCTCGGCTGGTTCAGCAACACGCTCTGCCATTTTGTTTTTCTGTACTAACGATATATGAGCTGATAGCCTAGTAGTCGAGTAGCCAATCAGAGCACAAGATTGCTCATATACAGTGAATGTGGATAAAATTATATATATATGGGGCTGCAAAATAGGTATACAGTAAGGATTTCATTTAATACTAGAATTTGTTTTTCATTACTGTATTTTCATTACTTTTGCATATATATATATATGTGTGTGTGTGTGTGTGTATGTATGTATATATGGGTGGCACGGTGGTGTAGTGGTTAGCGCTGTCGCCCCACAGCAAGAAGGTCCGGGTTCGAGCCCCGTGGCCGGCGAGAGCCTTTCTGTGCGGAGTTTGCATGTTCTCCCCGTGTCCGTGGGGATTTCCTCCGGGTGCTCTGGTTTCCCCCACAGTCCAAAGACATGCAGCTTAGGTTAACTGGTGGCTCTAAATTGACCGTAGGTGTGAATGTGAATGGTTGTCTGTGTCTATGTGTCAGCCCTGTGATGACCTGGCGACTTGTCCAGGGTGTACCCTGCCTTTCGCCCATAGTCAGCTGGGATATATATATATATATATATATAGTGTGTGTGTATGTATGTCACAAGTGCAGCAGTGACATGCACAAGCAGCACCTATCAGGCAGGGAACACAGATTGGTTCACCCCTATAGTAAAGAATGTTTTTTAGAAAATCATGGGGGGCCCCCAGTGGTCTAGTGTCCCTAAGTGACTGCTTAAATCACTTTAGAGCAAGAAACAACCCTTTCACCATTGATACTGCCAGTAAAATGCCACTTGTCCTTCTGTGGTCATCTTTGGAAGACTGTGGAGAATGGCTGAAAGTAAGAATAATTTTATGAAGCTCATATTACATTTTTATCATAAAGTCAACCACATTCAAAACTTTTAGTTTTTTTTAATCGCATGATTGTAGTGTGTGCAAAGATGAAACTTAGCTACTGGATTGCATTGTAGTTTATTTGGGAGGTGATACGTATCTTCAAAATGAACTCAAAACAGCAGATTTTACTGGAAAAATGTCAATCTGTAATGGATTACCAAGGTTGAAAATAGTTTACTTAATGCAGGTTTGGAAATTCTTGCAACTTTATTATAAGCATTTTTTAAAAGAAGAATAAAAGAAAACACTCATCTAAACAGAAAATAAAATCTTTTTTTTGGGGGGGAAGCAGTAATTTTCCTTGCACATTGTCTAACAGTTCAGATAAAAGTCAGATAAATTGGGAGATTCAGCATTCCAAAAGACAGATTCAGAAATACACACAGGCACAGAAACACAGACAAACAGGAAACATACACACTTTGACATCACTAATCAGCAGTAATGACATCAACACTGGCTTTTTTTTTTTTTTTTTGACATTGTCATGCTTTTCCTCTTTTCAGTTTAATTGCTTCTTTTTGTCGTAATTACAAAGTATATGATCCACTAGGAAGCTGTATAGTAACAAAAAAGGAAAGTCACAGAAATGGAAGCAAAAGGAAGCAAACATTAACTATGATCTGAACACAGATAAATGGTTAGAACACGGAATTGATTTCAGTCTTTTTTATGTCCTGTATAAATTGATATAAAATTCTTATGCGTTTTATACTGGAATAAATTAAGTAGAAAGAAAAGCTGAAATATTAATTTTAAGGATATTATTTTTGGATATAATTCAGGTCTGTTTACTTTTTCTCTTCATTTCAAGCATATGAGCGAACCATCTCAGGCACCACACAACTGCATACGAGTGTCTGATCAGTATAGAGTGGAGAAATATACATGTCTTTGACAAAAAATAAAAAAATAAAAATAACCACCCTTCTCAGAATATACCAAATCCAGCCTGCTCATTAATCAGAAAATAACATATACCTTAATATCTTACAGTGTATTCAGCTTGGCAGATTACATAGTCAGCTATATCAGAACTTGTTCTGTTGTTTTCTGCATTTTGTTCTACAGCTGTGTCACTTACACTGACACATGATCATTTAAAAAACTGACAAAACACAGAAGCAGAGACTTACAGATAAAAGTTAAAGAATAGCCCTTGGAATAAAGAGTCCACCAACTCCCCATACCCTTTCCCATTCCCCTACTAACCTTATACAGCAATCAACTGTTACAAATTATGTGTCTGCACTTTTGTTGACAACAAAGCATGCTCATAATTAATGTCTTCTGTCACACTTCCATGAGAACAAACAACATGTCAGGAACCAGGACTAGGGAAGTCATATGTAGTCATCCTGGTCAGACATGCTTGAATGACATGCCTACTGGCTAATTTTTGCCACATATTGAGTACAATGTGGTATTTTCTAACCACAGACCACAAGACCTTGAAATTCTTTAAATATTTCCCTATGAATCAAATATTACCACTTCATATTGCTCCCAGAGGCATGATAGCCAAGATTTTTTTTTTTTAAATGTGACAAACAATAGTCACCACATATTGGAGGTTCAGAGTCAAACATTTCACCCGCACCTACCCCAAGCCAAATTATAAAAGACTCTTGAATATAAAGAATTGTATCACAATTATAATGTACGTCAGTGTCTAGCTTCACAGCATCATCTTTATTTCATCTCTGCTTGTCCACGACTTATGACATAAATCACAAAATCATTTGGGAAACTTTTTTTTTCCTCATCGCCCATTTGATGCTGCAGTGGAATTCATGATAACTTATTAGTCAATGGTTATTTGTCATGCCATAACATTACATCTGGAAATTTCACAAATATACCTGTCTGTAATCAGACCATTCAAGTTTCCACCTCTTATTTTCTGCCATATTACCAACAAAATCCTTTCCAAACATACCACTGTAGAATTAAGCATTATCTTATATAAAATTATATGTACTTGCTGGAGAAGGTTTGTGTTCGAGAAAACCTTCAAAATATTTTCAGTCTTTTTTTTAACCATAAAATGTTCTAAAAGTATGGCTCAATTGTTGTAGATGCAATGTTTCCAAGAATATGTATATACTGTATAGACAGTCAGATGAGTTAGGAAGCTTTGTGAAGTTATCCACATAGTTTCATCCTAAAAATATCTCCACATAACAAGGGTGGATCTTTATCCTGTTTCTTAGCAACAAGCAGCAAGGGGCAAAAATGGATCTCCAGGATCTTGTATTGCCTCACTTCTTTCCTAGCAGTATACTAAGTTTTCCTGCTATGAGACTCATATTGCTCCTCACTCAAAAGCATTTTGCCATCTTCCCTATTCTGCACATCTCCCGTCACATCTTCCTACTTTCACTCTCCCTTAAAGTAGTCCTCTCCTCCATTTGAGCAAATTTGTTTAATCTTTCTATCATCCCTTTTCTGTCTTCTTCTGCCTCACCCCTTCTACACCGTAACTTCATTTTTACTTCCTGTCCACAGTGCCTGACTGCCTCCCCCTGCCCCAGGCAGGAAGTGCAGCTGTTCAATGGTGTTCTGCCGCTTTGCAGCAAAGGCCATCCTGCGGGCACTTTGGCCTATCGTTACAGCTCCACCAGTGGACCCATGACCTTCCCCCCAACCCAGAGTACCAGTTCCATGGCCAGCTGATATGGCAGCAGCAATGGATGTGAACTCTGGTTCACAGCTGGACGTTGGGTGCGAATTCATCTTGATCATGTGGTGTCGCTCAAGTGATGGGGTCACACACACATTCTGCTGTGACTGCGTTTTCTTATGGTGGCTGAGATGAGACATCATCCCCCCATAGTCACCCAATGCACTCCCCATCATTCTTTCCTCAGGTGACACCAGGAGGCGTTCATGGGACTTCCTCAGAGCCTTTGAGTTGGAACTCTTGCTGGTGGCCATGGCTTTGTAATACTGGTGCTGCTGGTTTTTAGACAAGTAAGACGGGGTGTTTGCCTCCCCCAAGGCCAACAGATGGTCTTGAGACATCACCCGGCGTGGAGGCTGGTTCACTGTCCCAAAGGTGGGACTATACGGTGACTGGGGTAAAGGGTAAGGGTTTGGTGTGGACGTAGAGGTAGGTACATGTATTTGGGGTCGGGATGAGTGTCGGGGCAGCGTGCCCTTTGTCCCTAGAGTGTAATCACCACTCCAATGCAGGTGGTGCTGGGAGGAGTGGAAGGAAGGTGGTGCATCGTTGATTTGCCTTTTTGAGGTATAATAACTTGTGTAATCATCCAGATCTTTTTCTGCATTTAGTTGGGAGACAAATTAGATTCAGCTTCGAAATTCATCAATTAATACATCAATTCCAATGTGTCAAGTATAAAAAGTTTTTGAGCAATTTAGAAAATGCAAGGGTCTGCATTTATTGTAATACATTCACATTCACACACTCACCTAGTCTCTTGAGGGAGGAATAACGGTTGATATCAGGTTTCATAACAGCATCATATGTTGGAGGGAGCTGGGCCAGGTTGTGAAAGGAATGAGAGATGGTTAGATGATGGCCTGTATTGTTGGTCTTACTGGAAATCAGCGTTCCTGTGGAGGTTAGCTGGGCATTGTTCATCCGTGGTACACGCTCTGATAAAACAGAGTAGAAGGATTTGCATCTAAACACCATTCAAATTAAAACAACTCTGCAAAACTTGGGGTCCTGTAAGATGCCACTGGCTGAATTCTCATTTACAGAAATTTATGGTTGGGCTCTTTTTCAGTATGAAAGTGACGCATCAGCTATGCATCAGCAATGCAGCATGACAGAGTTAAGTGCAAGGTTTTTTCTCCTACAAAACACTGACTGCATATGAAACAGCTCGATCATGTTGAGTTGAAAGAGAAAGCCTCAGCATGGGAAATATAGTTAAAGATCCTTGCAACTTATTTTCACAATTAGCAAAATACTATTATTCTAATTTCTGTGCTGAATCTACTAACTAATGTGTAACTAATTTTTCTTAAGTTGAAAGATTTCTACATATGGTATTAGTCACATACGGTCAACCTCAGGACCAATCAGAATTAGTCATCTGCTTACATCAGCACCTTCCTTATCACAACCACAGAAACTGAAATGACTTTCCCACTCATTAAGCAACATTTGTGTGTGTGTGTGTGTGTGTGTGTGTGTGTGTGTGTGTGTGTGTGTGTGTGTGTGTGTGTGTGTGTGTGTGCCCCGTATAGTGAAGGCTACATCAGGGGGCAGAGCCTTTTCTTACAAAGCCCCACAGTTATGGAACAGCCTTCCAAGTAATGTTCGGGAATCAGACACAGTCTCAGTGTTTAAGTCTAGGCTGAAAACATATCTGTTTAGTCAAGCCTTTTGTTAATGGTGTTTATGAGGTAAAGGTATAAATCTGGAGGGTCCTCAGACATAGAGTTTTTTGGTAAACTGGGATGTATGGATGCTGTCAGTCCCCCACTTGCTTGCTCACTCGAGTTTGTTGACAGTGTAGTGGCTGGCTGCTTTATGTCCTTCATGCCTGTGTTACCTTCTGGCTCTCCCCTTTTAGTTATGCTGTCATAGTTAGTTGCCGGAGTCCCTGCTTGTATTCAGTGCAATGTGTATACTGTTCCTAACTGTTCCTACTTATTCAGGTGACATTGGGCATACCTAACAACCTGTGTTCCCCCCCCCCAAAATCTGTCCCTCTGAGTTACATGTCGGTCCTGGGATCGAGATGCTGACCTCTTCTGCTCCTTGGACCTGCCTGATCCATCCTGGTGCCCTGTGTCTTGTTGGACTCTCATCGCATCGCTCCTGTGGAGGACGCCCCCATGTGGACAGTTGAAAGTCACACCTGGAGGACGCTCTGGACACTTACAGTAATGCTTTTATGGCTGAGGACTACAGGTGACTTGCTAACTTTAGGACTGCAGTTGTCATGAACAGTTTTTCACTCAAGTTTCCATCAATGAAGAGTTTATAACATCAACGAAACTGACTTCATGTTAAAACTGTTAATGTTATAGTCATGTTGTCTGTTGTTGCCCAGATGAGGATGGGTTCCCTTTTGAGTCTGGTTCTTCTCGAGGTTTCTTCCTCATGTCGTCTGAGGGAGTTTTTCCTTGCCACCATCGCCATAGGCTTGCTCATTGGGGATAGATTAGGGATAAAACTAGCTCATGTTTTAAATCATTCAAATTCTGTAAAGCTGCTTTGTGACAATGTTTATTGTTAAAAGCGCTGTACAAATGACTTGACTTGACAAAAACACACACTAATGTGCAAAAATCTTAGCCACCCTATTTTTTTTTTTGTGCTGACTTGGCTATAAGCCGTGTACAATGAGATTGAGTGGAAGAACCATTTTATTCTATCCACATTCACTGGATTTTGAGAAACAGAACATTTTTATTTTTTGCACATCCATCTATCCATCCATTATCTGTTCTACAGGGTCGCAGGCAAGCTGGAGCCTATCCCAGCTGACTACAGGCGAGAGGCAGGGTACATCCTGGACAAGTCGCCAGGTTATTGCAGGGCTGACACAGAGACAAACAACCATTCTCACTCAAATTGACACCTACGGTCAATTTAGAGTCACCAGTTAATCTAACCTGCATGTCTTTGGACTGTGGGGGAAACCGGACCACCCAGAGGAAACCCACGCGGACACAGGGAGAACATGCTAACTCCACACAGAAAGGCCCTCGCCAGCCGCTGGGCTCAAACCCAGACCTTCTTGCTGTGAGGCGACAGCGCTAACCACTACACCACCATGCCGCCCATTTTTTGCACATTTGATAAATAAAAACTTTGTCAAAACATCTGACAAAATAATTTCCACTTAGAATGTAAACAAACTGGTGAAATGACCAGTAACAATTTGTGGAAAATGCTATAATAATTCTTGAAAAATAATTTAAAAAGATGTGTTCTTGCTATCAAATACTTTTATTCCATATTTTGTTGCTTTTTTGTATTTTTGGGGTTTTTGTTTTCGAGTAGAGTTTTTGTTTTTTCCTCGGTTGGTACAGCAACACGCCGCCATTTTGTTTTTCTCTACTCATGGTATATGAGCTGATATCCTCGTAGTAGAGTAGCCAATCAGAGCGTGCAATTGCTCGTATCCAGTGAATGTGAATAGAATAATACACATTATATATGACATACAGTATATATTTAATGTATAATGTGTATTATTATATCCACATTCACTGGATATGAGCAATCACACACTCTAATTGGCTACTCTTCTACTAGGATATCAGCTTATATACCATGAGTAGAGAAAAACAAAATGGCAAGGCAAGGCAAGGCAAGTTTATTTATATAGCACTTTTCATACACAGTGGCAGTTCAATGTGCTTTACAGAAGTAAAAGCAAAACAGTAAACAATAGAAAATAAAATTACATAAAATAAATGGGGAAGAAAAATAATAAGAATTAAACAATAGTAGAAATAAAATAATAAAATGAAGTAAAAATTCAGTTAAAAAAACAGCAGAATAAAATAGAATAAAGTTAAGTAAAGTTTAAAACATGCAGAGACTGTAAAAGTTAAGAAAGTTTAAAACATGTAAAGATGACAATATTAATCAGTTAGCAGAAAGCATCTGAGAACAGTTTGGTCTTTAGTCTAGATTTGAAGCTGCCAACAGCAGGAGCATTTTTGATGTCCTCTGGGAGTTGGTTCCATAGCTGTACTGCATAGTAGCTAAAAGCTGCTTCACCACACTTTGTTTTAACAACAGGTTTTACCAGTAAATTTTGCTGCTGCGATCTGGTAGATCTGATTGGGTTAGGCCGCTGCAACATATCAGAGAGGTAATTGGGCCCTGTACCATTTAGAGATTTCTACACCAGCAGAAATACTTTAAAGTCAATTCTATAGCTTACTGGAAGCCAGTGAAGGGACCTTAGAATCGGAGTAATGGCGGAGTGTGTTGCTGTACCAACCGAGGACGAAATAAAAACTCTACTCAAAAACAAACCCCCCAAAAAAATTTTAAAAAGCAACAAAATATGGAATAAAAGTATTTGATGGCAAGAACATACCTTTTTTTATTTTTCAAGAATTATTATTATCGCATTTTTCACAAATTGCTCCTGTCATTTCGTCGGTTTGTTTCCATCCTTCATCTTTAAGCATTAAAATTTGTTGTTTTTTTTAGACTGGTTTAAAAGCTCAAAGAAGTTTGAAAATTACAGAACTGAAATGTCCAAGGAAGAATTAAATAAATGACTAAAACTACTCTATACCTCGGCACGACAGCAAGAAGGCACCTTCTGCAAAAAAACAACACTAAAGTCAACTCATGTAGCCATTGATAGGTTTTTAAGAAGTCCACCTAAGCGGACATGATTATGTCAGACGTTTTGTATCAATTTTTTTAATTGAATTTGCAAAAAATAAAAATACTCTGTTTCTCAAAATCCAGTGAATGTTATTTTTAATTATTCCACAGTTATTCCACTCAATCTTGTCATACATAGCTTATAGCCAACGAGGCGCTATCAGCTCATGTGGGACTCAATTTCGTGGAATAATTTGTTAAATATATGGTCAATAGGTAGTATTTCTACTGCTGTAAATGGCTGTGTCTAGTGTGTAGGCGTAGCGTTAGCATGCTTGCCACCTCTCACTTTTAGCCCTCACTGCTGGCTAGCAGAGCTGCTGTGCAGCACTGCGAAAAGAGAGCAGAGTGTGTAAGTCTCTCCTGCCAGTACATAGCCTCTCCACAGTAAGTCCTATGCAGTGCCTCCACGTGGCTACAGAAGGAAACTGGGGCACCGCAAGGCCCCAGGCTAAACTGCAGGGAACTCGGAGGAGGTCTGGCCCCCAGACTTGTGGCATGCATGGCCAATTGGCATGTGAACATGCCCATGAACCAGACTCCCAGCTATGGGCAAATAGCTCGGGCAGATGGAGCTCATCAGCCTTGAAAGGCAGTCCACCTAGGGGAAGGTAACCCTGAAATCAAACCTCCTTTCTCCTTTTCTCTTTCTCCTTGCCTCCTCCTAGCCATGGGTAAATGGCTGCAGTCCAGCCATGGCCAAGACGTTATGCCTTGCATCCCTCTTGGCATAAGCGGCTGGACTGAGAGGGAGATCATGGCACTTGGGCAACCCACAGCCTCCAAATACTCCTATCTCATTTCTTCTCTTCTCCTTTCTTCTCTTCTGTTCTCATCTCTCTGCTCAGGACTCAGTGACTCCACTACCTCTTTCACCATATATCTATCTTTTTTCCAGTCCTGTGGCAATGGGTGAGTGGCGATGGCAGCAGGTATAAGATGGCACTGGGAGCCGCTAGTCATGGAACTGCACTCAGGTGGTCAGAGTTGGATGGTCAATCCCTACTCACCTGAGGCAAGGGCAGGGTTCGGCAGCCACCCTGGTGATGGAGCAGCCCTATTTAGGGATAGCACTGCTCCCCCCACAATGGGAAGGGTCTGGAAAAAGTGACCTAAAGAAATCTTGCCTTATTTAATCCTGTCAGCACACTGCAGCTGACTGGACATCTAGCATCGTGGTTGAAACCATAGACAATGTCCTACAAAAAATGTAAGTCCAACTCACAAGAAGCACACTCTCTGTGTTGGGGCCTGGAACATCAGAACACTGATGGATAGAAAGAACAGCAACAGACCAGAATGGCGAACAACTCTGGTAGCGCACAAACTACAGCAATATAACATGGACATCGCCGCTCTTAGTGAAACATGCTTGGCAGGCACCAGGGAGATTACCAAGGTCTAGCCTGGGTACATTTTCTTTTGGTAAGGAAAGACACCAGATGAGGCGGCACGGTGGTGTAGTGGTTAGCGCTGTCGCCTCACAGCAAGAAGGTCCTGGGTTCGAGCCCCGGGGCCGGAGAGGGCCTTTCTGTGTGGAGTTTGCATGTTCTCCCCGTGTCTGCATGGGTTTCCTCCGGGTGCTCCGGTTTCCCCCACAGTCCAAAGACATGCAGGTTAGGTTAACTGGTGACTCTAAATTGACCGTAGGTGTGAATGTGAGTGTGTCTATGTGTCAGCCCTGTGATGACCTGGCAACTTGTCCAGGGTGTACCCCGCCTTTCACCCGTAGTCAGCTGGGATAGGCTCCAGCTTGCCTGCGACCCTGTAGAAGGATAAAGCGGCTAGAGAGAATGAGAATGAGAAGACACCAGATGAGCCCAGGGAAGCCGGAGTAGGCTTTGCTGTCCGCACTTCATTCATCAAAAATCTGGAATCCCTCCCAAAAGGAATCAGTGACCGCCTAATGGTGATGAGAGTACCTCTGGAAGGAAAGACACAACTGACACTCATCAGTGCATATGCCCCCCACTATGAACTCCACGCAAGAACAAAAAGAACTCTTCTACCAGATTCTTGCTCGTCTACTGCACTCAGTTCCAAGACATGACAAGCTTTTGCTACTTGGGGACTTTAATGCCTGTGTGGGCAGGGACTCCCAATCGTGGCCAAAGGTCATTGGACATCATGGTATGGGATGAGAGAACTCAAATAAGCAGATGTTTCTCACACTCTCTGCCAAGCATGCCCTAACCATCACCAACACCCTGTACCAGTTACCTGACATCCACAAAGCTACCTGGATGCACCCCCGATCACACCATTGGCACCAGATGGATTTTGTAATTACCAGGCGGCATGACATCCAGGACATACGTATCACAAGGGCAATGAGAGGAGCTGACTGCTAGACTGACCACCTACTGCTGCGATCCAAGCTCTCCTTCTCTGTCACCAGCACTCACAGAGGACAAAGAGGTGACATCAAGAAAAAGCTGGATGTTCAGAAACTCTCACATCCTGAAATCAAGGACACCCTTAAAATAAACCTCAAAGACCAGATCAAGAGCTTGCCCACTGAAACTGACCCAGAGAGAGCATGGGGAGATTTCCAAAATGCACTATATGATAGCCAAACTCACATTGGGACATCCAAAGTGGAAACATCAGGACTGGTTCGACAACAACAACAAAGAGATCACCTGCCTTCTGAAGGAGAAACAAGAAGCGTTCGCCAGCTGGTTAAGTGACAAGGACTCATCTGCAAAGCATAACTATCTGAAACCTCTCAGGAGCAAAGTCCAAACAGAACTCCAACAAATGAAAGATAAATGGTGGGAGGCAAAAGCAGCAGAAGTTCAACAGTATGCAGACAAGCACAACTCTAAGAAGTTCTTTGCCGGCTTGAAGGAAGTCTACGGTCCCTCTCCTAACACCATGGCACCTGTCTAATCCCTTGATGGCACCCTTCTCACTGAGAAGAGGAATATAATCCAGTGCTGGAGTGAACATTTTTGTCAGCTGCTCAACAGACCCTCCAACATCGACCAGTAGGCAATCCAGGACATGCCTCAGCACCCACTCTTGGCATCCCTTGATGATCTACCAAGGCTGGAGGAAATAAAAAAAGCCATCAAGCAGATCCAAGGGGGGAAAGCACCAGGGCCTGATGGTCCACCACCCAAGATCCTTAAGGAAGGAGGGGAGGTTGTGGCAGCAAAGCTCACAGAGCTGATGCAGTTGTTCTGGGAGAAGGGGTCAGTGCCACAGGAGTTTAAGGATGCCAACATCATCCATCTGTACAAAAACAAAGGTGATAGAGCATCATGCAACAACCAGAGAGGCATTTCACTGCTGAGCATTGCAGGGAAGATCATGGCCAGTGTCATTCTCAACCGCATCACACACCACTTGCTGGATGATGTGGTATCCGAGAGCCAGTGTGGATTCAGGACCAACAGAAGGATGATCGACATGATCTTTACACTCCGTCAAGTCCAGGAGAAGTGCCATGAGCAGAACCAAAACCTCTACATCATGTTTGTGGACCTGACAAAGGCTTTTGATACTGTGAGTCATGAGGGCCTGTGGGCCATCCTGTCCGAGCTGGGTTGTCCACCAAAGTTTGTTAATATCATCAGATCATTCCATGATGGCTCGCATTGTGGAAAATGGCTCCATGTCTGACCCCTTTCCTATCATTAATGGTGTGAAACAAGGCTGCATCTTGGCACTTACACTCTTCAGCCTTATGTTTGCCACCATGCTGTTCACAAGTGTTGTCCTTGACAGATGCAGGGATCACTGTCCACTACAGATGTGATGGTCGCTTCTTCGATCTGAGGTGCCTAAAAGCAAAAACCAAAGTCCTTGAAGCCCTAGTGAGAGATTTCCTCTTTGCAGATGACTGTGCCCTTGCTGCACTAAATGAGCAAGATTTGCAGGAACTCACCAACCACCTGTCAACAGCAACCAAAGCCTTCAGCTTGACCATCAGTCTGCAGAAAACAGAAGTAATGCTTCAGCCTACACCCTGTCTTGCCCCCCCCCCAGAACCCTCTGTCACAATTGATGGAACAAAGCTGAACAATGTGGAGAGTTTCACCTACTTGGGAAGTACCTTGACCGCAACCTGCAGTATGGACAAAGTCATCTCAAACAGGCTTGGAAGGCTTCAGACACAGGTGTGGGGGTTGAACATGGCATCAAACTATGCGCCAAACTGGCAGTCTACAGGGCAGTAGTCATCAGTACCCTCCTCTACAGTTGCAAGATGTGGACACTACAGAAAACAGCTGAAAACTCTCAATCAATTTCACCTCCGCTGCCTGCAAAAGATCATGGGCATTTCTTGGGAGGACAGAGTTTCCAACACAGAAGTTCTTCACTGGGCAAATATGCCTGGCATTGAGGCATTCATAATGAAAGCTCAACTTAGATGGGTTGGACATGTAGTTCGAATGGACGACATGCAACTTCCAAAGATTGTCTTTTTCTCAGAGCTTATTTCTGGTGCAAGGAATATCAGATGACCACTCAAATGATTCAAAGACTGTCTAAAAACATCCCTAGGAGTCTGCGGTATCCCCCTGCATGACTGGGAGGCCACTGCCACCTATCACAGTGCATGGCATCTTGCTGTCCACAAGGGAGTGCAGGCCTTTGAGGAGAAACGTCTGCAAGATCTGGACCAGAAGTAACAGGCCCACAAGCAGAGAAGACCTGACGCAACATCTTCTGTAGCATGCCCACACTGTGGCTGCATCTGTGCATTGGACTTTGGGCTGCGCTCACACCTAAAGAAACACCGATGTCCTCATCGAAAATGATGGACTTCCAAGAAGTATTTCTACTTTTTTTGTGTGAATTTGGTGGCTACACTTAAGCAATATCGCACAAGCACAAGTCCTGTTGTAGTGAATATCAGCAGGAAGAGATGTGCTGATATTCATTACAAGAGCAGGACCAAGGCCAAATATTTTTGTTTATTTTTTACACAGTCAATGAAAATAGTTCCCAGAAAACCCACAGCTGGACACAACTTTTATGTAATGCTATGCAGTGCGCAGACTGACTGACTGGCTATAATAAGTGTAGTAACAGTTTCAGTGAAACAAATTATTGCTAGAATTAGAATTTTATGATGTGAATAGAGACAAGCAAATGATACAAACAGTCAAATGTACCAGCACTGTTATACAAAATATCCTCAATCTTGGAATGCCACTTGTCCAAATCAAATCACTGAACTGAAATCCAACTGTTATTATACGATTTAGATAATCACATTTTACACCTGGTACTGGAAAAGTGGGGCAAGCTGTACTGTTTTGTTGTTTAATCCTTTTTTAAAATTTATAATACAACCCCAAATCAGAAAAAGTAGGGATGGTACATTGAAACTGAATTTACAGCTGAAAACAATGATTTGTAAATAATCTTTGACTTGCATTGCAGTCAAAACAACACAACAGCACATTATTTGATGGTTTACCTCATGATTTTTTTTTTTGTCAAAATAAACACCTCAGTTTTGATTTTTGCAACACATTTAAAAAAAAATTGGGACAGTAAAGCATTTGACCACTTTATAATGTTGCCATTCCTTCTCACAGCACTTAAAAATGTTTAGGGACTGAAGAAACCAAGTAATGAAGTGTTTCAGGTGTTATTTTGTCCCATTCTTCCTGCAAACAGGTCTTAAGGTGTGCAACAGTATAAGGTCATCATTGTCATATTTTTTTGTTTCAAAATTCTCCACACATTCTCTATTGGGGACAGAGGGGACATGCCCTCTTCTTCCACAGCCACGCCTTTGTAATGTGTGCAGAATGTGGTTTTGCATTGTCTTGTTGAAATATCCCTGGAAAAGATGTCATCTTGAAGGCAGCTTATGTTGCTCCAAAATCTCAGTGTACTTTTCTGCATTAATGCTCCATCACAGTTCCCTTAACCAAGGACATTGATACAACCCATACCATGACAGACCCTGGCTTTTGGACTTGTTGCTGGTAACAGTCTGGATTGTCCTTTTCATCTTTGGTCCGGAGCACATGGTGTCCATTTCTTACAAAAAAAAAAAAAGACCGGGAATACTTAATCATCTGACCACACTACAAATTTCCACTGTGTGATGGTCCATCCCAGATGTCTCTGAACCCAGAGAAGTTGATAGTGCTTTTGGACACAGTTAACATAAGGCTTCCTTTTTGCACGGCAAAGTGGTCACACGCATTTGTGGATGCAATTCTGGATTGTAGTGTTTGACAAAGGTTTACCAAAGTACTCCTAAGCCCGTGTGGTTCTATCAGCTATAGATGAATGACGGTTCTGATTCAGTGCTGTCTGAGGGATCAGAGGTCACGGGTGTTTAGTTTAGGCTTGTGCCCTTGTATCATCTTTGCTCCTCGAAGACTAGACCTTTCCTGGATACTGATTTTGTATAAATCATGAATACAATCACCTGTTGTCATTACCTGTTTCAAATCACATCATTATTTAATTGTTTTACCTCATTACTAGCCCTAAATTTCCCCGTCCCAACTTTTTTTGGAGTGTGTTGTAGGTCTGAAATGCAGGAAAAGATGTATATTAACAAATGAAATGAAGTTGACCAGACAAAACATGAAATATCTTGGGTTCATACTGTCTGCAATGAAATACAAGTCAACGTGAATTTAGAAATCATGGCTTTCTTTTTTTATTATTATTATTTGCATTTTCCATATCATCCAAACTTTGATTTGGGGTTGTTTTGGGGCACATTGGGGAAAAAACCTACAGTTTCTGCCATTTGTTTTATGTTTGTAGTCTAAAATTACAGTTATAGAGACAAAAAATGTACATTTTTAAACATGCAGACAAAATACAGCAATATTCTCGGACTAGCGTGCACTGTAGATAGTTTATGTTGCTATGGAGATCTCATTGGCAATCATTATGTGATCTGACACTTCTGAACTTTGAAGTAAATTGTATTTTATTGTAAATGATGTATTCAGTTTGTAATCAGTAAACATTTATGAAGTGCTGACTCTTTGACTTACCTATAGTAGCTGTGTGTTTGGGGCTGGACCCAGACTGGATTAAGTTATGTTTCCCAACTGCAAAAAGCATAGCAAAGACAGATGATCATGTTTCTATACCTCCAAACCCATGTACACTCTCAGAAAATAAAGTACATTATTGTACCTTTAGGGGTACAATGGCTTGTCATTGGATCAGTACCCTCTAAGGTACTTATTTGTACCCTTTATATACTGCTTGGGACCATATATGAACCTTTTTGTCCCTAAAAAGGTACATATAGTTACCTTGAGGTCCAATAATAAGCCCTAGGGGGTACATTAGTGTCGATTGTACCTTGGAGGATAGAAATGGACTCATACTGTACCCCTATTTCTGATAATGTATGTATGTATGTATGTATGTATGTATGTATGTATGTATGTATTAAATCTAAGCATTTGTTTCCTGGAGGTGGATCTATAAACCTGACTAAAAAACAGAGCAATTTTTTTATGTAAATCAACTGTAATATACTTTAGGTTTATTAGTATGTCACTAGAGTGAAATCTAAAACACATTAAACACACCATACCTAATGTATGCAGTGAAGTACAAAAGTCAGAGACCCCTAGAGAAAATGCTTTGATTTTCTAATTTTGGTCTTGGACTTTTGGACCCAATAGGAACTCCTGTACACCTGATCATTCATTCATGTTATTCAATCAGCCAATCATGTCACAGCAGCACAATGCATAAAATCAAGCAGATACAGGTCAAGAACTTCAGTTAATGTTCACATCACACATCAGAATGAAGAAAAAGTATGATCATTGTAACTGAGTGTGGCATGGTTGTTGGTACCAGACAGTTTGTGTATTTCAGATACTGCTGATCTCCTGGGAGACACATCAGTCTCTAAATGTTTAGGTTTAGTCTACATTTCTTTCTTTATCAGGATATTCCAAATTAGTGTATTGGCTATGCCCAATGCTTGTGCAATCACTCAGTTTTCTACCTTTTCTCAGCTTCAAAATGGCTTGCTTTTTTTCCCATAGATAGCTCTCTGGTCTTCATGCTGGTTTATCCTTTTTGACAACACTTGCTGTTTTCACAGGTGAAACTCAGTGCTCAAACCAAGAGTAGACATTCAGAGCTATTTACTGTTTAAGCAAGCACTCTAACCTGAGCAACATGAAACACTTATCAGTCAAGTGTTCCAATATTTTTTATCATTTTGGGAAAATGGATGGGTTCAAACAAAAGGTGTCATGTTCAAAGTTGTTCAACACCTCTAGATATAAATATCAGGAAAATAAAGCTGAAATTCTGATTTATTGTCTTTTCTCCATCTTTTGATCTGAAACCAGAACATCTTCAGATTATAGCAAAAATGAAAAAAAAAAAAAATAGCTTTGCCATTCCAATACTTTTGGAGGAAACTGTGTAGTCTTTAAACTATTCTGACCTAACACATCTCCTACTTCATATGCATAATACTCACTCCGGTTATCTTTGCTCTGGAGGATAGGGGTGTAATGTTTTTTGGACTGCCGTCCCAGATTGCCTTTGCTGCTGGTGGCGGTGATGCTGTTGTTTCTGTCACTCTGCTGTATTGGGCTGGACTGATGACGCAATATATCAACCAGTGCTCTAATAAAAAGGAAAAAGGCATAACAGGAAAATGCAGGGGTATGAGAAACAGGCAATGGTAAACCCTATTACAAGAAAAAAAATCTTCAAAATGTCAGATTCCAATTTGTATAACCACCTCAGTCACATACTATAATAATAAGGGAATAATAAGGCTACATCTTAAAGCAGTGTTATTTTCCATTTTAGCAACTGTCCCTTCAAAGCATTCTACACATTCCCTTACAGAAAAAAACATATTAATTTCCCATGTATTTCACATGTGATCACATGTTTCCACATGTGATCATGTTTCCACATGTGATCACATGTTACCACATGTGGTAACATGTGGAATACATGGTATCAGATTTTGTAACATGTGTTACCATGTAGAGCACATGTGGAAAACATGTTACCACGTGTAAAACATTCCCACATGTGATTCACATAAAACTGGGCCAAAACCACGTTCCCCATGTGCAAAACACATTTTCCACATATTTCACATGAGGGAAATCACATGTGAAGTTCATGTGTTTTTTCTGTAAGGGTTTGCATACAAAAGTCTACCACATAAAACTGGTACAAGTTAATTTTGTTTGTATGTAAAAACTTTATCCACTTGAATGTTTTGTATGGTGTCACTTACCTGGGCATATTGAGATCTCGGTTCCTGGGTCTACGGGAGACCTTGCGGAAAGCCACCTTCACCCCAATGGCCACGGCCAATGTGAAAGAGATGACACCACCGATGACATAAACTGTATTGTTGCTCTGCTGCTGCAAAGGGTCAAAGTCTGGGTCCGAACGGCTTGGAGGCTGAGTGGCAGGCACCTGTGTGTTGGCCCAGACGGGCGAGTTGTAGTTGGTGCATACATCCTGGTTCAGCCGGTTGCGCTGATGTTCACAGCAGAAGCGATAGTGGCAAGTGCCACAGCAGTAGATGTAAGTGCCCTTTGTACAATTAAAGGTGTGGTCAAACTGTCCCATTACATCATAATAGCCCCTGCACACGTCAACGTCCACCAGACGACGTGGTGGTGGCGCCACCTGTGCAGCCCCCAGTGGGGGTTTCAGGGCATCGGCTGTCATGTTACGAGGGAGCATGATCTGAGGAAGCGGCATTGGAGGGATCTCAGCCACTTCTGGTTCCACTGCTCTGGCTGCTGCTTCTTTTTCTTTCCCTTTCAGTGAAGGGGGTGGGATCTCTTTGCCCCAGCCTCGCAATAGAAGCAACAGTGGCCTGCCATTAGCTGCGTGATGATCTGAACTAACAGCCACTGTGAAAATCACATGGTCCAAAAGAAGCAAAAAACACAAAATGGCACCAAATGGCATTTTGACGATGACGGTTTCTCAACAAACTAGAAGAACAATGTACCACTTTGTACCAAACGGTTCTTAACAATACAAAATGCTGGTGTATTGAAAAAGAAAATTGCATGCCACTCTGACAATATGTAACATATCCAAGAAGTTAGCTTTCTTTTACTTAGTTAGCATTTCCTCAAACACTCCACAAAATGCATGTCTAACTTTTTCACTGCTGAAGCAATAAAACGATTATCAGTTCTTGAAGAATATTTGGAATTATATTCACTGATGTGGTGTTTGTCTGCCAACAAAATACGACTGAAATAGTAATATCAAAAATGGAATCAAAAAGAGGTAATCCAGTTATACATGGGGGGAAGTGTTGAAACAATTTGTACAGATTTACTTTAATTTTAGTTCAACATAAACATTTTTTGCAACTGATTTCAACTGATTGTAAAACTTGGTATGATAAATTAATTTAGGTGTATGAATGATTCATTGAAGACAAAATCATGACATGAATTTCAGGGAACATGTTCACAATATAAATATTATAATCACTAACACACATCTAACTAACAAGCTTCTATAGTTTTTTTTTAATGTGTTTTATTTCTTATATTTGTCTAAATAAACTTTCACATTCCAGCAAATTGTTTGGATGTACAAAGTCCATCTTAAGGGGAACATGTAAACATTTCTGTTTTGGTGTAAACTTGTATATCGAAGTCTACTGTTAGGTTATTCCTATTATAACTATAATTAGTTTATTATTACCAAATGCGTTAGAATAAATGTTCTTGCTTGTATTTGGCACTTTACCACACAGCTATTTAAAATGAAAACCTCTTTTTCAAAAAATGATGTAGCAACGTCAGTAAAAAAAAAGTCTTTACTAGTCTAAGTTACCTCTTGTTTGTAAATTGTAAACTTGGAGCAGGTGTGGAAAATGCCATGGAGTTTTTGGCTGTGGCAATATTAAAAAAGTAAAACACAACGAAGACTGTTCATGCCTCTAAACAGCTTGGAATCTGAATCATGATTTTTTGCATACATAAATACAAACTTCTAAATGTTTTCTGTGTTTAGGAAGTTATTGAGACTACACAGTACGCAGTACGACTGTTAAAAAGTTTCAGAAAAGGTGACTGCAAATGAAACATTGAGGAAGTGCTTAACTTTTTTTTTTTTCTTTTAAAAGTTATACAAGAAGAACATCCTAAAGGCTTCAGAAGAGTCTGATCAGTCAGGGTAAAAGCTACTAAGCAGCCGTGACATGAAATCAAGTCAGGAAATATGTGTTGGTTTTTTGGAGGGGTAGTTTCGGGGAGTCATTCATCCATATTGGAACACATTCAGGGCAACAAATTAACACAAGTAATTTTCTCATCCAAAGTATAGTACTGAATAGTATTTTTACTTTGAATGTGTTGTTCCCAAAAAATGAAAACCAATGGAAAACTTATGTAAACATACTAATGGCTCATTATATGCTGGTGAATATGGCAGAATGCTCTCGTCACTGGCTTCAAGAGTATCCCTGAATATACCTTTGAACCTGTTCAGATGAGTCAAATTCGTAAATATTGTCGTCTCATAACCCAATATTAACTGTCATGACAGGAATGGCTATACTAACTATGGCTTGAGGATTGTTTTTCTTTTTTTTTCCAAAGACAAAACTTTTTTTTTCTAGTGCACAGAAATCAAGTAGGAAGAGAAGTAAATTCAGAAGCATAAAATGGCTTGAAGGTTGATTGATGAAGCAGAAACATGCCAGGCCTCACAAGGACAAAATTAGCAGCAGATCACTTTGTGGGGTTTAAAGAGGCTTCTGTTGGCCTGTTTTTGGTCACTCAATCAAGGGCCAACTCCTACCAGTGAGAGTGAGGTTAATTGCACAGCTAACAGTCACTCCTGAATAAAGCACTTCATGTGTAAGTTCATGTTGAATGGAAGGTAAAAGCATTTAAAAAGGATTGAAAAATATGTGAAAAATACAGCTGAAACGTTTTGTTTGTTTGTTTGCTTTTTCCCCCCTCAACGACTTGGCACTGTTAACGTTTGGCACTGGTTTTGGCTGCACTCCAAAAACAGATGAAGAACGAGAAGACAAGTATTTCAATATGTGCAATTCAATATTTTTTGCAAAAAACCCTGGCTCATACAAAGAGAAAAAAACAGATGCTCCTGCAGCCTTGTTAAAAAAGAATGATTTTTCTTCTTGGCTGGTAATCCAGTCATCTTCATCCACACTGACATAGTTTTCAGTGAATTCGTCTCAGCTCGTGCATATGCCTTTGTCAATCTTGAATTTTCACTGAAAGAAAATAGAAGATCACAATGAGTGAAAATCCAAATTTAATTGAATGTTTTCATTTCTGAAAAATGGGTAGAATCTCGTGATATTACAGGTTATCATTTTTACTCCTCTCAATTAAAAAAAAGGTACTGTCATGACAGAACAAACTGACTTTAAGTTGAACATTTCATATTTTGTATTACGTTCATAACTATTACAACAGATTGGAAACATTAACCAATATGGCCATAGCAAAATGATGCTATTTTTTTAAAAACTGATTTTAGCAGATATAGCAGTGAATGGCAATCAATAAAGTTGTGTCTTTCTTTGTGCACTTCATATTTTCATTTATTTTGGAAAGAATTTTTATTCAGTGAGACTGATAACAATTGAAAGCCATATTTGGATTTGTTTCACTGGGTGATGATCTCCTCTGTGATAAAACTCACATTTTTCAAGACAGATGTTTCCAAGAAAAAAATAACACAATTGGGACAAGTTTCTACCTGTTTTTTTTTTTTGAATGAATGAATCTGGTGATTGCGTTATTTGATTGCATCTATTTATTTGGCAGAATCAAACATTTGATTCAGATATTAGTACTTACTCATTTAATTTATACTCGTAATTGATATAACTGCTCGTTTATTTATTTCGAGAAAATGAAATGTCATTGTGTAATATGGTCTGCATTCAGAGTTGGGTTATGTGCACATACCGGGGATTTAACACCAAAATTGCTCACATTGCGATTCAAAAGTTAGACACGAGTTACAGTGTCTTGCAAAAGTATTCATCCCCCTTGGTGTTTGTCCTGTTTTGTCATATCACAAACTAGAATTAAAATGGATTTTTGGGGGGTTAGCACCATTTGATTTACACAACATGCCTACCACTTTAAAGGTGCAAATTGTTTTTATTATTATGGCACAAAGAATAATTAAGATGAAAAAAAAAACAGAAATCTGGAGTGTGCATAGGTATTGACCCCCTTTCATATGAAACCCCTAAATAAGAGCTGGTCCAACCAATTCACTTCATAAGTCACATAATTAGTTGATTAAGATCCACCTGTGTGCAATCAAAGTGTCACATGATCTGTCACATGATGTCTGTATAAATCAACCTGTTCTGGAAGGACCCTGACTCTGCTACACTACTAAGCAAGCGACATGAAAACCAAGGAGCCTCCAAACAGGTCAGAGACAAAGTTGTGGAGAAGTATAGATCAGGGTTGGGTTATAAAAAAAAAAAATCCCAAACTTTTAATATCCCAGGGAGCACCATGAAATCCATTATAGCAAAATGGAAAGAATATGGCACCACTACAAACCTGACAAGAGAAGGCCGCCCACCAAAACTCATAGACCAGGCAAGGAGGGCATTAATCAGAGATGCAACAAAACCACCAAAGATAACACTGAAGGAGCTGCAAAGATCCACAGCGGAGATGGGAATATCTGTCCATAGTACCACTTTAAACCATACACTCCACAGAGCAAGGCCAGAAAAAAAGCCATTGCTTTAAGAAAAAAATAAGAAAACCTGTTTGGAGTTTGCCCAACAGCATATGGCAGACTCCCCAAACACATGGAAGAAGATTCTCTAGTCAGATGAGACTAATCTTTTTGGCCATCATGGGAAATGCCATGTGTGGTGCAAACCCATCATCCTGAGAACACCATCCCTACAATGAAGCATGGTGGTGGCAGCATCATGCTGTGGGGATGTTTTTCATGTGCAGGGACAGAAAAGCTGGTCAGGACTGAAGGAAAGATGGATGGCACTAAATACAGGGCAATTCTGGAGGAAAACTTGTTTGAGTCAGCTAGAGGATTGAGACTGGGATGAAGGTTCACATTCCAGCAGGACAATGACCCTAAACATACTGCTAAAGCTACCCTGTAGTGGTTTACAGGGAAACATTTAAATGTCTTGGAATGGCCTAATCAAAGCCCAGACCTCAATCCAATTGAGAATCTGTGGCATAACTTGAAGATTGCTGTACACCAACACAACCCATCTAACTTGAAGGAGTTGGAGCAGTTTTGCCTTGAGGAATGGACAAAAATCCCAGTGGGTAGATGTGCTAAGCTAATAGAGACATACCCCAAGAGACTTGCAGCTGTATTTACAGCAAAACGTGGCTCTACAAAGTATTGACTTTGGGGGGGGTGAATACCTATGCACACTCTATATTTCTGTTTTTTCATCTTAATTATTGTTTACGTCACAATAAAACAACAATTTTCACCTTTAAAGTGGTAGGCATGTTGTGTGACTCAAATGGTGCTAACAACCCAAAAATTCATTTTAATTCCAGCTTGTAATGCAGCAAAACAAGACAAACATCAAGGGGGATGAATACTTTTGCAAGACACTGCACACACAGAGGCTGGAGTTTACCTAAAACAGAAGTGTTTCTCAGGTGCACGTGATTCTATGACAGTGTATTAGGGCCATTGTAGTTTTAAAAAAATGGAGCTGAGGAAGGGGCTAATATCTTTTTGGGGGAAAAAAAACCCTCAGAATTTCTGGGTTTAATGTCCAAAATTTAGATCAAGGAACCAGATTGCTTCAGTTTGCAAGGCTGGATCAATGTCATCACAGTACACACACAGTACAGCCGAATGTTGTAGGAAGTGCAATGTTTCCCCCTCGAAAGAGATTTTTAAGGACATTTCCCAGAATGCACTACAGCCGGGAAGCATGTGATTGTTATCTCAGAGAATATCCGACTTTAATCTCGGAAACTGATTTTCTTCTCAGAATATTACTCCCTTCCTCAGCGCCATATTTTTATTTATTACCGACACTGTCACTAATACACTAGCGTATCATTCTAACCTTGGACTTAAGTATAATATTTTTGGACAATATCAGCTCAAGGAAGGAGCAGTAATAAATCCAGTGCATTTAAACACTATGTCATTCCAAGATTCGTTATGAGCAGTGTAAGTACACACAAAACTATGGAATGTCATTTGAGGCCAATATTAAATTAATACTTTTTAGTATAAATACACAAGTGATTGCAGAAAATCATGCACACTGGTCGAGAAATTCGAACTATTTCTTGAGAATCACCTCGAGTGACTCGGCAAAATAGCGGCGAATCGTTTTGTCAGCTTAAGTGAGGAAGAATTACAAATTATGAAAGAAAATGCTGTTCCTAAAAGCACTAAAGATGCTACGAAGTTTAGTCTAAAACTGTTCAAAGGTAAAGTGGGATTGTGATTTATTTTATCTATTTCAATCCAAAGTATTTTATATGACTCAGCGTACCTAAGTGACAAGTCTGCGCCGTGCCGTTATTACATTTGCATGCCACTTTTGAAGTTTGAAATAAATGTTTTTTAATACAATTTTTTTTATTTTAAATAATCACCAGTGTATTTAAATAATCACCTCAAATTTGTCTCAGTTATTATTCACCGATATTCACTAAGCCTGAGGCAGATAATTGTTAATTAATATTGACTTATATGACAAAACTAATCATTAATAGTATTATCACAAAGTCCACAAGAAGTTTTTTTTTCCTCATGGAGAGCATTGAGCGTGTATAAGTGAGCATAAGCCTATCAGATACTGCATGTCTCGTCCATTTATCCTTCAAACCATGGGCAGGTTTTCTTTACCACAGAGCACCTCAAATGAAGA
Organism: Neoarius graeffei; assembly: GCF_027579695.1. Taxonomy (NCBI): domain Eukaryota; kingdom Metazoa; phylum Chordata; class Actinopteri; order Siluriformes; family Ariidae; genus Neoarius; species Neoarius graeffei. Next base: position 45,465,270 of record NC_083590.1, on the reverse strand, counting down.
AAAATGTTGGCACAATTTTCTAATTCAGCAATCTAAAATAGCAAATGAAAATGTTAAAATCCTTCAATCAGGACCTTGGTTTAATATCTTGTGGCTTTATTAAACTGTAACTATGTGAGCATGATAAAATACAGCACAAACTAATGCCAAATAGGATGTGCTGGATCAAGTACTTTTTATAAGCTGATAAATAATGAGGGTGTTAATGTTATTAAGTTAAACCATGTTCACAGAGATTAAAGTGTTTACCATCATACTGTATTAGTTTTTTTTTAATATCAATGATTTTTCAGGTTTAAAAACGAGTGCTTGTGTTTACATGGTGGTCTCGGCATCATTATATGAATTTCATGCAGGTCACCTAGAAAATTGACTTCAGCAAGTGTAACCTGGCATCCCATTCAGAGTGCATAATTGCCTTGTGCTCCATGCTCCTAGAATACTCTCCAGAGCCACCCTGACCCTGATCATGACCCTGCCCCGGATAAAGAGGATACTGAAGAGGAATAAATGAAAATTAATGTACTAAGCTGCACAAAGTGCAACAGTTTTGGGAGGCATACAAAAACCAAAGTATCTAGAGTCTACAGATTAACCACGCATCTGATTAATAGCCATCAAGCAAGACGTTGACTTACACCTGGCTTTGAGGGGATGAAACAAAATCACATTGGACATCAGCTGCTGTTAATTGTCCAAACTTTACGACAGTGAACAGAATATGTAATCAGCTTCACTTTCTGTTTTTTGTACAATCCTCTCTTACAGGCATATGTACGAGGGAGAAAAGTGCAGTCTGCATGTTTCAGCAGGAAATGAAGCATTTAGGCTTATACATGCAGAATGTGGCCTAACTGTGCCTGAAATGGATGCAAACAACCCAGTACATCCAGCCCTTAGTACAGTAAATATTAGAAATCCTGTTGTCTGTACATCTGGCCCATAGAGTGTATAAGAATACGACAATACATTCAATGTTATTATGAAATGCAGTTTCACACTTATTCAAGGGATTAATCAATCAACAGCATTTATATTTATATTCCAAATAATTATTTCTGGGGCGGCACGGTGGTGTAGTGGTTAGCGCTGTCGCCTCACAGCAAGAAGGTCCTGGGTTCGAGCCCCGGGGCCGGCGAGGGCCTTTCTGTGTGGAGTTTGCATGTTCTCCCCGTGTCCACGTGGGTTTCCTCCGGGTGCTCCGGTTTCCCCCACAGTCCAAAGACATGCAGGTTAGGTTAACTGGTGACTCTAAATTGACCGTAGGTGTGAATGTGAGTGTGAATGGTTGTCTGTGTCTATGTGTCAGCCCTGTGATGACCTGGCGACTTGTCCAGGGTGTACCCCGCCTTTCGCCCGTAGTCAGCTGGGATAGGCTCCAGCTTGCCTGCGACCCTGTAGAAGGATAAAGCGGCTAGAGATAATGAGATGAGATAATTATTTCTATGAGAATAAAAATAGCATATTGCCTACTGTAATTTACAATATATTCTTATTTGACAATGGTTATTGTTCAATTTTTTTTTAATAAGTGAAACAGAATATACTTCAAACATACAGAATAGCTGGGAAGGTTACGATTAAAGGCCTTGCTCAAAAGTTCAAAATCTCAAACACTTTCTGAGACCCAGGAATTTGAAATCGATGACAACGTTGAGAAACTGTAGAAATTAAAATAGCGTTAAACAATTGAAGAATGAAATCCTGTCATATATGAACACCTGGTTGCATACATCTAACTTGTTGACTCTAAATTGAAATTAATCTACCTATGATCTAAAATTGAATCTAAAAATGTGTCTTACAGTGGTGCTTGAAAGTTTGTGAACCCTTTAGAATTTTCTGTATTTCTGCATAAATATGACCTAAAGCATCATCAGATTTTCACACAAGTCCTAAAAGTAGATAAAGAGAACCTAGTTAAACAAATGAGACAAAAGATATTATACTTGGTCATTTATTTATTGAGGAAAATGATCCAATATTACATATCTGTGAGTGGCAAAAGTATGTGAACCTTTGCTTTCAGTATCTGGTGTGACCCCCTTGTGCAGCAATAACTGCAACTAAACGCTTCTGGTAACTGTTGATCAGTCCTGCACACTGGCTTGGAGGAATTTTAACCCATTCCTCCGTACAGAACAGCTTCAACTCTGGGATGTTGGTGGGTTTCCTCACATGAACTGCTCGCTTCAGGTCCTTCCACAACATTTCGATTGGATTAAGGTCAGGACTTTGACTTGGCCATTCCAAAACATTAATTTTATTCTTCTTTAACCATTCTTTGGTAGAACGACTTGTGTGCTTAGGGTCATTGTCTTGCTGCATGAACCACCTTCTCTTGAGATTCAGTTCATGGACAGATGTCCTGACATTTTCCTTTAGAATTCACTGGTATAATTCAGAATTCATTGTTCCATCAATGACGGCAAGCCGTCCTGGCCCAGATGCAGCAAAACAGGCTTGAACCATGATACTACCACCACCATGTTTCACAGATGGGATAAGGTTCTTATGCTGGAATGCAGTGTTTTCCTTTCTCCAAACATAACGCTTTTCATTTAAACCAAAAAGTTCTATTTTGGTCTCATCTGTCCACAAAACATTTTTTCCAATAGCCTTCTAGCTTGTACACGTGATCGTTAGCAAACTGCAAACGAGCAGCAATGTTCTTTTTGGAGAGCAGTGGCTTTCTCCTTGCAACCCTGCCATGTACACCACTGTTGTTCAGTGTTCTCCTGATGGTGGACTCATGAACATTAAAGGAAAAAGCAACTTTTGTACAAAATCACCACAAATAGATAGATAAATATATAAAGTAATCGATCATGGAATTTATAGTAAAAGAACAGACTGCATAACAGTATCTTTTAACTTTTAATAATATGGGCTTGCGCTGAGCTCAGCGAAGATGCGTTCCGCCATATTGATCTACTGCGTGACGTCATGTGGCCCACCACTGAAAAGAACTCTTCAGTGCTTCATGGTAATAAGGTAAAAAAACAGTACAATCGCTTCTTCAAAGTTTCACCAAATGGTTTTATTTATGCAACTTAAAGCTCATAATACTGTATAACTTTGGTTGAGTAAAAACACGGAGCAAAAACATGGCTGAATCCTGAATGACTGCTATTTGGATTTGTCCTACCAAGCCTACTGCGCATGCATGAAGCGGCTTGGCTCGGTTTTCCCTTTCGGGCGCTCTCGTTTTCTGTTAGAATTTGGTAAAGAAAAAAAAAAAAAAAAATTATTTACCAGCTTACCGGGTCCATGAACATAAATCTGACAGCTGACAAGGTCGGGATATAAACGAATCGAATACAAGCCACCCGCCGGGACTCCTAATCACAGTGATCTGCTTGTAAACACTGTTTTCATGGGCCCAGTGACGTCACAGATCAGAGGGAGGCACATTAACGATAGATTCTGATTGGTTTATAGTTGCCCACAATCTCAAAATGGCTGCCTCCTCCAACTTCGACTCCTCTGTGTCAATTCATGATTTCAAAGTTAAAAATATTTTTTCATGTTCGATATATAATGGAAATAATTAACGGAATTGATTACATATATGTTTTTCTCCTATTACACACCTGGTTTTGTACAAAAGTTGCCTTTTCCTTTAACATTAGCCAATGTGAGAGAGGCCTTCAGTTACTTAGAAGTTACCCTGGGGTCCTTTGTGACCTCGCCGACTTTTACACGCCTTGCTCTTGGAGTGATCTTTGTCGGTCGACCACTCCTGGGGAGGGTAACAATGGTCTTGAATTTCCTCCATTTGTACACAATCTGTCTGACTGTGGATTGGTGGAGTCCAAACTCTTTAGAGATGGTTTTGTAACCTTTTCCAGCCTGATGAGCATCAACAACGCTTTTTCTGAGATCCTCAGAAATCTCCTTCGTTCATGCCATGATAAACTTCCACAAACATGTGTTGTGAAGCTCAGACTTTGATAGATCCCTGTTCTTTAAATAAAACAGGGTGCCCACTCACACCTGATTGTCATCCCATTGATTGAAAACACCTGACTCTAATTTCACCCTCAAATTAACTGCTAACTCTAGAGGTTCACATACTTTTGCCACTCACAGATATGTAATATTGGATCATTTTCCTCAATAAATAAATGACCAAGTATAATATTTTTGTCTCATTTGTTTAACTGGGTTCTCTTTACCTACTTTTAGGATTTGTGTGAAAATCTGATGTTGTTTTAGGTCGTTTTTATGCAGAAATATAGAAAATTCTAAAGGGTTCACAAACTTTCAAACACCACTGTATGTATTTGGACATGATGGAGTGAAGAAAGAAGATCAGTATCGGTGCCAAATGCAGCAAGAGATGGGCAAATTTTATATATATATATATATATATATATATATATATATATATATATATATATATATATATATACACACACACACACACACACACACACACACACACACTGTGTGTGTGTGTGTATATTCATTCATTCATTCATTCAATACTCGCTATTTTCCACTTACTACTATCTTGGTTTTTTTTTTTCCCCCATTCCAAAATGGAGCACAAATCAAATCCAATACCAACTGAATGTGCCTGAAATCCAAGCTGAGGAATTAAAAAAAAAAAAAGTAGAAAGTTGACTGAGTCCAGAGTGTTCAACAAGGATGATTTTGCATAGAAATTAGGAAACAAAGCAAACTGTTCTCTGAAGTGGAGTTTTTGATGTATGATAGAAACCACAAATAATATTAGCATGTAAAGATGTGCAAATCTGAGTAAAAATGAAGTTTATTTAAAGGTCACCCATGAACTTCTGAGTTGAGCAAGAAACCGCTGAACCCTGAATACTGAACTCTGGAGAAAGATGCACTACAACAGCAGAAGACCACTTCAGGGTCCACTTCTGTCAACCAAGAAGATGAATCTGAGTCTACAGTGAAATTCTACAGCAAAAAAAGGTCAAACTTCAATGGTCCAGTTTCCGCCTCAAGGTTCAATGTATTGTGCGTTCTGAGATGCTTTTCTGCTCACCACGGTTGTAAAGAGTGATTATTTGAGTTAATGTAACCTTCCTGTCAGCTCAAATCAGTCTCTCAATTCTCCTCTGACCATCTTGCTTCAACAAGGTGTTTCTGCCCACAACAGTGATGCTCATTGGATATACACTCACCAGCCACTTTAACAAGGAACTTGTTCTTGATTCTAAGATTCCTGTTCTTGGCTGCAGGAGTGGAACCCAATGTGGTCTTCTGCTGTTGCATGCTGAGATGCTTTTCTGTTCACCATGGTTGTAAAGAGTGATTATATGAGTTATTATGTCCTTCCTGGCATCTTGAACCAATCTGGCCATTTGCCTCTGACCTCTCTTATCAACAAGGCGTTTCCATCCACAAAACTGTTGCAGACTCAATGTTATTTGTTTTTTGCACCATTCTGTGTAAACTCTAGAGACTATTGTGTGTGAAAACCCCAGGAGATCAGCAGTTTCTGAAATACTCAAACCAGTCCATCTGGCTCAAACCAACACCCATGCTACAGTGAAAGAAAGTCACACTTTGAGATCACAATTTTTCCCATTCTGATGTTTGCAGTGAACATTAACTGAAGCTCTTGATTTGTATCTGCATGACTTTATGCATTGTGCTGCTGTCAAGGGATTGGCTGATTAGAGAACTGCATAAAACAGCAGGTGGATGGGTGTACCTAATAAAGTAGCTGCTTTTTGTTTTTCACACCACTGCGTTTAAACTCTAGAGACGATCCTGCATGAAAATACCCAGAAATCAGCAGTTTCTGAAGTATTCAAAACAACCCATCAGCAACTACGTCACAGTCAAAGATCACATTTTCCCCATTCTGATGTTTGAAGTGAACATTAACTGAAGCTCTTGACCTGTAACTGCATGATTTTCTGCATTGTGCTGCTGCCACACGATTGGCTCATAAGAGAACTGCATGAATCATTCGAGCAGGTGTCAGGTGTTCCTTATAAAGTGGACCATGAGTGTTTATAATGAAATGGAAATGTCAGAAGGCATAAAGTACGGCTAAACTAGTAAAAACAAGAGTGCTCTGAGAGCACAATCTCCCCCGCTGGCAGCTAGGCCATAACTCTGGTAAAATGGGACTGAATTGAACGAAATTGCAATATGCGTATTACCAACATATAACAAAGAATCCTGTCAAGTTTTGTGAAATTCCTCCAAAAATTGTGAAAGGAGTTGATTTCAGAAGGTGAGTACCCTTCCCAGGATGGACAGACATCGCCATGGCATAATCCCCCTTTGGCCCTTTTGGCCAGTGGGGGATAAAAATCTGCTTTTTGAATATCAGTGCACGTTACTGCAATGATAGAAACAAAAATAGAGGCTAAAGAGACAAAAAGCAGAGCTCTCAGAAAGAAATGGATGCAAGTAAACTGTGAGTGGGCATGAGATGAAGGTTTTTGGAACATGTAGTGGTTTTATCTCAAACACTGTAGGAGGAGAAGCGTTTGGAAACTGAAATAAAAGAGCAAGATGGCTTAACAATTTTCCTCTTACACAACAGCTCACACACAAAATAAATAAATAAAATAAAATAAAAAACTGCGCATGAGCTTAAGTTTGAACATAGTACAAAACATGGTTTTACTTTGTTTTAACTCAGCGACGTAATGAATGGTGTGAGAGATCAGGTTTATGCAGACAGCTGTAGAGAATATGTCTCATCTCATCTCATTATCTGTAGCCGCTTTATCCTGTTCTACAGGGTTGCAGGCAAGCTGGAGCCTATCCCAGCTGACTACGGGCGAAAAGCGGGGTACACCCTGGACAAGTCGCCAGGTCATCACAGGGCTGACACATAGACAACCATTCACACTCACACCTACGGTCAATTTAGAGTCACCAGTTAACCTAACCTGCATGTCTTTGGACTGTGGGGGAAACCGGAGCACCCGGAGGAAACCCACGCGGACACGGGGAGAACATGCAAACTCCGCACAGAAAGGCCCTCGCCGGCCATGGGGCTCGAACCCGGACCTTCTTGCTGTGAGGCGACAGCGCTAACCACTACACCACCGTGCCGCCCACTAGAGAATATGTGACCTGTGAAATCTTTAGCAATTTCCGAGCTAAAGATGTTATTTAATATTGTAGTGACTGCACTATAGAAATTGTAGTTAGTGTAATTCTGCTTGGAAAGACAACTTGAGTTATTTAATACATTGGTAACTTTTTGCTTTTGGATTTTTCCCAGATTTTATCTCTAATTTAAGTCCCACCCTCCAGTTCGGTCTCCCCCTACCAACCAGGAAGAGCAAAATCTATCACATACTCCCTCCAAGACTCCAATCATTTTGAATCGCTGTTTATGTAATGTTATGTGGCAACGTAACTCTCTGAGGAAAGCGCTATCCACCCACTTCAGCATACAAGTGTTTACAGACACCCATGACTGGCTAGTGTCACTGTGATTGACAGGGCAGAGAGCGTATCCCACCCACCTCATTGAGAACCTGGCCAATTTTTGCTCTCTCGTAGTCCCGGCCACAGATGGCTGTGGCATCGTCAGGATTTGAACCCACAATCTCCAGATGTTATAGAACGAAGGCTTTTCCGTTTTTTGCCCACAGTGAAATTCCTAAAACAGACTACATGTGCTCTTTCTCTTGACCTTGAATGTGATATACCATTGCATCGAAATATTCATCAAGCAGATACACAAGCTCATCACATCACTCTCACACAGAACACGCTTATATTTCTGTTTCACAGATGAGTAATAACACAAAAACATGAACAAAATGTTTTTTTAATTTGTATTACATTACATTAATGGCATTTAGCAGATGCTCTTATCCAGAGCAACATACAACACACCCAGAGCAGCCTGAGGAGCACTTGGGGGTTAGGTGTCTTGCTTCAACCATCCCTGCTGGTCCAGGGAATCGAAGCAATGACCTTTTGGTCCCAAAGCTGCTTCTCTAACCATTAGGGCATGGCTTCCCTTATTATTATTATTAGTAGTAGTAGTACGAGCGGGCCTAGTGGTTAGCATGTCCGCCTCTTGATCAGGAGATCGCGAGTTCTACTTGCGGTCGGGTCATATCAAAGACCATCATAAAAATTGTACCGACTGCCGTCTGGCAAAGCACACTACAACACATATGTGAGTGGGGAGTCAAACTCTCATGGTTACCAGAAGGCTAGCCCCCCACTGTAACCCTAGCTGTATAGGTGAGAGGCCGAAGGCTATAGAAACGGAGATCAGCGCCACCCGATGCGCCTTAACGGCCTGTGCCGAGTTTCCCAAAAGCATAGTAGCACAAAGATAATCACAATGAACACTCTCTCGCCTAGTTAAGATGCTCTTAGCATTAAGAGGGTTTTGGGAAACCCACCACAGGTTAGTACTGGGACGGGAGACTGCCTGGGAAGACCAAGGCATGGTGCGGATAGGACTTTAGTAATAGTATTCATTTTGTTTATTTCTAGAACCGCAAGCGGGCCTAGCGGTTAGCGTGTCCGCCTCTCAATCGGGAGACCTAAAAGATTTTCAGGTATATTCAGGTATAGTAAGTCTCCCCTTGAACCGTCTGGAAAATCAGCCTTTCTTGGACATTGATTTACTCTTCGACTTCCTCATGTTCCGGTCCACCACAAAGGTTTCCTTTGGAACTAGCAGCGTATTCCTGTATACTTGTTTCCTTGCTAAGTAACAAGTTGTCATCTTCTACTTGTGACTGTGACTCTACATAGATGTGTGTAAGTGTATTCTAGACACCAAAGGCCAATTCATATGGGGCATGTTTCTGAAGCAAATTTATGTGGAACTGAGGTTCATTACATGAAGCTTCCATTTTAACATGAGTTTCAATAAACATCAGCTGCATCGGCATTACTGGTGCCATGCTTGTACGAGATGGACTTAGGCAGAATACAGCACAAACTTGGAACGCTAAAACAGTTCATGCCAGATCAGGGTGTGACCATGTTTCCAGGCACTGATTCACTGAGAGTGCAGAGGTACAATCTCAGCATCTTATCTGAAAATACATGATTACATAGAGTTTCACCATCAACCCCCACGAAACACAGGGGTCAACCCCATGAAGGTGCTAAACCCACGGCAAACAACTGTACTGACTGCAGTAATGCAGCCCCTTCTCGATAATCAGGCAGTTGAAATAACACACACACACACACACACGTACTGTACTGTGCAAAAGTCTAAGGCACCTAGTGTTATTTTTTTCATACAAACTTTGTTATAGATTTCTATTTTATGACTTTGACATTATCGAGTCAGGACAAAAACATTTTAGAGTTCCAAATGTTCGTTTTCCAGCACAAAATTAAATGTTACAGAAAAAAATAAGTTTGTATCTGAGCAGCATGTTACATAAGAGAGCACTTTTTAGATTAAAAAAGAAAACATAATGAAGGCTACTGGGTTTTGGTGCAAAATGAAGAAGTGAGTGTGACAGTCAAAGTGTCCAGAAGAACTGTGGCTTGTTCTGTAAGATGCTCAGTAAAACCTACAGCTCATTTCCGTATAAAACTGTACTCACTGTACCTGAGACTATTTTTTTTTTAAAGCAAAGGGTTGTCTCACACCAAATATTGACTTTGTTTAATTTATTATGGCTTACTGATGTTTATAGTATTATTTTAATGTTGAAACATTTCATTTCTTTATCTTAAGCCATTTTTGGTCTACAGCGTTTCTTTACATGTGCCGAAGACTTTTGCACAGTACTGCATGTTTAAAAGATTTTATTAATATCAAATTACAGTAGCTGGAACCTGGCCCATTCTGGATCTAAAAAGCATACATGTTTTTTTTAATACAAACTGGCTGCTATGTACGGGTATAACAGACGTACACAATTGGTTGCAACCGTAGAAAGATACATTTTCATGTGTCAATTGCTGTGGAATATTTATCTGCTTTAAGCAGAGTGATTGAGCCTTTCCTTTGGGTTAGCTTTCGCATGAAGTGAATAAGAGTGGCAGTAGAGACCCGAGGCTCAGTGCCTATTCCCTAATTCGAATGATCGGCTACGGTCCTCACAGCAGGTTATGAGCCAGGACTAAAAGTCAATCATGAAAAGAGTCACATTACTCCTTTGCTGACTGTTCAGTGCCGCGAGGCTCAACTCATGCAAAATTTCTTGATGGAAGTCAGGACAGTCTCAATTATGGATTTGTACATGAAATTCCAAGTGCCTGCGCATTACCCATGACCCTTTCTATAGCCCCAATTCCAAAAAAGTTGGGACATTGGGTAAAACAAATAAAAACAGAATATGAAGCTTTGCAAATCAAGGAAGCCATGTATTTTGTTGAAAATAGTACAAAGACATCATCACAAATTTTGAAACTGAGAAATTTTATTGTTTTTTTTAAAAATATATGCTCATTTTGAATTTGATGTCAGCAACACGTTTCAGAAAAGTTGGGACAGGGGCAACAAAAGACTGGAAAAGTTGTGTTAGGCCAAAAAAAAGTTTGTTAATTGGCAGCAGGTCAGTAACACAATTGGGGATAAAAAGAGCATCCCAGAGAGGCAGAGTCTCTCAGAAGTAAAGACGGGGAGGCTCTTTCACCGCTCTGTGAAAGATTGCATGGGCAAACAGTGCAACAATTTCAGAATAACGTTCCTCAATGTAAAGCTGCAAAGAATTTGGGGATCACATTATCCCCAAATTACATAATACTGTACATAATATCATTAAAAGATTCAGAGAATGGCGGCACGGTGGTGTAGTGGTTAACGCTGTCGCCTCACAGCAAGAAGGTCCGGGTTCGAGCCCCGTGGCCAGCGAGGGCCTTTCTGTGCGGAGTTTGCATGTTCTCCCCGTGTCCGCGTGGGTTTCCTCCGGGTGCTCCGGTTTCCCCCACAGTCCAAAGACATGCAGGTTAGGTTAACTGGTGACTCTAAATTGACCGTAGGTGTGAACGTGAGTGTGAATGGTTGTCTGTGTCTATGTGTCAGCCCTGTGATGACCTGGCGACTTGTCCAGGGTGTCCCCCGCCTTTCGCCCGTAGTCAGCTGGGATAGGCTCCAGCTTGCCTGCGACCCTGTAGAACAGGATAAAGCGGCGAGAGATAATGAGATGAGATAATGAGATGAGATGAGATGAGATGAGATGAGATGAGATGAGATTCAGAGAATCTGGAGAAATCTCTATGCAAGAGACAAGGCTGAAAACTGACATTGGATGCCTGTGATCTTCAGGCCCTCAGGTGATACTGCATTAAAAGCAGACACATCTGTAGTGGAAATTACTGTATGGGCTCAGGTACACTTCAGAAAACCATCGTCTGTGAAAACAGTTCATTACTGCATCCACACATGCAAGTTAAAACCAGATATAAACAATATCCAGAAACACCACCACCTTCTCTGGGCCCGAGCTCTTTTACGATGAGCTGAGGCAAAGTGGAAAATTGTCCAGAGGTCTGAAGAATCAAAAGTAGAAATTCTTTTTAGAAATCATGGACACCACGTCCTCCAGGCTAAAGAGGAGAAGAGAGGGACCATCCAGCTTATTATCAGGGCACAGTTCAAAAGGCAGCACCTGTGATGGTAAGACGGTGCATTAGTGCACATGACATGGGTAGCTTGTACATCTAGGAAAGCATCATTAATCCTGAATGATATATACACATTTCAGAGCAATATGCTGCCATCCAGACAAAATCTTTTTCAGGGAAGGTCTTCCTTCTTTCAGCAAGACAATGCCAAACCACTTTATGAGCATATTAAAACTGCATGGCTCCGTAGTAAAAGAGTCCGGGTGCTAAACTGACCTGCCTACAGTCCAGACATTAAAACATTTAGTGCATTATGAAGCGCAAAATATGATAAAGGAGAGCCCGAACTGTTGAGCAACTGAAAATGTATATCAGGCAAGAATGGGACAACATTTCTCTTTCAAAACTGCAGCTGTCTCCTCAGTTCCCTGAATGTTTACCGAGTGTTTGTAAAAGTAGAGGTGATGCAACACAGTGGTAAACATGCCCCTGTCCCAACTTTTTTGAAACATGTTGCTGACATCAAATTCAAAATGAGCATATATTTTTCAAAAAAAGCAATAAAATTTCTCAGTTTCAACACTTGATATGTTGTCTTTGTACTATTTTCAATGAACTCTTGGGCTTCCATGATTTGCAAATCATCACATTCTGTTTTTATTTACAGTTTACACAGTGTCCCAACTTTTTTTGGACTTGGGGTTGTAGGATCTGTGGGGGAATATCACACCAGAGACTGCTTCAACGAATGCTCAGTGCTTATCAGCCATATCACAAAGACAGGTATTGCATGCATACCTTGATAAATTGGTTCCTTACAACCTCAGCTTTTTTCCCTGCAAAGAGGGTAACTGTAACAATGGATTCCACCCTGCATTAGATACCAGTTGATGTCCACTATGGATTCCTTCTGCACTTCTACCTCCTGCAAGGTCGGTACTAATTTGCAGACAACTGTGAAGAAGCGATATCGTGTTGTAGGCGCAAGTGCACTCCTCACACGAGGCACCAAAATTATGTGGTTACAATACCAGTCCTCACATGAGACACCAAAATTATGTGGGTGTAATTACATTATTAAATCAGTCTCATACAGTCAGTCTCATAAAATATCAGTTCATTAATTTTATTCATCAATATTTTTATTGTTATTAAATTAATGAATGAATTACTCAAGTGATACACTAGATCAGTGAAGGCAATGTGAATTCTTTGATGGCAGAGGATGGATTCAAGTAATACTGCAGCAAAACAGAAAAGATAGTTTCTTGTAAATATTTAATTTATTAAAATGACAAAATTAAGTGAGGATAATACTGATCAGGTACATTCAATAATACTAGCAGCAGTTTAACAATCAAGGCACAAAATAGTGATATAAGGTAGTAATATGTGTGTGTGTGTGTGTGTGTGTGTTTGCAGGTAAGTGAAAGCGCACAAAAAAAGGTGTGAACAAGGTGCAAAAAGGGACTGTAGGCACTCTGTGTGACTGATTAGACAAAGGATTTTAACAAAAGGCACGTAAGTAATCACTGGCCGGCACAGGGATTGAACCCCCAATCTTGGCATTATTAGCCCTATGCTCGACTCAGCTGAGCCAAACCAGCCATTACATTCTTAAAGGCTGAAATGCTGAGATGTGTATAATGGTGCATGGTATGTGCGCAAGAGAGGTAGAGAGAGATCGGGCATGCAAAATCTATCTACCAGAATAAAACTGAGAAATACAGTAACATATGATCAAACCAAAGCTATGTGATTATTGTGCACACACTTGAAACAACCTTAGGTTTAAATAGCAGTTTTCACATAAACTAATCAAACCAAGACTAACATTGCCCAAATGCCAGCCTTACTTGGGACCACTCTCACGTGGCAGCATGAAGGAGTTTGTCAGTGATCTCCCATCTCTCCTGAAGAGTGCGGAGCACAGCTTCAATTTAGTTTTAATGCACCTCTGCTATGTTGCAAAAGTTCTTCCCAGACAGGATCTCATGATCCAGAAGGTCCTTGGTCGAATGCTCATTGGTTAAAGACGTGGAGGGAACCGCTCGCCTCTAAGCTTCCTAATTTGTGCTATTACGGCGTAGTAATAATGGTAGCCAGTTTCAAACACTATGAAAGTGAAACAACGCGACTGAGGTATTTTTAACCAGAGCCAGTGGTCCGTACAACAATACGTGTTAGTTCCTTTGTTTCTTTGCTTCCACCTGCAGGCTGTAGTCTCATCTCATCTCATTATCTGTAGCCGCTTTATCCTGTTCTACAGGGTCGCAGGCAAGCTGGAGCCTATCCCAGCTGACTACGGGTGAAAGGCGGGGTACACCCTGGACAAGTCGCCAGGTCATCACCTGGAGGAAACCCACGCGGACATGGGGAGAACATGCAAACTCCACACAGAAAGGCCCTCGCCGGCCACGGGGCTCGAACCCGGACCTTCTTGCTGTGAGGCGACAGCGCTAACCACTACACCACCGTGCCGCCCCGCAGGCTATAGTGTCTCTTTTTAATACTGATGGAGCGTTGGTCAGAGCATGTCGATCAGAGAGAGCGCACTGGTCAGAGAGAGAGTGTCGGTCAGAGAGCCAAGGTGCATCTGGTTTTGGGAGGATGGAGGTGCGGGGCACCGGCAGCAGCACGTGGCCGTGGCGAGGCATTCGCACGGTGGGGCATGGCGGGACACAGGAGACTCCATGTCGGGAGGTTGGGCAGAGAGAGTCAGAGAGAGGAGATTGCCCAATTTATAGGCAAGCTTGTGTCACAATCCACAGCAGTACACTACCCAATCATGGCGCAGTGAAAGATGAGATGAGGCGGATATTGTCCAGGGCAGGAAGTGAGGGAGTTATGGGAGATGTAGTTGCAGAGATGTGCTGTACCTGCAGTATTCACCAACCGCCCTTGCCAGATTTTACAGATAAAATGTTGCTTCATTGCATTCTGTGATAAGTTTGAGTGATTTTCATTCTCAGTGAAAGTATCAGCACCATGAGCATTTCTTCCCTTCACTGGAAACAGTATTTGGAATGTTGATTTATATCAATCATCATTATCATCATCAATAAAGTACAGTATCAAGTACAGTACAATAACACGAATTTTAAGTGCTGTCAAGGGGAATGCACTCCCAGGATATCAACCTTCAGGATGACTTTGAAACCAGGCCACCACTAGTTTTAAAGGACTACTCCTTGGCAGTTTGGAAGTTATGGAAGTGGAATGGAAGGATGTGGTGCGACCGTATGAACAGCACACAAGGCTAACAGAGCAAACTAGCCAGTTAACTAGCCCCCTAGCCTAAAATACAAGCTCTCGTTGAAGGACAGCATGATTGCCAGGTCTGTGTAACAAAGAAACACAACATCAAACATAAATCCATCCCAATACTTGAGCTTAAAGCCTAGGTCACAACCGGCCATACGGGCTCCTACGGCCGGTCTACGTGCAAAAAACGCAAGAAACACACGGAGGACGCGCATGTGACGTGCTGATTTTCGAGCCGTAGACTGGCTGCAGACCGGCCACAGAGGTTCTTTGTCATGTCAGACAAACTCTACAGGCACTTACGTTTTTTTCAGGTTGCAAGACAAACTTACGGCCAACGTGTGTCTTTCTCCACGAACAAAAAAAACGCAGTGATTTGGGAAATGCCAAAAATCGCACAGCCAAAAAATCGTACGTCCGGTTGTGACCTAGGCGTAAGTCAAAAGCTCACTCGGAAAAAGTCACTCGGAGTCCTTGTGGTAAACTCCAAAATAATAGCTACTATTTTCAAATGTCATATTTTCTTGTTAATACTACAGAAGACAGAATATATTGTAACAAAGCACTATTAAAACTCATTCATTTTTCCTAAATAGATCCTAAGTACAGTAATAATAAGCAAGGTTCTAGCCCAGGTTTTACATTTTATTACATTATAAAGTGTCTTGCAAGAGTATTCATCCCGCTTGGCGTTTGTCCTGTTTTGTCGCATTACAAGCTGGAATTAAAATGGATATTTTGGGGGGTTAGCACCATTTAATTTACACAACATGTCTACCACTTTAAAGGTGAAAATTGTTGTTTTATTGTGACACAAACAATAATTAAGATAAAAACAAAAAACAGGAATCTGGAGTGTGCATAGGTATTCACCCCCAAAGTCAATACCATCTTTTGCTGCAATTACAGCTGCAAGTCTCTTGGGGTGTGTCTCTATTAGCTTAGCACATCTAACCACTGGGATTTTTGTCCATTCCTCAACGCAAAACTGCTCCAACTCCTTCAAGTTAGATGGGTTGCGTTGGTGTACAGCAATCTTCAAGTTATGCCACAGATTCTCAATTGGATTGAGGTCTGGGCTTTGATTAGGCCATTCCAAGACTTTAAATGTTTCCCTTTAAACCACTCCAGTGTAGCTTTAGCAATATGTTTAGGGTCATTGTCCTACTGGAATGTGAACCTTTGTCCCAGTCTCAAATCTCTAGCTGACTTAAACAGGTTTTCAATTTTTAATTTTATTAGTTTTGCCATAGCAAGATATATGTACATATATTATGGCTGGGAAACCACTGCAGTTTGCACCAATTACAGTGGCCCCACTTCCTTCAGAACTGCCCTGTATTTAGTGCCATCCATCTTTTCTTCAGTCCTGACCAGCTTTCCTGTCCCTGCAGATGAAAAACATCCCCACAGCATGATGCTGCCACCACCATGCTTCCATCACCCTGAGAATGGTGTTCTCAGGGTGATGGATTTGTGCCACACATGGGATTTCCCATTATGGCCAAAAAGATCAATTTTAGTCTCATTTGACCAGAGAATCTTCTTCCATGTGTTTGGGCAGTCTGCCACATGCTGTTGGGCAAACTCCAAACGGGTTTTCTTCAGCAATGTTTTTTTCCTGGCCACTTTTCCATAAAGCTCCACTCTATGGAGTGTACGGCTTAAAGTGGTCCTATGGACAGATACTCCCATCTCCGCTGTGGATCTTTGCAGCTCCTTCAGTGTTATC
Organism: Neoarius graeffei; assembly: GCF_027579695.1. Classification (NCBI taxonomy): domain Eukaryota; kingdom Metazoa; phylum Chordata; class Actinopteri; order Siluriformes; family Ariidae; genus Neoarius; species Neoarius graeffei. The sequence continues at coordinate 45,448,763 of NC_083590.1, read as the reverse complement.
TTTGGTGTCTTTGTTGCATCTCTGATTAATGCCCTCCTTACCTGGTCTGTGAGTTTTGGTGGGCGGCCTTCTCTTGTCAGGTTTGTAGTGGTGATATATTCTTTCCATTTTGCTATAATGGATTTAATGGTGCTCCCTGGGATATTCAAAGTTTGGGATATTTTTTATAACCCAACCCTGATCTATACTTCTCCACAACTTTGTCTCTGACCTGTTTGGAGGCTCCTTGGTTTTCATGTTACTTGCTTAGTAGTGTTGCAGAGTCAGGGTCCTTCCAGAACAGGTTGATTTATAAAGACGTCATGTGACAGATCATGTGACACTTTGATTGCACACAGGTGAATCTTAATCAACTAATTATGTGACTTATGAAGTGAATTGGTTGGACCAGCTCTTATTTAGGGGTTTCATACGAAAGGGGGTGAATACCTATGCACACTCCAGATTTCTGTTGTTTCATTTTAATTATTGTTTGTATCACAATAAAATAAAAACAATTTGCACCTTTAAAGTGGTAGGCATGTTGTGTAAATCAAATGGTGCTAATCCCCCAAAAATCCATTTTAATTCCAGCTTGTAATGTGACAAAATAATGACAAACACCAAGGGGGATGAATACTTTTGCAAGACACTGTATGTGTTGTAATGAATCAATAAAAAAAAAATTAACAAATAAATGAGGCACATTAGTTCTCTAACACACACAACAAGCTAATTTATGCTTGAGACCTATTTTTATTTCATATGTATTTCCTAGAGTTACGATACCTTGTTTCTCCAGATACACCGTTCAGATAAACATAAATATACAGTGCAAATCTCCTGCAATACACAGAAAAGTCTTATTTCTCTGACAAAGCAAACGACAGATGATTTGATCATGTTACATGTGCACTGACTTACAGTTCAGTGTGACCCTTTGTAATATGGTGGACGTATACATCAATATATCGCAGTAGCTAGGAACTGCGTCTACGATTTTATAGTATCCATGGTTACGCTGCAGCTTTCTAACCACTGGCTTAAGATTTTGGTTTTCTTCAGGGCCATGTTTCTTGATGTCAAACTGTTATGTGAACATGCTTCATCCCCATATTCATTCACGCTCGACAGCAACATGCAAATTCCATCCTGAATATGCATGCGCTAGAGTTTAATGTGCAGGGACGTGTGACCTTGTCTCACACGTTGAGTCATATGCTAAAGCCATCTTGATGAGTAACTGTTACTGCCATAACATAAGCTCCACTACATCCTTACACAACAAGCATGTAGGCTTGACTGATGCAACACAGCAGTTTGCTAAGAATAACACTTCGAGAGAGGTTCGAGTCGAGAGTGGACAAAGCAGAAAATGTGATCTGTATGATCTTTTAACATGACAAAGCCACAGTTCATTCAAAGGGACGAGTTAGGGAGAAGATGAATTGTGGTGAGGGGTGCAGTAAAAGAAAGAAAGAAAGAAAGAAAGAAAGTGCACAGATGTGGGGGTTGGCAAGTCAGAGAGGAACCCAATGCCGCAAGGTGGGGGAAGAGACGGGAAGAGAGGAGGAGTCTCTGTGGATAAGGACTCACAGCAGAAGGTAGAAAAAGGGTTAAAAAAAGAAAAAAGGTAGAGAGTGTGTATGTGTTTGTGTGTAAAATACATACAGCCCCAGAGTGTGTTCAGAACCATCTGAATGATCGCAATGAAGCAAAGCTGTAGAGGCAGACCCCCTATCAGGTGCCTACATCTGTGTACATGCACATATCTAATGCCTCTCTCTGTCTCTCTCTCGCTCTAGTACACACAACCACTTTACAATTTTCCCAGCAGCTTGTCTCTGCTTTCTGTCTTTTTTTTAAAAATCAGTATGTGGGTAGAAGCTGCTCTCTCAGGATAACACCATAGCAAAGGGAGCAGGAGAGGGAGTCAGTGTGAGAGAGAGAGAGAGAGAGAGAAAGAAAGAGACGGAGAGAAAAAGACAGGGATGAGATGGAAGGAAGAAGCCCTTCGATCTATACATTTGTTTGTTTCGGATCTTGTATGCTCAGTAGCCTACACTGTCACTGTGTACACGGTCACTAAGCAGCAACAATACCAACACATCATCTCATCTCGTCTCGTTGTTTCCCTTTTATCCCTCAATTACCACACCTCTCTGTGAGTGAGAAAAAAATAACAGGCATCAGGCTTTTCTCAGGATAAAACAGGTAGAAGGAAAACACGGAGACAAAATAAGGCTGATGGAGGCAAGAAGACCGAGCAGGCCTCGGACCACACTGAGCCCGTGTCCAGGACTGAGCAAATGGATAACATCCAGCAACAAGTTCTGTTATTGGGGATGAAAAATGATGACATGTAGCACTGAGGGACATGATGTCCTGACAATAACACAGAATATCAGGGGATTAGGGATATTAGCATTCCTGAAGTCTGATATTGATTAGCGATGGTTGATATTTACATGCACAGTGTGTCAATTAATAATAATACTAATAATAATAATAATAATAATAATAAAGGAGGAGGCAAAATGAAGGTGCCCTGTTACCTGTATGGAGCTCTTCTGTATGCTTGTCCAAAGTTTCGAGATCACAGCTTCCTTTCTTTAAAAAAAACAAAAACAGTCAGGTTTTGTCAATTTGACGTGTCGCTTGGAAATAGCGCGCGCGAGCTATTTCCGGGCCAGAAAATAACGCAGTACTTTCAGAGCAACAGCAAAGCCTCCACACAGAAATAAAATAATAATAATAATAATAATAATAATAATAATAATAATAATAATAATAATAATAAATCAAACACTGTTTGCTCACAGTCCCAGATCACGGCTTCCTCTCGATTTTCCAGCGGTGATGTTCATGGAGCCAGAAAAAAACATCCAACTTGGATTTTTTTCATTTTTTTCGCAGCGCGCAGCATCAACGGTACAACGTGTAGCGCGCGCTAATGTGCGCACAAAAGGAAAGGAAAGAAGAAGAAAAAAACAGCCACCAAGGGGTGTGCAAATGACCTTGGCCGTGCATTGATAGATAGATAGATAAGATCAGATCAGATAAGATGAGATCAGATTAGACGAGATCAGATCAATCCCCGACTGAGATGTCCTTTGTTTTTGGACCAGCAGCAGCAGCGCGCATTTTGGCCCCATGCAGCATCCAGGGAAAAATAACGGTTTATAAATAATAAAAACCTGAAATCCACTCGGCAACACCACTCTCTGTCTCTCTCTCTCTCACACACACACCTTTTCCAGCCGAGATGAAACGCGACCTGTGTGATGTGTCTCAGTGTTAATTAAATCGCACTAATTCTCCTATTGTCCCTTGAGCCCCAGTGCGCTCGGTGCGCTCGGTCCCTGTGCCAAAGCAGCTCATCATTTCCGCTCCATCAGACAGAACTGGGAGGAAAAATCATTTCGCTTCTTTAAAGACCCGGATCACAGGCATTGATTGGATAAACTGGCAATTGGACGCATTTCATTTGTCAAAATTATCTACCAATCATTACCACGGGTTATTGCCTAAAGGAATTTCTTCTCTATGGGTGGATTCTATTGTTTGTTATTTCGTAATTACTATATTTATTTACCCCAGTTGCGCATGCGCATTTGCATCTGATCGTGAGGGAGAAGATGGATTGTGTTTCATTCATCACAGCAAACTCATCTCATCTCATTATCTCTAGCCGCTTTATCCTGTTCTACAGGGTCGCAGGCAAGCTGGAGCCTATCCCAGCTGACTACGGGCGAAAGGCGGGGTACACCCTGGACAAGTCGCCAGGTCATCACAGGACTGACACATAGACACAGACAACCATTCACACTCACGGTCAATTTAGAGTCACCAGTTAAACTAACCTGCATGTCTTTGGACTGTGGGGGAAACCGGAGCACCCGGAGGAAACCCACACGGACACGGGGAGAACATGCAAACTCCGCACAGAAAGGCCCTCGCCGGCCACGGGGCTCAAACCCGGACCTTCTTGCTGTGAGGCGACAGCACTAACCACTACACCACCGTGCCGCCCTCACAGCAAACTGTATACACAATTTTTGATTCCACCTGGATGAGCACACAGTTTAAACCAGTTTTGCCCAAAATGGTGGGTTGATCGTCCCAACATCCATCCATCCATCCATCCATCCATCCATCCATCCATCCATCCATCCATCCAATCCAAGCTGACATCAGGTGAGAGTCAGGATACATCCTGAGCAGGTCGCCAAGCTATCTCAGGGAGACATTCATACTCACATTCATACCTATGGACAATTTCAAGTTGACTTACAAGGGTCCTTCAAAAAGTTCTCGGCTTCACCCAGAAAACATCATGGGAGAAAGACTGTCCTTGCATTATTTTTCAACACAGTCTCCTTTAACGTAGTGGTTAGCGCTGTCGCCTCACAGAAAGAAGGTCCGGGTTCGAGCCCCATGGCTGGCGAGGGCCTTTCTGTGTGGAGTTTGCATGTTCTCCCCGTGTCCGCGTGGGTTTCCTCCGGGTGCTCCGGTTTCCCCCACAGTCCAAAGACATGCAAGTTAGGTTAACTGGTGACTCTAAATTGACCGTAGGTGTGAATGTGAGTGTGAATGGTTGTCTGTGTCTATGTGTCAGCCCTGTGATGACCTGGCGACTTGTCCAGGGTGTACCCCGCCTCTCGCCCGTAGTCAGCTGGGATAGGCTCCAGCTTGCCTGCGACCCTGTAGAAGGATAAAGCGGCTAGAGATAATGAGATGAGATGAGTCTCCTTTAACTTCAATGCACTTGGTCGACCAATGTTGAAGCTTTGTCAAGTCAAGTTTATTTGTATAGTGCTTTTAACAATAAACATTGTCACAAAGCAGCTTTACAGAATTTGAATGACTTAAAACATGAGCTAATTTTGTCCCTAATCTATCCCCAATGAGCAAGCCTGTGGCGACGGTGGCAGGGAAAAACTCCCTCAGATGACATGAGGAAGAAACCTCGAGAGGAACCAGACTCAAAAGGGAACCCATCCTCATTTGGGCAACAACAGACAGCATGACTATAACATTAACAGTTTTAACATGAAGACAGTTTCGTTGATGTTGTAACTGTTCATTGATGGAAACTTGAGTGCAAAACTGTTCATGACAACTGCAGTCCTAAAGTTAGCAAGTCAACTGTAGTCCTCAGCCATAAAAGCATTACTGTAAGAGTCCAGAGCGCCCCCAGATAGCTTTGCTATCCTTTCGTGGAAGGTGGTCACATCTTGAGCCTCCAGATCCTCCTCAACAGCACCAATGACTTCATCATCATCACTCTGAAAATAGCAACCACGTGAGTGGGATTTCAGTTTGGGAAACAGATAGAAGTCAGACAGTGCCAGGTCGGATGAGTACGGTGCATGGGGCAACAGTTTAAAGTCACATTTGGCTGCTTCTGCCCCTGCCACCTCTGCTGTGTGGACTGGTGCATTGCCCTGGAGCAACAGCACACCAGTTCTAAGCGTTCTTCTCCTTTTTTTCTGTGATTGCTTCATTCAGTTGAGTTTTTCTGGACAGTGATATAAGGCATTATAGTATACAGTTATGCCCCAAAATGGGAGTTACACTCCTTGTTTCCAGATGAAGCTGAGAACTTTTTGAAGTACCCTTGTAATCCACATGTCTTTGGACTGTAAAAGCAAACCCACACAGGCATGAGGAGAACATACAAACTCCACACAGAAAGGCCACAGTTGACAGGCAGGTTTGAACCTGATCATCTCATCTCATCTCATTATCTCTAGCCGCTTTATCCTGTCCTACAGGGTCACAGGCAAGCTGGAGCCTATCCCAGCTGACTACGGGCGAAAGGCGGGGTACACCCTGGACAAGTCGCCAGGTCATCACAGGGCTGACACATAGACACAGACAACCATTCACACTCACATTCACACCTACGGTCAATTTAGAGTCACCAGTTAACCTAACCTGCATGTCTTTGGACTGTGGGGGAAACCGGAGCACCCAGAGGAAACCCATGTGGACACGGGGAGAACATGCAAACTCCACACAGAAAGGCCGCAGTTGACAGGCAGGTTTGAACCTGATCATCATTTATGTAATTCAGGACTGAGGCAAATTTGGTTTATACCTGAGTTTGTGGACATTTGACCCTCACACCCATCCTGTACATTGGCCTTCTACAAACTAACCTTTTGAGATTGGAATACTGCAACTCCAATCTGATCTTCATCAGATCTAAAACACTTGTTTTTTTGAACTGCAAAGCCAAAAATGGACCAGAAGCAATATTTAAGGGTTTATTTAAATACTTGCCATCTTCTTATATCTCTCTGCTACTCCTGAGATACCACTGACTCCTTCTGGTCTCCGGACCTGTCTGATCCATCTTGATTTTCTACTTCTGGTTGGAGGTTCTCACCATCTCAATCCTGCTGAGGATGGATAATCTAAAGATACACTTAGAAACTGTGAAGACAGCTTTGGACTGCAATTAATACAAACAGTTTTGCGATGATGGCTTAGGACCACAACTGCCATGATAATTTTAGGACTGCAGTTACCATGAACAGTTTTGCACTCAAGTGAACATCAGTGAACTTCAACAAAATAGACTTCATGTTAAAACTATCATGAATTTCCTGGTGTGACCATATAGGCCAGAGTTATAAAAGTGAGTAATTTATAATCATACTATCCAGTGTCACCCAAATGAGGACAGGTTCCCTTTTGAGTCTGGTTCCTCTCAAGGTTTCTTCCTCATGTTGTCTCAGGGAGTTTTTCCTTGCCACCGTCACCTCAGGCTTACTCATTAGGGATAAATTTATAAATTCATCTGTTTAAAATTTATATCTAGATTTTATATATTTCTGTAAAGTTGCTTTGTGATCATTGTTAAAATTGCTCTCCAAATAAAATTTAATTGAACTACATTTATGTATCATTATACACTCACCAGCCACTTTAATAAGAACTTGTTCTTGATTCTAAGATTCTTGTTCTTGGCTGCAGGAGTGGAATCCAGTGTGGTCTTCTGCTGTTGCATGCTGAGATGCTTTTCTGCTCACCACGGTTGTAAAGGGTTGCTATATCCTTCCTGGCGGCTTGAACCAATCTGGCCATTTTCCTCTGACCTCTATTATCAACAAGGCGTTTGTTTCCACAAACAGAACTGTCGCTCACTCAATGTTTTTTTGTTTTTTGCACCATTAAGTGTAAACCCGAGAGACTGTTGTGTGTGAAAATGCCAGGAGATCAGCAGTTTCTGAAATACTTAAACTAGTCCATCTGGCACCAACACCCATGCCACAGTGAAAGTCGCACTTTGAGATCACAATTTTTCCCATTCTGATGTTTGAAGTGAACATTAACTGAAGCTCTTGATTTGTAGCTGTATGATTTTATGCACTGTGCTGCTGTCAAGGGATCGGCTGATTGGAGAACTGCATCAAACAGCAGGTGGATGGGTGTACCTAATAAAATGGCCAATGAGTATATTAGTCTTTGTTTTTTTGTTGGTTTTTCCCCCTTTCTTGCTTTTACATTACATTGCACTGCCATGAACAGCAAAGAAAATAAAACAACACTACAGACTGCTTCTTCAGTCCATATTTTCTATCACCCGGTTCTTGCTTGGGCTTAAAGGCAGGTGCTTGTCTTTAATGGCAGGGCAGTAGATTGTGAAAAATCTTCTCTCAAAATAAAAATCTGGCAATCTCAGATTAGTCATGTATTACACATATATTTTAATAATCTGCATGGGCCACAAAGAAAATCAACTGATGCACATTTGTAAGCCATAATCAGAGATGCTGAAATAAGTTGGCAACTTAAGATGTGTGAATACAGTGCCCTGCATAAATATTCAACACCCTTGATCGTTTTCACATTTTGTAGTGTTATAACCTGGACAAGACTCGCTAATCTGGTTACTAAAATGGAATTACAGGAAAAAAAAAGTAGAATAGGCAGATGTCTCTGCCACAAGTCTACTCCTTCTTGTTACTAATTTGTTTGCAGGAAATACCCTTAAAACTACTTCAAACAAGGAGGAGGTTATTAAATACAAAATATTTGACTCAGTTCACCTGCTGATTATAATAACTCTATATAAATCCTTCAAACATCTCCCATTCATCCTTGAGATATCACACAAACAAAAAAAATCATGAATCTCAGATAGACACATGGACAAACTGATGGCAAAAATTGTAGTGAGCGCAAAATGAATCTTGTGTTCCCAAACATGTACATGTAAGTAACTTCTCTGGATGACAAACAGGATGGAGGCTATTGAAGAAAAACTATTTCAGACATTAGATCTTCCAACTAAAAGTGTTTTTTATCAAATATTAACCCAAAGTGTTGAATATTAATGCTACCAACTAATGTTCTGCATCTTCAAGTGTGAGGAATATTGTCAAAATCTAATGGGGAAAATCCCAATTAAGTCCATATCAATTCCAGCTTTTAGCACTGTACAATGTGGAAAAATGTAACCAGGTGAATATTTATTAAAGGCACTGAATTGACATAACTTTCATCCATCCATTATCTGTATCCACTTATCGTGTTCTACAGGGTCGCAGGCAACCTGGAGCCTATCCCAGCTGACTACGGGCGAGAGGCAGGGTACACCCTGGACAAGTCACCAGGTTATCGCAGGGCTGACACAGAGACAAACAACCATTCACGCCTACAGTCAATTTAGATCCACCAATTAACCTAACCTGCATGTCTTTGGACTGTGGGGGAAACCAGACCACCCAGAGGAAACCCATGCAGACACGGGGAGAACATGCAAACTCCATACAGAAAGGCCCTCGCCAGCTGCGAACCCAGGACCTTCTTGCTGTGAGGCGACAGTGCTAACCACTACACCACCGTGCCACCCGTGACATAACTTAAGCTACCAATTTAATGTGATATCTCTGAATATGGCACCTTATTACTATGAATGCACAGCAATCATATAAATACTGCTCCCCATGTAAACATGATACGCTGTACAGAAAAAGTAAAAAATGAAACACCAGACAGCATTTCCTCATGAAGATCGTTTGGTAACAGTTAAATGCATAGTCATCTGTATTGTATAAATCATGCTGTTTTAATGCAGCCCTGTGGAACTTATAGATCAGTTTAAAACACTGACACAGTGAAACATATTGTGTCTTAACTGAGAGAAGAATGTAAACACCAATGGTGCACCAAAAGTGCACTCTTACTATAATTAGAAAGTAAAATGTGCATCACTGTAATTAGGGTGAGCACGCAGAACCTTCAGTGTTCAGGAAGAAATCTCCATCCCAGTGAGGAGTAAAGAACTTACAGAGAGCGCAATACTCGGTTTATACTCCACTGCACAGAGCTGTTAACTGCCCTTAAAGAATCAACATTGGTTTGTGCAAAGAACATTGGATTTTAAAGTCTTTCTCCTCAAAGCTGAACAGAATACTTTATAATTACAGTATTTCTGTCAACACATTTTGTGTTTCAAACAAATAACAGCACCGCGCTCATATCTACAGAGTAATGTTTTTTTGTCATTAACCAAATGAGTGTTTGACCACGATAACCCAGAAGACCCTTTAAAAACAGCGTTTGTGTCCATTTTAGATTCAGTAGGGATTAATCAGAATGTCATAGGACCGACCAATAATGGTGGTCACACCCTCGATCTAATACAACATTCAGATTAAATGTAGAAAATACAGTCATACTTCCACAGTCTGAAGTTCTTAGATCATTATCTCATCTCATTCAAAATATTTCTGAGTAATAATATATGCACCTCACCACGCTACTGTATTAAACGTACATTCACGTCAACTACTGCACAGAGCTTTATAAATGATCTCCCAGAGTTGTCAACTTTGATCGGGTCACTGTCAGCCCCTGCAGAACTTGATCAAGCAACTGAATGCTTAGAGTCAACATTCTGCCATACTTTAGATAATGTAGCTCCTCTTAAAAGGAAAATGGTCAGAGACAAAAAATTAGCACCCTGGTATAATGATGACACTCGCACATTAAAACAGACCACTCGAAAATTGGAACGTAAATGGCGTCAAACAAAATTGGTAGCGTTCAAATTAGCTTGGAAGGAGAGCTTCCTGAAGTATAGAAAAGCTCTTAGTGCTGCGAGATCAACATATCTCTCCTCCCTAATAGAAGATAACAAAAATAATCCTAGATTCCTATTTAATACTATAGCAATATTAACCAGGAATAAGTCCACTATAGACACATGCACACCTGCAGTATGTAGTAGCAACGACTTCATGAATTTTTTTAATGACAAAATTGAGACTATCCGACAAAAAATTCAAACTACTAATTTAAGGTGAGACAATGTAAGTGACCCTGTAGTTAACAATATAACTGTATCAGATCATCAATTAGAATGTTTTACTCCCTTTAGAGAAACTGAATTACTTTCATTAATCTCTACATCAAAAGCCTCAACTTGCGTACTAGATCCCTTACCTACACGTCTATTCAAACAGATAATACCTGAAGTAATTGAACCGCTTCTAAAAATAATAAATTCTTCTCTTACGATTGGCTATGTGCCCAAATCCTTTAAACTAGCAGTTATCAAACCCCTGATTAAAAAAACTGACCTTGATCTCTGCCAGCTGTCCAATTATCAGCCAATATCAAACCTCCCCTTTATCTCCAACATCCTTGAAAAAGCTGTGGCACAGCAGTTATGCTTATATTTACATAGGAATAACATCCATGAAATGTATCAGCCAAGATTGGGGCAGCATGGTGGTGTAGTGGTTAGCACAGTTGCCTCACAGCAAGAAGGTTCTGGGTTTGAACCCAGTGGTTGGCAAGGGCCTTTCTGTGTCTTCGCATGCAGCAGTAAAAGACCTTGGAGTGATTATTGACCCCAGTCTTTCATTCGAAACTCACATTGATAGCATCACCCAGATAGCTTTCTTTCATCTCAGAAATATTGCTAAGATAAGAAATTTAATGTCACTACGTGATGCGGAAAAACTAGTTCATGCTTTTGTTACCTCCAGGTTGGATTATTGTAACGTCTTACTGTCTGGATGTTCCAATAAGTGCATAAATAACCTCCAGTTAGTTCAAAATGTAGCAGCAAGAGTCCTTACTAGAACTAGAAAATATGACCACATCACCCCTGTCTTATCCACACTGCATTGGCTCCCAATCAAATTTCGTATTAATTATAAAATACTACTATTCACCTTTAAAGCACTGAATGGTCTCGCACCACAGTACCTGAGTGAACTTCTGGTCCTCTATGACCTGCCACGCCTACTTAGATCAAAAGGTGCAGGCTATCTGCTGGTACCTCATATAGTGAAGGCTACATCAGGGGGCGGAGCCTTTTCTTACAAAGCCCCACAGTTATGGAACAGCCTTCCAAGTAATGTTCTGGAATCAGACACAGTCTCAGCGTTTAAGTCTAGGCTGAAAACATACTGTATCTGCTTAGTCAAGCTTTTTGTTAATGGTGTCTATGAGGTAAAGGTGTAGATCTGGAGGGTCCTCAGACAGAGTGTTTTGGTAAACTGGGATGGATGGATGGATGGATGCTGTCAGTCCCCACTTGCTTGCTCACTCGAGTTTGTTGACAGTGTAGTGGCTGCTGCTTTATGTCCCGGGGCTCCCTCATGCCTGTGTTACCTTCTGGCTCTCCCCTTTTAGTTATGCTGTCATAGTTAGTTGCCGGAGTCCCTGCTTGTACTCAGTGCAATATGTATACTGTTCCTACTTATTCAGGTGACATTGGGCATACCTAACAACCTGTGTCCCCCCCCCAAAAAAAAAAAAAAATCTGTCCCTCTGAGTTACATGTTGGTCCTGGGATCGAGATGCTGAACCTCTTCTGCTCCTCGGACCTGCCCGATCCATCCTGGTGCCCTGTGTCTGGTTGGAGTCTCATTGCTTCGCTCCTGTGGAGGACGGCCCTATGAGGACAGTTGAAAGTCACACCTGGAGGACACTCTGGACTCTTACAGTATTGCTTTTATGGCTGAGTACTACAGTTGACTTGCTAACTTTAGGACTGCAGTTGTCATGAACAGTTTTGCACTCAAGTTTCCATCAGTGAAGAGTTTATAGCATCAACAAAACTGTCTTCATGTTAAAACTGTTAATGTTATAGTCATGCTTTCTGTTGTTGCCCAAATGAGGATCGGTTCCCTTTTGAGTCTGGTTCCTCTCGAGGTTTCTTCCTCATGCCGTCTGAGGGAGTTTTTCCTTGCCACTGTCACCACAGGCTTGCTCATTGGGGATAGATTAGGGATAAAATTAGCTCATGTTTTAAGTCGTTCAAATTCTGTAAAGCTGCTTTGCAACAATGTTTATTGTTAAGAGCGCTATACAAATAAACTTGACTTGACTTAATATAGTTAACATTTAAATTAACAATACTAGAAGATAGTGAAACATGCTTTCACCATCCACTTTATGAGGAACACCTACAGTATACACCCGTGGATTTATGCAGTTCTCTTATCAGCCAATCATGTGGCAGCAGCGCAATGCATAAACATCACGCAGATACCAATCAAGAGCTTCAGGTAATGTTCACATCAAACATCAGAATGGGAAAATTGTGATCTCAAAGTGTGACTTTCACAGTGGCCTGGGTGTTGGTGCCAGATGGACTGGTTTGAGTATTTCAGAAACTGCTGATCTCTTGGGGTTTTCACACACAACCATCTCAAGAGTTTACATTGAATGGTGTGGAAAAACAAAAAAAAACATTGAGTGAGTGATGGTTCTATGGATGGAAAAAGCCTTGTTGTTTTGTTGAAAAGTCAAAAGAAAATGGCCAGATTGGTTCAAGCTGCCAGGAAGGAAGGATACAGTAACTCAGCTAATTACTCTTTACAACCGTGGTGAGTAGAAAAGCATCTCGGCATGCACAAAACATCAAATCTTGAGGTGGACGGACTACAACAGCAGAAGACCTCATCAAGTTCCACTCCTGCCAACCAAGAACAGGAACTTGAGGTTATCATGGGCACATCTGGTCTTTCCCAGTTTTCAACTGTCCAGTTTCAGTGAGTCTGTGCCCATGATAGTCTCAGATTCCCGTTCTTGGCTAAGTGAAGTGGAACCTGATGTGGATTTCTGCAGTTGTAGCTCATCCACCTCAAGTTTCGATGAGCTGCTTTTCAGGTTAAAGTCAGAGATCACACCTTTTGCTTTCATTCTAATGTTTGATGTGAAGATTAACTGAAGCTCTTGACCTGTATCTGCATGATTTTATGCATTGCGCTGCTGCTGCCACATGACTGGCTGATTAGATGACTGCATGACTGTGCAGGTGTACCTAATAAAGTAGACAGTGAGTGTCCACTGGATTATTGACAACCCCAGATTCAGATTAACTGTGTCCATGGTTCTTAAAGTGGGGTTTAGGCCCCCCAAATGGTCTGTAAGTCATAGCCAAGGGGTCAACAGTCATCAAATATTCTTATAATGGTGGAAATCACAGCCCAATATTAACAATTATTAGATTTATTACCGAGTTGCAACCATTATTAGTATATTTGACTGGCCACTGGAATCAAAAGGGTTTAAGCCAAACCTCAACACCTCGAAAACAAACAGACCTGTAAATAACGTCAACTTGAATCTAGTGACGGTTAGAGGGAAATCTATCTGGATTTAAAACAAAAGTGGGAATGGTCAAGACCAGAATCTTTTTTTCCCTCCACTATGCTCCACTGGGGGAAAAACAGGGCTTCAGAAGTGATTGTTCATTCACAAATTATAACAAATAGCAATTTGCAGAACAACTTTATCCAACCCATGAACATGTACAATTCAGCAACTTCGGCTACTTCTCTCAAATTCAATCACTACTTCAATCACTACTTCACTCGTCAATCAGATACCCTGTGGAACTTTCTGGCAAAATTTCTCTCTCTTGTGACTAAGCTAGAGAACTATCTTTCAAAACAACATCTTTCCCAAATCAATGTTGCTGACAACAATCAAAAAGTCAGAGTCCCTCCCATGCCAGGACCTGGTCTTCCCAGACAGTATCCCATCCACTTACTAACCAGGCCCTTAAAGGAACAGTCCACCGTACTTCCATAATGAAATATGCTCTTCTCTGAATTAAGACGAGCTGATCCGTACCTCTTCTAGCTTTGCGTGACTTCCCAGTCAGTCAGACGCGCTGTTACTCCTGTTAGCAATGTAGCTAGGCTCAGCATGGCCAATGGTATTTTTTGGGGCTGTAGTTAGATGCGACCAAACTCTTCCGCGTTTTTCCTGTTTACATAGGTTTATATGACCAGTGATATGAAACAAGTTCAGTTACACAAATTGAAACGTAGCGATTTTCTATGCTATGGAAAGTCCGCACTATAATGACAGGTGTACTAACACCTTCTGCGCGCTTCGACAGCGCATTGATACGGAGCTGGCCGTGCCCGAAGAGGGGTGAAGGTATCAATGCGCTGTCGAAGCGCGCAGAAGGTGTTAGTACGCCTGTCATTATAGTGCGGACTTTCCATAGCATAGAAAATCGCTACGTTTCAATTTGTGTAACTGAACTTGTTTCATATCACTCGTCATATAAACCTATGTAAACAGGAAAAACATGGAAGAGTTTGGTCGCATCTAACTACAGCCCCAAAAATATACCATTGGCCATGCTGAGCCTAGCTACATTGCTAACAGGAGTGACAGTGCATCTGACTGACTGGGAGGTCGCGCAAAGCTCGGAGAGGTATGGAGCAGCTCGTCTCAATTCAGAGAAGAACATATTTCATTATGGAAGTACGGTGGACTGTTCCTTTAAGGCACATTGGGCGGCACCGATCTCCATTTCCACTGACAATAGCCACCTAATAATATTGCATTTATTTTTTTAATTGGTTCCATTCCAGAAAGATCTGAAACATTTGTGAATACACTATCAGAATCTATTAAGAATCTAGGATTCAGTGCCGCAGCTAGTCAAAACAAGGTCATCTTCATTTATAATGCCTAATTATATTAGGTCATCTTAATTTATAATGAAGATTTTATTTTAATGATGGAGAACGTTCATTCCAGAACATTGAAAAGATTCTGGAGCATCTACTTTTTTTAAGCATGTTAATTAACCCCTTGATAGCATGACTTCTTTGTTGTATCCATCAGGCTTCCTGTGAAGCTTTGTGGCAAGCTATTAGGTTACGTCCATAAAAGCGAGAAATCTTTGTTCATTATGGGTCTCAATTACAGAAGATTCTTTTCACACCATTCCAACACCATCAGTATGAACCAGGAATCCTGGTTCTTGTGTTTTCTTTTCTTTCAAAACAATAACTTGTATTTTGGGCTTTGAACTTGCTTATACAGTAGTATGACTTTAAAGTGCAAGAGTCCTGATTTGATTCTATGTGTGCTGATGTGTTGTCTTTTGAAGCAGGAAGTTAGGGAGAGAGCATGTCAAAAGCTTTGTCTGAGTTCCACAACCGTCTTTAGCATTCCAGATAGAACAGAGAGCAGAGTAAAGCAGAGGTTTCCACCCACCTTGCCTTGAACTGGTACAGGGCTGTGGGTCATTACTGCAGCAGGGTTTTTTTCCCCTCTCCTCTGTGCTAAGCATCATGCAGCAGTGAGGGTTTAAGGGTTAACACATGGTAGTGAGGGCGGCACGGTGGTGTAGTGGTTAGCGCTGTCGCCTCACAGCAAGAAGGTCCTGGGTTCGAGCCCCGGGGCCGGCGGGGGCCTTTCTGTGTGGAGTTTGCATGTTCTCCCCGTGTCCGCGTGGGTTTCCTCCGGGTGCTCTGGTTTCCCCCACAGTCCAAAGACATGCAGGTTAGGTTAACTGGTGACTCTAAATTGACCGTAAATGTGAGTGTGAATGGTTGTCTGTGTCTATGTGTCAGCCCTGTGATGACCTGGCGACTTGTCCAGGGTGTACCCCGCCTTTCGCCCGTAGTCAGCTGGGATAGGCTCCAGCTTGCCTGCAACCCTGTAGAAGGATAAAGCGGCTAGAGATAATGAGATGAGATGAGACATGGTAGTGAAATAAAACTGTAGCTACAAACCAGTTTTGAGCCATCCATCCATTATCCTTAACTGCTTATCCTGTGCAGGGTCACGGGAAAATTGGAGCCTATCCCAGCTGACTATGGGTGAGAGGCGGGGTACATCCTGGACAAGTCACCAGATCATCACAGGGCTGACACACAACCATTCACACTCACATTCACACCTACGGTCAATTTTAGAGCCACCAATTAGCCTAACCTGCATGACTGTGGGGGAAACCGGAGCACCGGGAGGAAACCCACGCAGACATGGGGAGAACATGCAAACTCCACACAAAAAGGCCCCCGTCGGTCACTGGGCTCAGACCCAGAAACTTGTTGCTGTGAGGTAACAGTGCTAATCACTACACCACCATGCCGCCCAGTTTTGAGCCAAGATCAAGTATTGAATAGAATCTGTACTATTCACTAGATACACTGGTAAACATTTCCCTAATGCATTTTAATGAAATTTGAAGGGAGGCTGAGCTTTCTATCAAGTCTTTAGCAGTCACTTCTGGATTGGCCTCCTTTGCCACTGAGGGGTACTGCTTTACAGTAACGGCTAATTAGCATCCTTTGTTTGTCATGCACTTCCTGTATGTTAATTAGTCCTGGGTATGACTTTAAATTGCAACCGGTGGAGAGTCTCAGGTCCAGGAGGACTTGAGGATTGGGGAAAGTGGAGTTACCCCTTAATCACCATTGCTCCCAGGTCCACTCTGACCCAGAGTGGTAGCACCTGCCTGGGTTTCAGCTATGGGTTAAGTAGTACATCACCAATAAGGTGCTGGCAGCAGGGCGCTTTTCGGTGCAATGTGGCAGATGAACCCAACAGGGTCAATGGCACACCACCAAATGGCATGTGGAAGAGCCACTCAAATGGCCAATGGATGGCATCACTCGGCAAGTCAGTCGTCACTGCAGGGCAACTTCAATACCCGTCAGGTCTGTGGCATTTTTGTGCACCACTTGGTATCAGGTCTGGAGATCCAGAGAGAAAACACGATGGGAGCATGACACTGTCTTACCTTACCGTGTAAGGTACTACATTAGGAGAGGAGAATAGTATGCGAGAGCTCACGAGGCCACACATTCCCACGGCAACTTGCCCGGGCCATTTGTGCCACCGCTGCAGGTGACTCTGTCGCAGGCCTCGCGGCCCATCTGCGTTTCTGCACATCCTGGTGAAGCAGCCATCCTTGCTAGTGATGGACAGCCAACAGCTATCCAAGGCAGTAGAAGCACTGCTAATAGAACTGTGATGCACAGCTGGATGGGTTTTGCATAGAAGGGCACTCAGAGAGTGCAGACCTCTGTCAAGAACAATCGTCAACTCTATGACGTATGATGTGCAAATATGCAACTGCATCCACTTTATATCTCTGGATCCATTTCCAAAACTATTAGAATTATGTGCCTACATGTGTATATCAGGAATACTGGTACCCATGAATACGGATCGCAATATGGAGTCATCGTATTTCTACACTGGCTACATTTCATCACTATTGAATTTTACTGCCATCTACTGGATTTTAAAATGTATGGCATTATTGAGCACAGACTTCATCCACATGCCTTGCAACATTAGTGACAGTGAAACTAAATTCACAGATCCACTCTGTGACTAGAACCCTTTCCAAAATTTAATGTGGTGTTCTTTGGCCTATGCTACACCCTTCTACCAAGTTTCATGGAAATCAGGTTGGTAGGTTTTACGTAATCCTGTTTCCAGGCAAGCAAAAGAACTGCACTGAAAACATAACCTCCTTGGCAGAGTCACAAATGTCTCATTGTTTATTGGATGCCTCTTCATATGATGATTGGGAGGCCTTGTGATCAACCTGCAATTATTAACATAGCAATTAACAATCATGACCGACAGCATTTCAAACTTCAACACATCAGCGCTAATCAACAGTAGACTGACAGTACCAGGATGTTGGATATGATCTTAATATGAGTAGGAGTCCTGAGGAGAGCACATGGCATATAAAACACCATACAGACAACCCAAGCTTAGGACCTACAGCTGTGAGATGGCAAAGCTACCTACTGCACCATCCTCAACTCAATTAGTATAAGGCTTATAACAATACACATTTAGTAGTTACAGAAGTAGCAGTGGCTAGGAAAACGTCTGAGGTGACATGAGGAAGAAACCTTCACACAAACCAGACTCTTCTAGGTGGCACTAGAGATAGGAGGATTTTAAATTAATGATTAAATTTTGGGAGAAAAAATTTAGTTGACTAAATTTGACTTTTTCCTCCAGCAACTAAACCCAGACTAAATAACCAAAAGATTATTTTTTTTTACATATAAAAGACTAAAACTAGATCAAAATTCACTGTTGAAAAAACAAAATACAGTCTGGGTTAAACCAGAGTATTTGAGGCTTGAGAGTTGTGTTCAGGGGCGGCACGGTGGTGTAGTGGTTAGCGCTGTCGCCTCACAGCAAGGAGGTCCGGGTTCGAGCCCCATGGCCGACGAGGGCCTTTGTGTGTGGAGTTTGCGCGTTCTCCCCGTGTCCGCATGGGTTTCCTCCGGGTGCTCCGGTTTCCCCCACAGTCCAAAGACATGCAGGTTAGGTTAACTGGTGACTCTAAATTGACCGTAGGTGTGAATGTGAGTGTGAATGGTTGTGTGTGTCTATGTGTCAGCCCTGTGATGACCTGGCGACTTGTCCAGGGTGTACCCCGCCTTTCGCCCGTAGCCAGCTGGGATAGGCTCCAGCTTGCCTGCGACCCTGTAGAAAAGGATAAAGCGGCTAGAGATAATGAGATGAGGTGTTCAAGGAATCAAGAAGTGCTCTCTGGCTGTCACGGGATTTAAACTCCCAACATTCAGGCAAGATTGCAGAAACCTAACCACTCTCTACACTATCAAAAGGACTTATTCCTCAGAGTGAGCTGATTAAAATGACTGAATTGGTCATTTACGCATTTGTTTATTCTCCGTTTGTACAAAAAAAAATCAAGTGGGAAAGAATTTAAAAAACAAACCACTGCATAACTACATGCTGTAAAATATGATGCATGTGGTGGTGTCCCCCCAAGTGTTTGTTCTTCAGGGCTTTATTCCTTAAGGATGTGCATCTAATTTTCCTAAATTTGCTTAGAAGTCATGCTTTATCCTCAAGAAGAATGTCAAGTGATAAAACAGCACTCAGAAACGAATCAACAAGTTACTTGAAAAGTAATTTCTTTATTAATATTTTACAATCTTTTACTTCATTTTATTGTCTTGTGTAATGATCTTGAACTCCTCTCCACTTTGCAACCGTCTTTTTTTATGCTGTTCCTTTGAAAATGGAGGGGGGGGGGGAGGAGAAAAGACATGACATGAAAGAATGCTCTGTACATCACCTTTTTCCAGTTAGGAAAAAAAAATTATATATATTTCACATTTTAATTCTCTTCCATACAGTACGCTCAGAAAAGGTAAACGTAACAAAACCTGGAAGGGGCACATGGCCACTTGTCACATAGGTATCATACTCATGTTTCATGAAAATAAAAATGGCTGATTATCTACTTTCTTCAGATAGTTGTATCTAAGATGGCAAGTTCCCAGGGTGGGGGATAAATCACTGAGGTGGCACTCCAAACATTGGAGAATATTATAATTAAGAAGGCTTTGTGAAAGGAAGCAGATTGCTGGCAAATAAGGTGAAAGTAGTCAGGGCCATTCTGTCCCTAATGCGACTTTAGTGATGCTTCAGAAAAACATGTCTTTTTTTTTTTCTTTCTCTCCTTTGAGAATGTCCAAAAGCAGGTCAGAGTACCAATTAATCTTATAGTTACCAAGGGCTTTTAATGATCCACCAAATATTTTTTCTTTTTTTGTCAGTAATCATAAATCAAAGTTTTGTATGATCCATACACAATATTGTGGTCATGCAGACTAATTATTATGACTTTTTTTTTTCCCCCCCTGAGCCTCAGTAATGGGAGCACGTCCAATTCTGAAAGAGCAGACACACAAACTGATGTTAGAGGATGTTTTTTTTTTTTAGTGCTGGTGCTTTTCATTCCAATTCTCTCTCACACTCTGGGCAGTGTCATGATCTTCAGTTAGAATTAGGGGCTGGATATTGACTGATGAAGTGGGCTGCAGATAACTCTTGACTGATGGATGAGGATGTGGACAACCATAATTTTTAATTAAAAAAAAAACAAAAAACAATCTTAAGATAGGAGGAGGAAGCGAATGGAATAATTGATTATGATTGTGGTCAGACATATGAAATGCAGGCCAGTTCATTTCATCCAGCTTTAAAATGATGACAACTTCAAGAATAAGCAATTGAATTTGGCCTCCCAAAGCTCAGTATTCATTGTGCTAGAACAGATATTTAACATTTGCTTGTGCACTACGACTCGTACCAGCAACACAATCTGATTTGTGTTTGTTGTCTCCTGTGCTGGACGAACGTTTGTCGGCTTGTGTCTCTTTGGCTCAAGAATGCTCCGTCAAGATTTTTAAGTAAATTGATTAAAACTAGGTGTTAAGTGGAAAAAGTAGTGGGCAAGTGGATTTTATAGGTACTGGGATAAACTCCGAAGGCAATATGCACCAACGAGACATAAAACAGCCTCGCATCAGAGTCGCCACACCACACATCCACACAAGAGTGCGGATTCAGTCCAGGAATGTCAACAGTAGTCTGCAGGTCTTGTCGTCGGTCATTGGAGGTCCCGGTCCTCAAGATACCTGTATTCAAACGTGAATCCTTCTTTTTTCCTCTGGCCCCACTTCTCGTAGTCAAAGTAAATGTATGTCCCCTGAGGCACAAAAAAGGAAAAACAAAATATAAAACATCTGGCTCGAAAAGTTAGCATCAAAACAATTTTCTCATCTGGGGTATTTCTATTTCAAGTGACCTGAAAACAAAACAAAAGGTCCTGACTACAAAGAATGAATGGAAGTTGATAAGATTTAAATATTTGCAGGTTTAAAGTGGACTAGATGTGAGTACCATTAGAGATGAAAACATTCACATCACTAAAATCCTAGAAATAAATCCTCAATCTATCATCTCACGTGTATAAATGTTCACTGATTTTTAGTGTAATTTAGCTTGAAATGCTTCCCTGTCTTTTTTTTTTTTTTAAATATAAATATTTTCCCTTATGTGCCTAGATCCTAAACAGCTCCTAAACATGGTCGGTCACTTTTCTTCTTTGTAGTTCATAATAAAAATTAATGAATGAAAATAAAAACATTTACAGTAATTCAGAAACCGTGAAAATGTTATTTTTGCTGATAACAGTGATAATCATCTGAAGCCAAGGTCACAGATGATGTGAAAAAGCCCAGCAGCTGAAAGAGATTTGATTGCTGTCGAGGGTAAAATTACACTTTCACCAATTTTGCTTTGGACCGAGTTTGTCTTGGATGAAACTGAACCCAGCAAATCTACCATTCTCTAAAAAGTGGGCCAACAGAAAAACAGGGGTGCGGGCCTGGAGTCAGGTCTGACTGAAAGACTCAACATGAGGGAACTACTTATTACTGTTTTAGTACACACTATGATTCAAGAGCAGAATGTACATACCAACGTATCTTTAGCTATTTTGAATAAGTTATCACAAACTAGCTAAATTATTATAAGCTGCTGCTAGGCATGGAATGATTCACCCAATTCGCAATTTGATTCATGATATGTTCATGATTTGATTTTCCCCACAATATTTTTGAAAAAAAATTAAATGAAAAAATAAAAGTTACCAAAAAAAAGCAAAATTAATTTTTCTATTTTTTAAAAAAATCAACTTAACTATTCCTTTTGCAAAATAAAACAAAACTTTTGTTTCATTTTCTTAAAAACCAACAATAATTATTTACCCATATTTGTAAAGGTTGGAGTAAAATAATAGCCTATTAACTAAAATATTCCTTTTTCATTTTTAATAAGTTTATAACAAATAGGCCTTTTATTAATAAACCTTTATGAACAGTTGTACGACCTCCATTTGCTTCGCTTTTCTTTAACTTTCAGCAGTCTGTATAAAGAGAGCTCTGATTTGTTATTATTTGGACAGTACAACAGCTCTTTCAGGTTTAGAACTGTTTTTGTGCGTTTTAACATCATTAGAGCTGTGTTACTTCCGCCTACAGTGGGGTCACGTGCAAAGATTGTATTCAGTCACGTGACTTTTGCTTGCAAGTTTACCATCAGTGTCACAATGCATGCATTTGACTCGCACCTAGGGGCAATCTAGACTAGCCAGTCCACCTACCTGCATGTTTCTGGGCAGTGTGAGGAAACCATAGAACACACGAGAAAATCCACACAAACAGAGAGAACATACTTGTTCAACATTAAGCCATGGTTCACTACAGGTTGTATTCAGTCACGTGACTTTTTCTTGCCAGTTTACTTCTGGTGAATGAAGTAGTAGTTAGACAAGCCAATTTGGTTGTCATTATGTGAAACCTAGCTAGTGAAACCGTCTCTGACTATTTTCACAGTTTAGAGGCTAATGCACGGTCTAGAAAAGTTGTTCTTTGCAATGGGATAGATCCTTACACGTTATCAAAGAAGGATTTTTCCAATGAGTTGGAAAATTATCCATCCGTTGAGTTCCCCGACATCTCAAATTACCTGGCGCTGCAGACTTCATTCTACACGGGGACACAGATGAAAAGAGCAGGTGTACAACTTTTTATATGTGGCTGGGTTAAAGATCTGGGGATCGGGACACTACAAGATAAATCCTGTATTGTTTATGCCCAGGTAAGTAGCATTTTTGGGCTTTTTGCATGCGTACAGTGGTGCTTGAAAGTTTGTGAATCCTTTAGAATTTTCTATGTTTCTGCGTAAATATGACCTAAAATGTCATCAGATGGGGCGTCGTGGCTCAGGTGGATAAGGCGCCATACCATAAATCCGGGGACCCGGGTTCGATTCCGGCCCGAGGTCATTTCCCGATCCCTCCCCGTCTCTCTCTCCTGCTCATTTCCTGTCTCTACACTGTCCTATCCAATAATAAAAAAAAGGTGAAAAAAAGCCCCAAAAAAATCTTTAAAAAAAAAAGTCATCAGATTTTCACACAAGTCCTGAAAGTAGATAAAGAGAACACAGTTAAACAAATGAGACAAAAATATTAAACTTGGTCATTTATTTATTGAGGAAAATGATTCAATATTACATATCTGTGAGTGGCAAAAGTATGTGAACCTTTGCTTTCAGTATCTGGTGTGACCCCCTTGTGCAGCAATAACTGCAACTAAATGTTTCTGGTAACTGTTGATCAGTCCTGCACACCGGCTTGGAGGAATTTTAGCCCATTCCTCCATACAGAACAGCTTCAACTCTGGGATGTTGGTGGGTTTCCTCACATGAACTACTCGCTTCAGGTCCTTCCACAACATTTCCATTGGATTAAGGTCAGGACTTTGACTTTGCCATTCCAAAACATTAACTTTATTCTTCTTTAACCATTCTTTGGTAGAACGACTTGTGTGCTTAGGGTCGTTATCTTGATGCATGACCCACCTTCTCTTTAGATTCAGTTCATGGACAGATGTCTTGACATTTTCCTTTAGAATTCGCTGGTATAATTCAGAATTCATTGTTCCATCAACGATGGCAAGCTGCCCTGGCCCAGATGCAGCAAAACAGGCCCAAACCATGATACTACCACCACCACCATGTTTCACAGATGGGATAAGGTTCTTATGCTTGAATGCGGTGTTTTTCCTTTCTCCAAACATAACGCTTCTCATTTAAACCAAAAAGTTCTATTTTGGTCTCATCCGTCCACAAAACATTTTTCCAATAGCCTTCTGGCTTGTCCATGTGATCTTTAGCAAACTTCAGACGAGCAGCAATGTTCTTTTTGGAGGGCAGTGGCTTTCTCCTTGCAACCCTGCCATGCATACCATTGTTGTTTAGTGTTCTCTCCTGATGGTGGACTCATGAACATTAGCCAATGTGAGAGAGGCCTTCAGTTGCTTACAAGTTACCCTGGGGTCCTTTGTAACCTCGCTGACTAATACACACCATGCTTTTGGAGTGATCTTTGTTGGTCAACCACTCCTGGGGAGGGTAACAACGGTCTTGAATTTCCTCCATTTGTACACAATCTGTCTGACTGTGGATTAGTGGAGTCCAAACTCTTTAGAGATGGTTTTGTAACCTTTTCCAGCCTGATGAGCATCAACAACGCTTTTTCTGAGGTCCTCAGAAATCTCCTTTGTTCGTACCATGATACACTTCCACCAACATGTGTTATGAAGATCAGACTTTGATAGATCCCTGTTCTTTAAATAAAACAGGGTGCCCACTCACACCTGATTGTCATCCCATTGATTGAAAACACCTGACTCTAATTTCACCTTCATATTAACTGCTAATCCTAGAGGTTCACATACTTTTGCCACTCACAGACATGTAATATTGGATCATTTTCCTCAATAAATAAATGACCAAATATAATACTTTTGCCTCATTTGTTTAACTGGGTTCTCTTGATCGACTTTTAGGACTTGTGTGAAAATCTGATGTTTTATTTATGCAGAAATATAAAAAATTCTAAAGGGTTCACAAACTTTCAAGCACCACTATATTTGCAATGGTTACTAGGACGCGACAAACTTGAGTATCAAGTGTAAACAAATCACAGCCACTCGATTCTCAATCCTCCCTGCTCTTCTCTTCCAGGTAAATCATTCACAAAGATCCACAGAAACCCCTTTAAAGACCTGAGGATTATATACCCATTACTTTACAATATGGCAACCATGATCAAAAAGTAAACAAAAACGCATCTAAGGACTTAAGCATCTCCTGAACTTCAAAACATCAGGAAATAACGAAAAATGGCAAGAAAAGTGATTTGCGAATCCAAACGAAACAAGACGTGGTCATCACTATCCCTGCCATGAGCCTTTTATGAAGACCTCTTAACACTTACGGCCTTAGAAGCCCATTGCTTTTATATTGACTTATGATGTCATAAATGCCATGACACCTTCATAAAACGCTACCCAGGTTTTTTCAGTAATATGAGCACACAAAGTTGAATTGATGCAGCTTATGTAGTTTCTGAGAAAACTTGCCCAGATTGAGTCCACTTGTATAAAGTCCAATAACAAAAATCAAGGGCCATAACTCTCAAAATAATTAATCGTAAATGATTTTCGAAATCAACTTAGATCATGAACAGTTGAACGAGCACGCAAAGTTTCATTGATGTAGCTTATGTAGTTTTTGAGAAAACTTGTCCAGATTGAAAGACAGACGGACGCCATTGACTCTGCTCTCTTCCATCGCAGCAAAAAGTTCAAGAGCCACCTTTCCTGTTGTCTTTTGGTAAAATGCTTTGTTTCTTCAACCTTTATCACTTCACAGGGAACGTGGATGAACCTTTTATCAATTTCACTGTTTGATTCGAGCAGCCCAAAACACCACAAGCATAGGGCATTTTAACGACTAGCAAGGCGCCTGAGCAATAGGAACACTTTGTAAACAGCGAGCTTAGCTGACCACCACTTCATGCCTTGCATACCTAATGACGCAGATGTGACGTCAGATACAACCCAGTCGTTCCTGCTACTGTACGTTTTTGCATCCTCTGCTGTGTAAACAATGCAATTACAGCAAATAAAAACTAAGATTACACAGCCTGATAATAATCTTGATTCATTTTTTAGTACATCGATTCAAAGCTCCATAAATTTGTATCGTGATTCATCACCACATGATATATCGTTACATGACTAGAGGCTCATCTCATCTCATCTCATTATCTCTAGCCGCTTTATCCTGTTCTACAGGGTCGCAGGCAAGCTGGAGCCTATCCCAGCTGACTACGGGCGAAAGGCGGGGTACACCCTGGACAAGTCGCCAGGTCATCACAGGGCTGACACACAGACACAGACAACCATTCACACTCACATTCACACCTACGGTCAATTTAGAGTCACCAGTTAACCTAACCTGCATGTCTTTGGACTGTGGGGGAAACCGGAGCACCCGGAGGAAACCCACGCGGACACGGGGAGAACATGCAAACTCCGCACAGAAAGGCCCTCGCCGGCCCCGGGGCTCGAACCCAGGACCTTCTTGCTGTGAGGCGACAGCGCTAACCACTACACCACCGTGCCACCCTGACTAGAGGCTGCTAATTAATATTCTATTTAATGAGCTAACCAGCAAGTGTAGTAGTTTACAAAAAAATTAACATCATAAGATCAATCGTTCACAAACAACAAACTTGCATGCTAGTTTTGCTGTTCACTAAACCAGTACTTTCCCTACAGAAATACAGTGGGGCAAAAAAGTATTTAGTCAGTCACCAATTGTGCAAGTTCTCCCACTTAAAAAGATGAGAGAGGCCTGTAATTTTCATCATAGGTACACTTCAACTATGAGAGACAAAATCTCATCTCATTCTCATCTCATCTCATTATCTCTAGCCGCTTTATCCTGTTCTACAGGGTCGCAGGCAAAATGAGAAAAAAAAATCCAGAAAATCACATTGTCTGATTTTTAAAGAATTTATTTGCAAATTATGGTGGAAAATAAGTATTTGGTCAATAACAAAAGTTCATCTCAATACTTTGTTATATACCCTTTGTTGGCAATGACAGAGGTCAAACATTTTTTGTAAGTCTTCACAAGGTTTTCACACACTGTTGCTGGTAATTTTGGCCCATTCCTCCATGCAGATCTCTTCTAGAGCAGTGATGTTTTGGGGCTGCCGCTGGGCAACACGGACTTTCAACTCCCTCCAAAGATTTTCTATGGGGTTGAGATCTGGAGACTGGCTAGGCCACTCCAGGACCTTGAAATGCTTCTTACGAAGCCACTCCTTCGTTGCCCGGGCAATGTGTTTGGGATCATTGTCATGCTGAAAGACCCAGCCACATTTCATCTTCAATGCCCTTGCTGATGGAAGGAGGTTTTCACTCAAAATCTCACGATACATGGCCCCATTCATTCTTTCTTTTACACGGATCAGTTGTCCTGGTCCCTTTGCAGAAAAACAGCCCCAAAGCATGATGTTTCCACCCCCATGCTTCACAGTAGGTATGGTGTTCTTTGGATGCAACTCAGCATTCTTTCTCCTCCAAACACGACAAGTTGAGTTTTTACCAAAAAGTTATATTTTGATTTCATCTGACCATATGACATTCTCCCAATCCTCTTCTGGATCATCCAAATGCTCTCTGGCAAACTTCAGACGGGCCTGGACATGTACTGGCTTAAGCAGTGGGACACGTCTGGCACTGCAGGATTTTCGTCCCTGGCGGCATAGTGTGTTACTGATGGTAGCCTTTGTTACTTTGGTCCCAGCTCTCTGCAGGTCATTCACTAGGTCCCCCCGCGTGGTTCTGGGATTTTTGCTCACCGTTCTTGTGATCATTTTGACCCCACAGGGTGAGATCTTGCATGGAGCCCCAGATCGAGGGAGATTATCAGTGGTCTTGTATGTCTTCCATTTTCTAATAATTGCTCCCACAGTTGATTTCTTCACACCAAGCTGCTTACCTATTGCAGATTCAGTCTTCCCAGCCTGGTGCAGGTCTACAATTTTGTTTCTGGTGTCCTTTGACAGCTCTTTGGTCTTGGCCATAGTGGAGTTTGGAGTGTGACTGTTTGAGGTTGTGGACAGGTGTCTTTTATACTGATAACGAGTTCAAACAGGTGCCATTAATACAGGTAACGAGTGGAGGACAGAGGAGCCTCTTAAAGAAGTTGTTAGAGGTCTCTGAGAGCCAGAAATCTTGCTTGTTTGTAGGTGACCAAATACTTATTTTACTGAGGAATTTACCAATTAATTCATTAAAAATCCTACAATGTGATTTCCTGGATTCTTTCCCCCCATTCTGTCTCTCATAGTTGAAGTGTACCTATGATGAAAATTACAGGCCTCTCTCATCTTTTTAAGTGGGAGAACTTGCACAATTGGTGGCTGACTAAATACTTTTTTGCCCCACTGTATCATGCACCAGGTCTGCCAATAATTTTGCAATCCAGCTCCACACAGAGATATTTACAAAAGATCTGGTGAAACTTCAAGGTGACTGCAGATTAATGTGCTCATATACATTGTAAGACTCCTGTGAGGCTGCCAAAAGACCTACGACCTACACTAAAGGAGCTTCTGGGATATCTGACAAGTACTTGCCACTTCAAGAATGTGACAATCATCCCTCGCATTCTTCTTTGGTTTAGACTATAGGTAGGGTGGCTAGATGGGAGCTCCCCCCCAGAAAAGGCCATCTAAAATCACCCCAAAATACGTGGAAAAATGGCTTATGGTCTGATGAGACCAAGGTAAAAATTTTTGGGCATAATTCTAAAAAGACATATTTGGCACACAAACAAGACACTTTATCATCCCAAAATCACCATATCCAGGGTGAAACATGGTGGTGGCAGCATCACGCTATGGAACTGTTTCTCTTCAGCTGGGAATTACAGATAGCGCCAAACAGATCCCTTGCACTGTCACATTTACATTAAAGCATATACGCAGAACCATGGCCTCACTTTCGTTTAATAAATGCCTTGAGACCTCAAGAATGGCACAGGAGTAGTTTTAAGCGTTAACAATAAATCTAATATTGTAATTTTTATGATTCAAGTGATTTATACAGGTAGCGGTCTGAGTGAATGACCTTGACGTCCGTAACATCACAGCAGGAAGTCTATTGGACTCATCGCCATATCCGCTATACTAAAACACAGAGCTGAGTGCAACTCCGAGCCTCCATTTTGAGCTAATTTATTGCCATGCCATGTAGATGTGTTGCTGGCTGGTGCAGCAACACGACAGAAGGTGGAGTTACGTTGCATTCATGGCCCAAGAATGTTCAAACTGCAAAGATTTGGACACGTTTTGTGAGAAGTTCACGGGCACATTGGGTGCCTACGAAGTGGTCTCTCCTCTGCTATGCACATTTTACTGAAGACTCATACGAGACCTCTGATCTGTTGAGGAGCATTGGCTATAAGCCCGTATTGAAAGAGGGTGCAGTATCAACAATTAAAGGAAAAGAAAACAAGAAAAGGAAAGTATTTATTTTATTTTTTTTTTAAAAGGAAAAGTTCAGTTGCACCAGTCCTCCCAGAATGTGAGCCGAGGGTTGTTGCTAAAACCCGGGATGGAATGGGACGTGACATATTATCGCTCGGGCAGTGACCTCCCCGCGGTTGTTGCTAAAACCGGTGACGTCCCGTGTTTTAGTAATTGCCTGAGCTGAGCAGTAATGGCGGAGTACTCTGTATGGACAAAATAGAGAAAGAGTGGCGTAGCCGTCTGTTTTCTAAATTGGATATTGCTGCCATCTCACCCTTACATGGAAGAAGCGAATGAACAGAGAACTGAACAAACAACTGAAAGTCAGGTTGTTTCAAAACAATTGGCCACAAGGTCGGCCTTCAAGAAGCGAGAACACAGATGGGTAAGCTCCGACTCTCATTTGGATACAAAAACACATTGTTTACGTGCATTTAGATACATGTAACTTGTATTGTGTGTTTAAGTTAGCGGTATAAGATTTAATTTGCTTCAGAATGTGATTGTCTCAGTTCATCTGATTATTTAATTAGCCTTTTACGTTTTATCAGTGAAAATGCATGCATGTACATGTATGTTGCATAAGTTATAACACCTATCCTGTTTTAATGAGAGTCAAATCAGTCTTAGTTGAGCAAGTCGGTAAAGGTATTTCTTATTTTCACCAAAAATTTTTATTTATATGACTTTGGTCTATATCTGTCAAAGGCCTCGGCCTTAAAACCAGTTACCGCAGTGATGTCACACACTCAGGCATAGCTAGCTCAGCGGGGCAGCTCCAATTCCAACTTTGCGGTCGATTTTAACTCTCAAAAATACATTTTTTAAAATTCCCATTTATGCAGCATACAAGTGTCAAGGATGGAGATACTATCCACTCAGAAATTTATTTAAAAATAAAGGTTCTGCGTGTCTGCTTTAACAACTGTCGCTAACCTAGACCAGCGGACCAAGCGAACTTTATTTACATTTGTACATGAAAACAACTTTGCCGACGGTTTTACATGTTTACATGACCTTGTTTATTGTGCGCATTCTGAAGCCAAGTAAAGATGTCCGACATCTGTTGCTGTTGTCCAAAGAAAACTACAGCTAAAAAAAAGCTTGACTACCAGATTACTTGGATAATCTTAGAAAGAAGCGAAGGATAGATATACGCTGAAATGAGTTTATTAGGGGTTATGATCTGTACAGAATTCCTCGAAACGACTGGAGTGACAGTACAGATTTGTGGCCTAGCGTTAGCATTAGCTATATGTTGGAATATATCCCCCCAAAGAGTCCCAACACGGAAGAACAGCTTTAAAATAAATAAATAAATAAATAAATAAATAAATAAACTACAAAAGCAAGAAAACCTTTGTGTTTCCACAAAGGTTTGTCCAGACTTTTTCCCCGCCGACATCAGCTTTTGGGAACAGAATGTTGAGAAAGCCAAAGCATTTACTCTCAAAGGACTCCGACCTGAACGGTGGGCTAGATGGTATTCCGCCCCTCCATGTCTCAACAACCCCAAAGACTTGCAGTTTCAGAGCTATTTACTAGGCCTGTCACGATATTCAAGATATCGACTTATTGTACGGTAAATGAAAATGAACTCTGTAATTTTTTTTACCATGATTTTGGCATTTATGAGCTATACATCTACATAGGGAAGTCGCCAGAGTATTAGCTTGACCCACTGACTGAATAAAACATTGCGCTGTTTTCTGTCGTCTCATGCGGCTCTCTGTCAGAGGTGGGGCCTCCCAGCATGCAACAGTTATCCAGCCAGGGTATCCACTGAATGGGGAAAAGACAATACGTTGCTCTGTTGTACAGACCATAGGCGTAGATTCGGGTATGGACATGTCCCTACCAATATCAAACGACGGCTGATATGTCCCTACCAATATTTCTGATTGAAGGGGAAAAAAAATCCCGCTCCGTGCACGGTACACAAATGGTTTCTGTAGGTTTCCAAAATTCGCCCATGAAAATTCGCTCTGGGGGTGTGATCGCGAAAACAGCAAGCAAGTTCGGCTACCATGTCAATTAGCAAGTGTGGTTGCAGTGCAGTGACCGGCTGCTAGGTAGCAAGCTAGCAAACCGTCCTTGAGGAATGTAATGTTAGATTAGATCATAAAATTAATCAGTTAACAACAGTTCGTATTCAGTGTGTAAAAACGACAACATATGACTGTTTCTAAGTTTGCGTGGCATGTAAATATCAATCCAACTTGATACCGACAACAACTGGTGTTCATTAAGGTCACAAAGACATTATTAAATCATATCAGATTGTGCTAATGTTGGCTAATATTGCACTGAGTCTTGTTTGTGAAGTGCCTGCAAACTTTAGCAGCCGGCTAACCCTGAATTTGAAGTGCTTCAGTTAAGACCTGCAGAGCCCTGACCGAGTTTGTGTAACATGACACATGTAGACAACCCGATGGTGATGTGGACATTGTTCGTGGCCCAGACACCTTTTAATCAAATAAAACATTTTCACATAATAAGCATAACAGCCTCCGCCTTCTTGATCAGAAATTTTTGGTTACTCCCGCCTCTTTTGAAAATGTCACATACCAAGTACACACATACGCTGAACTGATTGGTTTTCAAGGGGGTTCATTTGAAAGCGGTGGCTAAAAACTTTTCTCTGTAGAACCCTGTCACTCCCTCCTCTCTCCGCTCTGGGCTCAAGAAGACAACAAAAGGGTAATAATATAACAACCAATCAGAATTCAGATACATTCTGTTGCCAAGTAAAATTGTAACCTTTCAACGTGTCAAAAAAAGTTCTCGAGCCCTCGTCCTGTTTTACCGTTAGATCAATCACATATCAGCTTAAACTAGCATTCTAAAACCAGTTACAGATCCCACAGAAGAGAGCCGACTCCCCCTGCAGCCTCATGGAACAGTGTTTAAGGGTGTATTCAGACCAGGATAGTTCGATAGTTCACTTGCTTTGGTCCGAACCAAATGTTTTTTTTTTATTTTTTCATTTTGGTGCGGTTCACTTTCACACTGTACATTTTAGTAAGCGGACCAAAATCTGTCAACAAAGCCACGCGCCCTGAGGTCGTTCAGCTATTGGTCAGAGACGACACGCACACAAAGCGTTAAGTTCAAAAGTAGTCACGGAGGATAGCGCTGATGAGCGCACATCATGTTGTGACAGTTCTGGCTCTTCACGCAAGTCGCTAGTACCGCCACTTTTTGAAAGAATGTCCTTGATTTTAATGTAGGTCTGACGGAGTTTCTTCACTTTTAGCCGACATTGTTCTGGGGAGCGCGTGAACCGCTTCTCCTTCATTTTCTCACTGAATACAGCAAACACGTCGGCATTTTTGTGTGTTCTCTCCAAAAGCTCAGATATGTGGACATCTGCCCATATATCCACAAGGGTACGCGTTTCTTCCTCGGCCCACGTTTGCCCCCTACTCATTTTTTGTACTCTGTAGTCTAGCCTGAATGACTGAACGACTGTTGTAAGGTTCCCTTGACAACCGAAACAGTGTTTGCGCTTTGCGGTGGAGTGTCAGGACTCTGTTTCCCATAATGCTCGACAAACAACGGAAGCTCCCGAGGTACAAAAAAGCAAAACTGTCGGATTAGGCCCGGTCTGCTTTCACACCTCCAAAAGGTCCGCACCAGGGTTCCTTTGGTCCGGACAGAGTCCGACCTTGCAGCTCGGTCTCGGTCTGCTTGTTTGGTCCGGACCAGAGTTCGGTGGTTTGTATTCAGACCAACCCAAAAGGTCCAGACCAAGGGAAATTTGGTTCGTTTGGTCCGGACCAAACAACGTAGGTGTGAATACGCCCTAAGGCTCCGGATGGGTTTTATTTCCGTTTATGAGGGAAAGGAACATACACCCTCCCGACAGTCAGTGCGTTATTCGCTTGTAAAACACATTTGCAAACTGGTAGAATGAGTTAATAAATCACATGCAAGATTTGCAATTAATCAAATGAATTGCATATTATTATTATTATTATTCATGAATTACTACAGTTCTGAACTTCAAATTTTAAAAGTCTGGCCTTTGGAGAGATGATGGAGACTCTTTTGGTGGAACACAACGGAGCAAAATATTGTGACCCTCTAATGTTGACCTGAAGTTGGCATTAGGTTATGTCCCCACCGATGTTAATACCAAACCTACGTCCTCGCCTACATGTTATCTCATTCTGATTGCTGTTACTTTAATCCAAATGACAGCTGGCAATACGCTGTTACTTTGCACTTTATCTGGGTACTAACCTTTGAGAAACTGGATTGGCAGAATGCTGCCTGTGAAGAAAAGAATGTCTTTTTATTACCCCGTGCCAAGTTAATATTTACTTAAGTGCAATTTTTAAGAGCCATAGATTGTATTTTATTTATTGTTTTTGAGTGGTTTTGCTGGATTGTTTTATTTCTTTAGGTTATTTATTCATATTTATATTTTTTATGTTCCACTGTTGAATTGAATAAGTTGATGTCATTAAAAAGTTTACTGTTCTTTGAAAGGGTGTATTTGCATGATCATTATTTTACTAGTGGCATAAATTTGTCTTGAAAAGACGTCAACAATAATATCAGTTATCGCAATAATTTCTGAGACAATATATCGTCCAACAAAATGTGTTATCGTGACAGGCCTACTATTTACACTATCATTTATAGATTGATGCTTATTATTGTTAAAACAATATCTAAAGTGTTATTTTTTTGTAAAATAAAATATCTTGCTCTAGACTTTCAAACAATATTGTAAGATTTTCTTTTAATTTTATCTAATAGTGGATGGTACAATAATTACAAACGCTAACAGAATCAACACATTCCAGTTGTAGCTGTAGTTATAGTAACTATAATCACCCTTGTAATAATAATTTCAGTAAACGGTTAATGTTCAGTTCCCTCTTCATTTATTCTCTATTCAAAAGGCACAACTGAGTCACACAGGTTGATAAGTGTGTAACGGACAATAACAATTTTATCCAAAATAGTTTTTCATGCCTTAGTTGATTTATTTCAACTAAGTGTGTTTGTGTAGAACTCTCTCAAACTGTAGGTTCATTACTACACTACGTTCATGGTGA
Organism: Neoarius graeffei; assembly: GCF_027579695.1. NCBI lineage: Eukaryota > Metazoa > Chordata > Actinopteri > Siluriformes > Ariidae > Neoarius > Neoarius graeffei. The sequence continues at coordinate 45,414,674 of NC_083590.1, read as the reverse complement.
CATTTTGCACAGGACTAGGTTCCTCTGATCACAGAAACGAAGCTACAGCGCTCTTTGCTCTTAATCTTTTCTGTTCTTTCAGGATATATGGCACATGTTGCTCCTTGTTGGGTTTTTACTGAGTTATGTCTGAGTTGTTTGTTTGGTACCCAGTCTGGGTTTTCTGTGTCAAATACAGACGCTGCTTCACCTGTAAGAAAATCACTTTCATGAAGAAGCTAACTCGAACGTGAGCAGAAAAAATAAAACGAGATTCTTAGGGCACTATCTCACTGGGTTGCGACATCCCGTGACTAGTTGGAGACACGACAATTGCGATAAAATATGCGAATTAGCGACAATTTTCACTTGGAATCGCACTGAATTGATATTCGCATATTTTACCGCAACTGTTGTGTCTCCAACTAGTCGCAGGCTGTCGCAGCCCGGCTTTCCCTCGGCAGGCAGGGAAGGAAGGAAGGAAGGAAGGAAGGAAGGAAGGACTCATGCGAGGAAGCCTTACGGAAACTGACTTGAGAAGGGTTTGCGACGGCTTTGCGACACCAGCGACGCATTTGCGGCTATTTTGAGAGAAATTCTGTCGCACAAATTTTTTAAACATGTTCAAAATTTCAGCGGCGAAGGAGCGACACTTTGCGACTCATGCGAGGAAACTGAGAAGCCCTGCGAATGTTTCAAGACACTTTTGAAACTCTCTTGCGAATGACGTTCGCGATTTGTCGCAAGCTGCCGCAGCCCAGTGAGATACTGACTTTAACCAAAACTCTTCCATATTCACTTCCAACTTCCTATTTTTTAAATATGATCACAAATTTCTCTGGAGTTTTCAGGCTTAGCTCCTCTCGTCGTATTCTCTTTAACCACTCATTTCATCGTTGTTCTTGAAGCATTTGCTTCTCTTCGTTAACGTTTTTCTTGATAGTGGGGAGACGGGGCGGCACGGTGGTGTAGTGGTTAGCGCTGTCACCTCACAGCAAGAAGGTCCAGGTTCGAGCCCCGTGGCCGGCGAGGGCCTTTCTGTGCAGAGTTTGCATGTTCTCCCCGTGTCCGCGTGGGTTTCCTCCGGGTGCTCCGGTTTCCCCCACAGTCCAAAGACATGCAGGTTAGGTTAACTGGTGACTCTAAATTGACCGTAGGTGTGAATGTGAGTGTGAATGGTTGTCTGTGTCTATGTGTCAGCCCTGTGATGACCTGGCGACTTGTCCAGGGTGTACCCCGCCTTTCGCCCGTAGTCAGCTGGGATAGGCTCCAGCTTGCCTGCGACCCTGTAGAACAGAATAAAGCGGCTACAGATAATGAGATGAGATGAGTGGGGAGACGGTAATAGCTTTTATCGGTTTCTTGATTTGAACAACCAAAAACAGTGCAAAAATCAACCATATTGAAGACAGATTAAGCCTTGCTTACACGAAAGACGGTGTCTGTCTGACCCCCAGGTGAAATTACCACACGACGCGTGACATCATGCGCAAGGGGTCTATACCAATCTATTTTTGCACAAAACATGTAGGCCTCCGTTAGACAGCTGAAGAGGAAGAAAAATTTAATCTTCCTTCACAATAATGGCCTAAATCCTCAATCCAATTCAACAAAAAAAGGCTTCAGAAGAAGAAAATCACCGTTTTGGAATGGTCCAGTCAGAGCCCAGATCTAAATGCTGTTAAAAAAACCTGTGGTGTGACTTGAAGAGGGCTGTGCGCAGGAGATCCCCTGACAGTTTCATACGACTAGATAATTTTTGCAAGGGAGAATGGAATAAAATTTCTCAGTTGATAGATTCTTACCCAAAAAGAGTGTTGTAATTACAAGCAAACGCATACGCCCCTCCCCCCCCCAAACATTTCTACTTGTCTTTCATTTTAATTTTGCTGGTTGCTATAAATCACATTAAAGGTGCAAAGAGAGCGGACAATATCGATCCTGAATTCATTTATTTTGCATCACAAAACTAGCCATTTTAAAAGAGGTGTGTCAACTTTTTATATCCACTATACAGTATGTGCAGACAAGGAACCTCCCGTGGAATTTTCCATGAACAAGCTCACCACTCGGTCTCACCTGCTCAAACTCATCAGTGATGGTCTTAGGTTCCTCATGCCTCTGGAACCACATCATGTACTTTGTGTGGAACCTCCAGGATTGCTTTTTCAAGGCTTTGGCTGCCAAATACTGAGCTTTTGTGCCCTACCAATAAAATGGATATATACTAGTTATATACATATAGTTAAATGCAGTGTCTGCACAAGAAGCAGCAGAATGAACGCCTACCTCAAGGTAGTAGAAAATGAAGAAGAGCGTCTCTGTGGACAGCCTCTGGTAGAACTCCACACAGTCAGAGTGTGGTGGTGGCACCTGGTGATGGAAAGGCAATGTGGGACAGGGATTCCTCATCAGGTACTGCCTGTGTGTGTAGAGGGAAGACAACACAGGTTCAGACAGCACATCATCGTCAAAATCAAAAGGTTACAGGAGTTAATGACCAAGAACTATTAAAAACCTAACAAACTAGAGGCTTTGCATTATCATGTGACCCCCATAGCAACGGTAACTATGCTGCCATGACAGGGGGCGTGCTTGTCGTGCTTCATTCAGACGAGTTGGTCGTTATGGGAAGGTTTTGCTGCGTTTTTGGATGTGCAAATAGTTTTGAACGAAACAAAGACACCAGATTTAATTTACCAAAAGTAATTCATCATTTGGGGGGAGGGAACTAGAGAGATTTCTAAAAGTAGAAGAGAAAAAGGGGAAAAACATTCAGCAGGACTCGGTGTCGAACGGAGAGGTGAAAAACCCGATGGTGTGCTCACTTCATTTCCACTCAGGTAAGAATTCAAAAATCATTTCAGAACTGCAGCACAGAGCTCATACAGTGAAGTGGACATGAGTGTAACAGTGGTTCGGCACAACCTCACCTTCACCGAGACTTAAGAAGTGCATTTTCATTCTGGTATCCTTCAGAGCACGTGGTGCTTGCGCTTGGGAGCCAGTCATTATGGGAAACACCCAATGCTGATTTGAGTCCAAATCAGCACATGCATATAAGGACACAAAGGCTTTGTGAAGTATTGTCACATTTGTTTCTAGCCATGTTTATGACTCTTTGAGTTTCATTTGTATTTTCTTTTTGTAAATATTACGCCTGCTAATAAACATTCTTCCTGCGCTTAGCTCCGTCTACCGCCGCATACCAGACAGAATACTTCACAAAGTCTCTGTGAAAACAGCGTGCTGATTGTGCTCAAATCAGTATCAAGTGTTTCCCATAATGACTGGGTCCCAAGTGCGCCAAAGGATCCCCGATTGGGAATGCATGTTTTAAGTCTCGGTGAAGGTTAGGTGGTGCAGAACCACTGTGTCACTCATGTTCACTTCACTGGATAAGAATGAGCACCACACTGCAGCTATGATGATTATTATACCCCTGCTGGGGGGGTGGGGGGTGGTGGACTGGTTTACCTCTGTCCGTCCGTCTGAAACGCCCCTTTTCTCAGTAACCACAAATCATAGCCACTTGGTACCAAACTTCAGCTTGGGGTTCTATACCGTGTATACCGTTTTCAGGTCTGTCACACATCAACTTCCTGTTTACCAACTGAATGTTTTTACGAAACATATAGTGTGGATTTTGACGCTATTTTTTGGAATTCTTACCTTCGTGGAAATGAAGTGAACATACCATCGGGTTTTTCACTGCTCCGTTCAACACAGAGTCCCGCTGAATGTTTTTTCCCCCCTCATTTTTCCCTTCCACATTTAGAAACCTCTCGAGATTTCCGCCCGATGAATTACTTTTGGTAAATTAAAAAATCTGATGTATTTGTTTCATTCAAAACTATTTACACACCCCAAAACGCAGCAAAACCTTCCCATACCGCTCAATAACAACTAACTTGTCTGAATGAAGCACAACAAGCGTGCCCCCTATCATGGCGCTGTAGTTACCGCTGCTATGGGGTCACGTGATGGTGCAAAGACTCTATATATAGTTAATTATTATACATACGGGCCACCTTTTTCATGGAATAAAAACATGTATTCTATTCCCTTCTAGTGGGTTTATTGATGGCATGCAATATTATCATATCGCTTATCCTCCATGTCTTACACCACTCTCCCCAATGGAGAATGAGCGTGCAATATTGTTATAATATTGCATGTTGTCAAGACAACACGACGTCACATCAGAGCTCATGCGAATATTCAGTGACAAAACTTTTCTGCTGTGCATGCGCACGATCATTTCTTTGTCCGCCAGGAGACAGAGAAGACGGGGTTAATTCAGTGCTAGGTTTAAGCACTAAATAAATAAACCAAAACTAAAAGACACGCTGAACACCTGAAAGGCTACCAAAACTTCGTTATATATTCTTCATGCATATTTACAAGAGAAAAACAGACCAACGGACATCGAAAAACTGGCAAAAAAGACACATTGGAGATGTAAAACTTCCATGCTAGCAAGTGGCCGACAGTTTGTAAACAAACATGGGCATGAGGTTTGCTTTGTTAAAAGCGGAAGATTTTGAGAGAATTTTAGCTGCTGGGTCGCTCCGGTGTGTGTAGTTGTCAATGTTGATTTTAAAAGTAACTAAGTAAATTACACAGGGAAAATAATAACAATAATAACAACAATAATAATAAATCAGCTTGACTGCACTAGCATTGGCCTGTGCTAACACTACACTGGCTGGAAGGTAACTGGACTGCCACACTAACAGCTCAGAGTCGCAGGTAAGCTCGCGTTGGCCTTCGAGAATGCTGATATGTAGCATAATAATAATACCGGATGGCATTTTTTTGTGGTCTATCAGATATATTCCATTCAGCTATTCATCTTCGACTCGTTCAATATCATGCTAGCTGAATGGAATATATCTGATAGACCACTCAAAGCCAGCATATATTATTTAAATATCATTCCACAAACATTCACCATCAGCATTAGCTTTGGAGGCACATGCCTGAAGCAGTTTGGTTTGTGTATCTGTGAAAGCCAGATGAACACAACGAATGTGTACCTGATCCTCTCCGAGTCTGAAGGGTGGGGCATGTGCGTCCATGCGGCCTCTTGCATAACGTGCTGGTAGTGCTGCTCTTTGGAGATGGGGACAGAACCCAGAGGACAGACGCCCAGAGATGGAGGAATGTTCACCTCTGAAAGAGAAGACTGGGGGGCTGTAGGGGGACCTGATGGGGTTGTGGAACTAGGGAAGATATCTAGGAGAGGAGACACAGGTTAATCTCAACTACAGGAATATACAGTTCCCTCTATAAGTATTGAAACAGCAAGGCAAATTCTTTTGTTTTTGCTTTACACTGAAGACACCTGGGTTTGAGATCAAAAGATGAATATGAAACAATATTTAAGAATTTCAGCTTTCATTTCCTGATGTTTACATCTAGAGGTGTTAAACAACTTACAATGTGGCACCTTTTATTTGAACCCATTTCAATATTTTTTTAGCATTTTTAAAGTGCTCAAAAATATTGGAGCACGTTACTGCTGCTCAGGTCTGCTGTTTTGTTTTTTTTAAACAATTAATAGCACTGAATATGTTCTCTTGGTTTGAGCCCTGGGTATCACATGTGAATTCTATGTTTGTTGTTAAACGTGTTTTTTTTTTCTCTCCGTGCTTCCACGGAAGGCGGTCGCATTTTCTGCTCTCCCTCTCCCTCCTTTTTTTCCCTGCTTGTGCTTCTGTGTCTTGTCTCGTCTGCTGTACTTTTTGAAGAGACTCTTCCTGCATTACTTTCTAAACTAAAAAAAGCATGGAATTGATAAACTGGTCTCCTAACGAAATTGACACAGTTTTCTCGACAAGAAGTTTGGGTTCGGGGGAACCCATCTGTCCTGCCGGAACGGTTGCGGCTGGTTACACAATGGATGTGTGGGAGCGGTGGCGGGTCGTGTGCCTGGCGATTCTTTCTGTGGAGGACATTGAAGATATCTACCTATTCGGAACCATGATTACAGGACTTTTGCTGATTGGATTAGGCATTGCCCTGGTATATTGAGGAAATTAGACAATGGTGACAGCTGTTCAAAGCCCCACAAAGCTGCCCGATATGATTGGAGTGGTGGGCAAAGCTGTTGGCACTCAGACTGTGGACATTCAGAACTTTAACCACAAAATGGTTGTTATCTCAGAGCAGCTTTCAGCTTTGCAAGGAATACGTTTTTCGGAGATCAATTTGAATAGAATGGACGGAATGGACAGATATGGACGAGCGGTGTGGACGTGCAAAGACTGCGTCTGGAAAGACCAAACAATTCATATCTTATCAACATTCGGCTCCCTGAGACAGCTCCGGCCTTGGTTCAGGCCGTTGCTGAGAAAACATTTCCCCCTGAAGGTCACTGCTGGGAGACACTCTCGCATTCCTTCTCTAACTCTCCGCGGTCGCCATTTTTACCCCCAGTGTGACAAGAGGGTGCGTGACCAGCGCCTTCATGGCTGCAGGAGCGGACGGCTGCTTGCTTGCGCTGGATTACCTCCTCCCCTCCCCCCCCGATTCCCCCCCTCAAGTCCCGTGTTTAAAGTGTACTTGTGTTGTTGTGTGCTTATGTGCAAAGGTTTTTTAAATGTTCCCACACTGTACTCCTGACAGGAGCATAGTGGGGGGGGGGGGGGGGGGGGGGTTCTTTTTTTCCTTATCTCTCCTCATGTTGTGTTTCCTTTTTATCTTTATCCCTGTCTTCCTGTCCTGTCTACCCTATGTCAATTGTATGTTGTATATGTATGGACAGGTTGACAGCTAATTTCGCTGGTATATGTGACTAGTGACAATAAAGGGCATCATCATCATCAAAAAGGATAAACCAACATGAAGACCAGAGAGCTGTCTATGGGAGAAAAGCAAGCCATTTTGAAGCTGAGAAAAGAGGGGAAAATCCATCACAGCCATTGCATAAGCAGAAAGAGAGGATCTGCACATGAGCCTGGACATACGAGCTCATCAGTCAAGCACAGTGGAGGTAGTGTCATGGCTTGGGCTTGCATGGCTGCTTCTGGAACTGGCTCACTACTCTGTATTGACAGTGTAATTCATCATGGCAACAGCAGAATGAATTCAGAAGTCTACAGAACCATTCTGTCTGCCAAGGGGAAGCCATGGCCTAATGGTTAGAGAAGCAGCTTTGGGACCAAAAGGTTGTCAGCTCAATTCCCTGGACTAGCAGGAATGGCTTAAGTGCCCTTGAGCAAGGCACCCAACTTCCCAGGCTGGTCTAGGTATGTTGTACATCTCTATGGATAAGAGCATCTGCTAAATGCCTGGAATGTAATTTAGAAGAAATGCCTCCAATCTAATTCAACTTCAAGATGTTCATCATGTAGCAAGACAATGATCCAAACCACACTGTCAACACAACAAAGGACTTCATCAGGGCCAAGGTCAATCACCAGCATTTCACCTGCTGAAGAGGAGACTGAAAGGAGAAACCCCCAAAACAAACAACTGAAAGAAGCTGCAGTACAAACCTGGAAAAGCATCACAAAAGAATAATGCAACAGTTTAGCGATATCAGTGGGTCGGTGATATCTTGATGCAGTTATTGCAAACTAAATATTATGTACTTACTCATTGTAGTGCACTGAGGGCCGTACAAATGACCAAGAGCCAAATATTTTCCCATACGTCCCGACGCAACTCAGTCAAAAATCATTTTATCATATGACCTTTTTAAACTAACACAGCGGAAAACAATGAACAACGGTGAGTGTGCGAAAAATGACTCAACTGAGCACAGTGAAAGTGAATTTCATTATCAGACACGGACCTAATTGAACAAGCTGAAATTGTCGAAGAAAATGGAAAAAAGGTACTTTCGAGTGAAGAAATTCACTTGTTTATACAAGGACAACAACAAGAAAAACTAAGTACGACATGAACGTTTTTAAAAGATTTCTTGCAGTCATCCCCTCTAAGGAGTTAAGACAGCTTGCTATGTAGTCTCGACATACAAGCAAAGAAAAAAAATGAGATTTAGACTACGAACCTGACACTTTGTCTTCCTTTTCGCAAAGTATTCAACACTAATTGTTGACAACAGTAAGATAAACATCCTGAAAGATGAAGACTTTAAAAAGTCCAAGAAAGTCCTGAAGTCCAAGCGCAGAGACCTCAGAGAAAATGGAAAAGGCAACAAACTAAATGCCACAGAAGCCTTGACTTGTGGAGATATTTGATCCTATTGTTGAAGAAAACAATTTTAATAAAGTTAAAAATTGTTAAAAATAAAAAAAGAATAAAATTCCACTTTCACTGTGCACGGTTGTGTCACTCATTTTTCAAAGTAACAACTAAGAGCAAAATGAAAACAGAGGAAGCGAGGGAAACAGGTCCGGGGCCACATATGACTTCTTCCAGACCGAATTCAAAAATCTATATCTGCCCAGTCACGTGACTTTTCCCGATGGATTTATTAAGAGCGCGCGCACGGGTCTGTATGGGTCAGAATAATAAGTGTTATTTACTTTAAGACTGTCTGATCCAAAACTTTTGATCACCTAAAAATTGAGTGGTCTGCCACAAAAACTGCCATGTTCCAAGTTGTTTAAAATATCAAGACGGAAAGATCAGGAAATGAAAGCTGAAATTCTGATTTATTCTCTCATGTTCATCTTTTGATCTCAAACCCAAATGTCTTTTGATGATCCAATGTATGTTTTGTGGATCCCTTCGTACAGAGCACTTCTTGATGATGTCACTATAGTTATGGGTGTTACTCAGGAATATTCTGGGAAGAGAATTAACTCTGCAAAACAGCAGCCTAAGCACTGTGGCCTTCCTCCGAGTCTGAACTTCGAAAAGACCCTGTGGCAGCCGTAATATCACAAACTGTTAGCTTGACTACATTAGCTTTTCCTTTCTAATCGGGAGTAAACTTACAGCTTGATGGTTGTGGCAGTGGGGGCGTGGTCAAACGTCGGCCTGTGACCGGAGGGCGGAGTCAGGGAAGGTAAGTGGCAGAATCACTGCACCTGAGGTTAATTATTGTGTTTGTGTGTCTTCCCCAGTGACCACGCCCTATTTAAGGAGAGAGAGCAAGAGCAGAGGGAGCGCTCTCCCCAACCAGACGACTGATGTGTGCGTGTGTGTCTGAGTGTCTCGGAGAGTGGTGTAACGCTGAAAAGTGTAACAATAAAAAGAGTTTTGTGAACTCAGTACTGGCCTGCCGTCCTTCTAAGCTCCACCCACCCATACGAACTGTCACAGTGGTGCCGAAACCCGGGAATGAGCACAGAAGGACGGCAGGCCAGTACTGAGTTCACAAAACTCTTTTTATTGGTACACTTTTCAGCGTTACACCACTCTCCGAGACACTCAGACACACGCACACACATCAGTCGTCTGGTTGGGGAGAGCGCTCCCTCTGCTCTCGCTCTCTCTCCTTAAATAGGGCGCGGTCACTGGGGAAGACACACAAACACAATAATTAACCTCAGGTGCAGTGATTCTGCCACTTACCTTCCCTGACTCCGTCCTCCGGTCACAGGCCGACGCTTGACCACGCCCCCACTGCCACATAGGTACTCTGCTTATCTTAGTTTGAAGTAACCCTCTCATCCACTTGGACGTGAAATAAGAAAATGTTGCTAGCATGGTCCGATACAGGTACTTTAAAGAGACTGCCAGATTTAAGCCATTTCCCACTGTTCTTCTGTTTGCAGGAACAAAAAGAAATGACAGTTGTGCAAGAAATTAAATTAAAAGTTCCGGTGGATTTTGAAATATCCATGCTAGATGTCTTGAGTGGATGAAATTGGGAAAATGATTCAGTTTCTTTCAAATCTTAGCACTGCCTGTTCAAATGAAATCAACCAGCCTCGTTAAAGTCCCCATGAAATGGCTTTTTAGCTGTGATGTCGAGATTTGTTACTGAAACTGGAAGTCAGAGTCACTACGTTTACATGAACATAGAGAAAATCGAATTTCTGCCGTTGCTCGACTGAAATCGAAGTTCAAAATGCCATGTATACACCTTAATTCGGCTGAAATTGAACCGAACTTGATTTCTTGGAATCGAGCTACACGACCTAGTTTATGCGATTTCTGCCGAGCTACTTAGTGCATGTAAACCCTATCGAGCTACGTATTCGAACTACTTACTTCAGCACTGCCCCTTCCGGAAGTGACGAGTGACGAGACCACAAGCGGGAAACACAACAGCCTCGGTCGGCATGACAACGGCATGAATCTTTTCTTTTTGTGGCATTGTTTGCACTGTTAAAATTTAGCTCACTTACTGTATCACCAAATACATCTGTACAGCTGTTGCATAGCTGTGAATTGTGTCGAAAAAAAAAAACAGCCTCGGTCGGCATGACACTTCACCTTAGCCGCCCAGTTTATTAGGAACACTTCTGTTCGTACATACAAACTACAAACACTCTTCTTAGAGTTTATTTTATTTTTAAAAGGGACAGTATACAAATTAAACATTATCCTTGTGGTCAGGACAGATGTCTGTACCAGGTTATAGCAGTGCATGCTAATTTCCGGCTGTAGTCACTTTGTTTATACTCTTGAATAGCTCTTCTTCATGACGACAAGCCGGAAGTGTACCAACACGATGGGGCGTGTAGCGCCACCTGTGGCTCGGGTGCACAATGCACCTCATAACAATAGCTCGATTTAAACACTGTGCATATAGGATTGGATTTCTCTGGCACCCTGCTGGGACCTTCAGCTCGATTACCGACAGCAGCTTGATTTGGATGTGCATGTAAACGTAGTGAGTGATGTTGACGTGCTTGACTGACCGCTTAAACAACCCTGACAGTAGCTTAGCAAGCTATCCGAGTATGAAAAACAGCGAAGAGATTAACGAGTGCTGTTTACTTACTCGTACTGATGGAGAAGCTCTGGTGGTGTATAAAGACAAAATCAAGGTCTTGCTTATTCTTAAGAAGTGACATATTCCAGTACTGAAGAGCCCCAAGGTGATGAAACACCTCCGAAAAGTGCCTGCCACATAACCATGACCCTGTACAAAGTCCACCCTCTTCAAAACAAACTCCCACCATTTTTCACCTCAAATCAAGGGATGGTTAGAAAAGGGAAGAGAAGTGGATGATGCAAAGCCAAAAACGCACAGATGATCCATGTCTGCAAAACTACGTTCTGTATTTTATTATTGTTATTTTTTTTAATCCGTGACAAGAAGACCAAGGTCCAAAACTGAACCCTGAATTTTGATTTCAGGGGCATTTTCAAAGATTTGTCAAACATTCTACTGGAATTGCCTCATTCAAAAGTTAAGAGTTTTCCACTCGTGCAGTGAATCACCAAAAGGCCCATTAGGATTATTATATAATCACCTGATCATGCTTACTTGTGCTCACTGTATTGTCCACAGTCGCATTCATGTTGCATTAAAACGAGTATGAACTGGGTGTACTTGTTCCAGGAAAGGAACAAGCCAGGTGCTGCTTCTTCCTGGATACTGGTTAGTCTAAAGGCTGTTTAGCAACTACTTAAAGGTGCTGACTGCAAAGTTATCTGAATTTTTAAATTTATTTATATATATATTTTTTTAATTGTGCATGGCATTTTCCTCTGTCTCGCAAAAGCAATACCATGCAGACGAGATGTGATCATTTTGATGTGCTGAGGGTCACTTTTCTCTGTTTTGGGACTGTTTTCCTCTCCCTTGAGGCAAAAACAGTGTGGCCCTACGGAAACAGCCGAACGCGAGGAGCTTTAACTAATTATCACGACTATGGAACTGCGTCACACCAAGATGGTGACTCTGCATCAACCTCGGAGAGTTTTGGGTCGCAGGGATGTAATTTGTGGTCGACATTCACAAATTGATCCATGAAACAAAAGACAAATATATCTCTTCTCGGTTCTTGCTTGTGTGTTCTTGTTTCTTTCTCTGTAAGATCAAAACATTAGATGTATAACTCCATACTCCCTACCATGGAGTCGAGCCCATGCAGTCTAAGGCGAAGATAGCTAAGTGTTAGCTAGAATGATTTAGTTATCGGTCCAGAAAAATGACCAGTCATCTAACCGTGCTCTATCTTGCAGTTGCACTCACGAGGCAGGCTTTCCTTTTCTTTCCCGCTGGCTTTTAGCTGGTGAGAGAGCTGAGTCCGCCATGTTTGCCTATGCTGACTTGTTTTGGTTAAAAGTAGCTCAAACATGCCCCATGGTGGTCATGTGATATTGCTGCTCACTTGCTTCAACAATATCCAGAATCATAAAACGCGGGACACATTTTATCTCGGCAAAACATTTACACACAGGATACACGGTGTGTGCGCGCGCAGCAGCGAAACATCTCAAAACTCCAACAGCAACAGACATACAACATTTTGCCCAGAATTCAACTTTGCACTCAGCACCTTTAAATATTCAAATACGTTTTATTTGTTGACAGATAGTGTTTTCGACAAGGGATACTGTCACAAAGCAGCTTTACAGAAATCGGGATATATATATTGTAAATCTGTCCCAAATGAGCAAGCCAGAAGCGACAGTGGTGAGGAAAAACTCACACAAGGAAGAAACCTCGAGAAGACTCAAAAGGGAGCCCAACCTCATCTAGATCTGGCCAGATAGTGCGATTATAAATGATCTCTCTTCTGTAACTGCATACTCAGTAAAGCCTAGGTCACAACCGGACGTACGATTTTTTGGCCATGCGATTTTTGGCGTTTCCCAAATCGCTGCGGTTTTTTTGTTCGTGGAGAAAGACGCACGTTGGCCGTAAGTTTGTCTTGCAACCTGAAAAAAACATAAGCGCCCATAGAGTTTGTTTGACATGACAAAGAACCTCTGTGGCCGGTCTGCGGCCAGTCTACGGCTCGAAAATCAGCACGTCACATGCGCACCCTCCGTGCGTTTCTTGCGTTTTTTGCACGTAGACCGGCCGTAGGAGCACGTACGGCCGGTTGTGACCTAGGCTTAAACAGACCCAGTCAAGCAGTACTACGTGCATTGAAAGGAACTTGGGTACGAGCACGAGTCATTTCTGATTTCATTTGAGTTGTAATTTTGTCAATTGTATCAATGATCAGGATCTGAGCATAACTGTTTTTGGCAAGTGCAGTCTTTAGACTATCCAAGGAACAGCATCCACAGCCACCTTTAGAGTAAACAGTTAAGGAAATCCTTGCTTCAGGAAGGGAGTGGAAAAGATGAGAGAGTGGAATGGATTTAGACAGGAGACATATTCAAACAGTAGTCATGCATGAGTAATGTTATGGGCTACTCAAGTTAACACAACAATCCTCTCCACACACACCATGATAAATATGAAACATGGATATGTTATAATCTTAACTTAAATTAGTTCAAAGAAATAGAAAGCAATTTTTTAAGGGTAATCATTCTGATGATTAAACCATTAACAATTATTTCTACAACAGTTAACATACATTGAGCTGTGTTGTGAAGACTGGATGGAAACGCTGGCTTACCTGAACCATTGCACACGCGTGTATTCCAATCTCCAACTTTGTTTACTGGAAATTAATTTATTAACCTTTAGCTTTGATCAAAAAAAATGGTCATTTATTAGTTAAACATTAATTGTGTAACCTTTAACAAGTCTTTGAAAACTTAATTTTCACTGCAGTTCCATGTTTATGTGGAAATTCCATGACTACGTGCAAATACTGTTAAGTTCTCTGTCAGTTCAGGAAAACAGAATCCACAGGGGCCCTACAAAGATAAGTACATGTGGGTGTATTGCGTATTCACCTCGAGTGAGATGTAGCGCAGAGAGCTCTCCCTCTAAACCCGAGCCCTGAGCTGCTCTCTCTGCCATCGATTTCAGGGAACTGAGTGGCTCCTGGGGCTGAAAAAGAAAAAACAGTAGAGACTCAAAATCCATGTACATGCAGGTGCGCGCGCACACAGTACAGTGTCAGAGACACAAAATCTTCAAATGCCACAATAAATGCATAAGTTGGTATCATATGCGTTATAGACACTACTACAGCACTCCATTTTATTTGTCCACAGGCAGAGCATTTCAGGCAGCGTTTCAATGCTCTGAAATAAAGGCTACCACAGCATCATGGCTGGCACTTATTTAACAATTATTTGCCAAAGGCAAAGTGAACATCGGTCAATAATAACCAAAACGAAGTCGAGGTTAATATTCACCGATATTCACTGAACCCGAGGCGGATAATTGTTTTAGTATAAATACACAGGTGACTATTTAAAACAAGAGTGCTCAGAGAGCACAATATCCCCCGCTGGCAACTTGGCCATAACTCTGGTAAAATGCAACTGAATTGAACGAAATTGCAATATGCAAATTATCGACATAACAAAGAATCCTGTCAAGTTTGGTGAAATTCCTCCAAAAATTGTGAGAGGAGTTGATTTCAGAAGGTGAGTATCCTTCCTGGACGGACAGACACACGAACATCGCCACGACATAATCCCCTTTCGGACCTTTCGGCCAGCGGGGGATAAAAATTGAGGGAAGTTGATTTCAGAAAGCAGGCACACCTTGATGAAATTGCCAAAGTTCGTTAATAATCAAGGGCATAACTCTGGTAAAATTTGCCCAAATTAAACGAAATTTCAATCTGTGTATAACGGTAATATAACAAAGCCTTTTGCCAAGTTTGGTGAAATTCCGACAAATTGTGAGAGGAGTTGATTTCAGAAGAACGTACACCCTCGTGAAATTGTCAAAAGTACAAGTTATTTAATCAAGGGTCAAAACTCTGGTCAAATTTTCACAAACTTAAATCGTGATATGCGCATTATCGTCATATAACGAGGCCTTTTGCCAAGCTTCGAGAAATTCGTCCAAAAATTGTGAGAGGAGTTGATGTCAGAAGGCGAGTACACCTTCATGAAATTGTGAAAGTCCAAGGTTGTGAACCAAGGGCTGTAACTCTGGTAAAATGCGACTGAATTGAACAAAATAACAATATGCGTACTACTGACATACAACAAGGCCTCTTGACAAGTTTGGTGAAATTCGTCCAAAAATTGTGAGAGAAGTTGATTTCAGAAGGAAAACACACTCATGAAATTGTCAAAGTATAATTTTGTTAATCAAGGGCTGTAACTTTGGTAAAATGTGACCGGATTTAACAAAACAATATGCGTACTACTGACTATGCCTTTTGTCTAGTTTCATGAAATTCCTCCAAAAATTGAGAGAGGAGTTGATTTCAGAAGCTTCCCTGGATGGACGTACTTTGCCACAACATAATCCCCCTTCGGGCCTTTCGGCCAGCGGGGAATAAAAATTGTATAAAAAAAATAATTGATTTCAAACTTCAAAAGCAGCATGCAAATGTAATAAAGGTGTGTACAGACTTATGTCACTTATCTACACCGAGTCACATAAAATGCTTTGGATTGAAATGGATAAATCACAATTATATTATATTACATTACAGGCATTTAGCAGACACTCTTATCCAGAGCGACGTACAACATACCCAGAGCAGCCTGGGGAGCAGTTTGGGGGTTAGATGCCTTGCTCAAAGGCACTTCAGCCATTCCTGATGGTCCAGGGAATCAAACCGGCAACCATTTGGTCCCAAAGCTGCTTCTCTAAACATTAGGCCATGGCTTCCCCTTATCTTTGAATAATTTTAGACAAAACTTTGGAGCATCTTTAGTGTTTTTAGGAACAGCATTTTCTTTCATAATTTGTAATTCCTCCTCACTGATGGGGACAAAGCGCTTGGACGCCATTTTGCCGAGTCGCTTGAGGTGATCATCAAGAAATACAACCCCGATTCCAAAAAAGTTGGGACAAAGTACAAATTGTAAATAAAAACGGAATGCAATAATTTACAAATCTCAAAAACTGATATTGTACTCACAATAGAACATAGACAGCATATCAAATGTCGAAAGTGAGACATTTTGAAATTTCATGCCAAATATTGGCTCATTTGAAATTTCATGACAGCAACAAATCTCAAAAAAGTTGGGACAGGGGCAATAAGAGGCTGGAAAAGTTAAAGATACAAAAAGAACAGTTGGAGGACCAAATAGCAACTCATTAGGTCAATTGGCAAGAGGTCATTAACATGGCTGGGTATAAAAAGAGCATCTTGGAGTGGCAGCGGCTCTCAGAAGTAAAGATGGGAAGAGGATCACCAATCCCCCTAATTCTGCGCCGACAAATAGTGGAGCAATATCAGAAAGGAGTTCGACAGTGTAAAATTGCAAAGAGTTTGAACAGATCATCATCTACAGTGCATAATATCATCAAAAGATTCAGAGAATCTGGAAGAATCTCTGTGCATAAGGGTCAAGGCCGGAAAACCATACTGGGTGCCCGTGATCTTCGGGCCCTTAGACGGCACTGCATCACATACAGGCATGCTTCTGTATTGGAAATCACAAAATGGGCTCAGGAATATTTCCAGAGAACATTATCTGTGAACACAATTCATCGTGCCATCCGCCGTTGCCAGCTAAAACTCTATAGTTCAAAGAAGAAGCTGTATCTAAACATGATCCAGAAGCGCAGACATCTTCTCTGGGCCAAAGCTCATTTAAAATGGACTGTGGCAAAGTGGAAAACTGTTCTGTGGTCAGATGAATCAAAATTTGAAGTTCTTTATGGAAATCAGGGACGCCGTGTCATTCGGACTAAAGAGGAGAAGGACGACCCAAGTTGTTATCAGCGCTCAGTTCAGAAGCCTGCATCTCTGATGGTATGGGGTTGCATTAGTGCGTGTGGCATGGGCAGCTTACACATCTGGAAAGACACTGTCAATGCTGAAAGGTATATCCAGGTTCTAGAGCAGCATATGCTCCCATCCAGACGACGTCTCTTTCAGGGAAGACCTTGCATTTTCCAACATGACAATGCCAAACCACATGCTGCATCAATTACAGCATCATGGCTGTGTAGAAGAAGGGTCCGGGTACTGAACTGGCCAGCCTGCAGTCCAGATCTTTCACCCATAGAAAACATTTGGCGCATCATAAAACGGAAGATACGACAAAAAAGACCTAAGACAGTTGAGCAACTAGAATCCTACATTAGACAAGAATGGGTTAACATTCCTATCCCTGAACTTGATCAACTTGTCTCCTCAGTCCCCAGACGTTTACAGACTGTTGTAAAGAGAAAAGATGTCTCACAGTGGTAAACATGGCCTTGTCCCAACTTTTTTGAGATGTGTTGTCATGAAATTTAAAATCACCTAATTTTTCTCTTTAAATGATGCATTTTCTCAGTTTAAACATTTGATACGTCATCTATGTTCTATTCTGAATAAAATATGGAATTTTCAAACTTCCACATCATTGCATTCCGTTTTTATTTACAATTTGTACTTTGTCCCAACTTTTTTGGAATCGGGGTTGTAGTCTGAATTTCTTGACCAATCAGTCAAGTGTGCGATCTCCTATAAAATCACCTGCATATTTATACTAAAGGCCAATACTGAGGGCAGAAACATGCAACAATGGCACAGCTTAGTCTTTCAGGACTGTTCTCTAAGGATGAGGGCTCCATGACATTTAAAGGTCATGGCAAAAAGAACTGCTTCTGTGAATCATTACTAGAAAATTAACCATGCAGCATCGTTAGTAGTCAGTAAGCTGTGAGTGTAACTCGTTAAAATTTGGTATCCTGGGAATTAGTTATACCGGGGTGTCCAATCTTGTCCGCAAAGGTTCGGGGTGGGTGCAGGATTTCATTCCAAACAACCAGGAGCCATAGGACTCCAGAAAGTATTCACCCCCTAAATGATTGCACTGCAACCCCTCTATAATGAACTCCTTTACTATGAACTTTAACAGATAATGCACCAAGTTCATGTCCCCTGCCTTTAGTGACAATGAGTTGGAGTCCTAAATAAATAAATAAATAAATAAATAAATAAAAAACCTGTCACACCAGCGTGCGCAGTACCATTAGGACTAATTACAGTACTCTGCACTTGTTCTGGATTAGACTGCAATCACAGCGCACGCTTATAAAGACTCTCTACACACACACAGACTTGGTGAGGTATATGTGCTGTACCTCACGTGTCTCACATTACCAAGCCTTATATCTGTGTATTGCTTTTCTGGTTTTGACTTTGGTTTGTGTATGAGGGCTCTGCCTTTCATCTTTGCCTCCGCCATTCTGTTTGTGCCTCGTGTGACCATTGCCCGTTTATGACCCTGCCTTTGTCTTACATTTTTGAACTGTTTGCCTGCCCGTTTGCAAACACTCTTCCTGCAATTACATCTGTCATTCACCTGCTTACATGACACACTGAGGCCCTGTCCACACGGCAACGGATTCAGGTGAATCTGATAAAATTGTTTATCGTTTCGGCCTGGCGTCCACACGGCACCAGCGTTTTGGGTGCCCCAAAACGAAATCTTTTGAGAACGGGTTCCAGAGTGGAAAGATCTGGCAACGGCGCCGTTGCGAAGTCGTCTGGATGAGTAGAACGGATTTGTTTATGATGACGTCACAACCACATGTGCTTCACGCCGGGTAGAAGTGTAACGAACTCGATGCGAGTTGTCAACAAATCCTATAACTTGGTTCATGAAACGCACTTACAAAATATTTTCACTGTGAATATTTATTGTGTAATGGTGCAAAGTGAGAGAGAGAGAGAGAGAGAGAGAGAGAGAGAGAGAGAGACTCTGCCCTTAGGGCAGAGTCAATCCCGCCAGCAAAAATAGGGAAAAAAAGGAGCGATCTCACCTCTTCAGATGTTGGTTTAAGTCCTACAATACATTCCTCAAAAAGGGTGTAGAAGAACAAATTAATCCATCAATGTGTAGCATTCAATTTATTCCGGACCATTAAAGACGCTGCCTTCCGCGTAGAATCATAAGTCATCCTCGCCGCCATATTGGATGGGGCAAAGCGGAGAATAAAGATGCCTCATTCATGTGCTGCATTTAACTGTACCAACAGGTTTACCATCCAAATGAGATCACATGGGATTACCTTTCACAGGTGAGACTGGAAAAATACTTTTCATTGTATTTGGTCATTATAACGCAACTTTACCAACAGATTTTCCTGACTTTGTGGCTAATATGAAGTCTTGCGCATAATAGTTTATGCGCATGCGTCCTTACTTCTTCTATTGTCCTGGTGTCTCCGATGGGACCGTCTTACAGCGCACCTAGAGGTGTGGCATGTGTATTGCATCGTTTTCAGCAAGCGTTGCCATATGTACCTGATATTTTACTGATCCGTTGCCCATGTGGACGCGATATTTTTTTAAGAACATCTCGTTGCCGTTGTCGTGTGGATGTAGCCTGAGCCATGCACTCCTCTTCCACCCAGAGGCAAACAATAAGTAATCAAGTCCGCAGTGAAGTTAACTATGTGTTCACACCATAAAACAAAGGCTTAAAGAGCCTCACTTAGGCGTCCATCACTAACAATTATCGAGAACGGTGATCAAAGAATCGATAAAAGGACGAAATGACTGCTGATACCGATAAACTTAACACTTAGTTAAAGCACACTGGTGGCATTTTTATACCCCCGCCCAGCCTCACCCAGCCCTGCGGCATGACATAAATGACATCATCGGTGATTTGTAACACATGAATGAAGATTTAAACATAGCGAGTCAGTGGGTGGACACCGACAGTGATACACTGGTAACCACCGTCATTTCCAAACAGATGAAGAAATCATCGCCTCCATTCATGATCCTTTAACTCAGTCAGTGAACTGCGATAGTGACTCGAAAGGAGAAATTTGTGATGAGGAGAACGTGCCTAAAGTTTTGCATATAATGTGACACTCGTTTGGTGTGACAAGTGGGTCCATTTTAGTATAACAAACTATCTGGACGTCTCCCAAGGCGTTTGTTATAGCAGGGTGGCAGTGTATTTCTCTTTTTGGGGGCGAGGGGGAAAAAAAAACCTTTTGATGCTGTGATGTAAATAATTTCATTTTATTTCTGTAGAAAGTACATCAAAAGGAGCAAAAAAAAAAAACCTAATATTAGGCATATCAAGTGAAAATTCTAATTCAATCCAAATTGCTTGAAATGGCTCACTGAATTCAGAATTGAATGCAGAACAAACTTTTTACAGAATTAAAATATGTTTATCTGTTCTTGAAATATTACAAATCAAAGATTGAAAAAAGGGCTTAATTTTTTTAGAAAACTGCTGTAATATTTCTGTATGAGGGTCACATGGTCCAAAATGGGCCTCATTAACCAATGAGATCAAATGTTTTTTCTTACTAACTTTTCTATTTTTTCCAAGGTATTTACATGGAAATTGGCAGCACATAGATGGTTGTATACTCAAAGTTTACTAATTGTTTAAAAACAAATTATGTAAATTAGTATTTTGATAATTAGGTGAAAATGTTAAATCGGTACGCTCTTCTTCAAAGTTTCACCAAATGGCTTTATTTGTGCAATATAAAGCGGATCTTACCTCTCATTTATAAATCACAAAGAAGGAGAAATCAATGTTGATTATAAAATATGCATAAATAAGCATTAAATGTCATTCACATCTACCGTTTGCTATCAAAATAAAAGTAAGAAAAGAATATTTCTAATCCCCTCTTTGTGCTCTGCAGGCTTTGCATTTCTAAGTAGAACCTACTTTATATGAAAGAATATAAATGATTATTTTGATTAATATTCACAGCTTTCAAGGCGAACCTCGAAAAAACAGAATCCAATAAACAATTCACATTAACTGAACTGAAATTGACACTCGCGTTTCTGACTTCCATTTTTTTTTTTTTTAAATCTCATTCCAACCACTAAGGCGGTGGTGTAGTGGTTAGCATTATCGCCTCACAGAAAGAAGGTTCTGGGTTCGAGCCCAGCGGCTGACGGGGGGGGCCTTTCTGAGCGGAGTTTGCATGTACTCCCCATGTCTGTGTGGGTGCTCCGGTTTCCCCCACGGTCCAAAGACATGCAGTTAGGTTAACATGGGATGGCCTTGGGCTGAAGTACCCAAGAGTGGCGGAGTGCAAGTACGCAGCGGCTTCGCTCTCCTAGGATGAACTAAATTTTGTTGTACATTTGTGCAGTGACAATAAAGGCATTCTATTCTAAGATCTCAATATTTTTCATCAAAATGACTCGAGTTATATTCTAAAACAGTTATTTACATGAATCAGTTTGATTTGAAAAAAATAAATATCCAAAGAACACTCCTCCAACTTAAATAATATCCACATATCCCATGTCTTAAATGGAAAATGCTAAATTCGGAATAAGGCCAAATTCAGAATATCCAAAAGGAATATGCTGTTTGCATGACCCGTATCAAATTCCGAATATTGTCCTATTCAGAAGAACAGTGGGTGTTAACGTGCATGTAAACGTACTGAATGAAAGTCACACAGTTTATGCCATGCGTCTCAAAATAAGCTGTCCTTCTTGCAGGATCAGCATTCAGGCGAGCCCTGCATCTCCACTGTTTCTCAGCTGCTGACATCCATTTCAAAAACATGCAGGGTTTTTAAAAATGTGTTGGAGAAAGGGAAAGTGTGCCCATATGAATAATGTGTGTTATGACATACGTAGACCAATAATGATGACTGATCATGTAGACGACTGGGTAACATCATCGACAATTTCCTGATTTTAAGCCATATTTTCAAATGGGAAGCCATAACATGCAATAGCAGGAATACACAAGACCACTCTAGGTGGAAGTAACAGCTCTAATGCTGCAGAAGCGCACATACGCACGCGCACACCTAAAATGTGAAGGAGCTGATGTGTGACTGTACAAATAGACTTAAGAAATCAGATTTCTCTTTTTACAAACTGCTGAAGGCTAAAGAAAAGAGAAGCAAATGGGGGTAGAACAAATATTCATAAACACTTAAGAAAAGGTTTATTTTTGTTATGAACTTTTTCATTTTTAACAAGACTGACTATATCCCCCGCACTATATACCAAGTTTCAAGATATTATTTGTCACATTTTTCTAGTTCTGCTGCAGGAAACCAATCCTACCTCTTTACACTGACCTCAGCAGCCCATGGCATAAACCCAGCGGACCTTTGGTCCAGGTGAGCTAAAAATTACAATTTCTCACATTTCTTAGTATCAAAAGGCACATATACATTACTTAATCAACACGTATACCAACTTTCAAGACCGTACCACTCATAGTTTTCGAGTTCTGCTCCAGAAACAAAACCACTCTGAAATTGTTTCCATGGAAACATGAAAAATTTTAATTTTTCAAATTTCTCAGTATGAAAAGGCACATCTATATAACCTTATTAGCATGTATACCAAGTTTCAAATCCGTATCATGAATAGTTTTGGATATATGCTCCGGAAACAAACAGTGCTCTTAGAATCTAATTCAAAATCTATTTTTTATGTAAAAATTTGAAAAATACTTTTTTTCCAAAAATCCAAGACAGCAAAAGGCACCAATTCACATGTTGCTTGATATATATACTAAGTTTCATGAAGATATCTTCAGTAGTTTTAAAGATATGGCCCGGAAACGAAAATGTGACTGGACGGACGGACAGAACCCGTTACTATATCCCCCACCAAACTTCATTTGGGTGGGGGATAATGAAAGGAATATTTTAGTTAGACTATTATATTTTACTCCAACCTTTACAAACATGGGTAAATATTTATTGTTGGTTATTTGGAAGATGAAAGGCGTTTTTTAATTTAACAAAATGAATATAATAGGAAAAAATGTTGCGTATTTTTGAAATAAAATTTTTAATTTATTATTAATAATAATAATAATAATAATAATAATCTCATCTCATTATCTGTAGCCGCTTTATCCTGTTCTACAGGGTCGCAGGCAAGCTGGAGCCTATCCCAGCTGACTACGGGCGAAAGGCGGGGTACACCCTGGACAAGTCGCCAGGTCATCACAGGGCTGACACATAGACACAGACAACCATTCACATTCACACCTACGGTCAATTTAGAGTCACCAGTTAACCTAACCTGCATGTCTTTGGACTGTGGGGGAAACCGGAGCACCCGGAGGAAACCCACGCAGACACGGGGAGAACATGCAAACTCCACACAGAAAGGCCCTCGCCGGCCACGGGGCTCGAACCCGGACCTTCTTGTTGTGAGGCAACAGCGCTAACCACTACACCACCGTGCCGCCCAATAACAATAATAATAATAATAATAATAATTTAAAAACAGGGAAAACCAAATCGTGAATTCAATATCATGAATTTAATTGAACCATGATTCGGGTGAATCATTACATGCCTAAAATAAACAGCATAATCGGGGGGGGGGGGTGTCCCAGACAGGTGTAATACATGTTAAATTCTTAATTTTGGTCATCATACTATGCTCTGTGGCAGGCTGAGCAGCTAAGCAAGCAGGTGACCTTGATTTTGGATGATTGGGTTCATTATTGAGGCATGGAAACTAGCTGCGTTTCACCAGACACATGCCCCTTTTCCACCAAAGCAGTTCCAGGGCTGGTTCGGGGCCAGTGCTTAGTTTGGAACCAGGTTTTCTGTTTCCACTGACAAAGAACTGGCTCTGGGGCCAGAAAAACCGGTTCCAGGCTAGCACCAACTCTCTGCTGGGCCAGAGGAAAGAACCGCTTACGTCAGCGGGGGGGGCGGAGTTGTTAAGACCAACAACAATAAGACCGCGAAAGATCGCCATTTTTAAGCGACGAGAAGCTGCAGCTGTACAAACACGAAGTCATCCATTATTGTTATTACTGTTGTTGTTGCTGCTGCTGCTTCTTCCGTGTTGTTTTTGCTTCGATATTCGCACCAAGGTTTATGCAAACGTAGCGACGTAATGATGTATACACCAACGTAACTGACGTATACAGCGACATAATGAAGTGTTTTCTCTTAGCACCGCGAACTATGGAAAAGCAAACTGGTTCTCAGCTGGCTCGCAAGTTGAACGAGTTGTGAACCAGCACCAGCACTGGCCCCGAACCAGCCCTGGAACTGATTTGGTGGAAAAGGGGTAATAGTGACTAAGTGACAACTGCATTTAGATGACGTCAGTAAATAGGGTTGGAAACATGTTCATGCACGAGTGTGATGTACAAGGAAATGCAGAACAGCAGCCATTTTACACAAGACATGATCAGACCGTCAGTAACAGAAAGACACAGTAGGGCTGTAGCGTATAAAAACACTCATTATAAAGACTCGCGTCAGTACTCCACTTATAATGAAAGTTACAAATGTCCGCATTATCTGTCAACTTGTCCAAGTTCATAGTGCAGCTTCAGTCTCTCAGACTGCACACCATGACTAACCATGACAAAAAACAGCTCCATAAAGCATGAACGTTGTTAATAAAATGGTAGCACTGACTCAACGATGTGTAAAATAACAGTAGGCTAGCTTTCGTCACTCATTTATTGAGCACACAGTACCCTGCTACCCGTTCAACTCCTCATAATATACTGTTTTAACATCATACACAGAGCATTTTCAAGTAACAGGACTGAAATAAACATCAATTAATTCAATATTCATTTATTGTGCTGATGGTAAGTGGTGACATTCTGAACACTCCATTTGTCTCAGACCGTTTCTGAGTGAAGCGATTGGGTGATTGGGTTGCACATGTGCATTCTGTGCTACGCACTTCCTGGTTCCCAAGTTGTTTGCGACGAGTCTTTTTTCCGTGAGTGTTGGCGTGAATCACTAATCCTTTTTTATTTTTTCTACAAACAATTTTCCAGTATCCTCTTCATTTTTTTTATTGTACTTTCCTTTTTGTACTTTCCACTTTTGCTTTCCTTTTTTCCCCCTCTCTCTCAGGTCTCTACCCAGTTAATTCCGTTACTTATTATTTACAGGCCCCCAGGGCCATATTCTGAGTTTCTTTCTGAATTTGCAGATTTTCTCTCCGATCTGGTTATTTCCTTAGACAAAGCTTTAGTTGTCGGAGATTTTAATATTCACTTCGATAACCCAGAAGACCCTTTGAAAACAGCGTTTGTGTCCATTTTAGATTCAGTAGGGATTAATCAAAATGTCACAGGACCGACCCATAATGGTGGTCACACCCTCGATTTAATACTAGCATTTGGGTTAAATGTAGAAAGTACAGTCATACTTCCACAGTCTGAAGTTCTCAGATCATTATCTCATCTCATTCAAAATATGTCTGAGTAATAATATGGGCCTTTTCCACTACCCTTTTTCAGCTCACTTCAGCCCAACATGGCTCGCGTTTTGACTACCTCAGAGCAGCACGACTGAGCTCACTTCAGCCTTACTCAGCACCCAAAACTCACACGGTTTTGGAGAGGGGCTGAAGTGAGCCAAACCGAGCCGAGTGGGGCTAGGGGCATGAGGAGACACTCCCCTGTGCACTGATTGGTGAGGAGGAGTGTCCTCACATGCCCACACATGCCCCACGAGCACGCTGGGATCTGTAAACACCGTAAACCCGGAAGAAGAAGAATTACGACAAATTATGCGCCTCGCCTCATCTATACGCTCTTGCCAGTATCTGTTGGCGTTGTCGGTGACAACAAGCCACAGCACCAAGACCAGCAACACTAACGACTCCATGTCCTCCATGTTTATCGTTTACTATCCGGGTTGTGAGACTACCGCTTAAAAGCTCACTGATGTCACTGTTTGCGCCGCCTAACGACATCACGTGACGTCCACCCACTTTCGCTAACTCCACCCAATGTGTCCACCCACTTCCAGCCAGCACGGTTCAGCGCAGTTGTAGTCGAAATGCAACCCCAACAGCCCCACTCAGCACCGCACAGCTCAGCCCAACTCAGCCGCGTTGGTAGTGGAAAAGCCCCATTATATGCACCTCACCACACTACTGTATTAAACGTACATTTCATGTCAACTACTGCACAGAGCTTTATAAATGATCTCCCAGAGTTATCAACTTTGACTGGGTCACTGTCAGCCCCTGCAGAACTTGATCAGGCAACTGAATGCTTAGAGTCAACGTTCCGCCATACCTTAGATAATGTAGCTCCTCTTAAAAGGAAAATGGTCAGAGACAAAAAATTAGCACCCTGGTATAATGATGACACTCGCACATTAAAACAGACCACTCGAAAATTGGAACATAAATGGCGTAAAACAAAATTGGTAGTGTTCAAATTAGCGTGGAAGGAGAGCTTCCTGAAGTACAGAAAAGCTCTTAGTGCTGCGAGATCAACATATCTCTCCTCCCTAATAGAAGATAACAAAAATAATCCTAGATTCCTATTTAATACTGTAGCAAAATTAACCAGGAATAAGTCCACTATAGACACATGCATACTTGTAGTATGTAGTAGCAACGACTTCATTAATTTTTTTAATGACAAAATTGAGAATATCTGACAAAAAATTCAAACTAATAATTTAAGGTCAGACAATGTAAGTGACCCTGTAAACAATATAACTGTATCAGATCATCAGTCAGAATGTTTTACTCCCCTTAGAGAAACTGAATTACTTTCATTAATCTCGGCATCAAAAGCCTCAACTTGCGTACTAGATCCCTTACCTACACGTCTATTCAAACACATAATACCTGAAGTAATTGAACCGCTTCTAAAAATAATAAATTCTTCTCTTACGATTGGCTACATGCCCAAATCCTTTAAACTAGCAGTTATCAAACCCCTGATTAAAAAACCTGACCTTGATCCCTGTCAGCTGTCCAATTATCAGCCAAGATCAAACCTCCCCTTTATCTCCAACATCCTTGAAAAAGCTGTAGCACAGCAGTTATGCTCATATTTACATAGGAATAACATCCATGAAATGTATCAGTCAGGATTTAGACCTCATCATAGCACAGAGACAGCTCTGATTAAAGTAGTAAACAACCTACTTTTGGTGTCTGATCAGGGCTGTGTCTCGCTGCTTGTGTTGCTTGACCTTAGTGCAGCATTTGATACCATTGATCATTCCATTCTTCTGGGTAGACTAGAAAATGTTGTGGGAGTTAAGGGAACGGCCCTCTCCTGGCTCAGCTCTTATTTAACTGATCGTTATCAGTATGTTGATGTAAGTGGTGATTTTTCTAGACATACTGAGGTAAAGTTTGGTGTTCCACAAGGTTCTGTCTTGGGTCTACTGCTTTTTTCTTTATATATGTTACCTCTGGGTGATATTATTCGTAAACATTGTATTAGTTTCCACTGTTATGCTGATGACACACAGTTGCATGTTTCTGCAAAACCTGATGAGAGACACCAGCTTAATAGAATTGAGGAATGTGTGAAGGACATTGGACACTAGATGCTTATTAATTTCCTTCTGCTTAACTCTGACAAGACTGAAGTACTCGTACTAGGACCACATGCAGCTAGAAGCAAGTTTTCTAATTACACAGTAACTCTGGATGGCCTTTCTGTTTCTTCACATGCAGCAGTAAAAGAACTCCGAGTGATTATTGACCCCAGTCTTTCATTCAAAACTCACATTGATAACATCACCCAGATAGCTTTCTTTCATCTCAGAAATATTGCCAAGATAAGAAATTTAATGTCACTACATGACGTGGAAAAACTAGTCCATGCTTTCGTTACCTCCAGGTTGGATTATTGTAATGCCTTACTGTCTGGATGTTCCAATAAATGCATAAACAAGCTCCAGTTAGTTCAAAATGCAGCAGCAAGAGTCCTTACTAGAACTAGAAAATATGACCACATCACCCCTGTCTTATCCACACTGCATTGGCTCCCAATCAAATTTCGTATTGATTATACAACCCCGATTCCAAAAAAGTTGGAACAAAGTACGAATTATAAATAAAAACAGAATGCAATGATGTGGAAAAGGTGCAGGCTATCTGCTGGTACCTCGTATAGTGAAGGCTACATCAGGGGGCAGAGCCTTTTCTTACAAAGCCCCACAGTTATGGAACAGCCTTCCAAGTAATGTTTGGGAATCAGACACAGTCTCAGCGTTTAAGTCTAGGTTGAAAACATACAGTGGGGCAAAAAAGTATTTAGTCAGTCACCAATTGTGCAAGTTCTCCCACTTAAAAAGATGAGAGAGGCCTGTAATTTTCATCATAGGTACACTTCAACTATGAGAGACAGAATGGGGGGAAAGAATCCAGGAAATCACATTGTAGGATTTTTAATTAATTAATTGGTAAATTCCTTGGTAAAATAAGTAAGTATTTGGTCACCTACAAACAAGCAAGATTTCTGGCTCTCACAGACCTGTAACAACTTCTTTAAGAGTCTCCTCTTTCCTCTACTCGTTACCTGTATTAATGGCACCTGTTTGAACTCGTTATAAGTATAAAAGACACCTGTCCACAACCTCAAACAGTCACACTCCAAACTCCACTATGACCAAGACCAAAGAGCTGTCAAAGGACACCAGAAACAAAATTGTAGACTTGCACCAGGCTGGCAAGACTGAATCTGCAATAGGTAAGCAGCTTGGTGTGAAGAAATCAACTGTGGGACCAATTATTAGAAAATGGAAGACATACAAGACCACTGATAATCTCCCTTGATCTGGGGCTCCATGCAAGATCTCACCCTGTGGGGTCAAAATGATCAGAAGAACAGTGAGCAAAAATCCCAAAACCACACGGGGGGACCTAGTGAATGACCTGCAGAGAGCTGGGACCAAAGTAACAAAGGCTACCATCAGTAACACACTATGCCGCCAGGGATTCAAATCCTGCAGTGCCCCCTGCTTAAGCCAGTACATGTCCAGGCCCGTCTGAAATTTGCTAGAGAGCATTTGGATGATCCAGAAGAGGATTGGGAGAATGTCATATGGTCAGATGAAACCAAAATATAACTTTTTGGTAAAAACTCAACTTGTCATGTTTGGAGGAGAAAGAATGCCGAGTTGCATCCAAAGAACACCATACCTACTGTGAAGCATGGGGGTGGAAACATCATGCTTTGGGGCTGTTTTTCTGCAAAGGGACCAGGACAACTGATCCGTGTAAAGGAAAGAATGAATGGGGCCATATATTGTGAGATTTTGAGTGAAAACCTCCTTCCATCAGCAAGGGCATTGAAGATGAAACGTGGCTGGGTCTTTCAGCATGACAATGATCCCAAACACACTGCCCAGGCAACGAAGGAGTGGCTTCGTAAGAAGCATTTCAAGGTCCTGGAGTGGCCTCTCCAGATCTCAACCCCATAGAAAATCTTTGGAGGGAGTTGAAAGTCCGTGTTGCCCAACGACATCCCCAAAACATCACTGCTCTAGAGGAGATATGCATGGAGGAATGGGCCAAATTACCAGCAACAGTGTGTGAAAACCTTGTGAAGACTTACAAAAAACGTTTGACCTCTGTCATTGCCAACAAAGGGTATATAACAAAGTACTGAGATGAACTTTTGTTATTGACCAAATACTTATTTTCCACCATAATTTGCAAATAAATTCTTTAAAAATCAGACAATGTGATTTTCTGGATTTTTTTTTCTCATTTTGTCTCTCATAGTTGAAGTGTACCTATGATGAAAATTACAGGCCTCTCTCATCTTTTTAAGTGGGAGAACTTGCACAATTGGTGACTGACTAAATACTTTTTTGCCCCACTGTATTTGCTTAGTCAAGCCTTTTGTTAATGGTGTTTATGAGGTAAAGGTGTAGATCTGGAGGGTTCTCAGACAGAGTGTTTTGGTAAACTGGGATGTATGGATGCTGCAAGTCCCACACTCACTTGCTCACTTGAGTTTGTTGATGGTGTGGTGGCTGGCTGCTTTATGTCCCGGGGCTCCCTCATGCCTGTGTTACCCTCTGGCTCTCCCCTTTTAGTTATGCTGTCATAGTTAGTTTTGCCAGAGTCCCTGCTTGTACTCAGTGCAATATGTATACTGTTCCTACTTATTCAGGTGACATTGGGCATACCTCACAACCTATGTTTCCCTCTCCCCAGTCTGTCCTTCTGAGTTACAGTTGGGTCCATATATATTTGGACACTGACACAAATTTTGTTTTTTTTACCTGTTTCTGAAACATATTCAAGTTATAGTTATATAATGGACATGGACATAAAGTACAGACTTTCAGCTTTCATTTGAGGATATCCACATTAAAATTGGATGAAGGGTTTAGGAGTTTCAGCTCCTTAACATGTGCCACCCTGTTTTTAAAGGGACCAAAAGTAATTGGACAATTGACTCAAAAGCTATTATATGGGCAGGTGTGGGCAATTCCTTCGTTATGTCATTCTCAATTAAGCAGATAAAAGGCCTGGAGTTGATTTGAGGTGTGGTGCTTGCATTTGGAAGATTTTGCTGTGAAGAAAACATGCGGTCAAAGGAGCTCTCCATGCAGGTGAAACAAGCCATCCTTAAATTGCGAAAACAGAAAAAACACATCCAAGAAATTGCTACAATATTAGGAGTAGCAAAATCTACAGTTTGGTACATCCTGAGAAAGAAAGAAAGCACTGGTGAACTCCTCAATGCAAAAAGACCTGGACACTCACACAAGACAACAGTGGTGGATGGTCGCAGAATAATTTCCATGGTGAAGAGAAACCCCTTCACAACAGTCAACCAAGTGAACAACACTCTCCAGGAAGTAGGCATATCAATATCCAAATCTACCATAAAGAGAAGACTGCATGAAAGTAAATACAGAGGGTTCACTGCACGGTGCAAGCCACTCATAAGCCTCAAGAATAAAAAGGCTAGATTGGACTTTGCTAAAAAACATCTAAAAAAAAGCCAGCACAGTTCTGGAAGAACATTCTTTGGACAGATGAAACCAAGATCAACCTCTACCAGAATGATGGAAAGAAAAAAGTATGGTGAAGGCGTAGTACAGCTCATAATCCAAAGCATACCACATCATCTGTAAAACACGGCGGAGGCAGTGTGATGGCTTGGGCATGCATGGCTGCCAGTGGCACTGGGTCACTAGTGTTTATTGATGATGTGACACAGGACAGAAGCAGCCGGATGAATTCTGAGGTATTCAGAGACATACTGTGTGCTCAAATCCAGCCAAACTGATTGGTCGGCGTTTCATAATACAGATGGACAATGACCCAAAACATAAAGCCAAAGCAACCCAGGAGTTTATTAAAGCAAAGAAGTGGAATATTCTTGAATGGCCAAGTCAGTCACCTGATCTCAACCCAATTGAGCATCACTTGATAAAGACTAAACTTCAGACAGAAAGGCCCACAAACAAACAGCAACTGAAAACCACTGCAGTAAAGGCCTGGCAGGGCATTAAAAAGGAGGAAACACAGCGTTTGGTGATGTCCATGAGTTCAAGACTTCAGGCAGTCATTACCAACAAAGGGTTTTCAACCAAGTATTAGAAATGAACATTTTATTTACAATTATTTAATTTGTCCAATTACTTTTGAGCCCCTGAAATGAAGGGATTGTGTTTAAAAAAATGCTTTAGTTCCTCACATTTTTATGCAATCGTTTTGTTCAACCCACTGAATTAAAGCTGAAAGTCTGAACTTCAACTGCATCTGAATTGTTTTGTTCACAATTCATTGTGGTAATGTACAGAACCAAAATTAGAAAAATGTTGCCTCTGTCCAAATATTTATGGACCTAACTGTACATGTCGGTCTTGGGATCGAGATGCTGACCTCCTCTGCTCCTCGGACCTGCCTGATCCATCCTGGTGCCCCGTGTCTGGTTGGAGTCTCATCGCATCGCTCCTGTGGAGGACAGCCCCATGAGGACAGTTGAAAGTCACACCTGGAGGACGCTCTGGACACTTACAGTAATGCTTTTATGGCTGAGGACTACAGTTGACTTGCTAACTTTAGGACTGCAGTTGTCATGAACAGTTTTGCACTCAAGTTTCCATCAATGAAGAGTTTATAACATCAACAAAACTGACTTCATGTTAAAAATGTTAATGTTATAGTCATGCTGTCTGTTGTTGCCCAAATGAGGCTGGGTTCCCTTTTGACTCTGGTTCCTCTCAAGGTTTCTTCCTCATGTCGCCTGAGGGAGTTTTTCCTTGCCACCGTCGCTACAGGCTTGCTCATTGGGGATAGATAAGGGATAAAATTAGCTCATGTCTTAAGTCATTCAAATTCTGTAAAGCTGCTTTGTGACCATGTTTAATGTTAAAAGCGCTATACAAATAAACTTGACTTGTTTCTAAATTTATTTGCACTCAACTGATCAGAAGCTGTGCACAACTCAGTATGTTTATCAGGAGCTGAAAATAACAGTGTTATATTTATTGATTAAATTACACAAAAGAAAGAGAGAGCATGAGATGTGAGTGTGGTACAGCTAGAAAAGGGGCTTTGTTCAAGACTAATATCTGATCAAGTTCCATCAACTTCAAAACAACCAGCCCGAGATGCATGTTTCTACCCAGTCTGAGTTACTGAGCAAGGCCCGTCTCACATGCACAGCGTGTTAAAGTGATGCTATACTGCTGAAAAGGGTTCAATGTGTAATGAACAGACGTGCCATGATTCACCAATTCATGATTCGATTTTCACATGATATTTTTTGGGAAAAAAAAAAAACCCACGAAATGAAACCATTTTCTTACAAAAAAACCCCAACATTTATTTTCTTATTTTTATCAACTTAGATATTAATTTTGTTAAATAATCATTTTCTTAATAACCAACAATATTTATGCATATTTGTAAAAGGTTGCAGGAAAATATAACAGCTTATTACTGAAATATTCCTTTTATTAAAAATGAAAAAATAGTTAATAACAAACAGGCCTTTTCTTGATAAACTTTTCGAGAACATTTGTACCCGTGTTTCCTTGTCTTTTGTACAGTTAATCACACAACAGCTCTTTCCCATTTTAGTTTTTTTTTTTTTTTTGTGGCATTAGAGCTATGGTACTTCCGCATAGGGTGAAGTCACATGCATTTCTCCTATAGACCCCCTTAGACATGACGTCACGTGACAATTTCACCTGGGGGACAGACAGACACCATCTTTCATGTAAGCAAGACTTAATCTGCCTTCAGTACGTTTTATTTTTGCACTGTTTTTGGTTGTTCAAATCATGCAAGTAGAGAAATAGATAAAAGGTATTATCATCTCCCTGCTATCAAGAAAAACGTTAAAGAAGCAAAATGTTTCAAGAATGAAGAAATGAGTAGTTAAAGAGAATACGAGAGGAGGAGCAAACTCCAGAGAAATTTGTGAATCGCCGCGTTTGTAGCGATCATTTTATTTCAGGTAAGAACTTGCATTTAAAAAAAAACAAAGTCATAAGTATGGAAGAGTTTGCTTAAGAATCTCATCTTATTTCTGCTCGCATTTGAGTTAGCTTCGCCATGAAAGTGATTTTCTTACAGGTGAAGCAGCTTCTGTATTCGACACAGAAAACCCAGATTGGGCACCAAACAAACAACTCGGACATAACTCAGTAAAAACCCAACAAGGAGCGACGTGCGATATATCCTGAAAGAACAGAAAAGATTAAGAGCAGAGAGCACTGGAGCTTTGTTTCTGTGATCAGAGGAACCCAGTCCTGTACAAAATGAACCTAGTTTGACAGAGTTCTACACAAACACACTGAACTTTACAACAGCTGCACGCATGTGAAATGGAAATAAATCGACTAAGGCAGGAAAAACTATTTTGGATAAAATTGTTACTGTCCGTTACACACTTATCAACCTGTGTAACTCAGTTGTGCCTTTTGAATAGAGAATAAAATGAAGAGGGAACTGAACATTAACCGTTTACTGAAATTATTATTACAAGGGAGATTATAGTTACTATATGACTATAGTTACAACTGGAATGTGCTGATTCTGTTAGCTATTTACACTCTATCATTTATACATCACTGTATAAATGGAGTGTAAATAGCTCTGTAACTAGAGGTCCTTGGAATTGCTGAGATATGGAGGGGTGGGGATACCGTCTAGCCCACAGTCCTTTGAGAGTAAATGCTTTGGCTTTCGCAACATTCTGTTCCCAAAAGCTAATGCTGGGGAAAAAAGTCTTTACACAAAGGTGGTTTTCTTGTTTTTGTAGTTTTTAAACTGTTCTTCCATGTCGGGACTCTTCAGGGGATGTATGTCGCTAACACTAGGCCACAAATCTGCACCGTCACACCAAATGTTTAGAGATCATAACCGCTAATAAACTCTAATTTCCACGTATATCTATCCTTCGCTTCTTTCTGACTAAGATTATCCAAGTAATCCGGTAGTAGAGCTTTTTTAGTTGTAGTTTTCTTCGAACTACAGACGTCTGACATCTTCAATATCGCTTGTCTTCAGTATGTGAAGTTTGCGTGTCCCCCAGGACAAGGGTAGAGATGGTTAATAAGGTAAATGTGACGTCAGTGCAAGGGGTCTATTGTACACTGAGCCCTCTGCTGTTTAAACAATGCAATTACAGCTAGAAAAAGCGAAGAGATTATGCAGCCTGATCATCACAATTCATTTTTTATTTCATCGATTCAAATCATTAAATCTGTATTGTGATTTATCGTTGGCCGATGTATTGTTATATGCCCAACCGCACCCCATTGACCAGCCACCACTGGTACATAGTGTAAATATTAAAAAGAGTGTTACAGAACATAGTGGAAGATGTGTTATGGAATATAGTGTCGAGTGTGTTATAGGACATAAATGTTAAATGTATTCCAGAATATAGTGTAGAATATGTTTCAGAATACAGTACATAGAATGTGTTACAGAATATAGTGCGTAGAATGTGTATGGAATATAGTGGCATGTGTTATTGAACACTGTGTTACGGAATATAGTGTAGATTGTGTCATGTAATAGTGTAGAGTGTGTTGTAGAACATACTGTAGACTGTATTACAGAATATAGTATAGAATGGGTTACAAAATAGTGTAGAATCTGTATTAAGGCAGTGGGCATGTGCCATCCTTGACCGCCATGCAATGGAGTAGTAAGGTGTCTCCTTCCCTCCAACTAGCCTGGGATGGTGCCTTGAGCAAGCACTAGCAACCCCTCGCTTCCCCTGGTCATGGTTATGACTGAAGACTGGACTCGTCAGACTACCACCTGGTGGTTCAAGGGGCAGAAAGGCGGACCCGACAACGTTTGTGGAGTGTGATCGGGGCACAGCGCAACATGTAGAACACTGTTGGTCATCCACTGCATCCTGACCTAGCTCCAGCCGTCTTGATTCTGTCTTGCCCCTGGACCCTTTAGGTTGGGACAAGAGAGTGAGGCTGATGGCTGTGCAAGTCTCCCTCACTTTCTCATCCAAGTAACGCGCAAGTCATGGCTTCAAATTTGAAAAGCAGCAGGTGTGGAAACACTGGAAACTGTAATCATGAACCTGCACACAGGCAGCCCAGGGCATAGGGTGGCTCTCTGCTGGAACGAAGCAGCAGCAGAGTTCAACAGCCCCCTGGGTGTCTTAGCAGCCCTGTTTAGGATTTGCTCTACTCAGCTCCATGAAGGAAGGGACTAGAAAAGGTGCCCCAAACATAGCGTGCTTCACCTCACCCTGGCCAGCACACTGCAGCTGGCAGGGATCCCACTCAGTGGTCAAAATACAACAAATAAGAAAATAAATAAAAGATAGTGAAGGTACTCAACATTGGCTTGTGAAATGTGTGCACTCTCCTGGGGGCTGGGCTTCCCAGCATTAACACACTTCTGGAGAAAGCCCAAGCCAGATGGACCGGCCATGTTGTCAGGATGCCAAACAGTTGACTGCCCAAACAGTTGTTCTACAGAGAGCTGTGCCAAGGCAAGCACTCATCTGGGGGGGCAGAAGAAACGCTTCAAGGACAATCTCCAAGTGTTCCTCAAACCCCTCGAAATTGATCTGAACTCCTGGGAGTCGCCTGCTTAAAATTGTCCAGCATGACGAGCAAAGCTCACCAGTGGCGCATGTACAGCAGAGATGAAACGCATCGCCGAGGCCCAGAAGAACCGAGCTGCACGGAAGGCTCGAACTTTCACCAACCCCAATACAGCACCTACCCACGCGTGCCCGACATGTGGGCATAGCTTCAAAGCCTGGATTGACCTCATCAGTCACCTCCGGACCCACAACTGCCATCCACCAAATTGAAGTCATGGTCATCTTTGACCCCGAAGGACGATCATCATCATTATATGCCTAATTATGAAAACGCAATTTTACCCATGTTTTTATACATTTTATTTGTTCACTCGGCTAAAAGTTTTCAGCCTTTTGATTCCAAAAGTTGAAAAGTAAATCATAAAGCTTAGGCAATTATAGTTGTATATAATGATTTGCCAATGTTTAAACAGATCAAGCATGTCAAAAGCAAGAGTACGTTGGTGCTGTTAGCATCAGCAATAAACATTAAGAATATAATCAGGGCAATCAATGCTACCTGGAGGCAAACAGCTTTAATTCAACTGCACAATAGTAGAGAAAATTACAGAAAAACCTAGAACTGTGCCCAAAACTGGTATCAAAAGAAAATAAGGGTGTACTCACACTAGACACAGTTACCTTGTGTTGTGCCCGAGTACGATTGTGTCTCCCCCCCCGGCCTACGCTCACACTGTTGCAGGTCCAAGTACACCTACGTCATCCCAATGCAACTGTTTTTCTTCAACACAAACACTCTTGCATAGAATGATAACACAAAAAACATATCTATTTTCACATTGTGGCTAATTACCTCGCCTGCTACGGAGTAAGGTATTGTTTTCGGTCAGGTTTCTTTGTTTTTTTTTTTTTGTAAACGATATTATGGGAAAACGGCTGGATCAATCTTCCTGAAACTTTCAGGATAGA
Organism: Neoarius graeffei; assembly: GCF_027579695.1. Taxonomy (NCBI): domain Eukaryota; kingdom Metazoa; phylum Chordata; class Actinopteri; order Siluriformes; family Ariidae; genus Neoarius; species Neoarius graeffei. The sequence continues at coordinate 45,378,080 of NC_083590.1, read as the reverse complement.
TGGGCATTGGTCTCAAATAGAACCTCCAATATTTTAAGGGTCATCTGGTCAAGGTCACCAAAAAGGTCAAAATCGTTTTTGTTGTGGCTACTGCCTCATATAGAGGCTCTAGCCACTACATCATCGTACTGTAAGAACGCAAGTGTAACGATCGTGCGCTGCGCATACACGTGTTCCGATTAAAATGACCGGTGAGTGTATACAATTCGGTTCACCATTCAAAATAAATTGATTACACTAAAGAAATCACTTTTAGACATGCTTTTGCTTATTACAGACGGAAACTGCATTCCACTGAGCTCTAGCACCAGGCCATTTCACACAAAGTGTGTTTAATCACTTCTCCGTGCTCTCACGGAAGGCGGTCGCATTTCTCTGCCTCTCCCTTCCCTCATCTTTCCTGCTTCTGCTGTCTCGTCTGTCTATTGTCTATATTTTTGAGAGACTCTCTCCGCACTGCTCTCCAAACTAAAAATCATGGAATTGATAAACTGGTCTCTTCACGCAATTGACACAATCATCTCGACGAGAAGCCTGGGTTCGGGGGAACCAGCCTGTCCTGCCGGAACGTTTGCAGCTGGCTACACGATGGACACGTGGGAGAGGTGGCGGGTCGTGTGCCTGGCGGTTCTTTCTGTGGAGGACATTGAAGACATCTACCTATTCGGAACCACGATTGCAGGACTTTTGCTGATTGGATTAGACATTGCCCTGGTTTATCGAGGAAATCAGAAAACGGTGACAGCTGTCCAAAGCCCCATAAAGCTGCCCGACATGATTGAAACGGTGGGCAGAGCTGTCGGCACTCAGACTGTGGCTATTCAGAACTTGAACCGCAACATGGGTAACATCATGGAGAAGCTTTTGGCTTTGCAAAGGAAAATGGATCGATTCGGTGACCAGAATGGACAAACAGTAGTCGTGTAAAGGAATGCGTCTACTTGCCCCAAGACCAAACAATCCCAATCTTATCTGCTTTCGGCTCCCTCAGACAGCACTGGCCTTGGCCAAGGCCGTTGCTGGAACAACAACTCCCCCTGAAGGTCACTGCTGTGAGACTCTCTCATTTTCCTTCCTCCACTTCCCACGGTCGCCGCTTTTACCCCCAGTGTGACAAGTGGGTAAGCGCCGTCTTCGGCTGCAGGACCGGACTGCTTGTTTGCGCTGGGTTACCTATACCTCTGCCCCTCCCCCCCATGATCGCCCCCTCCCTCACCCCCTTCCCCCTTGAGCCCCGAGTTTTCATGTTGTAAAGTGTACTGTGTTATTTTTGTGCTTATGTGCTGAGGTGTTTTTTTTTAATGTTCCCACGCTGTACTCCCCACAGGAGCATAGTGTGGAGGTTGCTTTTTTTTCTCCTCCCCTCCCCTCATGTTACTCTGTATTTTTCATCCCTGTCTTCCTGTCCTGTCTAATCCCCCTGTGTCAATTGTGTATGTGTATATGTACGGACGGGTTGACGGCTAATTTCGCTGGTACTTGTGACGAAGTGACAATAAAGGGTTCATTCATTCATTTCTGGGAAATAAGAGTTTGGGTCATGGCGACAGCGTGTGTATGTCAGCCTCAGTTCAGAGGTCTCAATTTCGAAAACTGTAAGATGAGAATATTATACAGTAAAAGTACAGACACTTGGTATATTTTACTTCTGTGATTTTTAAATTTTTCATTTTTGGATTATGCTTCATTTTTGTGGCTACTGCCTCAGAGTAAATATTTGCTGTATGGACATGGTATCAGAAAACAATTTTATTTATAAGCAGTTGCAACATGTACCCATAGGGTACCTATTGTTTTCGCGATATCTTCCTTCATATTCATCCTAAGTGCGACCGGGCGAGGTTTGTTTTGCCTGGCAACACTTGCTTGGAGCTGTTTTGGACGTGGTGACAGACAGCCCTTTCACGTGGTGTGCTGCATGCATAAGAAGACTTCTGTGGAAGCAGCGGATGCTGAGGGACAAATTTTGCAACTTTCCTCAACGACTACAATTCATGTTCATCAATGAGGTGAGAACCAGACACGAGCTTGGGCATGGTTACCGATCACACTGATGCTTTCCGTGCCCAAGTCCAACTGAACCGTGCCCGAGTACAGCACACATCAATCACAATAGTCAAATGAACCAGTCTTTGGGGGTCAAACATGCTCAGGCTGTTTCAGATCGCCTCATAGGAGTACCCCCTAAAGGTACTCCAGCATTAGCACACAACTGAAGAAAAGCAAACCGTACTGTGCTATTTTCCGCCCCTCAACCTACACAAATATTTGAGTTTAATTTCTCAAACCCTGTAGCAGCACAAAGCAGTTTCTGGCACTATAAAGGAATAGAAATCTAGATCATATGAGCATTTTAACAGTTTTTTTTTCATCACAGTGTCCATTTACAGTGGTCTCTCAAGTTGGTGCAAAAAGGAGGAGAGGCAATATTTAATTGCCAAAACTATTGCCATCCTTCAAGGGGAAATAACTGTAAAAATTACACACAATCTTTTATTCAAACAACTGGAAAATGTATGTCCCTTTCCTCAAACAAAAATAGCTACCCTAAAAACTTCACAGCATTTAAAAAGATAATAAAAGTATATTCCATAATATATGTAGCAAACATACTGGGACCCCTACAATATTTCAAATAAATGCAAAATTATCATTTAAAAAAAAAAACATTTGGAATTGCTCTCAGTCCCCAAAAAACACTTTTGTTGTCAGTTACCCTGGGGTAGAGCTACAAGGTTAAATCCCACTAATGTTGAGTAAAACAAAACCCATTAACATAAGAGCCATTGACACAGAAATGGCTGTAGGAACATAAAAACCCGTGATTTGGCTCTCTCAGTGCTGGGATTTAAACCCTATTGAAATTCTGTAGTCTGAATCGAAGAATCATGAGGCTAGATGATGAGGGCGTCGTGAGAATTTTTAACTCCGTTTTGATGAAGGAATTGGAAAGAATGCAAGTCTTCCACGCCAGGATCTGGTCTTTCCAGGTAGTCTCCTGTCCCAGTACAACCAGCTCTTTGAGGCGCATGGGTGCGGCACCGATCTCCGTTTCCATAGCCCTCAGCCTCTCGCCTACACAGCTAGGGTTACGGTGGGGGGGCTAGTCCTCTGGTAACCGCCAGAGCTTGACTTCCCTACTCACATCTGTGTTGCAGCGTGCCTTGCCAGATAGCAGTAGGTACCATTTTTATGATGGTCTCGGGTATGACCCGACCGCGAGTAAACTCATGGTCTCCCAGTCGAGAGGCGGACACGCTAACCACTAGGGCCAACCTGCAGTCTTGGAAAGAATGCTTTTTGTTTTAAAACATTTTAATTCAACACAACACAGTTCTGCTGAGGTTTATAGATTCGATTTTTATATTAATTAATTTTTACTTTTTTCCTATTCATTTTTGCTGACTTTCATGAAGGATGGCAACAGAGTTGACTGCAGAACCCCACGTTCCATTTATCTGTTTGAGACTGTTCTTGTTTTGAAACATGCAGTGAGAAACACACCCATTTATTTACTTGACAAATCTGCAATGAGGTTTTTTTTGTGTGTGTGTGTGTGTGTGTGTGTGTGTGTGTGTGTGTGTGTGTGTGTGTGTGTGTGTGTGAGTGAGAGAGAGAGAGAGAGAGAGAGAGAGAGAGAGAGAGAGAGAGAGAGACCTTTATGGCATCAGCCGCTTGTGTGTAGGAGTGAGGTCCATTCAACAGGCTGCCCCCGCTTGGTTTACTCTCACTATACGAAGGCGTTGGTGAACTGGTAGGAAGAGTCATAGACCCCAGAAGGCTGGACCCACTGTCCTTACTGTTAGGACAGGAAGTAGAGAAGCATGCACGGTATTTTAGGTTTAATTAATTAAACTGGACAGGAATTATTCAATTACAGCTGATGAGAAATAATGTCAACTACAACAACTCTAATTGAACACTACCATTGTACATCTGATAATGAAATTGGTGGTGGGGGGGATGACAAACATCAGTATGTTGCATAATCCAAACATTTTCCTTTAAAGTGTGGAGTTAAAGGCTGTAAAAATGGAGACATTGCAATTGTTATAGCACACAACCTACACCCCGCACTCCATGGAAGCGGCAGCGCCAGGCTCTAACTGTGTGCAAACTCAGCAACACTTTACTTAGAAGAAAAAAAAAAAAAAAAGATTATACTCACGGCAGATTGGTTGTTGAATTTAAGGTTGAGGCTTGGTTGTTTTGTAACTGGCTGGCACTGTTGAGGGCAGATTCAGATGTGCTATCTGCTACTACGGCACTATAGGCTGAAGAGATTGGGGGTGGAAGGAAAGCCAACAAGATTTCAAAGCGTGTGTGTGTTCAAGTCCATCTTTTAAAACCACAGACTCATTTTTCATGCTTATAATTATGGAATAATGTTTATAGCCATCACTTACTTGTGCCACCGTTCTGTTTCTGCCCACTAGGTGGCCGTGGAAGTCCAGAGGTCCCCACAGCTGTTTCCCTTCCTGATGCAGAATTTCCACCGTTACTCCCAATGATGCCAATACTGCTCGTCTGCACCAGTCCCCCTCCAACAGGGCTGGACGTCATCAAGGACGAGGGCTGCCCTGCAGTCTGTGTGGTCCCCAGACTTAAGACCGCACTGCTGATGCCTGTAGTGCCTGGTGCTGACCCCAAGAGACCTGTTGAGGCAGTGTTTCCATTTGTGCCAGCTGCTGGAATTCCACTGGAGTTTGTAACATTGGCATTAATTGTGGCATTGGCAGTGCCAGATGCAGCAGCTTGGGCGTACGGTGCTGGGGTGGAGGCTTGCAAGGGTCCTGGCATACTGGTCCGAGATGCCGGCATCCCTGAAAGACCAAGGCCGGGAATCTGGCCAACGCCACTGGTCGTCGGCACACCACTCTTAGTTAGGCCCAGACTCATAGGATGGCTCAAACTGGAAGCTGGACTTTGAGTGAGCAGAGGCTGCGCTTGGTTGGTGGGTGTACTGATACTGGAAGGTGAAGAGGTTGACGTGGGGTTGGGTAAGAGAAGACTGGAAGGAGCTGCAGAGACCAAGGTGCTGGATTGGGAGTTGATGGCATTTTTGGATTGATGTTGCAGTTGGCCATGCTGCACTTGCTGCTGGATGGCAGAGCTGTAGCTACATGAGTTTTGTACATGACCTCCCATGTTGCTCAAGAGGCTACTGCCCCCACCTCCCGAGTTGCTGCTGCTGCTACTCACCATGGTCGCTACAGACACCACTGAGGTAGAGGAGCATCCCGAAGACGAAGAGGATGATGATGACGATGAGGAAAGAGATGATGGATTGCCATTCTTTACTGGAGACTAAAGGTGAAAAAGTATCCAAATATCAACTACTGCATTCAATGCATTTGATGGCTAATATGATGCTCCTTCTTCAACGACCGCTGTTTCATGATGGCTATATACTGTAACAGACTCCACATAAATGACAGGATGCTTTTAAATTACCTGACTGAATTCACTATCTGTGGAACGACCTCGCTTCTTATCATCCTCGGAATTCTTCAGGAGGAAAAAAAGAGACAACTGATCCATTTACAACTTACTTCTATTAACGCATTAATAATAACTATGACTTTGGTCATGTGTCAAGCTGCAGAAAATGTCTTGAATTGTGCAACCTTACCGTAGTGCAAGTAGCCGGGGATGGAGGGATTGGGGAAGACGACGTGGTGGATGTTGGCGTGGAACTGGAGTGCTGGAAGATTTCGTCCTCCATGTGAGCTGGAGGCGACGTGGCAACCAATGGCTGGGCTAATTTTTACACAGAAACACCACCATATATATATATATATATATATATATATATATATATATATATATATATATACACACACACACACACACATTATATATATATATATATATATATATATATATATATATATATATATATACACACACACACACACACACACACACACTATAAACAGTCGACTTTTAGGCTTGAAGAGCAATACATGCAAAGAGGAACTCCTGTAGCTTACATATATCCTCCAGGTCCAGATCATCATAGAGGAATTCATTCTCCTCAAAGTCAGGATCCTGAGAAGAATCGATGTAGTACTCCACGTCATCCTTGATCTTGCGGACAGCCTCCACCTGTACGGAGTCATTATCTAGCATTCGCAAAATGGTCTCCAGCATGCGAATGTGGTAGCGGTGCCTCTCAATCAACTTCTTCAGCTCATCTATCCGATCCTGCTTCTGATGGGAGAAACCAGAGAGAGCTGCCAATGACTCACAGCTTAAAAAGGGTAAGCCATGGTCATTTTTAACAAGAAGGAAAACTGTATAATATCTCATGTGAAAGAGGGCCAGTAAAGTTGAACTGTATTATCTGTGATTTTGGTCATTTTGGATTTAAAAAAAAAAAAAAAAGCAATGTTTGGTAACTAATATATTTTACAAAAAAGATAATCATTTTGGGCTGGACAGCAAGGCCGGTGAAGTTGAGATGATGGATCAGAATTTCAGCTTTCATTTCCTGCTGTTTGCCTCTAGAATGTGTTGACAATTTAAAACATGGCACCTTTTGGTTGAACACACCAATTTTTCAAGTGATCAAACTTGAAAGTCTAGTCTAAACTTGAAAGTGTAGACTGCAATTTTCTTTGTTAATAAGAATAAACCAACACGAAGACCAAAGAGTTGTCGACTGAAGAAAAGCAAGCCAATTTGAAGCTCAGAAAAGGAGGCAGGGAGGGAAAAAAATAATCGATCAAAGCCATTGCACAAGCATTGGGTACAGACAATACAACATTTTGGCATGCTCTGAAAAAGAAAGAAACCACTGATATACCAACAACCAGACATCGAACAGGTCAGCCAAGGAAAACAATAGCAGCTGATAACAAAAACACTGTCAGAGCCGTGAAAAAAAAAAAAAAAAACTCAAAAACTACCATCACCAACAACCTCCACAGGACTGAAGGTATCACAATCCACCAATCCAAGAAGACTTGGACAGCAGAAATATGGAGGCCATACCACAAGATGCAATCCACTCATCAGCAGTAGGAATTGGATGTCCAGATTGGAACTCTCAAAGAAATACAGTGGTGCTTGAAAATTTGTGAACCCTTTAGAATTTTCTATATTTCTGCATATGACCTAAAACATCATCAGATTTTCACACAAGTCCTAAAAGTAGATAAAGAGAACACAGTTAAACAAATGAGACAAAAATATTATACTTGGTCAAATTATTTATTGAGGAAAATGATCCAATATTACATATCTGTGAGTGGCAAAAGTACGTGAACCTTTGCTTTCAGTATCTGGTGTGACCCCCTTGTGCAGCAATAACTGCAACTAAACATTTCCGGTAACTGTTGATCAGTCCTGCACACCGGCTTGGAGGAATTTTAGCCCATTCCTCCGTACAGAACAGCTTCAACTCTGGGATGTTGGTGGGTTTCCTCACATGAACTGCTCACTTCAGGTCCTTCCACAACATTTTGATTGGATTAAGGTCAGGACTTTGACTTGGCCATTCCAAAACATTAATTTATTCTTCTTTAACCATTCTTTGGTAGAACGACTTGTGTGCTTAGGGTCGTTGTCTTCCTGCATGACCCACCTTCTCTTGAGATTCAGTTCATGGACAGATGTCCTGATATTTTCCTTTAGAATTCGCTGCTATAATTCAGAATTTATTGTTCCATCAATGATGGTAAGCCGTCCTGGCCCAGATGCAGCAAAGCAGGCCCAAACCATGATACTACCACCACCATGTTTCACAGATGGGATAAGGTTCTTATGCTGGAATGCAGGGTTTTCCTTTCTCCAAACATAACACTTCTCATTTAAACCAAAAAGTTCTATTTTGGTCTCATCTGTCCACAAAACATTTTTCCAATAGCCTCCTGGCTAGTCCACATGATATTTAACAAACTGCAGACGAGCAGCAATGTTCTTTTTGAAAAGCAGTGGCTTTCTCCTTGCAACCCTGCCATGCACACCATTGTTGTTCAGTGTTCTCCTGATGATGGACTCATGAACATTAACATTAGCCAATGTGAGAGAGGCCTTCAGTTGCTTACAAGTTACCCTGGGGTCCTTTGTGACCTCGCCGACTATTACACGCCTTGCTCTTGGAGTGATCTTTGTTGGTCGACCACTCCTGGGGAGGGTAACAATGGTCTTGAATTTCCTCCATTTGTACACAATCTGTCTGACTGTGGATTGGTGGAGTCCAAACTCTTTTGAGATGGTTTTGTAACCTTTTCCAGCCTGATGAGCATCCTCAGAAATCTCTTTTGTTCGTGCCATGACACACTTTCACAAACGTGCTGTAAAGATCAGACTTTGATAAATTCCTATTCGTTAAATACAACCCCGATTCCAAAAAAGTTGGGACAAAGTACAAATTGTAAATAAAAACGGAATGCAATAATTTACAAATCACAAAAACTGATATTGTATTCACAATAGAACATGGACAACATATCAAATGTCGAATGTGAGACATTTTGAAATTTCATGCCAAATATTGGCTCATTTGAAATTTCATGACAGCAACACATCTCAAAAAAGATGGGACAGGGGCAATAAGAGGCTGGAAAAGTTAAAGGTACAAAAAAGGAACAGCTGGAGGACCAAATTGCAACTCATTAGGTCAACTGGCAATAGGTCATTAACATGACTGGGTATAAAAAGAGCATCTTGGAGTGGCAGCGGCTCTCAGAAGTAAAGATGGGAAGAGGATCACCAATCCCCCTAATTCTGCGCCGACAAATAGTGGAGCAATATCAGAAAGGAGTTCGACAGTGTAAAATTGCAAAGAGTTTGAACATATCATCATCTACAGTGCATAATATCATCAAAAGATTCAGAGAATCTGGAAGAATCTCTGCGCGTAAGGGTCAAGGCCGGAAAACCATACTGGGTGCCCGTGATCTTCGGGCCCTTAGACGGCACTGCATCACATACAGGCATGCTTCTGTATTGGAAATCACAAAATGAGCTCAGGAATATTTCCAGAGAACATTATCTGTGAACACAATTCACCATGCCACCCGCCGTTGCCAGCTAAAACTCTATAGTTCAAAGAAGAAGCCGTATCTAAACATGATCCAGAAGCGCAGACGTCTTCTCTGGGCCAAGGCTCATTTAAAATGGACTGTGGCAAAGTGGAAAACTGTTCTGTAGTCAGACGAATCAAAATTTGAAGTTCTTTATGGAAATCAGGGATGCTGTGTCATTCGGACTAAAGAGGAGAAGGACGACCCAAGTTGTTATCAGTGCTCAGTTCAGAAGCCTGCATCTCTGATGGTATGGGGTTGCATTAGTGGGTGTGGCATGGGCAGCTTACATATCTGGAAAGACACCATCAATGCTGAAAGGTATATCCAGGTTCTAGAGCAACATATGCTCCCATCCAGACGATGTCTCTTTCATGGAAGACCTTGCATTTTCCAACACGACAATGCCAACCACATACTGCATCAATTACAGCATCATGGCTGCATAGAAGAAGGGTCCGGGTACTGAACTGGCCAGCCTGCAGTCCAGATCTTTCACCCATAGAAAACATTTGGCGCATCATAAAACGGAAGATACGACAAAAAAGACCTAAGACAGTTGAGCAACTAGAATCCTACATTAGACAAGAATGGGTTAACATTCCTATCCATAAACTTGAGCAACTTGTCTCCTCAGTCCCCAGACGTTTACAGACTGTTGTAAAGAGAAAAGGGGATGTCTCACAGTGGTAAACATGGCCTTGTCCCAACTTTTTTGAGATGTGTTGTTGTCATGAAATTTAAAATCACCTCATTTTTCTCTTTAAATGATACATTTTCTCAGTTCAAACATTTGATATATTATCTATGTTCTATTCTGAATAAAATATGGAATTTTGAAACTTCCACATCATTGCATTCCGTTTTTATTTACAATTTGTACTTTGTCCCAACTTTTTTGGAATCGGGGGTTGTAAAACAGGGTGCCCACTCACACCTGATTGTCATCCCATTGATTGAAAACACCTGACTCTAATTTCACCTTCAAATTAACTGCTAATCCGAGAGGTTCACATACTTTTGCCACCCACAGATATGTAATATTGGATTATTTCCCTCAATAAATAAATGACCAAGTATAATATTTCTGTCTCATTTGTTTAACTGGGTTCCCTTTATCTACTTTTAGGACTTGCGTGAAAATTTGTTGTTGTTTTAGGTCATATTTATGCAGAAATATAGAAAATTCTAAAGGGTTCACAAACTTTCAAGCACCACTGTACAGAGTCGAGTCACAAATGTTCTAAAACCAAGATGATGGAACCATCATCTTGGTTTTAGAACATCACTCAACCAAATGGTTTGGTTGAGTGATGGAACGGTTCAAGAGTTCAGACAGAAACCTGAAGAATGGCCAAGAGACATACTGAAATAATTAATCTTTGAAACGTGCCGATTAATTTTTAAAAATCAGTCCAGTGGTTCAGTTTTTATGGACATTATGTCTTGGACATTGGTCTTTTCAGAGAAATGGGCCTGTATTAAACAACAGGCAATTAGCAAGGAATAATAGTGGTGGTGTTTTTTTAAGAAAAAAGTGCTGATCCTGGGAATAACACTGTGTATTTTTGTTACTAAATTGCCAAATTTGATGAAATTTCCTGTGCTACATTGTTTTTCTCTGCAGAATCCAGGCATTTCATTTTTTTTTTTAAACTTATGGGCATAATTAATGAGGCTAATTAGCTTAAAATTATCTAATTTACATACAGTTTATGAGGATAAATGGTCATAACAATACGCTTTTTTACTGTATTGCTTGAACAACATCTGGAAGTTTCTGTGGGCCATGAACATCTTGAAAGTGTCTCAACCAGCTAATTTGCATATACATGATAATTTGCAAACACACATTACCCATCCATTATCTGTAACCGCTTATCCTGTGCAGGGTCGCAGGCAAGCTGGAGCCTATCCCAGCTGACTATGGGTGAGAGTCATCACAGGGCTGGCACAGAGACACACAACCATTCACACTCACATTCACACCTATGGTCAATTTAGAGCCACCAATTAACCTAACCTGCATGTCTTTGGGAAAAACCAGAGCACCCGGAGGGGAGACCCACACAGACACAGGGAGAACATGCAAACTCCACACAGAAAGGCCCTCGTCAGCTACTGGGCTCGAACCCAGGACCTTCTTGCTGTGAGGCGACAGTGCTCACCAATACACCACCGTGCCGCCCCCATACACACATTAATTAGGCCTAAATAATGTAAAAAAAAAATATATATGAGTGATTCCACGCTTATGGGTACTGAAATGGGGACATGAACTTATTTTTAAAAATTCACCTAAAACCATTTCTTTTTTATGATGAATGATATGAATGATATGTTAAAAGATAACTTTAATTTTCTGAGATGTAATAAAAACATATTTATATGCCAAAGTCAGAACGTAACAGAAGTGTTGTGGACATATATATTCTCAATTTTAACAATGTAGAATTACTTTTTGAAACAGAGGAAGGTGATGTTTTAGCAAATATGATTAATAAACATGTGTAGTAGAATAAACATACACATTCTTTCAATAAGATTAACATGGTATATAGCTAGATTGTAATTAATTTGTAACAGACGCGAGATGGACAATCGTAACAGAAGTAATGTAACAGACATCATTTTGGAACTCATAGGCTTGACTTTGGCATATAAATATGTTTTTATTACATCTCAGAAAATTAAAGTTATCTTTTAATATATCATTCATTAAAGATTACATGTTTTGTGACCTGATGGTAAAAAAAGAAATGGTTTTAGGTGAATTTTTAAAAATAAGTTCATGTCCCCATTTCAGTACCCATAAGCATGGAATCACTCATATATAAATATTCTGCCAGCAAGTTTGGCTGAAAATGTTTTCAGTAGCCTAACCATGCTTCTGGCAGTCATTTAAAATGTTAGGAAGGAAATATGTGCATCAACATATTTTAACCTCATTTGCATATAACTGAGGATTCTGAAACAAGTGGTGCTGGTGTTCAAAAGTGGCAAAACACTTGTTCCTCAGCTTCAATACTGAAATGAAAGCAGTGTAATATTGGGCACAAGAGATCAATCTGTCTCGCTCCATATGCTTTTTTCTGCAGATCGTGCAACTTCCCTGGAAAATTTGAGACAAATTCGCAAGACTCACTGAAGGTTCAACTGTTGCCCCTTTTCCACCAAAGCAGTTCCAGGGCTGGTTCGGGGCCAGTGCTTAGTTTGGAACCGGGTTTTCTGTTTCCACTGACAAAGAACTGGCTCTGGGGCCAGAAAAACCGGTTCCAGGCTAGCACCAACTCTCTGCTGGGCCAGAGGAAAGAACCGCTTACGTCAGCGGGGGGCGGAGTTGTTAAGACCAACAACAATAACAAGAACGCGAAAGATCGCCATTTTTAAGCGACGAGAAGCAGCAGCTGTACAAACGCGAAGTCATTTATTATTGTTGTTGTTGCTGCTGCTGCTTCTCCCATGTTGTTTTTGCTTCGATATTCGTGCCAAAGTTTATGCAAACGTAGCGACATAACTGACGTATACAGCGATGTAATGACGTGGCTTCCCTTAGCACCGCGAGCTATGGAAAAGCAAACTGGTTCTCAGCTGGCTCGCAAGTTGAACGAGTTGTGAACCAGCACCAGCACTGGCCCCGAACCAGCCCTGGAACTGATTTGGTGGAAAAGGGGTATGTATGGTTTGAGTTTTGAACAAGCTGTGGTATATATGGCTTGAAAATCTACATACGCATACATCCCACAATGTACTAGGGTATCCCCAGTCAAGTGCCAAAATTTCTTTTTCCTAGCCAGTGTTTTGGGAAAAGCCCTTGAGCTATCAAAACAAAAGCACGCTCCCGACACAGTGCCATGGGCGCATCTGTCTAGAGTGCGCGTAGGTTGAATATCCTTGACTTGTAAATGACGTCAAAGCAAAATAGAAACCCGGATGTCGGCCATGTTGGTGAATATACAAATACGGGTTCAAGTGACATTCCGTACAAAACATAGTCACGTGTGCGCAACTCTCTTTGTTTTTCCACTGCTTTAAGCGCTCTTTTCGCTCTGCCATATCTTTGTGGTTACAACAGTACTCGTGACCGTGGCACGTTCCAATTTTTCAGAATTCCATCCGTGATTCGGAAAGAGGGCGAGGAAACTCTGAGGCTTAGTACAGAGAGGAGACGAGCGCAGCTGAATAACATCGGCAGCGCTGCTCTAACAGAGGCTAAAACCAAAACAGCTCGTGCTCACAGTCATCATTTTATCTCAGGTGAGATTTAAAAGCTCACTCAATAATATCTTGGAAGAATTTTATTTCGTGTTGCCAGAATCTTGCTATAAAATGAGCGTTCTCTTATTGTGGTTCACTCAGTTGTTGTTTTAATTTTATTATTATAAAACTGTGATATAATTTTCAAGTGGTTGACCTGAAATAAACTGAAATGTGATTTGAGAGCCATAAAGCTAAATGCAAAAGAAGCTCTAACTTACCCTTGCAAGTACAAACTGCTTTGTCATCACTGACTGGTTTAATTAATAAGGTATTTACCCATCCAGAGACAAAGAAGGTATCGGTTTCCATGGACTTCTAAGCCTTCATTTGAAATTCGTCGACCCACATAGTCTGCCAATCCAGATAGAACGGGATATCTAGGTACTCGATGGTCGGTAGAAGCGTCTTATCCTCAGAAAAATCCACCTTTTTTAAATAATATGGGTCAAAGTATTGGATATCATCATCAAGTTTTCAAATTGCTGTGAAAAACCGGGGTGACGCAAATACTCCCGGGATTTTCTGTCTGGGTTTAAGGCCAATTTATGCTGACAATGCAGCCCTTGCAGACGGCGTCGCAGATAGTGTCTGCGTAGGCCCCCCCCACCTTCGCAGACGCTCTGCGCGCACCTCCCAAAAATTGTGACCACCGCAGAAGCCTCGCAGACAGCGTCGCAGACAAGAGGGCTCTGATTGGTCCACTCTACATCCGCTGTACACGCACTTCCACTTCCCTACTTTCCCGGTTTGTTTTGTTTTCACGACCGCCATTTTTAAAAACACGAGCGAAGATGGAGCAGCACGAAGAGCGGTTGATCGAGGAAGTGGGGAAGTACGTACATCTATACAACTCCAGTTCTAGTCATTATAAGTAACTGGAGGATAAACACTCCACTAACCACACCCACCAACTACTCCTAGCGATTTCGCGACTTCGCGCCCCCTTGCGTTGTGGCGGTGAATAACATCGGGCACGCCTATTACTCCCCGCTCAACGATAAATTACAACTGTCTGCGAAAAGCTATCTGTGAAAGCCTTGTCGCAAGAGCATGCAGAGGCCTTTACTCCCATAAGTCCACCGCGTTCTGCAACACTAGGGGCATCGCTAAGAGCCACGCGGACGGTCTTCGGCATGTGAGAGGCTCGATAGAGGGACCGCTTGCTGCCAAGTTCGCATGGGTGATGGGCTCACTCTTAAACGCCGTAGAAGTTCTCGCCACCCTGCTGTCCATCTATCCGATCTCGACTTCGCTGATGACATTGCTCTTCTGTGAATTCGGGCGAGGATCTTCTCCACCGAGTAGAACTGGCTGCTAAATCAGTTGGCCTTCAGTTGAACGCATGCAAAACCAAATGGATGCATATAAATTCCTCTACGGACCAATCTCTCCATGCGCTTGACAACTCTACTATCGAGAAGGTGGACGACGTCAAATACCTTGGCAGTTGGATGAACACTGCTCATGACATCAACTCCAGAAAGGCCAAAGCCTGGGGTGCCCTAAATTCTCTAATCAAGGTGTGGGCTGCCCCGCTGTCCAGAGACACAAAGATCAGAGTGTTCAAGGCCTCAGTCGAATCCATTCTTCTCTACAGATCAGAGTCTTGGTCTCTAATGAGAGCACAAGAGCAATCCTTGTGCACCCGCATCCACGTACACCCGCATGCTCCGCAGTGTTCAATGTCAGCTGGCAGGACCATTGGACAAACAACCACCTGTACGGTTCCCTACCACGCCTCTTGACCATAATCGCCAAATGCCGTCTGGCATTGTGCGGCCATGTGTTTCGTCACGATCAACCTGCCACACAAGTTCTCTTGTGGGAGCCTGAGGCGAAGCGTAAAGTCGGTCAACCACGTACCACTCTGAAAACGGTCCTCGAGCGAGAGACGGGGTTGAAGGAAGATCAACTCAGAGCAGCTATGCTCGACCGGCGGGTCTGGGATAGGATATCTTATCACGTCACCGGCTCGCCGGATGACAGATGATGATGGGTCAAAACCACACATATCTATCTTCTCTTTGTATCGAATCTTCGCACAACCGTTCAAATCGTGGCAATAATGAGAAAATTCAACATTGTTTACAGACACGCTTTCAGCGGCTGCCATCCTAGTTGCTGTGTATATCCACCATCATGGTGGACGCTCATGACGTAGCACATTTTGATCATGTGGTTCCAAGTCATCTATATGCATATTTAAACTGGGGATTAAGCTACGTGCATTAATTTATGCATGGAGCATGCTAGACATGGGAAATTAATTTTATCAAAACAGATTATGAACAGCGTATTTATTTTTTTATTTAAAAAAAAAAAAAAAAAGCCACATAAGAAGGCATGAAATTTGAAAAAGACCAGTGCATTCATCGATGATGCAACTGCCATATTGACTGCTGCCTGAACTCACGACCAAAGTGAGGAGATAGAAAGGTTCTGCTCATGATCCAAAACAGAGGAGCTCATTTTGGAAGCTTGATGGAGGTAGTATCACGGCTTGGGCTTGCATGGGTGCTTCTGGAACTGGTTCACTTACCTTTATATGTAACTAATGACTCATTTACTATAAGACTAGCTGATCCTGTACTTTTACTCCCCTAAAAAGTGGGTGGTTTGCCACCAAAGGTGCCGTATTGAAAGTTGCTTAGCACACCTAGATATAAATATGAGGAAATGAAAGCTTAAATTCTTTTGATCTCAAACCCAGACGTCTTCAGAGGATGGGGAGGGGTGTTTTTTAAAAAAAAAAGAAGAAGAAAAAAAAAAAAAGAGATTTGGCTTTGCTGTTCCAATAATTTCAGAGGGGACTGTAGATGCAAGTCAAAGACCAGAACTACTTAGACAAGGGCTTATTTGATTGATCATGCTTCATAAATGTATTCTTCCAGAGCACATGTAGTGGTTGGAAATAAACCAGTATAAGCGTCAACACAGAAGAAACCACTGGACATGTTTAAATTCTGTTTCAAATGCAGCAGTTAACTCGATAGAACTTGACGCCAATGGCATTGACAGGGATGCCTCCGCCTGGTAGACTACACGCCTTATTAAAGTTGTGATTCGGGGATGGACATTTGACCTCACAGTAATCTTGACCTGGTGAAATGACTTGTATTAGCCTTGGAGATATTGTGTTCACAGGGTTTTCAGACAGGCATTTGACCTCACAGTGACCTTGACCTTAGACCTTTTGATCTCAAAATCTAATCAGTTCACGTTTGTCCCAAAGCGCACGAATGGTGAAAGTTTGGTG
This sequence comes from Neoarius graeffei, assembly GCF_027579695.1. NCBI lineage: Eukaryota > Metazoa > Chordata > Actinopteri > Siluriformes > Ariidae > Neoarius > Neoarius graeffei. Next base: position 45,361,532 of record NC_083590.1, on the reverse strand, counting down.
AAATTCCTTTCATTAGCCTTTGAGATATCGCGTTCACAAGGTTTCAGGACGGACGCACGCACGGACGGACAACCCGAAAACATAATGCCTCCTGCACCTTACGGTGGCGGAGGCATAAAAAACATTTAAAAAAAAAAAAAAAAAGATAGAACTTGACGCCAATGGCGTCAATGTGGATGCCTCCACCCAGTAGACTACACGCCTTATGAAGTTGTGATTTGGGGATGGACATTTGACCTCACAGTAATCTTGACCTGGTGAAATTACTTGTATTAGCCTTGGAGATATTGTGTTCACAAAGTTTTCGGACAGGCATTTGACCTCACAGTGACCTTGACCTTAGACCTTTTGATCTCAAAATCTAATCAGTTTATCTTTGTCCACAAATGCACAAATGGTGAAAGTTTGGTGAAATTCCTTTCATTAGCCTTTGAGAGATCGCGTTCACAAGGTTTCGGGACGGACGCACGCACGGACGGACAGACGGACAACCCGAAAACATAATGCCTCCTGCACCTTACGGTGGCGGAGGCATAAAAACCTATGTATGTACTCGTATGAAAATCACTGCGTATCATTCAAACATGGTTTCTATTTAAGGCTGCTTTTTCACAACTGTAGTCCAGTAGCAGATAAAAACAAATTCTTTCAGAAATGGAGCAATACTCTTAATTTATTGTCCAGTATGGTACAACACAGGAATAGATGAACAAAGAACTGACCTCTTTGTCTCCTTTCTTTTTCCGTGTCTGGACTGAGAGTGATTCCACCTCACTTTCAAACTGGTCCACCTGCATGTTTAATGTGTCTATCGTTGTCTATGGTGCAGCAGTGGATCAGAGGAAACAAAGACGTTTATAGATTAATAATAGTTCAGTGCAGTGTTTTCTATACGGAGTCTCTGGTTAATGACCAAGTGGAAAACATCATCATCATCATCAGGTGGTGTTGGGGCATATCGAATGTTTGCACTTACCGTGAGCCACTGTCCAACCTCCTCTTTCTCTTTTTGCGCAGGGTCTACTTTCTGAGCAAGGCCGAGTCCCTCTTTGGAGTACGCTTTCGTTTTTGTCTCCCTCTCCACAATTTTAAAGCGCTCCATTTGCTGAGGACACACGCAAAAAAAAAGCATTTCAAAAACTATTTCATCTCGTCTCATTATCTCTAGCCGCTTTATCCTGTTCTACAGGGTCGCAGGCGAGCTGGAGCCCATCCCAGCTGACTACGGGCGAAAGGCGGGGTACACCCTGGACAAGTCGCCAGGTCATCACAGGGCTGACACCATAGACACAGACAACCATTCACACTCACATTCACACCTACGGTCAATTTAGAGTCACCAGTTAACCTAACCTGCATGTCTTTGGACTGTGGGGGAAACCGGAGCACCCAGAGGAAACCCACGTGGACACGGGGAGAACATGCAAACTCTGCACAGAAAGGCCCTCGCTGGCCACGGGGCTCGAACCCGGACCTTCTTGCTGTGAAGCGACAGCGCTAACCACTACACCACCGTGCCGCCCTAACTTCAATGATAATTACCATTTTATCATTTAAAAACATTCATTCATTCATCTTTAGCTGCATAGGTCTAGACACTGGACAAGAAAACATCTCGGGACAGTATACCAACATAGTCTAAATGGAAAAAAAAACCCAAAACAACGTTTTAATTTTAACCGAAATTGAATTAAAAAAACAAAACAAAACAAAAAAAAACACCATTCTGCTAAAAAAAATTAAAATAAAATTTGGACATGCATATAAACCAATTTTACTGAAGGTTAGAAACACAATTGTTCTTTGTCAGAGTGATTCACAATACTGTACAGAAAGGTTTATAAATAAACAGCTGTTACCACAACCTGGCGCGAGGAATTTGAATTTCCAAGTTAAAATCCTGCGGCCCCACGTCAATAACTTGTTTTTCTTCTCACTAAAGATTCTTGTTGAATGACCAAAAGGAGCTGCTGTTATACAGTAGTCTGAAACTACAGGTTAGCTAGGGGTGAAAGTAAGCCGGTCCTGGCGTACCACTAAAGATTTGGTCGTACCGGAAAGAAAAATATACTGTCTCTGGGGCGGGGGGGGGGGGGGGGGGGGGGGGGGGATGCACTTTCAGCATAACAACACACCTGCTAACGTCAATTTACCAAAAGCAACACGTTTTCCTCAATATACATTGCATATAACTCATTCTGACCTGTCTCTGAATTATGTCTGAACTGAATTCCTTCCGTGCTTCACTCGACAGACAACGTGCGAGATAGTGCGCGGAGCCCACTGCTTGCGCCAACATGCGCAGCTGGTATCCAAAGTGTTTTAGTAGACGGAATGTCCAAAATGAAAAGTTAGTTTTCAACTGTTCAGCTAAAAAAAAAAAGTTATTAAAACAATTGTTGTTGTTGAAATTATGTGTTTGCAATTTATTTATAATCAAAAACTGATACAGGTGGATGAAACTAGTGTGGATAGTGTGATAAAAAAGTACTATACTAGTACTACTGAGTGATAAGTTCTAGTGAATGCTTGATAAGTAGACAGTAATAAATAATTAGGTGTATTTTTCAGCGTGCGCTGCGCGCGTGCACTATGCCTCAAAATAATAGTACCGGCAAGAAATAAAAGTTACTTTCACCCCTGAGGTTAGCGTATCATAGAACTGGATGTTACATTACATTAACAGCGTTTAGCAGACGCTTTTATCCAGAGCGACGTACAACACACCCAGAGCAGCTGGGGGAGCAGGTGGGGGTCTGCTGCCTTGTTCAAGGGCGCTTGAGCCTTTCCTGCTGGTCCAGGGAGTGCAAATAGTGCTTGAACAAACTGTTCATGTTCGTGACAAAACTCACTGACAATCACCCAAGAAAAAGTTGTTTTGTGGCTTTATGTAATATGAAGTTTCATGAGTCTTCAGTCTGGAATCAACATTCTACTCAAATGCAACTCTATGTGGCGTCTTTAACTCAAGACTCCATGGCTGGTTAACAGCATCAGAGCTGGTTTCACAAACGGAGGGAAACTCTGAGGATATGGATACACTAGGCATGTAACAATATATCACGCGACAATAAATCACAATAAAAACGTCAATTCAAATCGCTGAAATAAAAAAAAAAAAAGCTAATTTTTCCTAGCTATAATTGCATTGTTTAGACCAGGGGTTTTCAAAGTGTGGGAGAGTCAGCCCCCCCCCGCCCCAGAGAGCAAATAAACAACAGCACCCCCCCCCTTACAATTTTTATTGTTGCTATACTTAATGTCCTATTCGTATTTAAAAAAAATGGCTGTTGTACACATTTTTTTTTTTTTCTTTTACACATTTTAAACATCTGTGCTTTTTAAAACCTCTTTTTTTACACATTTTAAAACATCTGTGCTTTTTTAAAACCTCTTTTTTTACACATTTGAAACATCTGTGCTTTTTAAAACCTCTTTTTTACACATTTTAAACATCTGTGCTTTTTAAAACCTCTTTTTTACACATTTTAAACATCTGTGCTTTTTAAAACCTCTTTTTTACACATTTTAAACATCTGCGCTTTTTAAAACCTCTTTTTTACACATTTTAAACATCTGTGCTTTTTTAAAACCTCTTTTTTACACATTTTAAACATCTGTGCTTTTTAAAACATCTTGTTTTACACATTTTAAACATCTGTGCTTTTTTAAAACCTCTTTTTTACACATTTTAAACATCTGCGCTTTTTAAAACATCTTTTTTACACATTTTAAACATCTGCGCTTTTTAAAACATCTTTTTTACACATTTTAAACATCTGTGCTTTTTTAAAACCTCTTTTTTTTTTACACAATTTAAACATCTGTGCTTTTTAAAACATCTTGTTTTACACATTTTAAACATCTCATAGCATCGTTAGCTAGCACCTCTTGGCAGACAACACACTGTGGCAGTGGAGCATCTTCAGATCCAATGAAAATCCAAACTTTAAATAATCGTGGTCATACTTCCTTCTTTTTTTGCTTTGCCCAGACTCTGTCTCCTCACTCACTGTAGCTTTAAGGTGATGATACACGGGGCAACTTTTTGGGCAATGTTGCCGAGCAATGTTGCTGGGCAATTGCGTTTTGACTCTTTTCTATTGAGATTGGGCAACATTGTTTCTTTCTGAATGGTTTTGATAATCTCTGGCAACTTTGAGATAAGCCAATCAGAACGCGAGTATCGAGTCATGTGACCTCCGGTGAGGTTCGGATCAGAAATTTCAAACAAATATGGCGGCCGCTCAGTGTCAGTGGAGTGAAGAGATGGAGAGACTCCTCATCTGTTTTTATGCCGGTAAGTTGTTATTTTAATATTCTATATGGAGGAATTTACCTCACCAAAGCTCGAAAAAAACAACAGACAGCTTGATTAAATGGTCACAGCAAAAATTAAGACATTGATTTTTTTTAGCTAACTGTAAACTGCCATTGCTAACTGTTGTTGCCCATTGTTAGTTGCCCTGAAAAGTTGCCCTGTGTCTCACCTAGTTGCCCGTTGCCAGCAACATTGCTCGGCAACATTGCCCAAAAAGTTGCCCCGTGTATCATCACCTTTAGGTACTAAAAATCGATCCATTTTGTCTCTGGTAAAGGCTAGCTGAAGTTCGTTAAATGTCCGCAATAGTAACTTATTCTGGTTTATTTTTCCTCACGTTGCACCCCCCCGAAGAACTCTGGCGCCCCCTAGGGGAGGTGCGCCCCACACTTTGAAAAGCCCTGGTTTAGACAAAAGAGGGAGCAATAAAGTACAACAGAGGGAATGAGCAGGAACCCTCTGTAGGCAGAAGTAACACTGCTCTAATGCTGCAAAAACACAAACATTCCACAAGAAATTGGAGCGCTCTTTTTACAGAATGCTGAAAGCTAAAGAAAAGAGAAGCAAATGGAGGTAGTTTATGTTTAAGCTCACTACGATCTTCACAAATATTCATCAGTGTTTATTACAAAAAGGCTGATTTATTAACTTTTTCATTTTGAATAAAAGGAATATTTTAGTTAATAAGCTATATTATATTATTCTACTCCAACCTTTACAAATGTGGGTAAATAATTATTGTTGATTATTAAGAAAATGAAATAAAAGGGTTTTTTTAATTATTATTATTTTAACAAAAGGAATATTTAAAGGTAGACTGACTTTCAGATTTTTCAAGTGTAGGTCATAAAAAGAATTTTCCCCGACACCCAATTATTTTTGTTTAGTGGACCGAAAGCTACTGAATTCGAATCTCAGACTTCCAATTTTATTAGTTTTTTTTTATAGAACAATTATTAATGAATTGAGCACGAAGTGGCCCTAAATTCTCTGCTATTATTTCCTGCTTCACCATGATGCAATACAAGATACCACATCATGCATCATGTGGTGGGCTTTCCCCGTTGGCGCAAGGCATTGTGGAATACACATTTGAAACAGGAGAGAAAAACGGAGGACGCGAGTGTGCGAATGAAACGTGAAAGACCGACGATAGTAACAGAAAGCGAGAAGAAAAGACGTTATGTTATATACGAAGGAAAGGAAACGCAGGACCAAACTAATAAATATCGGTGCTCAGCGAGCACCTCGGTGTGATCAGCTGTTCGTTTAGTGACAGGATGATGGAACTGTCAGTGCACGCTCAAAGGTAAACCTGTAGATGGCAGTAATGCAACACTGGATGCTAGCTGCTGTAAAACCCAAAAGAAGATGCCGACACCGAAAGATAAACCTGCACATGCACATACAGACTTCCTCTGTCTGCTTGACTGCGCGAAGCAAGCGATTTCATGCACATTATTTGCTCGGGAATCCCCTCAAATTAAATTATTTTCCCAGCCTCAAAATGGCCTGGGTTTTTTTGGGGTTTTTTCCCCATAGTACAGAAATAAACCTACATCACAATGACCACATTTGAGAGCGAACTAAATTTCACCGATTTTATGAAATCGAAAGGACGTCTACTTTTAAGTTGATAAATAGGAGAATAAATGTTTCATTGTTTGGTAATAAAATTTTTCTTCATTTTCCCCCCGAAGATCAAATCATGAACCCAATATGAAGAATCAGGTGAATCGTGGCATGCCTAGGATTTACAAATCATTATTTGTTATGTCAAAGTAACTGGCTTTGATTCTGCATGAACAGTCAAATGCATGTTCTCAAACATTTTGGAGCCAGGGAACTGTAAAATCAATACCATGGACCTCCTCAGGACAGATTTAAGGTGATTTACAATTGTTTTATTTGGGAACTTCCTACAGATCATATTAAGCCAGTTATTATACATGCCCTCTTATAATCAAACCATTATTATAGGACTGCAACAATAAGAACTCAATAATAAATCTAACAATGAACATTTGTGTACGATGTGATTTTCACCACTGTAATAAAATAATCTCAGATCCCCTGGGGTTCCCTGGACCCCGCTTTGAGACCCACTGGTCGAAGGGACCTCAGCGAGTCACTACTCATCCAGTAACAGCAGCAGAACCCCAGTTATGTTGTGTGGAAACACAATGTTCATTCTTAATTTTTTTTTTTTCTGATGCAATCTGCTCACTACACTGCTGCATTTTAAACATTATTCTCATTCAAAGGCTTTTGGTTATGAACTATTTATTAACAACATACAACTACTCTGTCACTCAATACACTCAAAAGGGGTGTTCACACGGCACATATTTGCATCGATGCTGCACCGATGTATTTTGTTGCAATATATCTTACACCGGTGTAAATTTTGTGGAGCGTTCACACATCACAAACCTGCTTACTAGAGAGAAGCGTGTTAGCACCGGTGCAGCCCCACTTGCGTTCACACGGCAGTTTTTGCGACCGTGCTATACGATAGTAATAATGCGGAAATGAAATATGCACATGCGTGAAAATGTACTTCCTTTTCCCAGTTGTCATGGCATCACCAAGCGCTGGGAAAACAACGTGGATGAAGACACCAGTGTTGCCAGATACTGCTGACGTTTTCCAGCCCAAAATATGTTCAAATCCGCCAAAATGCACTTAAAACCACCCAATCTGGCAACACTGGAAGACACGCAGTTCTGTTGTTGTTGATATTCGCCATTTTGGAAGCGCAAAATACCAGGATGCAAATTATGCAATGCCCGTATGCAATCAACTCTCCTCACGCGTAGCGAGTCTACCCCTGTAGCGTTCAGACGTCCCATTTTATATCGGTGCTGCCCCGCAAACTAGCATTTACTCCAGAGTAAATTTCTTAAACCACCTCCCGAGCAGGGTTAGATTTGCACCGGTTTAAGCAGCTTTCAGGGGCTACACCGGTATAACTTTGTACCATATGAACGCTCTACCGGGGCAGCCCCGGTAAAAGTTGCCGTGTGAACACCCCTATACATTAACAGGGCTGTAAACTAATGAGAAGATTTATTCCATTAGAGCTGTGCATTATATATTTACAAAGCTCTTGCTATAGTGTGCATTTCAAATATAACGTGTGTAAATTAACGCCATGTGCATTTTAAAGTCGAAAAGGAAAATCGGATTTTCATTTAATCGTGTGTTCAGTGTGAATAAACGAACTTGTCTCTATCAGTAAACTGCTGAGGCTTTTAATATATTCAAGTGAAATTTAGGCAATTGTAATGATGTACGACAATCATCAGCCAAAATTTCATAATGTCCCCGGTCTACAAACGTGAACCTTTTCTACCCTGTTAACAAGTTGACCCAAAAAAAAAAAACCCGTGGTAGTACATTCCAGTTTCTCTCACACAAACACACATTCACTCACTGTCTCTATGAGTTTGCGGTTGTCCACAAGCAGTCTTTTGTCTTTGATCTCGTTTGAGGCCACCCACGTCTTAATCTGGTCTCGGAGGCGCTGGAAAAGCCAGATGGATTGCCCAAAAAGAGAGAGAGAGAGAAAGAAAAATGAAGTGACAATGAAACACAGTGATGACTATAAGGAGAAATTGAGAGTATGCTTGTATGCTTGAGTCCAGCATGCAGGGACATGCCCTGTGAGGCCAAGCACAGCTGACCTCACGCAAAGGTACAGGTACAATATAGGTGTGTGTATGTGCTTGACTTTGGGAGCAAGAATGCTCACAGCAACAAACAAAACCAAAAACATAATTCAGTGAAAATCACAGTTGACAACACATCAAAGATGCAAAAGACTCCAGTTCATCAGAGCACAAAAGATGAATGAATGCATGGTGACATCCATCAGTTCTACAACCCCGATTCCAAAAAAGTTGGAATAAAGTACAAATTGTAAATAAAAACGGAATGCAATAATTTGCAAATCTCAAAAACTGATATTGTATTCACAATAGAACATAGACAACATATCAAATGTCGAAAGTGAGACATTTTGAAATTTCATGCCAAATATTGGCTCATTTGAAATTTCATGACAGCAACACATCTCAAAAAAGTTGGGACAGGGGCAATAAGAGGCTGGAAAAGTTAAAGGTACAAAAAAGGAACAGCTGGAGGACCAAATTGCAACTCATTAGGTCAATTGGCAATAGGTCATTAACATGACTGGGTATAAAAAGAGCATCTTGGAGTGGCAGCGGCTCTCAGAAGTAAAGATGGGAAGAGGATCACCAATCCCCCTAATTCTGCACCGACAAATAGTGGAGCAATATCAGAAAGGAGTTTGACAGTGTAAAATTGCAAAGAGTTTGAACAGATCATCATCTACAGTGCATAATATCATCAAAAGATTCAGAGAATCTGGAAGAATCTCTGTGCGTAAGGGTCAAGGCCGGACTGGGTGCCCGTGATCTTCAGGCCCTTAGACGGCACTGCATCACATACAGGCATGCTTCTGTATTGGAAATCACAAAATGGGCTCAGGAATATTTCCAGAGAACATTATCTGTGAACACAATTCACCGTGCCATCCGCCGTTGCCAGCTAAAACTCTATAGTTCAAAGAAGAAGCCGTATCTAAACATGATCCAGAAGCACAGACATCTTCTCTGGGCCAAGACTCATTTAAAATGGACTGTGGCAAAGTGGAAAACTGTTCTGTGGTCAGACGAATCAAAATTTGAAGTTCTTTATGGAAATCAGGGACGCCGTGTCATTCGGACTAAAGAGGAGAAGGACGACCCAAGTTGTTATCAGTGCTCAGTTCAGAAGCCTGCATCTCTGATGGTATGGGGTTGCATTAGTGCGTGTGGCATGGGCAGCTTACATATCTGGAAAGACACCATCAATGCTGAAAGGTATATCCAGGTTCTAGAGCAACATATGCTCCCATCCAGACGACGTCTCTTTCAGGGAAGACCTTGCATTTTCCAACATGACAATGCCAAACCACATACTGCATCAATTACAGCATCATGGCTGCGTAGAAGAAGGGTCCGGGTACTGAACTGGCCAGCCTGCAGTCCAGATCTTTCACCCATAGAAAACATTTGGCGCATCATAAAACGGAAGATACGACAAAAAAAGACCTAAGACAGTTGAGCAACTAGAATCCTACATTAGACAAGAATGGGTTAACATTCCTATCCCTAAACTTGAGCAACTTGTCTCCTCAGTCCCCAGACGTTTACAGACTGTTGTAAAGAGAAAAGGGGATGTCTCACAGTGGTAAACATGGCCTTGTCCCAACTTTTTTGAGATGTGTTATCATGAAATTTAAAATCACCTAATTTTTCTCTTTAAATGATACATTTTCTCAGTTTAAACATTTGATGTGTCATCTATGTTCTTTTCTGAATAAAATATGGAATTTTGAAACTTCCACATCATTGCATTCCGTTTTTATTTACAATTTGTACTTTGTCCCAACTTTTTTGGAATCGGGGTTGTACACTCAGTCTAGGACCTGGCTTAGACACATAAGCGCATAATTTAGGAGGGGATAACTCAACTGTTAAAGGCTAATTTGACCCCAAGGAATAACTTGGGATGTGTGCCAAAATCGCTATCCGGGGAGAACAGCCTGAAAATTACCAATCCAAGATGGCCACCAGTATTACGGAATTATTATTGTGTTACTCTTCATGCTCCTGACCCTGGTTTATGTGACACAAACAGTAATAACGTGATGTTAAAAGTTGCACTGTTGGCTGTTAAACATTTAGGTTCTCAAGATATCGCTGCCTACTAAAGTAATAAGTTTTGTATTTTTCACTTTAAGTTAACGTTCCATTGATCATAACAGTATGATTGAAAATACAATTTCTTTATATTAATCAAATGCTTGCTTTCTTATACTCTCCTAAATTATGTGCAATAGGTCTCCCAGTTCCATGAGTTCATATTTGAGGTAGGGTTTATTCTGTTTTTCTCATGCTTTTTGTGAACCTGCAATTTTGGCCAGTGTGACGGAGTGCCTGTCACTACAGTTGAGTATGCGCTCTGACTGCCATACCAATGAGCCTGGCTCTTTGGTGTTGTGGTCAGGGTGCAGGTTTGGCATCCTGGAGACCTGGGTTCAAAGCAGGATAAGGTGACTGTTCTCTCACTTTGCTACAGATGGTGTCAGAAGTGGAATGGCTTGCCGTGAGGTCATCGGAGGTGTGCCCTGTATGTGAGCCGTACGAGGGACCACCAGGATAGGTGACCCCTGTGCGAGGGACCCCAGAGATGGGTGAAGCACAAGTGTGTGTGGGGGGTATGGGAGAAGTGCGGCTGGGGGATGCACGAGGGACGCCTGTGTGCATGAAGCACACGGGTGCGCCTCCCGAAGGGGAAGGCAGTGTGATGGAGTGTGGCTCTTTGGCGCTGTGGTCAGGGTGCAGGTTTGGCACCCCATAGACCTGGGTTTCACTTCGCCACAGCCAATTTTTGGTGGTTTTTTACCTTGCCCTTGACCACAGCTTGTTCCCTTTTCCTTCAATAATGACATGGAGTACTAATGGAGTCCCCATATCCAAAAAAACATAAAATGAGGTATTGCACATACTTCTGTGGTGAGTGGCTCAAAAATTGATATTTTCAATATGGCTACCGGTAGCCATCTTGGATTGGTAATTTTTGACCTGTTCGCCTACAGTGGTGCTTGAAAGTTTGTGAACCCTTTAGAATTTCCTATATTTCTGCATAAATATGACCTAAAACATCATCAGATTTTCACACAAGTCCTAAAAGTAGATAAAGAGAACCCAGTTAAACAAATGAGATAAAAATATTATACTTGGTCATTTATTTATTGAGGAAAATGATCCAATATTACATATCTGTGAGTGGCAAAAGTATGTGAACCTTTACTTTCAGTGTCTGGTGTGACCCCCTTGTGCAGCAATAACTGCAACTAAACATTTCCAGTAACTGTTGATCAGTCCTGCACACCGGCTTGGTTGGAATTTTAGCCCATTCCTCCGTACAGAACAGCTTCAACTCTGGGATGTTGGTGGGTTTCCTCACATGAACTGCTCACTTCAGGTCCTTCCACAACATTTCCATTGGATTAAGGTCAGGACTTTGACTTGGCCATTCCAAAACATTAACTTTATTCTTCTTTAACCATTCTTTGGTAGAACGACTTGTGTGCTTAGGGTTGCTGTCTTGCTGCATGACCCACCTTCTCTTAAGATTTAGTTCACGGACAGATGTCCTGATATTTTCCTTTGGAATTTGCTGGTATAATTCAAAATTCCTTGTTCCAACAATGATGGCAAACCATCCTGGCCCAGATGCAGCAAAACAGGCCCAAACCATGATACTACCACCACCATGTTTCACAGATGGGATAAGGTTCTTATGTTGGAATGCAGTGCTTTCCTTTCTCCAAACATAATGCTTCTCATTTAAACCAAAAAGTTATATTTTGGTTTCATCTGTCCACAAAACATTTTCCAATAGCCTTCTGGCTTGTCCACATGATCTTTAGCAAACTGCAAATGAGCAGCAATGTTATTTTTGGAGAGCAGTGGCTTTCCCCTTGCAACCCCGCAATGCACACCATTGTTGTTCAGTGTTCTCCTGATGGTGGACTCATGAACATTGGCTAATGTTAATGTGAGAGACGCCTTCAGTTGCTTAGAAGTTACCTTGGGGTCCTTTGTGACCTCGCCGACTATTACACACTTTGCTCTTGGAGTGATCTTTGTTGGTCGACCACTCCTGGGGAGGGTAACAATGGTCTTGAATTTCCTCCATTTGTACACAATCTGTCTGACTGTGGATTGGTGGAGTCCAAACTCTTTAGAGATGGTTTTGTTACCTTTTCCAGCCTGATGAGCATCAACAATGCTTTTTCTGAGGTCCTCAGAAATCTCCTTTGTTCGTGTCATGATACACTTCCACAAACATGTGTTGTGAAGATCAGACTTTGATAGATCCCTGTTCTTTAAATAAAACAGGGTGCCCACTCACACCTGATTGTCATCCCATTGAATGAAAACACCTGACTCTAATTTCACCTTCAAATTAACTGCTAATCCTAGAGGTTCACATACTTTTGCCACTCACAGATATGTAATATTGGATCATTTTCCTCAATAAATAAGTGATCAAGTATATTATTTTTATCTCATTTGTTTAACTGGGTTCTCTTTATCTACTTTTAGGACTTGTGTGAAAATCTGATAATGTTTTAGGTCATATTTATGCAGAAATATAGAAAATTCTGAAGGGTTCACAAACTTTCAAGCACCACTGTATTTTGGCACACATCCCAAGTTGTTCCTTGATTTCAAATCAGCCTATAACAGTTGAGTAATCCTCTCCTAAATTACGTGCATACATGTCTAACCCAGGTCCTCTACTAACTTCCATCAATGTAGACTGCCTTTCAGATTTTTCAAGTGCAGGTCATAAGAAGAATTTTCCCGACACCCAGTTATTTTTATTTAGTGGACCGAAAGCTACTGAATTTGAATCACAGACTTCCAATTGTATTTGTTTTTTTTTTAAATAGAACAATTAATGATTTTAGGACCACAAGGGCCATATTTTTTCCTGCTTCACCGTGACACAATACAAGATACTACGTCATGCATCACGTGGTGAGCTTTCCCCGTTCGCGCAAGGCACAAATTTGAAACAGGAGAGAAAAATGGAGGACGTGAGTGTGTGCGAACGAAACGTGAAAGACCGACTACAGTAACGGAAAGAACGAAGAAAAGATGTTATGTTTTCAAGGAAACGCAGGACCAAGCTAATAAATATCGGCGCTCAGCGAGCACCTCGGTGTGATCAGCTGTTCGTTTAGCGACAGAATGATGGAACTGTCAGTGCACGCTCAAAGGGAAACCTGTAGATGGCAGTAATGCAACACTGTGGATGCCAGCTGCCGTAAAACCCAAAAGACGACGACGCCCAAAGGTAAACCTGCACATGCGCGCACGGACTTCCTCTGTCTGCTTGACTGTGCAAAGCGAGCGATTTCATGCACATTATTTGCTTTAATCCCCTCAAATTTAATAATTTCCCAGCCACAGAATGGCCTGGTTTTTAAAAAAAAGATATTACAGAAATAAACAATCACAATGACCACATTTCAGAGGGAACTAAATTTCACTGATTTTATGAAATTGAAAGGCTGTCTAGCTTTAATCTATACTGAACAAAATATAAATGCAACACATTTTGTGCCAATTTTTCAGCTTTTATAAATAAATGGATTTAAAAAAAAAAACCACCACACACACACAACCATTTAATGTTTTTTTTTTTTCCTAGACACACAAGACCTTACTGCATGGGTGGCATCACAACATGATCGGCATCACATCATGTTCAAGCAGAATGCTCATTCCACAGGTGGTTCTTATTGTTACGTGCTCCCCCCTTCTCTTTCCTCAGGTACTCCTGATTTTGGCGAGGAGCCTATTAAAGCGGTGCTGGAGGAGACGTCGTTCTCTCACACTCGGATGAAGCAGTTTCCCCAGTCTGCTCCTTGTCCCCCCCCCGCTTTCTTTTTTATTGAGAACGGAGGTCTGGTCGTCTAGTTTTTGCGGCTTTGTTTATTAGTTTAGTTTATTCACCGTTTTGGTTAATTGAGGAGAGAAACTTCAGGTCCGATGGCCCATGGCCTGGCTGGCTCAGGCCCCCGCCATCTTTTTTGGTTCTTTTGGGCCAGACCTCCAGACTCCTTCAGGTTTAATTCATTCTTTTTGGTAAGGTTTATAAATATTTTTTTTAGTCAACAGCGTCCTCTTGATAAGTTTCTGGTCACTGATTGTGCCAAATTGTCTGGCGTGGCCATAACTTTTATTATAAAGACAATTAAACAGATTACAATTAAAGCTGTAGAGTACATGCTTGAATATTGACAGCACATCCATCAGGCACCCTCACAATCACAGGCCACGTGTTATCATGCTAATTTAATGGAGGTCATCATCGAAACCAACATCCTTTGGTGTGCTGGAAAACCGTGACCCACAGTTGTGGTAGGGTTTTTTTTACGGCCTGGCATTTCATCCGGACAGCAAACCCAAGTGCACGATATGGTCAAAAGTTTCTGAACGCCTCGCCATCGCATTCATGTGTGCTTGCTGATCTCAACCAGATTTCCTGTGATAATATTCTCCAGTCTTCTCGGAAGGCTTTCCACTATATTTTGGAGTGTGGCTGTGGAGATTTGTTCATTCAGCCTCAAGAGCATTAGGGAAACCAGTCAGGGTTCCAGTTCATCCTAAAGGTGATCAGTGGGGTTGAGGTCAGGGCTCTGTGCAGGACACTTGAGTTCTTCTACTTTGGCAAACCATATCTTCATGGAGCTTGCTTTGTGCACAGGGGCACTGTCATGTTGGAACAGGTTTTAGCTTTTTGGTTCCAGTGAAGGGAAATTGTAATGCTACAGTGTACAAAGTCATCCTATATAATTGTGTTCTTCCATCTTTGTGGCAACAATAGGGGTGTTCACACGGCAACTTTTACTCTGGTGTCGCACCGGGGCTGCCCCGGTAGAGCGTTCACACGGTACAAAGCTATACCGGTGTAGCCCCTGAAAGAGGAACACCACTTGACGAGCCACAAACTCGACGTGAAGGAGCTGTGTGGTATTACTCCAGGCAAATGGTGATCACACCAGACACTAAGAGAGTCTGAGTTCTGTTTCACGACCCACCATTCTGCATATTTTTGTGCATGTATTCATATCCCCAAACCAGGTGAAAAATCAGTGGATAAGAGCTTCATCAGTCCACGTTAAGGCCAATTTATGCTGACAACGCAGTCCTCGCAGATGGCGTCTGCGTAGCCCCCCCACCTTCACAGACGCTCTGCGTGCACCTCCCAAAAATTGTGACCACCACAGAAGCCTCGCAGACAGCGTCGCAGACAAGAGGGCTCTGATTGGTCCAGTCTACATCCACTGTACACGCACTTCCGCTTCCCTACTTTCCCGGTTTGGTTTGTTTTCACGACCGCCATTTTTAAAAACATGAGCGAAGATGGAGCAGCACGAAGAGCGGTTGATCGAGGAAGTACGTACATCTATACGACTCCAGTTCTAGTCATTATAAGTAACCGGAGGATAAACACTCCACTAACCACACCCACCAACTACTCCTAGCGATTTCGCGACTTCGCGCCCCCTTGCGTTGTGGCGGTGAATAACATCGCGCACGCCTATTACTCCCCGCTCAACGATAAATTACAACTGTCTGCGAAAAGCCATCTGCTAAAGCCTTGTCACAAGAGCATGCAGAGGCCCTTAGCGGTCATGTTTCTATTCATTAATTTAGTTTCAATACGTTTTTGAAACGGTTGAGTGTTGTGTTTACACTCACCGGCCACTTTAATAGGAACTTGTTCTTGGTTCTAAGAGCCATGTTCTTGGCTGCAGGAATGGAACCCAACGTGGTCTTGTGCTGTTGCATGCTGAGATGCTTTTCTGTTCACCACGGTTGTAAAGACTGATTATATGAGTTACTATATCCTTCCTGGCAAAAAAAAAAAAAAAGCTCGAACCAATCTGACCATGTTCCTCTGACCTCTCTTATCAACAAGGCGTTTGTTTCCGCCCACAGAAGCGTCATTCACTCACTCACTCAGCGTTTTTTGTTTTTCACACCATTCTGTGTAAACTCGAGAGACTGTTGTGTGTGAAAACTCTAGGAGATCAGCAGGTTCTGAAACACTCCAACCAGTCCATCTGGCCCAAACCAACACCCATGTCGCAATGAAAGTAAATCACACTTTGAGATCACAATTTTTCCCATTCTGATGTTTGAACATTGTGAACTGAAGCTCTTGATTTTGCATCTCCATGATTTGATGCATCATGCTGCTGTCAAGGGATCAGCTGATTAGAGAACTGCAGAACACAGCAGGTGGGTGTATGGGTGTTCCGAATAAAGTGGCCAGTGTGTGAGGGTTTTTTTCTTTCCTGTATAATTTCAACTCCAATATACTGTAGTACACAACCATAACTTTGTCAATGTCCAAATATTTCGGGACACCACTGTATCGCAGAATTGAAACGTTTCATAGCAGTTCATACATGTACAAAGAAAAGAGCATTTAGAACCAAATGTGTGTAATGTGTCACCTGTAGTTTTTTTATCTCTTTCTTGAGGTCAGCCTCATACTTCTCTTTTTGGTTGGCATTGGCTGCATTGTGAAGCTGGAGAAAGAAAAGCACAAGCACAGACATGCACATTTGCTGAAGGAGAACAATTATGTGCTCCAAGTGCAAAATATATACACTTTTGAAGGATCGCTAAAATATTTTAAAAACAGATTTGATCACGCTGGTCATCTTGCTTGAAAGTAAGCATAAATCAATTACTGGTGAGAGTCCATGTGTGCTGCAGACGCTTACCTTTTGCCAAATGTCTTCAAACTGTTCTACTCCTTCTGCGACTTTTTTTAGACATCGATCAATTTCACCTGAAACGAAAAAAAGAAAAAAAAAAAAAAAAAAAAAAAAAACAGTCAGAGGCTCAGAGTAGAGCCCTGCACTCCCACGGGAGTCCCGCGGGACCCGACGCAAAGCAGTGTGGTGCGGGACAAATTCTGAAAGCTCATTGCGGGCGCGGGCGGGAGTGCACAATGCGGGAGCGGGCGGGAGAGATGATCAGCTGCAGTC
Organism: Neoarius graeffei; assembly: GCF_027579695.1. Classification (NCBI taxonomy): domain Eukaryota; kingdom Metazoa; phylum Chordata; class Actinopteri; order Siluriformes; family Ariidae; genus Neoarius; species Neoarius graeffei. The sequence continues at coordinate 45,344,556 of NC_083590.1, read as the reverse complement.
CCGCTAACTAAAAACGTGTTTAAAATAAAATTTATAAATTATTAATTTATGTCTATCATATATAATTTGTGCTGGATATTTTATTTGGCATTAATAAAAACATTTTAAGATGCCTAAATTTGCGGATGTGGTCTAATCTCGCGTACGTTTCCGATTCCTTTCCGCTCTTCCGTGTTTGAGATCTCCGATCATGGCAGAAGAGCAGAGCTCCTCTAGTGAAGCTCACAGTGCTTCAGAAGTAAGTGCTGCTTTAAAAAGAGGTACATTTACCGTTAAAAAGTCAAGAGTCCTATTGGGTATCTCTGTAAAGCCTCAGCTGCGCATGCCGCCTGGCAACGCGCACCCTCACTACGTGCGCTAGGTGAAGGATCGGTCAGTGGAGAGCTCAGCATGTTTAATTCCCCAAGCCAATGACAAGAACTTTCATGAGAAATAACGCGAACGTCTGCATCATGCGGGATTTGCGGGCAGGAGCGGGACAAAATATGGCAGGCGCAGGCGGGAGCGAAAATCATAATTCTTTGCGGGAGCGGGACTGCACAATGCGGGAGCAGGACTGAAAATTCTGTCCCGCGCAGACCTCTAGCTCAGAGCATATAAGGAAACGTTAGGAAACTGAACGTTAGCTGTTGTGGGAAGAAATATCATTTATTTCTGTTGGATGTAAATCATTCATGCAGAGAGAAATTCAGATTTTTTTTTTTTAACTTGACAAAGTAACGTGTTCAACATGCGATGTTTACGAATAACTTCCGTCATCACCCGTTGGCGGTCGTGACTCCTGAGCTTTATTTGTGATAAATCAGGATTTTAAAACATGAAACAGCCAGAGAGATGCGCAGAAACGTTCGCAGTGATTCCATAACTTCCATGCAAATTTAAGCGACAAGATTCATGTAAGGGAAATAATATGGTTTTAGAAAGCGATGACGGACACAATTCTTTGTATATTTGAGAGGAAATGTCAACTTCGAGTGTTCGTGTCACTTGTTGACATTCCGCGCGCCGGATCTGCCACGTTTCTAGCGCAGAGTTGACGTTGACAGCGAGGAGACTTAAGCGAATAAATTCAAGACGCAGTTTCACATCAGATTATTTGACCCCGCACCAATATTTTTTTTGAAAACGGAACATCCAAGCTTTCTATTTATGTAAAAATTGATGGATTTCGCATTTATTAAGTGATTTTGTGTGTCTATGTGTCAGCCCTGTGATGACCTGGCGACTTGTCCAGGGTGTACCCCGCCTTTCACCTGTAGTCAGCTGGGATAGGCTCCAGCTTGCCTGCGACCCTGTAGAACAGGATAAAGCAGCTAGAGATAATGAGATGAGATTTAATTGAATAGTTCAACCACTTATAGTGGCGTGACAGGCATAATTTTTACATGAAAATGCGGCTGAAGAGACGATCTATGAGTCTGTCAGCGTTTCTGAGCGATTCTGACCAATGGGAAATTGAGTGAGCCGTCAGAAAACATGCTCTGTGAACAGGCTGCCAGCGGCCGGGCCAACGTGCTGTACGAAGGCTGGAGCAGCCGGTTTGCAGTTGTTTAACTGATAAAATATTACATTAATACGCATACAAAGTGGACACCCATAATGGTAAAGCTTTTGTACAAAATTAAAACGAATGACAACTTTTGTGTATAAAACGACTTGATGGAAACAAGTGTACCTCGTCAAAAGTTAATTAGTGGACAAGTTTCTGCCTTCTTAATGCGTTTGAGATCAAACAGTAAATAATAAACATACAGTAAATAGCCCTGTTCCACAACTGTAGTAATCCATATGTCAAGAATCGCTCAACTAAGACTACGTTCAGACTGCACCCTGAAACGACCCATATCCGATTTTTTTGCCCATATGCGACCTGTATCCGATTTGTTATTAACAATCTGAACGACACAGATCCGATTTTTTCACATGCGACCCAGGCCGCTTGGATATGTGGTCCTAATTCCGATGCATATCCGTTATTTTCACATGCGACTGCAGTCTGACCGGACAGGTCGCATTCATGCGACCTACACGTCATCAACAAGAGACAAACGTCACTATTCTGCGTTGGCTAATCCCGCCTCTTTGGTGGAAAACAACAACATTTGTACAGTTTTCAGAATTTAAATAGACTTTTATAGAACTGATCAAGCTAATGGTGGATTTGGTAGGGACCTGGATGTTGATCTGTTAGCCTGATTAAATAAAACAGTTTCTATAACTGATTTATAACTTAAACCATCCTGTATTACAAGATAAGATTGTTCTGGAAATTTCCAGTAATTTGACACCTTCGGTCTCATTAGTCTGCTGCCCACATTAATCAGATTATTGTGTGAGTTCCGCCGCAGCCACAAAAACCACATCGCCAGGTCTCGCCTCATCTCCATGTTTTACTTGCAAACTTGAAGAGTGCGCTTTTTTTTTGTTTACGTATTACGTAGATGTGCTTATTACGTGTCAATTTGCGCATGCGGGACACTTTTGGGTCGTTTTCCGTTCATATTGGAGATCGCATACAAGTCTCATATAACTGGTAATGTGAACGGCCTAACAAAAAAGTCGGATTTCACAACAAACCGGATATGGGTCGTTTCAGGTTGCAGTCTGAACGTAGTGTAAGTAACAAGAAACGACATCCATCATTACTTTCACACATGAAGTGTCTTAACTATTAATAATAATAAAGAAAAAAAAACCCACTGAATTAGAAGGCGTGTCCAAATTTTTGACTGGTACTGTACTTTATTGCACCCTCTGCTGTCTGAGCAACACAATTACGCGAGGAAAAATCAGAATCAGAATAAGATTCTGCAGCCTGGTTGGAACCTTCATCAGAAATTTGGATCATGATTTATCATTGCACGATAGATCATCACATACCGAGGAGAATATCACAGTGGCGCTGTGCAACCGGAAACTTAATACAAGCTGGTTGATACAATTTGCATGTCGCATGGCCTGAAAAGGGCTTCATGCAGGAGGTTCCAGAAATACTGATGAATCAATTCTGGAGAGAGAAATTCTCTCATCGTTCTTGTGCACGGCTGATCAGCAGGTACAGGAAACATTTTCTGGAGGTGTTTAATGCCAAAAAGAGGTTTTTACCGGTCATATAAGGGGACGCATACTGAAAATGATTTCCAGGCTAAAAATGATGAATAAAAGTGTTCAATAAAATCATGAAATTTACTTCATGAGTAATTAAACAGAATTATAAAAGAAAGTGAATAGTATGAAGAAAAGTGCCAATCAGTGCTCGAAAACAAAGATTATGCAGCCTGGTTGGAACCTTCATCAATTTGAAACTGGCTTCATGTTAAAACTGTTAATGTTATAAGGGGTGTTCGCACGGCAACTTTTACTCCGGTGTCGCACCGGGGCTGCCCCGGTAGAGCGTTCACACGGTACAAAGTTATACCGGTGTAGCCCCTGAAAGCTGCTTAAACCGGTGCAAATCTAACCCTGCTCGGGAGGTGGTTTAAGAAATTTACTCTGGAGTAAATGCTAGTTTGCGGGGCAGCACCGATATAAAATGGGACGTCTGAACGCTACAGGGGTAGACTCGCTACGCATGAGGAGAGTTGATTACATACGGGCATTGCATAATTTGCATCCTGGTATTTTACGCTTCCAAAATGGCGAATATCAACAACAACAGAACTGCGTGTCTTCCAGTGTTGCCAGATTGGGCGGTTTTAAGTGCATTTTGGCGGATTTGAACATATTTTGGGCTGGAAAACATCAGCAGTATCTGGCAACACTGGTCTCTTCATCCACGTCGTTTTCCCGGTGCTTGGTGATGCCATGACAACCGGGAAAAGGAAGTACATTTTCACGCATGCGCATATTTCATTTCCGCATTACTACTATCGTATAGCACGGTCGCAAAAACTGCCGTGTGATCGCAAGTGGGGCTGCACCGGTGCTAACACGCTTCTCTCTAGTAAGCAGGTTTGTGACGTGTGAACGCTCCACAAAATTTACACCGGTGTAAGATATATCGCAACAAAATACATCGGTGCAGCATCGATGCAAATATGTGCCATGTGAACACCCCTATAGTCATGCTGTCTGTTGTTGCCCAAATGAGGATGGGTTCCCTTTTGAGTCTGGTTCCTCTCGAGGTTTCTTCCTCATGCCGTCTGAGGGAGTTTTTCCTTGCCACCGTCGCCACAGGCTTGCTCATTGGGGATAGATTAGGGATAAATGTCTTAAGTCGTTCAAATTCTGTAAAGCTGCTTTGTGACAATGTTTATTGTTAAAAGCGCTATACAAATAAACTTGACTTGACTCGAAAGATGCCAAGTGCTTAACCAGAGACCCGTCAACCTGTCCTTGTGACGGGCAGTTGCCAGTGTGTGACGGGCAAAAGTGTGACATGACGGGAATTTTTTCGTCCTGCCGGTCACTACTTTGTTAAGCTTTTACTCTCTGATCCATCATATATTTTTGTTTCCATGGGAACATTATGGAGATTTGACAACTCGGTTTCGTTTTTGATGATGAGTAGTTACGAAAACGGCCGAGTGCCGAAATGCAACCGACATATCATTGGTCAATTGTATCATGTGACCAGCGCCGACTGCATTCACGCCAGAGAACAGCCGACTAGTCGGTTTAGTTTCAAGCCATTCTGAAGAAGATAGTACAGTCTAGAAAAATTTAGTATGAGGGCGCTCACCATGGCGAGGGAGCGAAGCGACGGGGGGAGATGGTGCCGGTTGTCCGTCCCCCCCTCCGCCGTGCGAAGCCTTTGAAAAATTGAGGCTACAATGGGACATTCTGAGGCTATCCGAGAGGGAAATTGTAACAAATTGTCTGTCAACATTGAAAAATAAAGAAGTTATCTTCTTCTGCCCCGGACAGTCTTTGGCTTTCTTCCGTTTCGTGCCGCGGGATGACATCTTTAAAATGCCCAAGTGTCAACAAAAACAACTCGCAAACTACTTCCGTCAAAAGCTCCCGCGCCAGTGGGTGAAAGGTCATTCAGTCTCGAGAACTCTCGCTGACATACAAGTCAGCTGACCTTGTATGTAACCCACGTCAAATCTCGCGAGAGCAGCCGTGACAAGTAAACAACTAAACAACATGGCGCCTCGGTCTGGAAAACGCCAATTCGGATTGTTTTTGCACCGTCTGGCGGTGTATCTACTATGACTGGAATATTTTTGAAGTAATTATAACGTATTTGATGATCAGACACATTGTCACGTGGTGTTGCTGGGATGTTTTCACGGAGAAAAGATCGTTTTGAGAAAGATTGCATGTTGTGCAGTAGCATATAAGTGCATGGCTTAAGTGTGACTTGGGGTTCAAGCGGCATTTCGGTAAGGGGGCGCATGCCGAGAGTAAGAGGGCCCAGCGCCCCTGTTCCCCGGTTTAGACGAAAGCCTGTAGTAGACGATGGCGAAAATGACAAATTTTTTTGCCTTGTTGAAAGAAACTGCTTCTGTTTCACATGAGGATCCTGTACAATCACCACCATGTGAATTGACGTCAACGTCAGAGAGCCAAGTGAAACAAGAAGAGCCTCCAAAGAAAAAACCCGACGAGAGAAAAGCACTTCAGTTCCAAAGAAGAGAAAACAGACGAGGCCGTTTCCGAAACACTGGCATATGATTAGCTTGAATCTTCAGTGTTTAATCAGACTTTCTGTGATAGTTTGTATGCTTTGTTTGTATACGTTTAGCCAAAAGCCTGCATTATGGTATAGCCAGCATTTATTACGATGTCAAAACATCCTTTGAAGCATGAAAATATGTACGGTAAAATTAAGTCATTAAATCAGATTCTTGTTTACACTATATAAGCTCATTTCATGTTTTTATTGATGCTGCGGTTTTGAAACGTAAGCTGACAGATGCTCTTATACCCCTTTTCCACCAAATCAGTTCCAGGGCTGGTTCGGGGCCAGTGCTGGTGCTGGTTCACAATTCGTTCAACTTGCGAGCCAGCTGAGAACCAGTTTGCTTTTCCATCGCTCGCGGTGCCACGTCATTATGTCGCTGTATACGTCAGTTACGTCGCTGTATACGTCATTACGTCGCTGTATACGTCATTACGTCGCTGTATACATCAGTTACGTCGCTGTATACGGAAGTTACGGCGCTACGTTTACATAAACCTTGGCGTGAATATCAAAGCAAAAACAACACGGAAGAAGCAGCAGCGGCAACAATAACAATAATGGATGACTTTGCGTTTGTACACATGCTGCTTCTCGTCGCTTAAAAATGGCGATCTTTCGCGGTCTTGTTATTGTTGTTGGTTTTAACAACTCCGCCCCCCCCGCTGATGTAAGCGGTTCTTTCCTCTGGCCCAGCAGAGAGTTGGTGCTAGCCTGGAACCGGTTTTTCTGGCCCCAGAGCCAGTTCTTTGTCAGTGGAAACAGAAAACCCGGTTCCAAACTAAGCACTGGCCCCGAACCAGCCCTGGAACTGCTTTGGTGGAAAAGGGGCATGAGTAAGCTAGATTGTTTTTATAGAACCTTTTTTTAATAGAATTAATTTTAATAGTGTTGATGTTACTGTTTGAGAAAAAAGTTCACACCGATTGCTCGTGACTCCCACTTCTTCATGTCAGGCTAAGCCCTTGACCATTACTACTTGTACTGAACTGGAATCATGCACACAGTAGTCCTTGTGCTTGTAGCAGTCCTATGTACAATCTGTAATCCTCATGTTCAGTTGCAGTCTGTGTTGAGCGGTCTCCGTTTCTAAATCTGCTCAATATTCGTAGGGCTTTGGTGTCGTACTTAAAGGCGTCTGCCAAATTAATAGTGTGTTATTCCCTCCTGGTTTTACAAAGTCTCAGACACATCATCTTAGCTGAACAATTTCCAGAATGTGCGATGATGGAACGGACTCCTCCTCACCTTGGAGTTTTCTTTTATCAGCCATGACTTGACTAAGATGTTTTCTTCATGCCTTCTTTTGCTAGAATGGAAAAAACAAAGTACATCGTTAGTCAAATGAGTAAAAGATTTGGTCCATACGGAAAGTAAAAATGTACAAACTTTTTGACCTGAGCATGCTTGTTTCATTATCTCTAGCCGCAAGCTGGAGCCTATCCCAGCTGACTACGGGCGAAAGGCGGGGTACACCCTGGACAAGTCGCCAGGTCAGCACAGGGCTGACACATAGACACAGACAACCATTCACACTCACATTCACACCTACGGTCAATTTAGAGTCACCAGTTAACCTAACCTGCATGTCTTTGGACTGTGGGGGAAACCGGAGCACCCGGAGGAAACCCACGCGGACACGGGGAGAACATGCAAACTCCGCACAGAAAGGCCCTCGCTGGCCATGGGGCTCGAACCCGGACCTTCTTGCTGTGAGGCGACAGCGCTAACCACTACACCACTGTGCCGCCCTCAGTAAGACATAATACCCCAAAAATATATGGGGACAATGAACAACATTTTAATAAAAACATTATTTAAAAAAATTTAGATAAACGAAATCATCCGTATTTTGTTTGGCTGAATCAATGCAATGCATAACGCATCAGCACAGCTGAGACAGCTGATCTTTAAGTGCATCATGAACTGTTTTTTTTTTTTTTTAAGTCTAAGTAGTTTTCTTAAATAAATTTTATATATAGTGTCTTGCAAAAGTATTCATCCCCCTTGGTGTTTGTCCTGTTTTGTTGCATTACAAGATGGAATTAAAATGGATTTTGGAAGGTTAGCACCATTTGATTTACACAACATGTCTACCACTTTAAAGGTGAAACTTGCTGTTTTATTGTGACACAAAAAAATAATTAAAGTTGAAAAAACAGAAATCTGGAGTGTGCATAAATATTCACCCCCCACCAAATCAATACTTCGTAGAGCCACCTTTTGCTGCAAATACAGCTGTAAGTCTCTTGGGGGTATGTCTCTATTAGCTTATCACATCTAGCCACTGGGATTTTTGCTCATTCCTCAAGGCAAAACTGCTCCAACTCCTTCAAGTTAGATGGGTTGCGTTGGTGTACAGCAATCTTCAAGTTATGCCACAGATTCTCAATTGGATTGAGGTCTGGGCTTTGATTAGGCCATTCCAAGACATTTAAACGTTTCCCTTTAAACCACTCCAGTGTAGCTTTAGCAGTATGTTTAGGGTCATTGTCTTGCTGGAATGTGAACCTTCGTCCCAGTCTCAAACCTCTGGCTGACTCGAACAGGTTTTCCTCCAGAATTGCCCTGTATTTAGTGCCATCCATCTTTCCTTCAGTCCTGACCAGCTTTCCTGTCCCTGCAAATGAAAAACATCCCCACAGCATGATGCTGCCACCACCATGCTTCACTGTAGGGATGGTGTTCTCAGGGTGGTGGGTTTGCGCCACACACGGCATTTCCCATGATGGCCAAAAAGATCAATTTTAGTGTCATTTGACCAGAGAATCTTCTTCCATGTGTTTGGGGAGTCTGCCACATGCTGTTGGGCAAACTTCAGACGTGATTTTTTTAAGCAATGACCTCTTTCTGGCCACTCTTCCATAAAGCCCCACTCTGTGGAGTTTATGGCTTAAAGTGTTCCTGTGGACAGATACTCCCATCTCTGCTGTGAATCTTTGTAGCTCCTTCAGTGTTATCTTTGGTGTCTTTGTTGCATCTCTGATTAATGCCCTCCCTGCCCGGTCTGTGAGTTTTGGTGGGTGGCCTTCTCGTCAGGTTTGTAGTGGTGCCATATTCTTTCCATTTTGCTATTATGGATTTAATGGTGTGGCAGCACGGTGGTGTAGTGGTTAGCACTGTCGCCTCACAGCAAGAAGGTCCTGGGTTTGAGCCCAGCAGCCGACGAGGGCTTTTCTGTGCGGCGTTTGCATGTTCTTCCCGTGTCCGCGTGGGTTTCCTCCAGGTGCTCCGGTTTCCCCCACAGTCCAAAGACATGCAGGTTAGGTTAACTGGTGACTCTAAATTGACTGTAGGTGTGAATGGTTGTCTGTGTCTATGTGTCAGCCCTGTGATGACCTGGCGACTTGTCCAGGGTGTACCCCGCCTTTCGCCCGTAGTCAGCTGGGATAGGCTCCAGCTTGCCTGCGACCCTGCAGAACAGGATAAGCGGATAGATGGATGGATGGATTTAACGGTGCTCCCTGGTATATTCAAAGTTTGGGATATTTTTTATAACCCAACCCTGATCTATACTTCCCCACAACTTTGACTCTGACCTGTTTGAAGGCTCCTTGGTTATGTTGCTTGCTTAGTAGTGTAACAGAGTCAGGGTCCTTCCAGAACAGGTTGATTTATACAGACGTCATGTGACAGATCATGTGACACTGATTGCAAACAGGTGGATTTTAATCAACTAATTATGTGACCTATGAAATGAATTGGTTGGACCAGCTCTTATTTAGGGGTTTCATATAAAGGGGGCGAATACTTATGCACACTCCAGATTTCTGTTTTTTCATTTTAATTATTGTTTGTGTCACAATAAAAAAAAAGTGCACTTTTAAAGTGGTAGGCATGTCGTGTAAATCAAATGGTGCTAATCCCCCAAAGATCCATTTTAATTCCAGCTTGTAATGTGACAAAACAGGACAAATACCAAGGGGGATGAATACTTTTGCAAGACACACACACACACACACACACATATATGGGTGAAGACGACACACTACAGTCTATAAGCCGTGTGTCTCAGGCTTTCATTAAATACATCTTTGGCTACTTTCACACTGCAGGCAAAAGTGGTCCATATCTGATCCCCCCATACAGTATGTAGGCATATCAGGTGAAAATTCAACTTCAATCCAAATTGCTTGAAATGGCTCTCAGTGAATTCAGAATTGAATGCAGAACAAAATACTTTTACAGAATTAAAATGTTTATCCGTTCTTGAGATATTACAAATCAAAGATTGAAAAAGCGGCTTAATTTTTAGAAAACTGCTGTAATGTTCTGTATGAGGGTCACATGGTCCAAAATGGGCCTCATTAACCAATGAGAACATGGTTTTTCTTAACTTCATTGTTCAGGATATTTGCATGGAAATTGGCAGCACATGGATGGTTGTATACTGAATAAAAAGTTTGAAAAATTAGTGAAAACCAATTATGCAAATTAGTATAAATTAATATTATGCTAATTAAGTTTAAATGTTAAACTGCTACACTCTCTTCTTCAAAGTAGGGATGGCGAAAACTAAAAAAAAAAAAAAAAAAATCTTGACCGACCACCGAGCCTCAATAGCCGGTTAAAGTCGGTTAACCTATGAGTTTAAACAGGGATGCAAACGGCGCACCTTTCGGCGGATGCCACCTTTTTCATGGCTGAATCGTGCAGATCCGATTTTTTTTTTTTGGGGGGGGGGGGGGGGGGGGGGCGTTGGAGTGTCTGAATAATTTCATCAGAGTAAATTCTGTATTAAATGTGTGTGCGCAGCTTTCTGATTTACTGTTTTCTTCTCATACTTATACTTCCTATGTTTCATGGACTGGAACGGCATTTGCTTATTTAGTAATTTTAATACAGAATTTACTCTGATGAAATTATTCAGACACTCCAACGCCCCCCCCCCCCCCCAAAAAAAAAAGAAAAAAAAAATCGGATCTGCACAATTCAGCCGTGAAAAAGTCGGCATCTGCGCCTTTAGTTTGTGTGGAGAGATATGATCTGCAATAACATGCATTGTTGGCTACAGACCGAAACATACTTTCAGAATGCACTGGCCAAGGCAGGACTAAACTCAATGTGCCTTCTAATAATAATTAAAAAAAAAAAAAAAAAAACAGAAGAGTAATTTGTAAGCTAAAAAGCCTGTGTCTACACTTTTCTTTCGCCGAGTGGCAGCTATCTTCAACTGGGGCGGGAGGGCGGGACATGACTGAATGGGTGTTTCTGATTTGTCAGCTGTCGTCCTTACACCGCATGGCATGCCCCAAGCGTTTACAACACAGAATTCCAGGTTCTCCGCTACAAAATCGGCAGCTTCAAAATGATTGATTTTTTTTTTTTAACCGACAACCAAAAAAAAATTAACCGGTTGACGTTGATTCGGTCAACCACCAGTCAAACGGTCATCGGTTAACATCCCTACTTCAAGGTTTCACCAAATGGCTTTATTTGCACAATATAAAGCGGATCTTAACTCTCATTTATACATCAATATTAATTATAAAATATGCATAAATTAGCATTGAATGTCAAGGTCATTCACATCTACCGTTCTCTATCAAAATAAACATGTAATAAAAGATCATTTCTAATCCCCTCTTTGTGCTCTGTAGGCTTTGTATTTCTAAGTAGAACTTACTCGTGTTTATATGAAAGAATATAAATGATTATTTTGATTAATATTCACAGCTCGAAACAACTGTCTGATCCACATCCAATAAACAATTCACATTAACTGAACTGACACTCACGTTTCTGACTTCCGGGTTTTTTTTTTTAAATCTCATTCCAACCACTAAGATCTCAATATTTTTCATCAAAACAACTACAGTTGTATTCTAAAACAGTTATTTATTTACTTTAATCCGTAATAATCCAGTGAGAAACCGATCAGGAGAGAGTGAGCCTGACCGCTTTCCCGTGACTCAAAAAGCACTGGCAGTTTCCCCCGACATCACGCGAGCAGTTTTTACTCTGTTGGACTGACTTCACCCTGCCGTTACTCCCGAAATACTGAACAGATCATAACGAGATAAATTTCTTTGGAAAGCAGAGATAAGCTTTTTAATGATAGTATTCACGATAGAAAATATTACAGACTTAAGCAATGACAGATCTGGGAACTTAAATGAGTGTCTTCATGGACAGTTTTCACAGCACAGACAGTGAGTATCTGATATACCTAAAGCCTAGGTCACAACCGGACGGACGTATGATTTTTTTGGCCGTGCGATTTTTGGCGTTTCTCAAATCGCTGCGTTTTTTTTGTTCATGAAGAAAGATGCACGTTGGCCATAAGTTTGTCTTGCAACCTGAAAAAAACGTAAGCGCCCGTAGAGTTTGTTTGACATGACAAAGAACCTCTGCGGCCGGTCTGCGGCTCGAAAATCAGCACGTCACACGCGCGCCCTCCGTGCGTTTCACGCGTGCCCTCCATTCGTTTCTTGCTTTTTTGCACGTAGACCGGCCGTAGGAGCATGTACGGCCGGTTGTGACCGAGGCTTAAAGTAAGTGACTCAGATATGCCCCCCCAATCACAGTATGAAAAAAAAACCCATGAAATATAATCTCAATTCTGATTTAGGACACTGGCTATATTCAAAATCTGATGTGTGTGTATATCGGATTGGAATCCAATCATGCCTACACATAGGCCACTTTATTAGGTACACCCCTACACCTGGTGTTTTATGCAGCTCTCTAATCAGCCGATCGCTTGGCAGCAGCACAATGCATAAAATCATGCAGATACAAATCAAGAGCTTCAGTTCATGTTCACGTCAAACATCAGAACGGGGAAAATTGTGATGTATGTGACTTCCACTGCGACATGGGTGTTGGTTTGAGCCAGATGGACAGATGCTGATCTCCTGGGGTTTTCACACACAACAGTCTCTAGAGTTTACACAGACAGAATGATGCGAGAAACAAAAAAAAACATTGAGTTGAGTGTGCGACAGTTCTGTGGGTGGAAACAAACACCTTGTTGATGACAGAGGGTCAGAGGAAAATGGACAGATTAGTTTGAGCTGCCAGGAAGATGATAGTAACTCATATAATCAGTCTTTACAACCGTGGTGAGCAGAAAAGCATCTCAGCATGCAACAGCACAAGACCACATTCAGTGCGTTTCCATGCACATCCAACTCGAACTACTGTCGGTAATCGAGCTAAGGGTCCCAGCAGGGGTGCCAGAGAAATCCAATCCTACATGCACACAAGGAAATCAAGCTATTGTGTGAGGTACATTGTGCACCCAAGCCACAGGTGGCGCTACACGCCCCATCGTGTTGGTACACTTCCGGTTGTCGTCATGAAGAGCTATTCAAGAGTATAAACAAAGTTATCAGTTCCGTGTTCACAAGAATAACAACGACGAGGACAGCAACATCGAGATTATATATATATATATATATATATATATATATATATATATATATATATTAGTGCTGTCAAAAATGTCGCGTTATTAACGCGTTAACTTGACTCAATTTTAATGGCGATAATTTTTTTTATCGCGAGATTAACGCTCTGTGACATGATGTAGGTTTTTCATAAGCTTTTGAAACTGCCAGGAACTTGGAACAGAGACTTTGCTTAGAAAACTGATAGCAGCTAGACTGTAATGCCACGCCCCGCACAGCCAGAGTCCTCTGCCCACCCCAAAGAACCAGCGCAGGCAGGGCGCGCTAGTAGAGATGGGATTTATGGCTCTTTGATGGGATCCGCATCTTTGTGATCCGTTCTTTGAAAAGAGACGTTCAAAAGACTGGCTAATTTGGCTCTTTTTAAATATTTATTCAGTTTTAAGAAGACAGCCTCTAAAGAAGCCAGATCCCTCTGAACTGTAAACTCAATGCTATCCCAGAAATCCTTCCTGTAATATGCAAATTTGGCCGCCTCTGATTGGACAGCGCGACGCATCAACAGGCAGAAAGTGTAAAAGTACAAAATGTGTTAAGTGAGCTGAAACAGTAAAGATCAGATTCAATGCAATATTTATCAACGAACAACTTAAAGTTAATATAATGGTGTACTTTATATTATAATCAAGCATGTCAAGCCTACCGTCACTGTGTAACCTATCTCTCTAATTAGAGTTGTAGACTAACTCAAACAGTAGATCATTTCACTCATGGTTCTCTTGCTAGCCCCGCGCCGGTGCTCGGCTTAGGTTTCACTTTGCAGTGGCTGTGTCAAGACGTGTTATGCTTTGCAATTAAAAAAAAAAACAAAAACATTGGTACAAAGCAAGCCCATTCACTTTTTTATGCTGATAAGAGAATTACAATAGTTTTTTCTGTGACAAAAATGTGCGATTAAACTGCGATTAATCGCGAGTTAACTATGACTGTCGCGACATTAATCGCGATTAAATATTTTAATCGCTTGACAGCACTTATATAAATATATATATATATATATATATATATATATATATATATATATATATATATATAAATATATATATATATAAATAAATATATATATATAAATAAATAAATATATATATATATATAAATATATATATATATATATATATATATATATATATATATATAAATATATATATAAATAAATAAATATATATATAAATAAATAAATATATTTATATAAATAAATATATTTATATAAATATAAATATATATATATATATATATATATATATATATATATATATAAATATATATATATATATAAATATATATAAATATATATATAAATATATATATATATATATATATATATATATATATATATATAAATATATATATATATATATATATATATATATATATATATATATATAAATAAATATATAAATAAATATATAAATAAATAAATATATAAATATATATAAATATATATATATATATATATAAACTCCTTAAGCTGAATGAGCATGAACTCTATCTCCTCATTGCTCCAGAAGTGCACGTTTCTACTCCTGTTGTCATGCCGACCGAGGCTGAACTTCCCGCTTGTGGTCTCGTCACTTCCGGAAGGGGCAGTGCTGAAGTAAGTAGCTCGACTACGTAGCTCGATAGGGTTTACATGCACCAAGTAGCTCGGCTACAATTGCATAATCTAGGTCATGTAGCTCGATTACGAGAAATCCAGTTCGGTTCGATTTCAGCTGAGCTAAGGTGTTTCCATGCCATTTAGAACTTCGATTTCAGTCGAGCTACGGCAGAAATTCAATTTTCTCTATGTGCATGTAAACGCACTGATTGGGTTCCACTCCTGCAGCCAAGAACAGGGATCTTCGAATCAAGAACAAGTTCCTATTAAAAGTGGCCAGTGTGTGTGGTTTGCCATTTTGACAACACACATCTAGTGAGCGGGAAAACACTGGGAGTGACATCTCATTATCTCTAGCTGCTTTATCCTGTTCTACAGGGTCGCAGGCAAGCTGGAGCCTATCCCAGCTGACTACCGGCGAAAGGCGGGGTACACCCTGGACAAGTCGCCAGGTCATCACAGGGCTGACACATAGACACAGACAACCATTCACACTCACATTCACACCTACGGTCAATTTAGAGTCACCAGTTAACCTAACCTGCATGTCTTTGGACTGTGGGGGAAACCGGAGCACCCGGAGGAAACCCACGCGGACACGGGGAGAACATGCAAACTCCGCACAGAAAGGCCCTCGCCGGCCACGGGGCTCGAACCCGGACCTTCTTGATGTGAGGCGACAGTCGCCGGGAGTGACATCATTGGAGTGAAATATCAGGGAATGTGTCACTCAGATCCGTGATATATTTTGGATTAGAAATGTGAGTTTTTCAACATGAGAAGATAAACTTCATATCTTCAAGTCAACGTGTGATTTTCTTTGTATTATAAATCAACACATTCACAAACAAAAAGTCCCCAAATTTAATCAAAACAACTCACTGATTTCCTCACGAGTGACATATAGAGATTTTTGTCCCGGTTTTGGTTCTCCATGTCCCAGATCTAGCTCAGATGAAAAATACAAGTGGCGTATTTCCCAGCTTTAAAAAAATAAAAATACATTTATATCCATAATTTTTTTTTAAACACACACACACTTATACAATGTATATATATCCCCACACACATTATATGGAACACACCCCCTTCCCTACCCCCAAGTTATTTTCCTCTCACAGCACAGTCTGGAGTGAGTTATTCCATTTAATCCACATTGATGTAGCAACAAATACAATGGTTAATAGGGTGCATCAGTTGCCCCCTAAAAATGAAAAGTTCCTCCAATCATGATGCATTTTTGTTTTTATGTTCCTTTTGGTAAGAAAACACACTGGGTGAAATATTTTGACAAAATTCAAAAGTTTAATGGTGGCACCAGGAGCTCAAAGTTATGGAAAAAGCTGCTATTTTATGACTTTTATGACAAAATTTCGATCACTTTTCATGAAACATTATGGCACCTTATAGAGTATACCAAATATCTTAGATACACATTTTTAGTCCATATTCTAAATATATTATCAAGCACAGTTTGAGTTTTAGCTGTTCATTGAATCATTGTTCAACTACTTTTAAACAATACAAATGTATTATGAATCACATTAATGCTTCTCAATCCCTTGCAAAGGTTCTTAACATGATCTCTGGCTCACAAGGAATCAATAAACGGAGTCCAACATTGTGATTCAAACCTTACGCGAAAACATAAAATAAGTGTTTTTTGGCAAAAAATGAACCTCATGGTGCCACCATTAGACTTTTGAATATGGTCAAAAATTTTACAGGATGTCTTTATTGGTGAAAAGGAACACCCAAACAAAAATGCATCAGATTTTATGAAAGTGAGGCCAAATGATGCACCATAAGGGCCTCTGCATGCTCTTGCAACAAGGCTTTCGCAGATAGCTTTTCGCAGACAGTTGTAATTTATCGTTGAGCGGGGAGTAATAGGCGTGCGCGATGTTATTCACCGCCACAACGCAAGGGGGCGCGAAGTCGCGAAATCGCTAGGAGTAGTTGGTGGGTGTGGTTAGTGGAGTGTTTATCCTCCGGTTACTTATAATGACTAGAACTGGAGTCGTATAGATGTACGTACTTCCTCACTTCCTCGATCAACCGCTCTTCGTGCTGCTCCATCTTCGCTCGTGTTTTTAAAAATGGCGGTCGTGAAAACAAAACAAACCGGGAAAGTAGGGAAGCGGAAGTGAGTGTACAGCGGATGTAGAGTGGACCAATCAGAGCCCTCTTGTCTGCGATGCTGTCTGCGAGGCTTCTGCGGTGGTCACAATTTTTGGGAGGTGCGCGCAGAGCGTCTGCGAAGGGGGGGGCTACGCAGACGCCATCTGCGACGCCATCTGCGAGGACTGCATTGTCAGCATAAATTGGCCTTAATGGTTAATTTATTAATGAATGACACATTGCACATTTCAATGGTTTACAGTTAAGACTTAATGTTGTGGAACGTCTAAGAGACAAGTTTGTTCCTGTTCATAATTATATTAGAGTCACAATAAACAGCTGGTCTGCTTATTCTCTCTCTCTCTCTCTCTCTTTGTGTCTCAGAAAACGCAGCTTGTCATTTTTCTGAGAAATGAGAAATCGTAAACTCCCCTGTCCTGAAGACTTACCCCTGCTGGGTCGATTATCACAACTGTTAAAATTCCGATACCCGAGACTCCGCCCATAAACCTTCAATAAATGCCTCTTCATGGAAAACGTCACCACATCATATGTTACATAAACATGATACTTTTAACAAACGTTTATTATTAGTCAGAGTATGTGGTGCGTCTGCTATACGTATGCTGTGTATCAGCCGTTACTGTGGAAACAGTAACGTATTAGAATGAGCACATTAACATTAACCTGTAGTTCATATTTCAGAGAGAGCGACTGACTGAGCTGTGCTGTTAAACAGAAACAGTACAGACCTTCTGGCCAATCAGATTTGAGAATTCAAGCATGCTGTTACGGACATGAATGAATGTTTGGGCCTTCCAGAAGTTTAATTCACACCATCCTCAGGAGCACTTCTGAGAAAACTATAACCCAAGCACACCAAATGGACGCAAAATGACTGTGCCAACAATAGCCACATGATCACATCCCACTGAAAAGCTCTCTCGGATCCCACAGCTGACAATAACAGTAGGGTTATTACAGTAAGTGCTTTCAGACCAAACAGTTCTATGGACGTATTAAGAGGAACTACCCAATGGGAAGCTCTTCCGAGAACTACATAACGCCAAAGGATTTTTTTTTTGGTTGCATTTCGAAATTTCGCAGATGATTTCACCATAGTAACAGACGAAATTTTCAAGGCACAAGAAATTCTATTTAGCCGAGAAAATGAGGCAGACAACGTGGGGCTGCACTGTAATGCTAAGAAATCAGAGCTTCAATCTTTCAACCAAACTGAAGAAGTTATTATAAAAGCTAAAGATAAAACAACCATCAAAGAAGTTAAACATTTCAAGTACCTCGGCCCTGGGACAGAGAGCACAGAAAAAGACTTCCGTATGAAAAGCTCTTGCCTGGAATGTCTGGCACAAACTGAGAAAAATATGGTCTTCCAAACTCTCAAGAAAACTCAAGAAGATAAGATTATTCACTGCTAGGAGAAACCATAGTGTTATACGGTGCCGAAACCTGGACAACGTCAAAATCATTGAAAAAGCAATTGGATGACTACTACACACAAATGCTCAGGACGGCTCCGAATGTGTCTTGGAAGAGCCACACAACAAATGCAGAGCTATATGGAGATCTCCCAACTGCATCCACAAAAGGGCAGCAACGAAGATCGCACTTGGCAGGACATCTTGTACGCCACAGTGACAAAGTTGCTCACAAGCTTATACTATGGCAACCCACTGACGGAAAACGACGAGTGTTGTTTTGTAACCAAATGAGAGCCGCATCTTGCCCGTCTGTGTTCTTGCTTCTTGAAGGCCGATTGTTTCGAAACAATCTGACTTTCAGTTGTTCGTTCAGTTCTCTGTTCATTTACTTCTTCCACGTAAGGGCGAGATATTGCTGCTGAGGCAAGCACATCCAGCAGAGAAATCAGACGGCTGCTCCACTCATTCTCCATTTTCTCCATACTGAGTACTCCGCCATTACTGCTCGGCTCAGGCAATTACTAAAACCCGGGACGTCACCGGTTTTAGCAACAACCGCGGGGAGGTCACTGCGCGAGCAATAATAGGTCACGTCCCATCCTGTCCCGGGTTTTAGCAACAACCCTCGGCTCACACTCCACAAGAACTGGTGCAACCAAACTTACTTTCCTTTATATATATATGAACCTTTCCTTTTCTTGTAGCACCTTCTTTCAATACGGGCTTATAGCCAACGCTCCTCAACAGATCAGAGGTCTTGTACGAGTCTTCAGTAAAATGTGCAGAGCAGAGGAGAGAACACTTCATAGGCACCCAATGTGCCCGTGAACTTCTCGCAAAACGCATCCAAATCTTTGCAGTTTGAACATTCTTGGGCCATGAATGCAACGTAAATCCAGCTTCTGTCGTGTTGCTGCACCGGCCAGCAACACATCTACATGGTATGGCGATAAATTAGATCAAAATGGAGGATCGGAGTTGCACTCAGTAGGGGTCGACCGATAATCGGCCTGGCCGATATATCGGGCCGAAATTCTGCATTTTTAGGGTTATCGGTATCGGCCATAATTTCCACCGATATGCCGATAACATGCCTTTTTGCAGCCATTTCGTTCCTAACACGACTGTCACTGCACGTCCTTTCCTGCACTCACCTCTCTGAGTTCAAGAACACGGTCCCACCCACCACAACATCTGATTTGTTTGGCACAAGAGATATAGCCAATCGACACGTGTAGCTAAACATTGTGAACTGTTTCAAGGCGGCCGTACGGGCACTCAGGCAGAAGCGGCACAAGGGGCCAATCAACACGCGTAGCTAAACGCTATGAACTGTTTCAAGGCGGCCGTATGGGCACTCGGGCAGAAGAAGATCCCACTTCAAGGTAAGGACACGCTGCTTTTGCCGCAATAAGTCACAAACACACAAGTTGCAAAAGCACATCATTATATGTTTACATTCTTCATCTACTACTCGTTAAAATTGTCCATTTGCATCTGTGTAGCCAGGCAAACTTAGCTTACGGAAGGAAGCACTTGAATTAGCCTACAACCAACTAGTCTCGCTGAAACTACATGTAACGCTTCCTTCACTACAATATAATCCTCCTAAATTGAGAATATTAGGCTTGGGCATTAAAAGCATTAGAATGTAGATGGTTACTTGTCAAGTTATTACATAATAGGGAGTGATAGCCTACTTTATGTTTGATTTTACTTTTTAAAAAATGCTGCAGGCAGCTCCCTACACTTGATTTGTTATTTAAAAACTACTTGAAGTTGGTAAGTCTTACTTAGTTCTTAGTGTAAAAGAATCCAGAGTGTATTTTCATTTATTTTCCACTGAAAATGGTGAGCTGTAATATAGTAGGGAGTGATTTATTTTTTTTATTGGTGAATATTTATTTTATTATTATTTTATTTCTCATTTTATTCTAACTAATGTTTGACTTTATTGTACAAATGCTGCTGGCATCTCCCTGCACAAAATTTCATGTTCAATTTTACAATTAAACATACATTTCATGGATATGAAGGTCTGTGTCAGTGTGTGCTATGTTTAATTTCATGTGAATTATAATGTTTACATTTATCAGTTGCGCATATCGGTTATCGGCATCCCAATTCCATAATAATCGGTATCGGTCCTGAAAAAAACATATCGGTCGATCCCTAGCACTCAGCTCTGTGTTTTAGTATCGCGGAAATGGCGATGAGACCGACAGCCTTCCTGCGGTGACGTCACAGATGTCAAGGTCATTCACTCAGACCGCTACCTGTATGAATCATTTTAATCGTAAAAATTACGATATTAGATTTATTGTTTACGTTTAAAATTATTCCTGTGCCATTCTTGAAGTCTCAAGGCATTTATAAACGAAAGTGAGGCCATGGCTCTGCGTATCTCCTTTAAGTGAGCTAAGCTGGAAATGCAAGTGAAGATCTTTCTATTTTGCTTCGACGGGTCAAAATCGTGCTGTATTTCCTCAATCGCATGTACAGTATTGTGCACAAGTCTTAGGCACATGTAAAGAAATGCTGTAGACCAAAAATGGCTTAAAAATAATGACATTAAATGTTTCAACATTAAATACTATAAACAGTAAGCAGTAAGCCATAATAAATAAAACAAAATCAGTATTTGGCGTGAGACAACTAGGGCTGGGTTCAAAAGATCGCTCCACAAGCCGATATCGATTCACGTTCAAAAAATACGAGATCGATTCAAAAGTGTGTGGATCGATCTCTTCCAGGTGGCTATAGGCACTATTTTCTCGACCGCACAAGGACCGCTATAAAAAGTGGGTGCCGGCAAACGAAACTGAAACTTAAGAACGCGAGATGGCTGAAGCTGCACAGCTAAAATCACCGCCTGGCCTGAAAGCTGATGTATGGCATTACTTTGGATTCAAACGTTACGAGGACAGAGACGAAGTCGACAGAACAAAAGCAGTGTGCAAACTGTGCCACATAGAGGTAAAATATGATTTAGAATTCAAATAAAACCTGGATTTTTTTCATTCCAAAATAAATCCTTTAAATCCTTGACTCTTCTCTCTCTGTGTGTCCCTCTTACACATACACAGATACATGCACAAACACATATGGGGCTGTTCCTGTCTATAGAGATCTTGCAGTCACGTGACCGGAAAGTACACAACCGCCATCTTGTCGGTCAAAAACACAGCTGAATACTGCTGCACTCGTGTACAGAATGGATCAATTTGAACCGACGGACTACATGGCTCATTTTTCTAATGAACAGATAACTAGATACATGTCTAAAATAAACGATCTACAGATTTATGACCCTTATGGCTTACCGGACGGAGTTTTCACGACCGGATTTTGAACTGCCAGAGGTGGAATACCCAGACGTGTATAATTACCTCATTAACTTTCCCTCGCTGTTCAGTGGTGAAGCACTGCGTGCTTATAAATCTCTGGACAGTTATCTCTACAGAAATTCAGGATTTGTCAGCGACTCAGATGTGGCATCTTGTAAACAAGAATCCTCATTGGACGGGTAAGTCACTTAAGTATTGAGTATAGCACTGACCAGCCGATTATAGAATAGAATAAGGTAATTCCAAATCGTCCGTCTTGTTTACATGGATCTGGCGTTGGAGAGGTAGAGGCTTGGCAGTGGAGATTTGAGTGGCTGTTTTCTGAGCTTAGTCAACAGGCCGGCTCTGCTTGTAGCCTCGCTTTTGCTTCCGCTCCCGGCGCCGCCTCCTTCGCTTTGCTTCCAATAACAATCCACAGAGACCCCGCTGGTCTCGCTATCTCGTCCGGAATGTTGTGCATGCAATGGAAATCGCTACAAACCGTCATTTTCTGCTGGAAACCAATGTCCAGTAAGTCCATACGGTTGTAGTGGGTATTGAAGTCCGGTACAGACGAACAACACGCAAAAATACACATAAAAAACGTGCACAGGTAGGGAGAGCTTGTAGCCGCAGCCGCTGTAGTAGAATCGTATATAGTAGGGTTTTCCAGAAGAAAAGGTAGAAGTAAAAGCAGAAGTAGAACCAGACGTAGAAGTAGAAGGCGGAATATGGCGTTTGACCGACAAGATGGCGTCTGTCACAATCTGGATCGGCTGTGACGTCACATGCAAGTGCTCCATAGGGACAGTTTTTACTTGAAAGTGACAATCCAGCAATATCTAAGTAGATCGATATCGGATCGAATCGGATCGTAACCTTATGAATCGAAATCGAATCGATCCAGGAAATCTGGATAGATTCCCAGCCCTAGAGACGACCCTTTGCTTTAAAAAAAAATAAAATAAAATTAGTCTCAGGTCCAATGAGTGCAGTTTTATGCGGAAATGAGCTGTAGGTTTTACTGAGCATCTTACAGAACCAGCCACAGTTCTTCTGGACACTTTGTTCCACTTGCTTCTTAATTTTGCACCAAAACCCAGCAGCCTTCATTATGTTTCCTTTTTTTAAATCTGAAAAAAGTGCTCTCTTATGGAATATGTTGCTCAGATACTAAATTTTTTTTCCCCCTGTAACGTTTAATTTTGTGCTGGAAAACGAACGTTTGGACTCTCAAATGTTTTTGCCCTGACCCAATAACGTAGAAGTCATAAAATAGAAATCTGTAACAGTTTGTATGAAAAAAATAGGAGGCTAAGACTTTTGCACAGCCCTGTATACACAATAAAGCATGGACTTCACGGTCAGTTTTTTCCCCCGTATTTTTAACACTCACGTTAACAGCTGTGGTTTGACATGGACTTTCCAAAAATGGTGGTTGCCGGTGCTGCACTGGTTCGATCAGTCACAGTACACTTCCATCACTCGTGGCTCCTCTTGTGCTGTGAGAGTACCTCGCCTGAAACAGGAGCGAAACAAACCCCTAACAGCAGCATTCTCAGAACTGTGATCATTCTCAGTCCCTGCAGGACGGACACAAGAAAGAGAAGCTTCCACAACAGTTCTCAGAACTCTCAAAGTTCCTCCGGTTTGAAAGCACCGTTAGCCATGCTGTATGATTGGACAGTTTACTGTTGATGTTTTCACAAGACCAATTACAGGGTTCCCGCTGGCGCTCGTCATACTCGTCATTGACAAACATAATCCATCAGAAAATTACTGGCGGTCGTCACAGTGAAGAATGTATGCGTATTCATCAAGTCATCTTTTATAGAAATCCCTCCGTTTGCCAAAATCCAACCCTAGTGAAGAGAAGCCGGAGTGTAAACAATGAGCACGCACTTGTGACCAATAAAAACCGGCTACACAATGACCAAGTGAGCGCCAAGCTTTTGACCAATCGCAGTGTGTCTTAATTGGCCTGGTGTGGTGGTGTGAATACCTCTGCGTGAACCGAATGCTGACAAAGTTTTTTAGGTGGACTTCTTCAAGCACTGAAGATGATTTAAGGGTGGAAACAGCCACAGGGGAGGCTCACTCAGAGCCCCCACCGTCCCCAAGCACATCAGACAGCGTCAGCAATACAGGGGTCGGTAAAAAAAAAAAAAAAAAAACTGCCAAAGTGAAAATGCTGTCAGCCGGCAAGCGACTGAAGGGCTCGATGTTTCGGACAGCGTGTCGAGTCCCCGTGGCTAACGCTGTGGTGTCATTAGGCTTCATCACTCGGACCATAGCCCCGGGTATTTACACCCTCAAAAAGAGTAAGACATTAATACAAAACAACTGACTGGGTGTCATCTGGGATTCTGAATGCTGTAATAAGGGTTGTTTTACAATCAGGGTACACAAGCTAAAAATCACATTTAACACTTATCTTCAATATCAAAAGGCTTGAATAAATAAACTTGGTTGTTTATTGTAGCCCTGTGATAGCTCTATTTACCATGCAAAAAACAATTTGGTGATAACGTTATTTTTGGTGAATGTATGGCAATGTGTGTCATATTTAGCAAAATTACTCATGTCATTTAGAAAAAGTGCTTTTTTGACCACAGGTAGCTCCAAAAAGGATGCACTTAAATCACTCTTTTTGGGCAATTCCATGTAAATGTCAACCTCACCATGCAAAAATAAAGCAACATGTAATACATCAAAACCACTCCCAGAGATATCACCTAGGCCTGTATTTTACAGATGTGAAGAAGTTGAACCAATTTGTCACAAGAATTGTTCCCTTCGCCTTAATATGTCAGTCTTTCTTTCTTATAATGTAAAACCCAAGCTAAAATCAACTTTGATCATGTACAATTCTATATTATTGCCACAAGCCACAGAAATGTATGCTAAAATCCACAAAACAGCAAAACAATAGCCATCATCAATATTATTTAAGAACTTTGATAGTTTTAGCTGATATTTAGAGAGTTTTTCAAAGGGTTATGGTGGTTAAATTGCTGATTTTCTAAACATATGCCATGTCTATTTCAGACGCGTCACATCCATAACGGAATTTCGTCACATCCATAACGCTGACTTTTCCTTCCGAAACTGCATGAAATACAGAATATTTTAAACAAAGATTTTTTAATATTCACCTTGGACCCCTCTATCAAATGGCTATCTCCATTTCGACATTAGGTTTACAATTTCACAGAGTTTGATAAAAATGTACAGTCACCCAAGAAAAGTGATACTTTTTCTGTCACATCCATAACGCATCTTTTATTGGCATTTTCCAGCATGCCCTAGATGTACTATGGGAATTGTTCTTGTTCTATCACTTCTCCAGTATGGTACAGCCTTAAAATATGCAACACCTGTTTAAATACTGGGAGACAATAAAACATGCACTGGGTCATTTGTTGCCATTTTGAGTTCAAGTGTCACGTCCATAACGCTGGAATTGCTCTTATACCATAAAACAAATATTTGGTTCCATATCATTGGAAACATAGTTAAGTTTTAATGTTGAATGCCAGTAAGTTTTGATCAAATTAGTATGGAATTGTGTCAAAAAAATGTCCTCTCCGAGACAGCTAATTTTTCAATATAAAATAACATCTAAAATGATTATTTTCATCCTAAAATGTGGTCAAGATATTGGGACATAAATATTAGAGACGACTAACCAGGGCTTTGAACCGGTTCAAGGAACGAAAACGAAAACCGGGAACTTTTTCTATTTCACATGGAACAGAAACGAAACCAGAAACTTTATTATTTTTTATGTTCCGGAACAGAAACGCTTATTAAAAATAATGGTAACCGGTTAATACCGGTTTTTATTTCGTTCCTCAAAGTTTCTGTAGCCTACAAATAGTCATTCTTCTCCTGCGCAAGTTTCTATGACCCGCTGGGGTTCACTTCCTGTGTGACGTTCGCTGACTGAATGGAGAGAGCGGGAAGGTGGACTGCTAGTGAGAAGTGCATTACTGAGTGTCTCTGAGCAAAGAAGAGCCTGAACGATGTAACCTCCCTATTGGCTGTTTATTGGCTGTTTGTAAAAATGTATCAGTTGTTGCCCTTCCCACGGGAATCATCGCGGGCTCGAGAGACGAGACCTGACGAGTTAGTTCGTTGGTAGCAGAACAAAATGTCTGGACACAAATCGGGTTTTCAGAAAAGGAAAGAAAATAAACGGAGGGTCGAAAATACAAAAAAGGAGGCAGAAAATGCAAAACGAGTTTTAAGGTAGGACAAATGGTTACTTTTCTGAGGCAGCCCGCCGTGGCTGCCTGCAGGCTTATTTATTATAGCCCATTTAGTTAAAATAGTTGATATAAAATGTTTATAGTTATGTGATGGTTGTCCTGATTTAGACTGGTGTTTTTTTTTTGGGGGGGGGTTGCGCGATGTTGCACCCGGGTCCAGATTAGGGCAGAACCGGCCCTGGCTACATTTCAGCTGTAGTTTATGAATGTATGTACTTGCATAGATGTGTACTTCCAATATGGCGCCTAACAAAATCTCGCGGCGCGGTGACGTCATGCGGTAGCCCTCTATAGGGCCTGACTAGCCTTTGGTAACACACTAAACGAATTCTCTTTCATTTTTGGCACTTTTTCTGTTTGTGTAGATGGGAAGACATACTGAGAATCCAAATCGCCAACATTTGAAATGATAATTGTTTTGAATTATTTCTTGTCTTATTTAATGAAGGTTGTAATAGAATTAGCCTACATTTGGCTTAAGCTGGATGAGACAGAGACATAATTTTATAGCCATTTGTTAAACAGCTGACAGGGAACGTAATTAACCGTTCCGGGAACGAAATTTTTTTGTTCTAACCGGTTCGGGAACGTCTATTTAATGGTGGAACCCAAAACCGGAAACGTTAAAATTCCGTTTCTGTTCAGAACGAACCAATAGGAAAAAAATTCCGGTTCAAAGCCCTGCGACTAACACAAAGCTTACAGTAGGGCTGTAACGATATGCGTATCAAAATCGAAATCGCGATACACAGAGCCACGATCCGTATCGCGATACAAGAAGGCAGAATCGCGGTACACCCTTTCAAACTCCTCCTCAGCCCAAAAACAGAGGCGCTTCCACACTTCAATTTATGAATACTTTACTTTTTATTTAAATTACATTTTAAACTTACTTAAATTACTTTTATTTTTTTATATCTATTAGTAAGTCGTTTTTTCGCCGACCTGCGACAATCTTCTGCGAGTCACGCAACGTCCACACTCGCCACTGGCAGAGCATTCGTTTCTTTTAAGCGGTCGCCATTCTGGTTGCGACGCGGGGAGCGAATCTGTAAACAAGCAGCTCGTTGGCTGGCTAGGTGTGCCACAAGCCAATCACAATCACTTGACCGGAAAGGCATGCAGTGTTGCCAGATTGGGCAGGTTTAGGTGCTTTTTGGCTGGTTTTGAACATATTTTGGGGTGGAAAACGTTAGCAATATCTGGCAACACTGAAGGCATGTCTGCTTGGGCGGAAGCCTTCTGCGGCAGTTACATTTTGACACGCGAGCAATGTTTCACCATAAAAATTCCGTAATTTCCATTTGTTTTCCGTGATCACAGAAAATCATTGGCCCTATGAGAGTGAGACAGTGAGAGAGCCACCCCCCAAAAAAATCTTAACGGATTTACACGATTTGGAAAAATGACTTTCAGAACCGAAAAAACCAGAGCTTCCGGCTCAACAGTATTATTTTGAGAAATAAAACAATTTTTGGATCTACATTTGTTCATTTTTGCATACATATTACTTATTCTCTGCAGTGGTCTGAATTATTTGTTATTAAATAGTTAATGTAAGTAAGTAAATGTTAATAAGTCAAATTTACTACTTTAAAAAAACATTTTTAAAAAAATCGTGGGCGTATCGAATCGTGGGTCAAAAATCGCGATATGAATCGAATCGTGAGTTGGGTGTATCGTTACAGCCCTAGCTTACAGCCTTATATTTAAAAGCACTATGGAAGTAGTGGATTCTGAATTGTCAAAAAAAAAAAAAAAAAATGTCCTCTCCGAGAATCACTTCGTTTCTCCCAGCCCTGCTTAAAGCGACACTTAATCTTCTTTATCTTATAGCAGATTACACAAAACTACCATACACACGTCAAAAAATCACCTGAAATCTGTTCTTTAACTTGTCCTTCACTTAAAAACTGGTACAAGAACCAGTTTGAATCAATGTGAATTTTGGACCCCTGTGACACAAACTTTGTACCCTGATTGTAAAACAACCCATAATAATTGAGCTTCGCAGTGGTGTCTCTGTGGTCCTAAAGCAGAGATGCATCAATGAGACATGATATATTTTTATTATAGTGATGATTAATTTTACGAGTGGCATTTAATAGTCAATTGACACTTGCCTCAGTTTCCTGCGGCGTTAGGAATGTTTAACTTAATAAGGAAACAAACTGAAGTGAACGACAAATTTAAAAAGAGCAGTGCAAAAATTACTAATAAAAAAAAAAATGTGAGGGCGGCACGGTGGTGTAGTGGTTAGCGCTGTCGCCTCACAGCAAGAAGGTCCGGGTTCGAGCCCCGTGGCCAGCGAGGGCTTTTCTGTGTGGAGTTTGCATGTTCTCCCCGTGTCCGCGTGGGTTTCCTCCGGGTGCTCCGGTTTCCCCCACAGTCCAAAGACATGCAGGTTAGGTGAACTGGTGACTCTAAATTGACCGTAGGTGTGAATGTGAGTGTGAATGGTTGTCTGTGTCTATGTGTCAGCCCTGTGATGACCTGGCGACTTGTCCAGGGTGTACCCCGCCTTTCGCCCGTAGTCAGCTGGGATAGGCTCCAGCTTGCCTGCGACCCTGTAGAACAGGATAAAGCGGCTAGAGATAATGAGATGAGATGAAAAAAAAATGTGATAACGTTTGAATGGGTGTGGGTGATAATATCTTGTAAAAAGTTAGATAGAACCTCCCCAATCTATCAATGCCAATCTCCCTTAAAAAAACACAATACAAGCCCCAGGAAAGCTTGCCTGAGCCCCTGCTCTTTTAGCTGCTAACGTATGATGTAAACCGCGATGTCATTCTGTGTTCGGTTCGTGAATCAACGGGAAAATCTGATTCCTTCACTGTTGGTTGTTTCCAGATTCTCCTCGACTCTGTTCAACTGTAAATCAAGTTGTGTGTTGAAGTAAAGGCTTAAGAGAGTCCAAATACCGCTTTTGAAAAAATTCCATGCAAACATAACCTGAAGAAAGATCAAACTAAAGAGGTTTATCTGAGCTTGATGGTGCACAGGCTGCCCAAAATCAAAGTCTCTCTCACTACACGCTGGAGTGCAGCCTACATTTTATATGTAAATGGAGAGACCTGTATCTGTACAAAGAGTTGAATTGGGCCAGTTTGGTTGGTATAAACCTGTATTAAGTCCGCTTTGATATGTACGTTATCCATTTTTATGAACTTTCTATTATTATTAAAAAGATATTAAAAAGAATTGATAAAAAAAAATTTTTTAAAAACGATATTAAAAAGAAAAGGAAGAATATTTATTTGACTTTATTTTTTGAGGAAAAAAGGGGAGAATATTTCAGAACCCAGGTGGAATTCATTAAAATTAGTGCTGTCAAGCGATTAAAATATTTAATCGCGATTAATGTCACGACTGTCATAGTTAACTCGCGATTAATCGCAATTTAATCGCACATTTTTGTCACATGAAAAACCATTGTAATTCTCTTATCAGCATAAAAAAAGTGAATGGGCTTGCTTTGTACCAATGTTTTTTTTTTTTTATTGCAGAGCATGACACGTCTTGTCACAGCCACTGACATCCATAATTTCCATATTACAACCCCAATTCCAAAAAAGTTGGGACAAAGTACAAACTGTAAATAAAAACGGACTGCAATGATGTGGAAGTTTCAAAATTCCATATTTTATTCAGATTAGAACATAGATGACATATCAAATGTTTAAACTGAGAAAATGTTTCATTTAAAGAGAAAAATTAGGCGATTTTAAATTTCATGACAACAACACATCTCAAAAAAGTTGGGACAAGACCATGTTTCCCACTGTGAGACATCCCCTTTTCTCTTCACAACAGTCTGTAAACATCTGGGGACTGAGGAGACAAGTTGCTCAAGTTTAGGGATAGGAATGTTAACCCATTCTTGTCTAATGTAGGATTCTAGTTGCTCAACTGTCTTAGGTCTTTTTTGTCGTATCTTCCGTTTTATGATGCGCCAAATGTTTTCTATGGGTGAAAGATCTGGACTGCAGGCTGGCCAGTTCAGTACCTGGACCCTTCTTCTACGCAGCCATGATGCTGTAATTGATGCAGTATGTGGTTTGGCATTGTCATGTTGGAAAATGCAAGGTCTTCCCCAGCGCTCGAAACTAACGGTGTCCCGACGTCCCGGGGACCATAAAAAATGTCATCGGGACACAAAATTATCATATCTGGGACAATCCCGGGACAATGGAAAAAAATAGATCTAGAAAAAAAGTTCTACATTAATATTATTTACAAATCCGTAACACATACGTAGACATTCACCTAATTTGTCAATTTTAATTTTAAAACGTTAACAGCGAAAAATACATAGTAGTTACACTTTCGATGCACCTGCATCAGTAGGCTACAGAGCAGCGCATTCTGTTCTAGAATCTTCGGCCGGTGTCCGCATTATATGGACTTGGAATGGAATTGCTACCGCACACGCTGCGCCGACTCTTGCCAGAACAAAAATGCTTAAGTGGTTGAAGCGGACCGACCGCGGGGAAGAAACTGAAAGCCCAGACATAACGTCTCCGGGACCTTCAGGATCCAAAGTGTCATCGCCTGGTCTGCAGGCAATGCTAGCAACTGAATGAACTTAATGAACACTGTTAGACACGTTATAAAATACAACAGGAATGATGTGGATGATATTGACAGAAGATACCGTTCAACAGAATAAGTGAGTTTTCTTGGTGTCTTTCTAGTTCAGAAAGTTTAGTCAGTCAGCAGCACAACTAGGCTCGGACCTGCCACTATCCTGATGTTGCTAACATTTGCACCCGGCAGCGAAAGTTCATAAAATGGGTAACGGAAAGTTCATAAAAATGGATAACGGTAATGGATAACGGAAAGTTCATAAAAATGGATAACGGTAATGGATAACGGAAAGTTCATAAAAATGGATAACGGTCTCATCTCATCTCATTATTTGTAGCCGCTTTATCCTGTTCTACAGGGTCGCAGGCAAGCTGGAGCCTATCCCAGCTGACTACGGGCGAAAGGCGGGGTACACCCTGGACAAGTCGCCAGGTCATCACAGGGCTATGGATAACGGTAATGGTGAAAATTATAAGTTGGCCTTATAAGTGCCAACAGATATTCAAGGTATAAGTAGATGAAATGAACATAAAAGGGGTCTTATTTTCAACTAAAGTGTACTGCAGATGTAGTGAGTTGAAACATTTTCTGAATGAGCTAGTTGGCCCCTTTAAATAAACGGATATCTATTCATACAGTGAGATCGCCAAAGTTTAATAAACTAAAAATGCAATAACTGTAATTTTGAAGTAGATGATGTATAGGACATGTGTCGCTTGTGTCTTGTGACTTATTGTAAAAATTATATAAAGGGTTCAAAATCGCATAGTTACAAATATAATAGTAACTTCATATGATAATATTAACCAATGGTTATTTCAGAGAGGAAAAAAATGGGGACACTATTGCTTCCATTCGGGACAATACAACACAGAATTCGGGACCACTGGGGGACACAAAGAAAGAAAGTTAATTTCGAGCCCTGGTCTTCCCTGAAAGAGATGTTGTCTGGATGGGAGCATATGTTGCTCTAGAACCTGGATATACCTTTCAGCATTGATGGTGTCTTTCCAGATGTGTAAGCTGCCCATGCCGCACGCACTAGTGCAACCCCATACCATCAGAGATGCAGGCTTCTGAACTGAGCGCTGATAACAACTTGGGTCGTCCTTCTCCTCTTTAGTCCGAATGACACGGCGTCCCTGATTTCCATAAAGAACTTCAAATTTTGATTTGTCTGACCACAGAACAGTTTTCCACTTTGCCACAGTCCATTTTAAATGAGCCTTGGCCCAGAGAAGACGTCTGTGCTTCTGGATCGTGTTTAGATACGGCTTCTTCTTTGAACTATAGAGTTTTAGCTGGCAACGGCGGGTGGCACGGTGAATTGTGTTCACAGATAATGTTCTCTGGAAATATTCCTGAGCCCATTTTGTGATTTCCAATACAGAAGCATGCCTGTATGTGATGCAGTGCCGTCTAAGGGCCTGAAGATCACGGGCACCCAGTATGGTTTTCCGGCCTCGACCCTTACACGCAGAGATTCTTCCAGATTCTCTGAATCTTTTAATGATATTATGCACTGTAGATGATGATATGTTCAAACTCTTTGCAATTTTACACTGTCAAACTCCTTTCTGATATTGCTCCACTATTTGTCGGCGCAGAATTACGGGGATTGGTGATCCTCTTCCCATCTTTACTTCTGAGAGCCGCTGCCACTCCAAGATGCTCTTTTTATACCCAGTCATGTTAATGACCTATTGCCAATTGACCTAATGAGTTGCAATTTGGTCCTCCAGCTGTTCCTTTTTTGTACCTTTAACTTTTCCAGCCTCTTATTGCCCCTGTCCCAACTTTTTTGAGATGTGTTGCTGTCATGAAATTTCAAATGAGCCAATATTTGGCATGAAATTTCAAAATGTCTCACTTTCGACATTTGATATGTTGTCTATGTTCTATTGTGAATACAAGTTTTTGAGATTTGTAAATTATTGCATTCCGTTTTTATTTACAATTTGTACTTTGTCCCAACTTTTTTGGAATTGGGGTTGTAGATGAGAAAACCAAGGGATGAAAAATAAAGTGCATATCACTGTGAAAATAAAAAAATGTTTTATTTTACTCTTCATTAGTTTCTTTTGAAGAGGAGTATTTGCCATAAAAGAAGAAAAAACAGATAAAAGTAAAAACGTTCATCATACGTTCAAAAATGTTCATCATAGTGTGGCTGGCGCTGTATTATCTAATTCTCACTGCTTATAACTCTACACCTCCTCGGTGGAGATGAGCTGGGAAACTGAAGACTGAAGGAACAGTATTGAAAAGTATTTTTCCAGTCTCACCTGTGAAAGGTAATCCCATGTGATCTCGTTTGGATGGTAAACCTGTTGGTACAGTTAAACGCAGCACATGAATGAGGCATCTTTATTCTCGGCTTTGCCCCATCCAATATGGCGGCGAGGATGTTTATATGTCTATGCCTTTCTCCATCACTCACACGTACTCTTATTGAAGCAGCGCGCGACAAGCCTCAACAGGAACTACGGGTGACTCGCAGGGCCAAATTAGAATTTGCGTTAACGGCACTATTTTTTTTAATCGCTGTAGAGGCTCGTTCGTAGTGAGACCTTGAGAAAAGTGCTATAGCTTACGCTGACGAAGTCTCTGTCCCAAAGTAACTGTTTCCACTCTCAGTGTCCGTGTGCCTTGCAATAAATCCACTTGAAACGTCTTGAAAGTTGAACTTTAATCCTCGTTTAACAATTACAAAGGTTCTAAGATACAGAGAGTCGGTGAGTCAGAGAGTCAGGTAAGAAAAACTGTTCGCTTCCACGCCTTCTCAAGATCTACCTGAGAAGCGCGAGACCGTTCTTATATAGCTGAATGAATTCTAATTCTTGAGAAGCGTGAGACAGTTCTAATTCTTCACATATTAATTCTAATTCTAATGCTTCTAATTCTTCTAACCTTGCCACATGTTATTCATCATTTTAATCATGAAATAAATTACTTATATGAAATTACACACTCAAATGAAATTATTTATACCTTTTAACATAAATTGTAATTCACGTCTCTATGAATTCTACTTTGGCCGCTACAATCGCGATAAATTGAGATCGCGTTAACGCGTTATTATCGCGTTAACTTTGACAGCACTAATTAAAACCCATTCATTCGGAGTCATAAAAACTGACAATGGAAGAGATTTCTTTGGGTAAAGATGCCGTCTTATCCATTGGGAAAGGTTTTCTACAGCGTAAACACAGTCCACGAAGTGCTGGTGCTTTTCTAGTATTTCCCACCAAAACCAAACTGAAACCAAAGACAGGCCAGGTTTAAAATACAGAAAAAAAAACAAAACTTCGTGCTGTTATTTTCTGGCTCGCGTCTATTTTGGGTCCATCTGAGCATAAGGAGACCGAATACAGTAAACAGGAGAGGCATGCCAATTAATCCACCAGGTAAAACGCTGTCTACTGTCAGCCACATCATGCCTTGGATGATGCGTGTAGTTGAGCAGGCGAGACTCCTAAAGGTGTGAAACCCAAGCAAATAGCAAACAAACCAAAAGCTTCCATTTTGCTTGCATTCTATTACTACTGGATCGAGCTTGCTCAGCATTTCGTGACACGTCTCCTCCAGTTGTCCTGACTGGTCATGGCATTTGTTAAGTCTTCAAAATGCCAGCCAGCACCTTCAAGGAGTTGATCGACATGTGTTTTTTATGGTTTTCCTCTTTTTCGCTCGCCCTGGTTTGGGTTCCACAGGAGAACATCACTTGCCAGTTCGTGCTTGCTACACCAGCTGTGGCCAGCTTGGATTCAGACTCAGCAAATGGACCATGAGTTATAAAAGTGCCCTAAAACCAACAATGTTCAGTCATACCCCTTTTCCACCAAATCAGTTCCAGGGCTGGTTCGGGGCCAGTGCTGGTGCTGGTTCACAACTCGTTCAACTTGCGAGCCAGCTGAGAACCAGTTTGCTTTTCCATAGCTCGCGGAGCTACGTCATTACGTCGCTGTATACGTCAGTTACGTCGCTACGTTTGCATAAACCTTGGCGCGAATATCGAAGCAAAAACAACACGGAAGAAGAAGCAACAACAACAATAATAATAATGGCTGACTTCGCGTTTGTACAGCTGCGGCTTCTCGTCGCTTAAAAATGGCGATCTTTCGCGGTCTTGTTATTGTTGTTGGTCTTAACAACTCCGCCCCCCCCGCTGACGTAAGCGGTTCTTTCCTCTGGCCCAGCAGAGAGTTGGTGCTAGCCTGGAACCGGTTTTTCTGGCCCCAGAGCCGGTTCTTTGTCAGTGGAAACAGAAAACCCGGTTCCAAACTAAGCACTGGCCCCGAACCAGCCCTGGAACTGCTTTGGTGGAAAAGGGGCATAAGACGCACTATTTCGAATAATGAACGCATTGTCAAGAGGGGCAGGGGCCAATATGGGCGCAAGCATTTTATACCCTATTTGGAACATTTCGTGGCGTATTACTTGACTTCATGGTCTCATTATCGAAAATCTTGCACAAATATGCAACTTCCAACATAATTATCTGGATATTCAACAGATTTCAGCATCGGATGAATTTGTTTTGACCGCCACCATATTGAATATACGTCTGACCCGTTCGTGCATTTCGGATGACACTAATGTACAAACAAATCTCATCTCATCTTGTAACCTGTATGTGTTTGAAAGCGTCTCAAAACACAAATGGGCAATTCCATGTAAATGTCAACCTCACAGGAGATACCAAATTTCAGACTAAATAAATAAACAAATAAATAAATACATACATAAATATTTTGATCACCTAATATGTCACTGTCAGTCTTTCTTTCTTATAATGTAAACCCCAAGCTAAAATCAACTTTGATCATGTGCAATTCTATATTATTGCCACAAGCCACAGAAATGTATGCTAAAATCCACAAAACAATAGCCATCCTAAATATTATTTAAGAACTTTGATAGTTTTAGCTGATATTTAGAGAGTTTTTCAAAGGGTTATGGTGGTTAAATTGCTGATTTCCTAAACATATGCCATGTCTATTTCAGACGCGTCACATCCATAACGGAATTTCGTCACATCCATAACGCTGACGTTTCCTTCCGAAACTCTGCATGAAACACAAAATATTTTAAACAAAGATTTTTTTAATATTCACCTTGGACCCCTCTATCAAATGGATATCTCCATTTCGACATTAGGTTTACAATTTCACAGAGTTTGATAAAAATGTACAGTCACCCAAGAAAAGTGATACTTTTTCTGTCACATCCATAACGCATCTTTTATTGGCATTTTCTGGCATGCCCTAGATGTACTATGGGAATTGTTCTTGTTCTATCACTTCTCCAGTATGGTACAGCCTTAAACTATGCAACACCTGTTTAAATACTGGGAGACAATAAAACATGCACTGGGTCATTTGTTGCCATTTTGAGTTCAAGTGTCACGTCCATAACGCTGGAATTGCTCATACAGCGACGTAATGACGTGGCACCACGAGCTATGGAAAAGCAAACTAGTTCTCAGCTGGCTTGCAAGTTGAACGAGTTGTGAACCAGCACCAGCCCCGAACCAGCCCTGGAACTGATTTGGTGGAAAATGGGTATTAGACGCAGGCGCGCCAACAATTTGAGTCTCTGTATAAAAATGGAACTTCTTATTAAATTATGCAAAGGAAATGGTGCCTTATAAACAGAGAACAGGTCAGTCTGTCTGCACAGGGCCATAAACCATAAACAAATACCTGAGCTGGAGGAAGATTTAGCACACACTTATTATTATTAAATGTTTAATCGGTATAGGAGTGAGTCAAAAATCACTTCCACTTCTGGCTTGACTCCGTCTGTTTTAGCCGTCTGTGCACTTGAGCTTTCATGGAGTTTTGTGGGCATCTCCGCATGCAAATGAGCTGCGTCTGGAATGTGCTTCGCCCTTTCTAGTTTCAGTTTGGTTCATCTTACACAAATATTTACACACAGCTACACTAAAAGACTGGCGAATGAGGCCTAATTAACTCCTTTCCAGAAGCCTGCACATGGACATTATCTCTCATCTCTGCTCTTCCTTTTTTTGAGCACTAATATTCATGCACTGGAACTTCCTGTAAAATAGGCACTGTGACCGGTCACTGTTCACTCGCAGAACAACGTTGTAAAGCAGCGGTCCCCAACCCCCGGACCGGTACCGGTCCATGGGTCATTTGGTACCGGGCCACACAGAAAGAATAAATAACCTGCACTATTTGCATCTCATTCATTATCTGAGTCTGAACGATGTTTGATTTTGAAAAATGACCGGATTCTCTCCGTTACATCCGTCTATAACTCACGCTTGACCAGAGCATGTGAGCGGAGTGGAGCGGCGAGAATTTCGGTCCTCGCTCACGGAGGTGGTCGCTCCGCTCGCTCCCCGCTCAATGTCGCACCATGCCGCTTTGCCCGTTACCGCTTAGCGCTCCACCAAGATTGCATCCCGCTCCACTCCACGCTCGCTCAAAAAACATGTGCACGCATGCGCGTAGTGGACGCGGAGCACTTCCCGTATCTCTGCCCTCTGTCCCCCGCACTTTTTACAGCCATTACAACCACTTAATTAATTTTTAACACGTGGAAACGCGTTTTTCCGAGCCGCCTCTAAACGCATCACGAGCAGGCGGAGCGCAGGTGGCAAACAAACACCGCTGTCGTTCATTCTGAGCCACGTTGGGCATGCTTCAGACTCGTGATGTGAGCGGTAACGGGGCGAAACTGGAGCGGCCATTGCCTCGCTCCATCCTTCCCATCCTTGAAAAAAAAAAAATCCCGCTCCGCGCTCTTTTCAAAATTCGTCCGCTCCGCTCACATGCTCTGCTCTTGACGCATGTCAAGACGCTTATCTCAGCGACCAAGAATGTTGGAGAGAGGACATTACTCATGTTATGTTGCTGACGCGATGTTACGAGGATGCTGCTAATAAAGTTGCATACGAGTACACAGTGGATTCACGTTTATTACTATATTTAGAAAATACCACAGTTTATCCACCACACCTTAAAGGCTGGTCCGTGAAAATATTGTCTGACATCAAACCGGTCCGTGCCGCAAAAAAGGTTGGGGACCGCTGTTGTAAAGGACATGTTTTTCAAACCGCACCTGCCATTAAGACTGAAACCACAGTCCTTAAAATGGGATCTGGGCTCCATTTTAACGCATTTAATTCTGGCATTATGTTGCTCTGTAAAGCTCACAGCATTCAGAAGTTTGTTGACGGTGCAAACCAGACATGCGGACACCCGATCAGTCTGCAGCATTCCCGAGCCTGTAGCTTGTGGCCTGCTAAGCAAACAAAAGATCCCAGAATTCTCTCCAACTGGCTTTGGAAAAGCTATTCAACACATTCATCTGGTGCGAACAAGAGCCAACTATAGTGACGGCATGGCAAAATACACCACAAATGACGGCATCCAACAGGTGGCAGCTGTTTCACCTTCCGTTCACACGAGCAAGCGACGTCATCCGAAAATTCGACTTCAGCAAAAAGCAACATTTCAACTGACATTCAATTATATTCAGATTAGGTCGGACACAATAACGCACTGAATCAAGTAGCTCAGACTCAGCCTATGGTGAGTGTTCCCAACTCGCAACACAACTTCTGACAGTAATAACGACAATACAGAACTCAATAACAAATCCGTACCAAAACCATCATGGACGTCACAAATATCCCAACACAAAAATATCCCATGGCTTTCAAGATGTTGAAAGTTGACCTTTAACGTCATTACTTCACACACACCCCCCAAAAAAAGTATGCAGTTATACCTGTGATGTATAGAAGCAAGCCTTTATGCTCTAATTTAGATCTCATTTTTTTGTTACTGTCGTATCACAGCAAGAAGGTTCCGGGTTCGAACCTCACAACCGATGGGGGCCTTTATAATGTGGAGTTTGCATGTTCTCCCGGTGTCTGCGTGGATTTCTTCCAGGTGCTCCGGTTTCCCCTCACAGTCCAAAGACATGCAGATTAGGGAAAATACCCAACCACTGGGGCTGAACAAGCCAGTACATACCTACTTCGTGCCAGTCCCAAGCCCAAATAGACTGGGGAGGGTTGCGTTAGGAAGGACATCCTATGCCAAATCAAATATGCGGATTGGATCCGCTGTGGCGACCCCGAACGGGAGCAGCCGGGAAAACAATGATGATCTAATTTTTTTTGTTTGGCTGTTCACATTATTTTTAAACTTGACCAATATCAGATTCCAGTGTGAACAATCCTGAGTGCACAAAAGAACAATAACAAAGACGTCACATGCCATGCAGCACGCTGTCGTACGGAAGCAAGGGTAGAAAGAACTCCGGTTTTGTCACTGGCCTGTAGGGATAGTTGGGCCAGAAATATTGCTGGGTTTCAGTCATGTGACTTTTCTTAGCGGTTTTACTGGAAGTGAAATAGCTGGTGGTCTAAACAGCTGCCGTACTGCAAACAACTAGTGATAAGTTATCAGAGGACGCTCGCAATCTAGAAGCCACTGCTGGCTTTAGATATATTCAGAAGATTGCTATGTGCAATGTAGGGATGTCCCGATCCGATCACGTGATCGGAAATCGGGCCCGATCACGTGGTTTCAGACTCGATCGGAATCGGGCATTACCTCCCGATCAGGGATCGGATATATATCTATATAATATATTCTCATTTTTAACACATCAATAGCTATGCGTTGGCACAGAGTGAGACCAGACGTCTTGTCTCAACACAGCAACAAAAACACGTGCGGCATGACATCACTTTGTAGCAGAGACGCTATTGGTTATTGGCTGCCCGTTGCCGGCAAAGTTGAACACGGAAGCAGTTCGAAGCGGAAAGCAAAGTATGTCTGTGGTGTGGCAGTATTTCAAAGTTGATGACAACATTGCCATAGCAAACTGTGAAATATGTAAAGCTGGAATTTCAAGGGGTGGACAGGAAAGGGCCGCATTTAATACAACAAACCTGATACGGCACCTGAAAAACAAACACCCGACACAATACAGCGAGTTTTTAGTGCTGTTGCAAACGTGTTGGATGACAAAAACAGGCTCAAACCTGAAAGGGTAGAAATGCTTGTTTTCATCAAGAAAAACGTTCATTTCCTTAATTGAAATTACTGTATACCACTGTGAGATGCGTTCTTAAAAGCAAATTACTGGCACTGTGGCAGTTTTTTTTTTAATTTGTTTACATTCCTGCCAGGTATTTTAAGGTTATGTTTTTAATTTATGTTATTTATTGTTCAAACTACCTCACGTAAGTGCTCTGTTTGCTAACGGAGTTGTTGGATGTTAAAATAAGGTGTTAAATAAAAAAAATGAGGAACATCCTGGATCCGTTTCTTTCCTCGTCTTTATTATTTTTTATGGATTATAAGAAGTATCGGATCGGGACTCGGTATCGGCAGATACTCAAAATCAAATGATCGGTATCGGATCGGAGGGCAAAAAAACCTGATCGGGACATCCCTAGTGCAATGGACTCGACCCCTACAGTCTGGGAAAGAGGATTTGTCGTACGATCTCAAAAACTACCCTTCAGTCGAGTTCCCCGACATCTCGAACTATCTGGTGTTGCAGACGTCCTTCTACACCGCAAAACAGATGAAAGTGTGGAAGAGTATGGAGGCTTACAACTTTTTAAGTATGTGGCTGGGTAAAGGACCTCGGTAGCAAGTCGCTGCCGAATGAATCCTGTATTGTTTTTGCCCGTGAAACTATTTTTTAAAGCTTTTCGTTCACATCTTTACAACGAAGTGCTGCAAGTTGAAGTGTAAACAAACAACAGTTCGCATGACTCTCACTTGTGTTGGCTCTCATCTCTCAGGGAAATCATTCACAAAGATCATCAGAAACCGCTTTAAAGACCTGGATCTTAGTTAAACGAGACGGAGAAGTGATCACGGCGCATTGTAACTGTACGGCTGGGGAAGAATTTTGCCGCGACCTTCATGCATATAGACTTTGTGAAGAGTAAATGAAACAGCTGGGGACTTCAGCGCTTCGTGACTAAAAAAAAAGTACCGTAAAATAACGACACACAGCAAGAAAAGTCCTTGGAAAACACTAAGGACAGAGCTGAGAGGGAAATACAAACCTTTCACCAAGTGATCACTGCAAACTCGAGTGTGCTTCGACTTGGATTCCTTCGATTTCACAGATACCCCTTTTCCACCAAATCAGTTCCAGGGCTGGTTCGGGGCCAGTGCTGGTGCTGGTTCACAACTCGTTCAACTTGCGAGCCAGCTGAGAACCAGTTTGCTTTTCCATAGCTCGCGGTGCTAAGAGAAGCCACGTCATTACGTCGCTGTACACGTCAGTTACGTCGCTGTACACGTCAGTTACGTCGCTGTACACGTCAGTTACGTCGCTACGTTTGCATAAACCTTGGCGCGAATGTC
Source organism: Neoarius graeffei (assembly GCF_027579695.1). Lineage (NCBI taxonomy): Eukaryota > Metazoa > Chordata > Actinopteri > Siluriformes > Ariidae > Neoarius > Neoarius graeffei. Next base: position 45,303,795 of record NC_083590.1, on the reverse strand, counting down.
GAAGCAAAAACAATGCGGAAGAAGAAGCAGCAGCAACAACAACAACAATAATAATGGATAACTTCGCGTTTGTACAGCTGCTGCTTCTCGTCGCTTAAAAATGGCGATCTTTCGCGGTCTTGTTATTGTTGTTGGTCTTAACAACTTCGCCCCCCCGCTGACGTAAGCGGTTCTTTCCTCTGGCCCAGCAGAGAGTTGGTGCTAGCCTGGAACCGGTTTTTCTGGCCCCAGAGCCGGTTCTTTGTCAGTGGAAACAGAAAACCCGGTTCCAAACTAAGCACTGGCCCCGAACCAGCCCTGGAACTGCTTTGGTGGAAAAGGGGCATGAGAGGTTCAAAAGCCACCTTTCTCAATGTCTTTTTATGAAATCCTGTGTTCGTTCACCCTTTTTTTATTAGTTCATGGGGAACCCTGAAGAAACTTATCAGTTTCATGGTTTGTTGGATTCGAACAACCTAAAACAACGCAAGCGTAAGGCTTTTTTCACGCGAGCAATGCAGCTTCTCCGTACAAACGCTTTGTCAACTGAGCTTTGGTCGACCACCAGCTAAAGTTTTGAATAATTAATGAGGCGGATATGACGTCACGTGAAACCCAGTAACACCAGCCTTTCCCAGTTCCAGGTGGCCCTTCAACCTGTTTTGCATGAGATCAGAGACAGACCAAACAGGGCTCAGAGTGAGGACTAACAATCTAAAAATATTCATGACCACTTTATTTCAACACTTTTAGAAAACTGAAAATGTGCAAACATTAAGTTGAGCCAAGAATAATTTTGGCATGATGCATTTAAAAAAAGAAAAAAAAAAAAAAAAGAGAATTTCTCAATTCACTCTCATTCTCTGGTGAGGCAAATTTAGCAACTTTCCCAAAAGTGCTCAGACTTAAGGACACTAGACTGAGTAGATTTACAGTCCTGAAATCATGTGGTGTGGTTTTTTAAATGAAGTAGCAGGAGTCGAATATATTACAGCACATTTTATCCACATTATGTAGCAACTGCATGTAACTGATAACTTATCTGAAATCACTGCAAACGCATTTCACGGTTTTGTTTCTTACAATTCTACACACTGTATCAGAACGTTTGATTCAATAACTAGATAGAACGCGCTGCCAACGGCATCAACGGGGATGCCTCCGCCTGGTAGACTACATGCCTTATGAAGTTGTGATTTGGGGATGGACATTTGACCTCACAGTAATGTTGACCTGGTGAAATGACTTGTATTAGCCTTTGAGATATTGTGTTCACAAGGTTTTCGGACATCTTTGACCTCACAGTGACCTTGACCTTAGACCTTTTGATCTCAAAATCTAATCAGTTCATGTTTGTCCCAAAGTGCACAAATGGTGAAAGTTTGGTGAAATTCCTTTCATTAGCCTTTGAGATATCGCGTTCACAAGGTTTCGGGACGGACGCACGCACGCACGGACAACCCGAAAACATAATGCCTCCTGCACCTTAAACTGGGCATACACTGTGCGATTTTTGACCCGATTTTGACATGATTTTCACTCGTGCAACTATTTTGGAGATCTGGCCGAGTTTTGGCTCAATCGTGCGTCTTGGATCGTGTAGTATACATGGGGTAACGACAAGTGATTAACACCTCACGACCTCCTCCCGATCGATCGGATGAAAATCAAACCTGTTTGAAATCCTGAGCATCGCATCCGAGCATCGGATCATATAGTGTGAGAACAGGAATCGTAAGCTGCATGCTGTTTACCCCTGCGATTCACTCGTACAGTGTGAGCAGCAGCTGAATACAGCGATTGAAAAACATCGCACAGTGTATGCCCAGCTTTACGGTGGCGGAGGCATAAAAACATACAGTGGTGCTTGAAAGTTTGTGAACCCTTTAGAATTTTTTATATTTCTGCATAAATATGACCTAAAACATCATCACATTTTCACACAAGTCCTAAAAGTAGATAAAGAGAACCCAGTTAAACAAATGAGACAAAAATATTATACTTGGTCATTTATTTATTGAGGAAAATGATCCAATATTACATATCTGTGAGTGGCAAAAGTATGTGAACCTCTAGGATTAGCAGTTAATTTGAAGGTGAAATTAGAGTCCGGTGTTTTCAAACAATGGGATAACAATCAGGTGTGAGTGGGCACCCTGTTTTATTTAAAGAACAGGGATCTATCAAAGTCTGATTTTCACAACACATGTTTGTGGAAGTTTATCATGGCACGAACAAAGGTGATTTCTGAGGATCTCAGAAAAAGCGTTGTTGATGCTCATCAGGCTGGAAAAGGCTACAAAACAATCTCTAAAGAGTTTGGACTCCACCAATCCACAGTCAGACAGATTGTGTACAAATGAAGGAAATTCAAGACCATTGTTACCCTCCCCAGGAGTGGTCGACCAACAAGGATCACTCCAAGAACAAGGCGTGTAATAGTCAGCGAGGTCACAAAGGACCTCAGGGTAACTGCTAAGCAACTGAAGGCCTCTCTCACATTGGCTAATGTTAATGTTCATGAGTCCACCATCAGGAGAACACTGAACAACAATGGTGTGCATGGTAGGGTTTCAAGGAGAAAGCCACTGCTCTCCAAAAAGAACATTGCTGCTCATCTGCAGTTTGCTAAAGATCACGTGGACAAGCCAGAAGGCTATTGGAAAAATGTTTTGTGGACGGATGAGACCAAAATAGAACTTTTTGGTTTAAATGAGAAGCGTGATGTTTGGAGAAAGGAAAACACTGCATTCCAGCATAAGAGCCTTATCCCATCTGTGAAATATGATGGTGGTAGTATCATAGTTTGGGCCTGTTTTGCTGCATCTGGGCCAGGACGGCTTGCCATCATTGATGGAACAATGAATTCTGAGTTATACCAGTGAATTCTAAAGGAAAATGTCAGGACATCTGTCCATGAACTGAATCTCAAGAGAAGGTGGGTCATGCACCAAGACACCGACCCTAAGCACACAAGCCGTTCTACCAAAGAATGGTTAAAGAAGAATAAAGTTAATGTTTTGGATGGCCAAGTCAAAGTCCTGACCTTAATCCAATCAAAATATTGTGGAGGGACCTGAAGTGAGTAGTTCATGTGAGGAAACCCACCAACATCCCAGAGTTGAAGCTGTTCTGTACAGAGGAATGGGATAAAATTCCTCCAAGCCGGTGTGCAGGACTGATCAACAGTTACCGGAAACGTTTAGTTGCAGTTATTGCTGTGCAAGGGGGTCACACCAGATACTGAAAGCAAAGGTTCACACACTTTTGCCACTCACAGATATGTAATATTGGATCATTTTCCTCAATAAATAAATGACCAAGTATAATATTTTTGTCTCATTTGTTTAACTGGGTTCTCTTTTTCTACTTTTAGGCCTTGTGTGAAAATCTGATGATGTTTTAGGTCATATTTATGCAGAAATATAGAAAATTCTCAAGGGGTCACAAACTTTCAAGCACCACTGTAAGAGTGCTCTGAGAGCACAATATCCCTAGTCTGGCTAATGCAACTTCAAAGCTCTGCGAGCATTTGGTCTGGCATAGATATTAAGCCCAACCGTTTCCCAAAGCGCGTGGTTGACCCGCCTCCCTGAAATGCCTCAGTTTGCTACTGGTCGAAGCCAGAAAAGGCTGTGACGAAGCTTAAACCAATCACATTACTCTTTCCTCTGACGTACGTGATGCGACGGAAACTGCTACCAGCGGGGCTAACTGGTAGATTAAACTCTTACCGAAGCCGGTCGGGAGCAAGGCGAAAACGTCCTTCCTTTCAATAAATACCTCCAGGGCTGCTCTTTGCTCCGTTTTCAATGAGAACTTCCCGTTGAATGCTTTCAATACAGCATCTACCGCTGTGTCAAAGGCTTGCCGCTGCTCCATGTTCGTAATGTTTCTAGTGAATGAAGCGCTTCCGGCATAGATTCTGTAAACAATCTATGGCTTCCGGTCGCAGTTCTACTACGTCACTGCCTTGAACACGCCTCTACCCAGGGCCGTTGGAGATGCTCAAAGTTGATTGGCTCTCGATTTTTTGGGAGCTTGGAAGAGCTGGAGATAGCTTGCCTTGCCAGACTAAGTTCGCAACAGCCCCCTGTGTTGCGTCACACTTAGGATGGGCGGGCCCAGGCTACAATATCCCCCGCTGGCAACTGTGCCATAACTCTAATAAAATGTGACTGAATTGAACGAAATTGCAATGTGCGTATTTCTGACATATAACAAAAAACCCTGCCAAGTTTCGTGAAATTCCTACAAAAATTGTGAGAGGAGTTGATTTCAGAAGGTGAGCACCCTTCCCAGGATGGATGGACGGACTGAAATCGCTGCGGCATAATCCCCCTTTGGGCCTTTCAGCCAGCGGGGGATTAAAAAAAAAAAGGCTCAACTTATGACTCAATCTAAAGTGAAAAAAGAAAAACCTCTGAAGTTCACAACAGTCCTTCACCACAGAACCCTGCAAAACTCACACAACATGAATGATCCAAAACTGCTGTTTATTGCTCTGCACTATTACTGCACGGGTGTATAGAAATGAGAACAAGCAGTCTCTGCTTCCTTACGACTTGCTGGGCTTTCCCGGTTCACGCAAGGCATTGTGGGATACAAATTTGAAACAGGAGAGAAAAATGGAGGATGCGAATGAAACGTGAAAGACCGACTACAGTAACGGAAAGCAAGAAGAACAAAGACGTTACGTTATAGACGACGGAAAGGAAACGCAGGACCAAACTAATAAATAAATATCGGCGGTCAGCGAGCACCTCGGTGTGATCAGCTGTTCGTTTAGCGACAGAATGATGGAACTGTCAGTGCACGCTCAAAGGTAAACTTGCGCATGCGCAGCACACACACACACGGACTTCCTCTGTCCGCTTGACTGCACGGAGCGAGCGATTTCATGCACATTATTTGCTCGGGAATCCCCTCAAATTAAATAACTTCCTGGCCACAGAATGGCCTGATGTTTTTTCCTACAGTACAGAAATAAACATGCATCACAATGACCAAATTTCAGAGAGAACCAAATTTCACAGATTTTATGAAATCGAAAAGCCGTCTAGTTTTAAACCTTCTGCCGGCCCTTCCAAAAAGTTGCTGGTGAGTGTTTATGGCTTCATTTATAAGTTTATGCTGCCAGCGAATGTGAGAGCAGAGGACAAGGAGAGACAAATTTGAGCAATTCCAGCGTTATGGACGTGACACTTGAACTCAAAATGGCAACAAATGACCCGGTGCATGTTTTAGGTGGGGTTTACATTAGACCGTATCAGCGGATCATCAGATTAACGCCAATACACGATTCGCGTGCACACAGCAACGCCAATACACGATTCGCGTGCACACAGCAACGCCAATACACGGATACGCTCGGCTCCGCAGGCATCCTGCGCTCCAAATCACTCCGCCCTGAACAGCGAGTGCCCTCTGGAGGGTGCGCACTCCGGCCCTGCGCAGCTCACAGAGCGCGCGAGTGAAGCGCAAGAGCAGTGATTCGGGACAAATAGCAGGAAGTGAAAGTCCGCGCCGTTTTTCAGCAGTCGCGTCACATGACCAACGTGGCATGACCAACGCCAGCGAATCAGGAAGGTGGATGTCACAGTGGCGTTGTCCAATGACGACGTCAGCTAGAGCTCAGCACAGCGTATCCTCGTTCCTCAATGTTTACACAGCACCGGATCAGATACATAATGGATTGAATACGTGGGCCCTGGCGGATTCAAGTTGTTCCGCCTGTGGAGTCGTTTCCCGGCGTTTTAATGTGAACGGACAGTGCATCCGCGACGAAAACGAGACGGATACGGTCTAATGTAAACACCACCTTATTGTCTCCCAGTATTTAAACAGGTGTTGCATAGTTTAAGGCTGTACCATACTGGAGAAGTGATAGAACAAGAACAATTCCCATAGTACATCTAGGGCATGCCAGAAAATGCCAATAAAAGATGCGTTATGGATGTGACAGAAAAAGTTTCACTTTTCTTGGGTGACTGTACATTTTTATCAAACTCTGTGAAATTGTAAACCTAATGTCGAAATGGAGATAGCCATTTGATAGAGGGGTCCAAGGTGAATATTAAAAAAATCTTTGTTTAAAACATTGTGTTTCATGCAGAGTTTCGGAAGGAAACGTCAGCGTTATGGATGTGACGAAATTCCGTTATGGATGTGACGCGTCTGAAATAGACATGGCATATGTTTAGGAAATCAGCAATTTAACCACCATAACCCTTTGAAAAACTCTCTAAATATCAGCTAAAACTATCCAAGTTCTTAAATAATATTTAGGATGGCTATTGTTTTGCTGTTTTGTGGATTTTAGCATACATTTCTGTGGCTTGTGGCAATAATATAGAATTGCACATGATCAAAGTTGATTTTAGCTTGGGTTTTACATTATAAGAAAAAGACTGACAGTGACATATTAGGTGATCAAAATATTTATGTATGTATTTATTTATTTGTTTATTTATTTAGTCTGAAATTTGGGATCTCCTGTGAGGTTGACATTTACATGGAATTGCCCATTTGTGTTTTGAGACGCTTTCAAACACATACAGGTTACAAGATGAGATGAGATTTGTTTGTACATTAGTGTCATCCGAAACTGCCGACTGATGAGGTCGAACCCCCCCCCCAAATATCACAGAGGTCTTCCGTGTTTGTATTCACCGAGTGACTCCAGCCAACGCAGAATTGTGACAAATGTTGATCTAGTGAGGGGAAAAAGTCACGTGAATTCTGATATGACGATTCAAATGAGGGATGTTCAGAAATCACTGTTTAACCGATTTATACAATCAGTTCATTTAAAAAAAAGTTTACAGTGTGGTAAACGAATAGAACATACGCTACGTTCACACTGCAAGGCTTAATGCTCAATTCCGATTTTTTTGTGAAATCCGATTTTTTTGTGAGGTCGTTCACATTAACAAATATATGCGACTTGTATGTGATCCTCAGTATGAACGAAAAGCGACCTAAAAGTGTTCCGCATGCGCATTGCAGGATACGACGACGTCACACGCAGTGAGCATGGCCAGTGTTTACGGAAGTAAAACCGCCCGGTTGCGGTATGACCCATCCAATCTAGCTTGAATAGCTGTATCCCCCCCAAATGGAAATCAGCTCCCTAACCTCTGCGTCCTTCCACTGAGAAGATTCAGAACCTTCACAGCCCGAAGCGTCCCTCGCATTGATGTCATGCGCAGGGGCGCAGATACGTTTTTTGAACTGGGGGGGACAAAAAACTGGGGGGGGACAAAGCTGCCAGCAAACCAACCCCAACCCCGATATGCCTGTCAAACTTGTTGTGGGTTACCATAGCAACCAAGCTCGAGCTCACAACCTGTGCAGTCTGCGCAGCTCAACCAACCGAATATCAGTCTTTGTTTTGTTTTATGTGAATTGTTGCAACTATGTATACACTGCTGTGCACCTCAATAAACCGAATGGTAATTAGTCTTTTGATTTTTCCGTGAGGTTTGCCTTATGCAAAGAAAGACAGCATAGACGTTTTTCCTCCCTATAAGTGGGAGGGACCGAGCGAGGTGAATTTAAATCTGGGTGGGACGAGTCCCACCCTCTGTCTGCGCCCGTGATTATGCGCCATGTTGTTGTAACTTTTTTTGAGAGACCCGCCGCCTACTTCAGCGCAGAATAGTGACGTTTGAGGCTTGTTGATGACGTGTAAGTCGGATGAATGCGACCTGGCGGTTCAGACTGAAGTCACATATGAAAAGAGCGGATAGGAATCGGAATTAGGACCACATATCCAAACGGCCTGGGTCGGATTTGAAAAAAAATCGGATCTGTATCGTTCATATTGTCAATAAAAGATCGGATACAGGTCACATATGGGCGAAAAGGTCGGATTTGAGTCACTTCAGCCTGCAGTGTGAACGTAGCCATAGAGGGTAAAAGAAATCTGGGACAGGGCCTAACATTACCACTCATCAACTCATGCGGGCGTATCGACACGTGCAACAAATACAGGCTGCAGTCTGAGCGAAATGAAACGAGCCAAAAGCAGTGGTGTTTGGGAGCATTTCGGCTGAAAACTTAACAGATAACCGCGTCGTCCTATGTTGTGCAGTGTTGAAATACAGCAGCTGTACAACCGCCATGCAGTACCACTTGCGGAGTAAACATCTGTAAGCATTGTGTGATGGAGGACAACAAACTTTGCCCTCCGTGTTCGCCAGGAGAAGATGCGATTCCCGGCAGTCTGAGGAGATAGCTCGGAGGATTTGTTTAATGGTGGAGAAAAGACCTTTTGCCCATTCGTGTGGTCTGCGGAGAGGGTTTTCAGGAGCATACCGGGGACATCGGTGCCATCTGAGCGGGTATTCTCTGCCACGGGTCTCACAGTCTGAAGACAGTGCACTAGACTGACCGCACAGCATCTCGACACGTTGCTATTTCTCAATAAAAATCAGGAAACAAGTTGTCCGGGTTGAATGGCACAACTTTCCGTTTTGTTAAAACGATGGCTGTTGATCATTAATTAAATTACATATACCTGATAGCGGAGCTGGTTTGCCTTACAGCACTCTGTGATCATACATTAGAAAGTGTGCCCACTTGCTGTTCATTTTAATAGAACTGAATTTTCCAATATTTTCTGACATGAGTGATGTCGGCTGCGCCGGTTAAGCGCACTTGGTGCTGGAGGATTAAATGTTTGTTTTGTTAATTTTTTTTTTTGCTGCAACATCTTGCTAATTATTTACATCGGTTATGACGTAATTGCACTTTTGGGCGGGGGGATAAAGCACTTCTAATTTCAAAAGCATTTTTTGTATTGGTGTCACAGTCACTCATCTATTCTAGCCAGGCCTACACTCTCATCAGTTAACGGTTAATCCTCAATTAAGGAACGTCGACTATCGGTGACGAAAAAAATCTGAAACGGACATCCCTAATCCAAACTAGAGTTGTACTGCAAATAAAGTGAGACCTGTATCTGATTTAGAACTATATACACTACCGTTCAAAAGTTTGGGGTCACTCTGAAATGTCCTTATTTTTGAAAGAAAAGCACTGTTCTTTTCAATGAAGATCACTTTAAACTAATCAGAAATGCACTCTATACATTGCTAATGTGGTAAATGACTATTCTAGCTGCAAATGTCTGGTTTTTGGTGCAATATCTCCATAGGTGTATAGAGGCCCATTTCCAGCAACTATCACTCGTGTTCTAATGGTACAACGTGTTTGCTCATTGCCTCAGAAGGCTAATGGATGATTAGAAAACCCTTGTACAATCATGTTAGCACAGCTGAAAACAGTTTAGCTCTTTAGAGAAGCTATAAAACTGACCTTCCTTTGAGCAGATTGAGGCCCTGTCCACACGGCAACGGATTCAGGTGAATCTGATAAAATTGTTTATCGTTTCGGCCTGGCGTCCACACGGCACCGGCATTTTGGGTGCCCCAAAACGAAATCTTTTGAGAACGGGTCCCAGAGTGGAAAAATCTGGCAACGGCGCCGTTGCGAAGTCGTCTGGATGAGTAGAACGGATTTGCTTACGATGACGTCACAACCACATGACTGTCAGTGCTTCACGCCGGGTAGAAGTGTAACGAACTCGATGCGAGTTGTCAACAAATCCTATAACTTGGTTCATGAAACGCGCTTACAAAATATTTTCACTGTGAATATTTATTGTGTAATGGTGCAAAGTGTGTGTGAGAGAGAGAATAGCCCTTAGGGCAGAGTCTTTAGTCCAAACACTGCGGAAGTACCGAGTATAACCAAACCGCGCACCGCCCGTGCACTTTCCAAAAACAAAAACAATCCCACCAGCAAACATAGGAAAAAAAAAGGAGCGATCTCACCTCTTCAGATGTTGGTTCAAGTCCGACAATACATTACTCAAAAAGGGCGTAGAAGAACAAAGTAATCCATCAACGTGTAGCATTCAATTTATTTCAGACCATTAAAGAATTCTGGAGGATATCAGAATGTTGGCGTACCGGCTTCCATCTACCCCCGTTCATTCCTCTTTCCGCGTCTTTCGTTTTACGCTACTGATTAATCATCAAAACTTTATGTGGCTGATGCTACAGAAGAAGGGGTTTATGCGCATGCGTCTACTTCTTCTATTGTTCTGGTGTCTCCGATGGGACCATCTTACAGTGCACGTAGAGGTGTGGCATGTGTATTGCATCGTTTTCAGCAAGCGTTGCATTCCCATATGTACCTGACATTTTACTGATCCGTTGTCCATGTGGACGCAATATTTTTTAAAAAAAAAATCTCGTTGCCGTTGTCGTGTGGATGTAGCCTGAGTTTCTGGAGCATCACATTTGTGGGGTCGATTAAATGCTCAAAATGGCCAGAAAAATGTCTTGACTATATTTTCTATTCATTTTACAACTTATGGTGGTAAATAAAAGTGTGACTTTTCATGGAAAACACAAAATTGTCTGGGTGACCCCAAACTTTTGAACGGTAGTGTATGTAGGTTCACACTGTCAGTCCAAATCAGATTTGAATCCGATCTTCCTGACTGACTGACTACAAGGCTCGAAATACGTATATTTTTTCACCAGCCAGCCGGACTAGTAACCTTCCAAAGTAACTCGCCAAACAGAAAATCAACTCGCCAAAATTTGTTCATGTATGAATTTGACTTCTGTCAAAAATAACACAAAAGAGAGTAGTTCCCATTGTTCATGACTAATGTGCATTTATTTCAAGACCCGAGTATTTTGATACTGGTTTTTTTTTGCACACTTTACAAATTGGCATTTGCTGTTCCACATCCTCCTTGCGATATCCAAAAAAATGCCAGATGACTGACCCCTTACTCGTTCTTTTAGGAACCAATTCGTCCGCTTCCATTTTTAATTTGTCGCTGAAATTGACAGAGCTTACACGGTAGCCTACGGCTATGCAGAGCTGCTACGTTGATGATTCTCCTGCGAGCATCGGGGACATGGATTCGAGATAAATACATCTCAAGCAGCTCAACGAAGGTTCCCCAAGCTATAGGAAGTATTCCCAAACTCGTCACTGAGTTTGCCGACGAAAACAATGCATGCACTGAAATTGTTCGCAATGTTTTTGGCCACTCACCAAAAAAACAACTCGCAAAGCTCAGAGAACATGTGCTGTGCGTCACACGACTGGTGGTGATGCTACCAATTTTTCCATCGCCAAGTATTCGCAAAACCCATCATGAACTGGAGTGTGATCAACAAGGCATTTATATCCACCCACAGAACTGTCACTCACTCGACTCAATGCTTTTGTTTTTCACACCATTCCATCTGTGGAAACTCTACAGGCTGTTGTGTGCAAAAACCCCAGTAGATCAGCCGTTTCTGAAATACCAGAAGTCCATCTGGCTCAAAGCAACACCCATGCCACAGTGAAAGAAAATCACACAAAAATTGAGATCGCAATTTTTCCCATTCTGATGTGTGAACATTAACTGAAGCTCTTGATTTGTATCTGCATGATTTTTTTTGCATCATTTTTTTGCTGATGTCGACGGATCGGCTGATTCGAGAACTGCATCATTCAAAACAGCAGGTGGATGTATGGGTGATCCTAATAAACTGGCCTGTGTGTGGGTATTGATCGAATTCCAATCAGATATACACATAAATCAGATTCTGTTTATAGACAATGTCCCAAATCAGAATTGAGATTAGATTAGATTTCATGGTTATTGGGGTTTTTTTCTGTTCACAGATCAGACAGGGCGGCACGGTGGTGTAGTGGTTAGGGATTGTTTTACAATCAGGGTACGCAAGCTAAAAATCACATTTAACACTTATTATCTTCAATATCAAAAGGCTTGACTAAATAAACTTGCTTGTTTATTGTAGCCCTGTGATCGCTCTATTTACCATGCAAAAAAAATTTGGTGATAACGTTATTTTTGGTGAATGTATGGCAATGTGTGTCATATTTAGCAAAATTACTCGTGTCATTTAGAAAAAGTGCTTTTTTGACCACAGGTAGCTCCAAAAGGGATGCACTTAAATCATTCTTTATACCATAAAACAAATATTTGGTTCCATATCATTGGAAACATAGTTAAGTTTTAATGTTGAATGCCAGTAAGTTTTCAGACTATTTTGATCAAATTAGTATGGAATTGTGTCAAAAAAATGTCCTCTCAGAGACAGCTAATTTATCAATATAAAATAACATATCTAAAATGATTATTTTCATCCTAAAATGTGGTCAAGATATTGGGACATAAATAGAGATGACTAACACAAAGCTTACAGCCTTATATTTAAAAGCACTATGGAAGTCATGGATTCTGAACTGTCAAAAAAAAAGTCCTCTCCGAGAATCACTTCATTTGTTTCTCCCATCTTATAGCAGATTACACAAAACTACCATACACACACGTCAAAAAATCACCTGAAATCTGTTCTTTAACTTGTCCTTCACTTAAAAACTGGTACAAGAACCAATTTGAATCAATTTGAACTTTGTACCCTGATTGTAAAACAACCCTTAGCGCTGTCGCCTCGCAGCAAGAAGGTCCGGGTTCAAGCCCCGTGGCCGGCGAGGGCCTTTCTGTGCGGAGTTTGCATGTTGCCCACGTGGGTTTCCTCCGGGTGCTCCGGTTTCCTCCACGGTCCAAAGACATGCAGGTTAGGTTAACTGGTGACTCTAATGCTGTGTTCACACTTATACCGGTACGAAAGTGGTATAACTGTCTCGATACAAAGTATACCGGTACAGTTTAGTGCATCTGTCCACACTAGCGAGAAATGTTTGCGGTTTTCTTTCACGGTAGTTGAAATGCGCGTGCGCGAAATGTTTCCGTGGTTACCGAGTAACTTCCTTCCAGCGGATGAAACAACGTGTGTGTGCTTTTTGTTGTCAATGTACAGTCTGTATTTCTGGTGGTCATTTATTCCGTCGAATCGTATAAAACGCGCGAGGCAGTTGAGAAAGAAACAAACGAATCTCCGTTCTTCACTATTTTATTCAGCGAAGACATCGATTGAGGTGTGTGACTTTGCGCATGCGCATTATATTTGTATCGATACAGAGCCGCTTCATCTGTCCACACTACAGCGAAGCGCTACAGTACAGGTATAGTTGCTAGTGTGGACAGGTGTTGCGGTACGAAAGTAGTTTCGTATCGGTACAAAATCCCTAGTGTGGACAGGGTATTAATTGACCGTGAATGGTTGTACGTTACCCCTTTTCCACCAAATCAGTTCCAGGGCTGGTTCGGGGCCAGTGCTGGTTCACAACTCGTTCACCTTGCGAGCCAGCTGAGAATCAGTTTGCTTTTCCATAGCTCGCGGAGCTACGTCATTACGTCACTGTATATGTCAGTTACGTCACTACGTTTGCATAAACCTTGGCGCAAATATCGAAGCAAAAACAACACGGAAGAAGAAGCAACAACAACAACAATAATAATAATCGCTGACTTCGCGTTTGTACAGCTGCGGCTTCTCGTCGCTTAAAAATGGCGATCTTTCGCGGTCTTGTCATTGTTGTTGGTCTTAACAACTCCGCCCCCCCGCTGACGTAAGCGGTTCTTTCCTCTGGCCCAGCAGAGAGTTGGTGCTAGCCTGGAACCGGTTTTTCTGGCCCCAGAGCCGGTTCTTTGTCAGTGGAAACAGAAGACCCGGTTCCAAACTAAGCACTGGCCCCGAACCAGCCCTGGAACTGCTTTGGTGGAAAAGGGCTGTGTGTCAGCCTTGTGATGACCTGGCGACTTGTCCAGGGTGTACCCCGCCTTTCGCCCGTAGTCAGCTGGGATAGGCTCCAGCTCGCCTGCGACCCTGTAGAACAGGATAAAGCCACTAGAGATAATGAGATGGGATGAGACAGATCAGACATGGACCAGTTTTGCCTGCAGTGTGAAAGTAGCCAAAGATGTGTTGAATGAAAGCCTGAGACACACTGTAACACATCCATCCTGCCCATGCTGCAACTTTGTTGCAACTCAACCTGGTGGCAACAATGCAACACAAAAGCAGCATGAGGAAGTTTGGCCACAATCCAGCCGGCTGGAGAGACTTCAAATGCACTTGTGTGAACACTGGCACTAGATAAACACTTCAAAAATAACACAATCTGAAAGAATGTAGACAAACCCTGGATGATCAGATAGTGTTGGAGTTATACTCGCATGTGCTTCTCCAGATTTGCTTTTCTCGGATGGACAAGCAGAAGGAACCCGAGTTACAACTTAGAGAGAGTCAATAAACAGTGTTTCTTCCAGAACCAGAATCTCTATATTTAACCCAGTGTGCATGCTTAACACACTGGGACTGATTACTAAAAGCTTTCTAAAGTCCTGGGTGTATGTATAAACATGTACATATATATATATATATATATATATATATATATATATATATATATATAAAATTATAATTACACACATACATACAGCTCAGCTTTTGGCCGGGATACAAATTAGAAAAAAAAATAATAATAAGCATGTAAGTTGAATAATGCTTCTCCTGGTATTACAAAACAAGAGCCGCTTTACCTGCTTTTCCTTTCCCTTCCTTTCCTTCTCTCTTTCTTTCAGCTTGTATCCTGTTAGCTTTTTTTTCCCCAACTTTTTCTTTTCTGTCTTTATTTTTTATTTCCTATTACTTCTATTCGCCAAACAATCACTCCGCGCATCAAAGATGGCGGCCACCAGGAACACCTCCTCCGTTGAGGCGTTGCTGGACTCTTTCCCCGCCCCCTTCATTCCTATTGAATGTCGCTGCTCGGTGGTCGGCGTTGATTGGACGAGAGCTCACGTTCATCTCGCAGCAAAGGCCGTGCGATTCGCGCGACGGTTGTGGGGTTAAAGGTGTACCGGTCTCTGGGAATGGGCACTTCAGCACTGTGCAGTAGAACATCCGGCGGTGTGGTGCACTGGTTAGCACTCTTTCCTCACTGTAAGAAGGTTCTGGGTTCGAGTCCAGGTGTGAGTTAGGTTGACTGGTTACTCTAAATTGCCCGTGTGTGGATGACTGAGAGGATAATAATCCACAACTCTAATTCTTTCCTGAAGACTTGAATGGCTGAAGCCATCAGTGATATGCTAGATAGAATTATAACATCATTTGATTACTGCTCCGACAATAATAATAATGCGTTGCTGTTATCATTAAAGGTGGACCGCCTTTCATATTTTTCAGGTTTAGGTCATAAAAAGAATTTTCCCCAATTATTTTTCTTTAGTGGACCAAAAGCTACTGAATTCCAATTTTATTAGGTTTTTTTTTTAAACAGAAGTGTCGCCTCACAGCAAGAAGGTCCGGGTTCGAGCCCCGTGCTCGGCGAGGGCCTTTCTGTGTGGAGTTTCTGTGCATGTTCTCCCCGTGTCCGCGTGGGTTTCCTCCGGGTGCTCCGGTTTCCCCCACAGTCCAAAGACATGCAGGTTAGGTTAACTGGTGACTCTAAATTGACCGTAGGTGTGAATGTGAGTGTGAATGGTTGTCTGTGTCTATGTGTCAGCCCTGTGATGACCTGGCGACTTGTCCAGGGTGTACCCCGCCTTTCGCCCGTAGTCAGCTGGGATAGGCTCCAGCTTGCCTGCAACCCTGTAGAATAGGATAAAGCGACTAGAGATAATGAGATGAGATGAAATCCATCATCCTGTCACCTCACAGCAAGAAGGTCCGGGTTCGAGCCCCGTGGCTGGCGAGGGCCTTTCTGTGTGGAGTTTCTGTGCATGTTCTCCGCGTGGGTTTCCTCCAGGTGCTCCGGTTTCCCCCAAAGACCGGGACAAAAATCTTTATATGTCACTCGTGAGGAAATCAGTGAGTTGTATTGATTAAATTTGGGGACTTTTTGTTTGTGAATGTGTTGATATAATACAAAGAAAATCACACGTTGACTTGAAGATATGAAGTTTATCTTCTCATGTTGAAAAACTCACATTTCTAATACAAAATATATCACGGATCTGAGTGACACATTCCCTGATATTTCACTCCAATGATGTCACTCCCGGCGGCACGGTGGTGTAGTGGTTAGCGCTGTCGCCTCACAGCAAGAAGGTCCGGGTTCGAGCCCCGTGGCCGGCGAGGGCCTTTCTGTGTGGAGTTTGCATGTTCTCCCCGTGTCTGTGTGGGTTTCCTCCGGGTGCTCCGGTTTCCCCCACAGTCCAAAGACATGCAGGTTAGGTTAACTGGTGACTCTAAATTGACCGTGAATGGTTGTTTGTGTCTATGTGTCAGCCCTGTGATGACCTGGCGACTTGTCCAGGGTGTACCCTGCCTTTCGCCCGTAGTCAGCTGGGATAGGCTCCGGCTTGCCTGCAACCCTGTAGAACAGGATAAAGCAGCTTGAGATGAGATCCATCATCCTGTTTTACAGGGTCACAAGCTAGAGCCTATCCCAGCTGACTATGGGCAAGTGGTGGAGTGCACCCTGGACATCACAGGGCTGACACATAGAGACAACCATTCCCACTCACTTTAGAGCCACCAATTGACCTAACCTGCATGCATTTGGATTGGAGGAGAAACCCACGCAGACACAGAAAGGCCCTCGCCAGCCACTGGGCTCAAACCCAGGACCTTCTTGCTGTGAGGCGACAGTGCTAACCCACTGTGCCGCCCTTTAAGTAGAACAATTAATGAATTTAGGGCCATGTGGGCCTAAATTCGCCGCTTTTATTTCATGCTTCACCATGACACAATACATGATGTCATGCATCATGTGATGGGCTTTTCTCGTTCACGCAAGGCATTGTGAGATAAAATTTTGAAACAGGAGAGAAAAATGGATGGCGTGAGTGTGAGAATGAAACGTGGAAGACTGACTATAGTAAAGCCTGGCGCACACGGGCGACTTCTTGTCGCAAGCATATTGCGATTTTTGGACGCAAGTTTTCCCCTCTCGGGTAGCTGCATGTGCACGTTATCTGCAACCAATGGGCGATTTGGGTAGAGGGATGCAAGTCACATGGAAATCATGTGACTATTTAGCAGGCGGGGATTGGCTTAGCCTTTGGAGGTGATCGCTTAGTTAGTTATCGCAAAGACACACACACGGTGATATCTCTACAACGAGTCAGCAAGTGTCGATTTTTTGTTGCGGAATATCAAGCATGTTTGATACCTGCTATCTGTCGCAAGCAACAAAAAATCGCTGTTGCAAATATCCGCACACGAAGCAATTTTTTGCTTGCGTCAAAAAGTTGCACAACTAAGCGACGGAAAATCGGCTGTGTGCGCCGGGCTTAACGGAAAATGAGAAGAAAAGACGTTACGTTGCGAAGGAAAGGAAACACAGGACCAAACTAATAAATATCGGCGCTCAGCGAGCACCTCGGTGTGATCAGCTGTTCGTTTAGTGACAGAATGATAGAACTGTCAGTGCACGGTTAAAGGTAAACCTGTAGATGGCAGTAACGCAACACTGTGAATGTCAGCTGCCATGAAACCCAAGAGAAGAAGACAAAGATAAACCTGCACATGGACACACAGGCTTCCCTGTTTGCTTGCCTGCACAAAGAGAGCGATTTCATGCACATTATTTGTTTAATCCCCTCAAATTAAATAACTTCCCAGCCACGGAATGGCCTGGTTTTTTTTAAGATATTACAGAAATAAACATGTATCACAATTACCAAATTTCAGAGGGAACTAAATTTCACTGATTTTATGAAATCGAAAGGCTGTCTATTTTTAATAATGTAAGCAATAATGATACTATGAGTCCTTTGGATGTTTTATTCACACTTAAAACAATTATATTAATTAATATGTTTATACAAGAGTTCGTTCCGGTCCACTTCACATTTTACTCGTATCTCGCCGCGTGTCTGGGCTTGCTCGATAAGATCCACTTATCTAGCCTTATCCACGACACTTATAACACTTAGTACAAGCTGTGTCTGTGCGTTACCATGGCAACATGCAACTCAATCCAGTTGTGGCTTTCATTCATTTTCTACACCATTTATTCATTCCAAGTCCTGGAGAAGCTGGAGTTACAATTTGGAGTAGTTAGTTGACCGAATCCACACGTCGTTGACTGTGGGAGGAAACCAGAGAGCCCTGAGGAAACCTGTGCAGGCACGAGGAGATCATGCAGACTCCACACAGAAAGGCCCCAGTCGACGGTGAGGTTCAAACACAGTACCTTCTTGCTGTGAGGCGACAGTTCTAACCACTGTGCCGAGCTGTGGCTTTTTTGGGAACTATTCTTGTTGATGGAGCAAAAATCAACTAAATATTTGCCCATGTTGTGTCCGAATGTAAATTACTCTACATTAATTTCTTGTTTATAGAACTGTAACATATAAAAAACAGTATCAAACATTCAATTGTGGTGTTGTCCTGATTACCTGACTGGGCAATTACAGCATCCTACTCTCTGTTATTTATGAATAGCAGAGTATTGTTATGAATAACAGACCGTCGCTATGGGTGCAGTTCTGATCATAGACTCTGGAGGACCATGTCCGATCATAACAATCCCCAGAAAGAAGTCTGGTAAATCAAAGTCCTTCCCATGCCAGGTCTTCCCAAACAGTCTCCCATCCCAGTACGAGCCAAGCCCTTAAGGTACATTGGGCAGCGCCAATCTCCCTAGCCCTCGGTCTCTCGCCTATACTGCTTGGGTTACAGTGGGGGGCCTGGTCCTCTGGTAACCACAAGAGTTTGACTCCCTACTCACATCTGTATTGCAGCATGCCTTGCCAGACAGCAGTAGATGCCATTTTTATGATGATTTTTGGTATGACCCAACCACAAATAGAACTCACAAACTCCCAGTTGAGAGAGAGACACACTAACCACTAGGCCAACTCGTGGTGCAGTCTGGTAAATATTGTTGCTTTAATAATCCAATTAACATCAGCTCATTCACAACACCCTGTGGTTTAAAAAATGTTCAGGCAAAATCAGGCATTAGACCCCACACTTTTTTGTTTTTTAAAAAAATTATATGGTATAGAGAATTCAACTTTATTAACAATGTAATAGAACAAACAAACACATAATTCACATTAGCAGGCATCAAATCCAATGATAAAAGTGCAACAGCTTTTCAACAAGTCAACTTTTTTACAGTAGAGCTGATTCTGTACAGGTGTGGGGCAATAAGCCCCCAGCAGAAGAGTCCAACTTGGCTCTGATTGGCTCCTGAGTAATCTGCAATCATGGCCGACAGGCTGGTGATAAATTCCATGCATTTTCAGTGTAGTGGGGCTGAATACCCCACAGGGCCAAATGTCCCCCCACCCCCCTTTGTCCTACTCCAGCAGAAGACACCCTGGAAGATTTTTCTTATATTAATTTTAATGTACAGTTTAACATGAAGCCCTGTGATGACCTGGCGACTTGTCCAGGGTGTACCCCGCCTTTCGCCCGTAGTCAGCTGGGATAGGCTCCAGCTTGCCTGCGACCCTGTAGAACAGGGGTCTTCAATCCTATCCACAAAGGGCCAGTGTGGCTGCAGGCTTTCATTCCAACCAAGCAGGAGCTACACCTGATTTCACTTGTTTAATCATTTCACCCTCGTCTCCAGTCAACAATCAAGTGAGCCTCCAATTTGGCTGTAATGAAAGCCTGCAGCTACACCGGCCCTTTGCGGATAGGATTGAAGACCCCTGCTGTAGAAGGATAAAGCGGCTAGAGATAATGAGATGAGATGAGATGAGATGAGACTTGGACTGGCGGCACGGTGGCGTAGTGGTTAGCGCTGTCACCTCACAGCAAGAAGGTCCAGGTTTGAGCCCCGTGGCTGGCGAGGGCCTTTCTGTGTGGAGTTTGCATGTTCTCCGCGTGGGTTTCCTCCGGGTGCTCCGGTTTCCCCCACAGTCCAAAGACATGCAGGTTAGATTAACTGGTGACCAGTGGCGGCTCCTGAATTTTTTTTCGGGGGGGCAATTTTCCCCTGTTATGTCTACACAGACCATAAATGTCCACAGGACTGAAATAAATTGACCTAGGTAGCAAGTCAATAGTCAACCAAACCCAGAAAAACACCACGGTGACTGGAGCCCTCAGTTTCGTCTTTGCCTCGTAGAGCTAACTCGAACACTCCACAAAATTTCACGCGTTGGATGAGCCGGTTTAACACTACATTCAGACTGCAACCTGAAACGACCCATATCCGATTTGTTGTGAAATCCGATTTTTTTGTTAGGCCGTTCACATTACCTATTATATGAGACTTGTATGCGATCTCCAATATGAATGGAAAACGACCCAAAAGTGTCCTGCATGCGCAAATTGACACGTAATAAGCACATCTACGTAATACGTAAACAAAAAAAAGTGCACTCTTCAAGTTTGCAAGTAAAGCATGGAGATGAGGCGAGACCTGGCGATGTGGTTTTTGTGGCGGCGGCGGAACTCACACAATAATCTGATTAATGTGGGCAGCAGACTAATGAGACCGAAGGTGTCAAATTACTGGAAATTTCCAGAACAATCTTATAATCTTGTAATACAGGATGATTTAACATCCAGGTCCCTACCAAATCCACCATTAGCTTGATCAATTCTATAAAAGTCTATTTAAATTCTGAAAACTGTACAAATGTTGTTGTTTTCCACCAAAGAGGCGGGATTAGCCAACGCAGAATAGTGACGTTTGTCTCTTGTTGATGACGTGTAGGTCACATGAATGCGACCTGTCCGGTCAGACTGCAGTCGCATGTGAAAATAACGTATATGCATCGGAATTAGGACCACATATCCAAGCGGCCTGGGTCGCATGTGAAAAAATCGGATCTGTGTTGTTCAGATTGTCAATAACAAATTGGATACAGGTCGCATATGGGCAAAAAAAATCGGATATGGGTCGTTTCAGGGTGCAGTCTGAACATAGTCTAATATGTGCCTGTTCTTGCTCATCTCATTGTTGTGGCAGTGAACTGCTAGCCTGTAGCCCTCATCTGGTTGTGTAGCGATGTTCACTCTCCTAAAAGCCGAAAATTTCAGGCAGCTGCTCATGTGAATCTTTGATGACTCATGTTTTTTTATTTTCTCCGACAAATGATGCATGTCCGAAACTCCAGTGACCGTCCAAGCAGTGCTGTCCATGGAGCCACCTCCAGGGTGGAAAAGTAAGCAGGGGGAGCAGAAAACCGCTGAGGCATCCTTGCAGCCAGCTCGCCAGGATTTGCACTGGGACCATGTTGAAGTAAAACCTCGAGTATATGATTTCCCCCCCTTGTCGAAATTTGTTTTATGTTTAGATTTGGTCGAGGGGGGTCCAGCTTGTTTTGTTGCTAATTTAGCTCGATTTGATCGCTGACTAAATGGAACTTCTTTTAAGGACCGCACTGAATTGCTTTCCACATCCATCTCACCTCAGAAACTGAGCGGATCGAACGCAACTTTGCCGCGCTTCGCAGTGACATAAGCACGTTAGGGCAAGCCCCCCTGGAACCCATAGAGATTGCATTGAAGTGTCAGTCAGGAGAAAAAAATATATTAACATGGGACTCTATCAGTGAACTCTTGGGCGATTTTCAGCGTGACTGAAATCGCCCCAAAAGGGGCGGTACTCTAGAAGCAAGACCACCCTGATTGGACAATGATACCCAGAGACAGATTAAAACGGCCTCAAGCAGTGCTGGTGAAAGTTTGTTTTAAAAAAAGAAAAAAAACTTTTTTTTTTTCGTTTTGGCAGTGCGTCGCCCAATCGCCCTTATGCACCAGCCGCCCTTGCTGGTGACTCTAAATTGACCGTAGGTGTGAATGTGAGTGTGAATGGTTGTCTGTGTCTATGTGTCAGCCCTGTGATGACCTGGCGACTTGTCCAGGGTGTACCCTGTCTTTCGCCCGTAGTCAGCTGGGATAGGCTCCAGCTTGCCTGCGACCCTGTAGAACAGGATAAAGCAGCTAGAGATAATGAGATGAGATGCGATGACTTGGACTTGACTCAAAATTGAACACTGGGGACTCGAGACTGGACTCAGACCTGAGGTTTAGTGCCTCAACCACAACACTGGACTATTGATTTTAGCAGAAGCAATAAAATAATTTCCAAATCTATATTTTGTGCCTAATTATTGATTTCTTTAGTAAGTATCCATGTAACAAGTGGGATAATATACAGCGAGCCAGTCAGTATCACGATGTAAACCCCTTCAGGGAGATTCAAGACCCGTCCACTTCATGTCAGGGTCCTGTATCACCCTGTTGGGGTTTATTTCGCTACACATCACCCCTTACTTATACAACAGGTAATTCCGGTCTACTAACCTGATTGGATGAGCAGCATTCTTCATGAATATACATAACTTCTGGCTTAAATGATGAAAGCGTATCAGAAGAAAATAAAAAGGAAGAAAGGAAGTTGGAATATGACCAGAAGCACTTTTAACAGAAGTGTAAAAATCATTGTGAGCTAGCTAGCCCGATAGTCGAAGAACTCTCAGTGAGTGTAGATTCTTTGGGATCCATTTCAGTTTGTGGAGAAAAAATAAACAAATTATTTGGCCATATTTTGTTTGAAATATCAGTTAATTGATATTTTCTTATTGATAAAACATGGCTCGAACCTGGACCTTCTTGCTGTGAGGCGACGGCGCTAACCACTACACCACCGTGCCGCCCCTGGTGTGAACATCTCATCTCATTATCTCTAGCCGCTTTATCCTTCTACAGGGTCGCAGGCAAGCTGGAGCCTATCCCAGCTGACTACAGGCGAAAGGCGGGGTACACCCTGGACAAGTCGCCAGGTCATCACAGGGCTGGCACATAGACACAGACAACCATTCACACTCACATTCACACCTACGGTCAATTTAGAGTCACCAGTTAACCTAACCTGCATGTCTTTGGACTGTGGGGGAAACCGGAGCACCCGGAGGAAACCCACGCGGACACGGGGAGAACATGCAAACTCCACACAGAAAGGCCCTCGCCGGCCCCGGGGCTCGAACCCAGGACCTTCTTGCTGTGAGGCGACAGCGCTAACCACTACACCACCGTGCCGCCCTGGTGTGAACATATCCTTTTTTAATTTTTCAAGAATTATTATTGTAGCATTTTTCACAAATTGCTCCTGTCATTTCACTGGTTTGTTTACATTCTAAGCAGAAATTATTTTGTCAGATGGTTTGTATAAAGTTTTTATTTATCGAATTTGCAAAAAATAAAAATGGTCTGTTTCTCAAAATCTAGTGAATCCAGGGAAGCCTAATGGTTGGAGAAACAGCTTTGGGATCAAAAGTTTGCCAGCTCAATTCCCTGAACCAGTGGGAATGGCTGAACTGCCCTTGAGCAGGGCACCAAACCATCAACTGCTCCCCAGGCTGCTCTGGGTGTGTTGTATGTTGCTCTGGATAAGAGTGTCTGCTAAATGCCTGTCATGTAATGAATGTGGATAGAATAAAACAGTCGTCCACTCTGCGCTACATGCCTTGTTCGCTATCAGTTCATGTACAACTTGATTTTGTGGAATAACTGTTATATACACACACACACACACACACACACAATATATATAGATAGATAGATAGATAGATAGATAGATATGTGTATATATCAGTGGCGGCTGGTAGTCTTTCAAACAGGGGAGGCTGGTCGGTTATGATATTTCCAGATTTTAAAAGAAAAAAGAAAAAACATCAATTTTGCCTATACTCTTGCCTCTGATCTGGCTGATTGTTGGCAGGGTCACAAACGGTGAAATAACAGGTTATTTTGGCCCATTAGCCTACTGTCCAATATACATGATGGTGGTGTTGGGGGGGTATATTTTAACATTTTATATTTTAAAATTGTGGCATTTTGTTTAAAAATTGATCATTATTGAAAGCAGCTCTTTGTCAGGAACCTCAGCAGTAACAGCAGAATGTTCTGGAATAGGCACAAGCACTGACTTTGGGGAGCCAAACATTTCATTCAATGACACTTTCCCTATATTTTACTTATTTTGACTGAGAAATGTTTTATTGACAATTTTGATAACCCATCACTTTTAATCCAGGTCTGTAGTGTGAAATGTTCTCGGCTGTGTTTTTGTTTAAAAATGTTTTCCAAATTGTAGCTGTGTTTAATTCATATCCAGAAAAATATATATTCCAATATAATATACTCAGCATAAACCTTTTTAATAGATTCTATATTTTTGGTCCATCCATGACATATTACTAAAGTAGCTTATTTACTGTTGTTGATGTGGGTCACTTGCTGTTAGCCAATTCACTTCCTCGTACCAGGAGAGCTGAAAGGAACGAGTATTAATCCCTACCTTTTTCACCAAGTCAATTTGAGGCGTTGGTCTACCCTACTCTTTAATTTTAATGTTTTCCTTGAAAGGAAGACTGGCAAATGGCTTCGCCAAAATTAAATCAGCAATGCTTGGCATCCGTGCACAGCTTTCTTGCTAGCTGACTAGCCCCCTCAAGTTCAAGTTCAGTCACTCAAATAAACGAAATTTCTGGAACTAAGATAGCAAACTTGACAACACTATATTTACACTTTACTTACAATGAAAATATATACAAACTAAAAAAGCTGGTAGAAACCGTATGTAATGAATGAAATCGAAATGTAAGCTGATTTCTTACAATACACCACAGCACTTGCGAATCCGCATGGGACTGAACTGAAATTCACCGCTGTCTGTCTATATTTGAAACGAGCTGTCAATCAAAGAAAATATCCGGCCGCTTTCACCAATCACCAGTCTCCTCGCGGAAACTGCCATGTCCCTCCCACTGTGAGGCTTCGAGTCCGTAGGAGGGCATTTTCGCAGTATTTGTCCAATAACCGTCTTGCATTTTGAGATTGAAAAGCGCATAGCTCCCAAATGCCATTGAAGTCCACTGAGGCTGGGAGTCCGTGAGACTCCGTGGGCGGGCGTTTTCGCAGTATTTGTCCAATAATCATCTTGCATTTTGATATTGAAACGCGCACAGCTCCCAAATGCCATTGAAGTCCACTGAGGCTGGGCTGCATCGCACTGTCACGAGGGGGAGAAACTCACGCGCACATTAGGCGAACTGGGGAAAGTTATAACGGAATGAATTCGCACTGTAGTTGGGTTGAGCACATATATTTCTATGATTCTGGATCTGAAATAGCAGTGTTATAACATTGCTATTTCAGATCCAGAATTTTTAGAGGAGGCTGAGCCTCCCTCGTTGTCTTAGAGCAATCGCCCGTGATTATATATGTGTATATAGTCATCAAAATCAAGGCATTTGGTCCTGAAGCGGGGTCGTGTCCAAGATCGCTTCAGGTTCAAGATAGGTGAAGACACCATCCCCACGGTAACAGAGAAGCCTGTTAAGTGTTTAGGGAGGTGGTACAGAGCTGACCTGAATGACAAGGCAAGTGTAAAGGAGATGCTCAGCCAGGCAGAAGAGTGGCTGCAAGCCCTGGAGAAGAGTGGCCTACCGGGGAAGTATAAGGTATGGGGTTACCAACACGGCATCCTACCAAGGCTTTTGTGGCCACTGCTTGTGTATGAGGTTCCTTTGACAACAGTGGAAACTTTGGAAAAGAAGATCAATAACTTCTTTAGGAGATGGTTGGCAGTCCCCAAGAGTTTTTGCTCCTTAGGGCTATATAGTTCTGGGAGTAAACTACAACTACCAATCACATCTGTCATGGAGGAATTTAAGGTAGCCAAGGTCCGGTTGGTCATGATGTTGCGCGACAGTGATGATCAGGCGGTGCGACAGGCAGACATCACTGTGAAGACAGGTCGGAAGTGGAGAGCTAGCGGAGCGCTGAGGGAAGCGGAGGGGCGACTGCAACATGCTGACATCTTGGGTACTGTGACCCAGGGGAGGTTGGGCCTTGGAGTCATCACCCGAGCAAGCTGGAAGAAGGCGAAGGCAAAGGACCGTAGGGGAATGCTACAAGAAGAGATCCGGGCTGTGGAGGAAGAGAACAGGCAAGCTAGGGCAGTGGCGATGAAGCAGCAAGGTAGCTGGACCTGGTGGGACAGTGTCTGGGGAAGATACCTCAGTTGGAAGGACATCTGGAACATGGAGGGGCATCGGTTGAAGTTCCTTCTGAGTTCTGTGTATGATGTGCTGCCAACACCAACTAACCTGCAAAGGTGGAGGCTGACAGAGGATCCCTTCTGCGCACAGTATAAGAGACCAGCAAACCTGGAGCACATCTTGTCATCCTGCAAAGCAAGCCTGACCAAGGGAAGGTTTAGGTGGCGCCATGATAAAGTGCTGGCGCAACTGGCCGATGGCCTGGAGAAAGAGAGGAAGCGGAAAAGAACCAAGGCCCACAACAAAGGGCCCTGCTTCATCAGCTTTCTCAGGCCTGGGGAGAAGGCAGGCAGGGAGGACAGGTGTGCAGGTATTCTTGGCATGGCAGAGGACTGGGAAATGAGAGTTGACCTGGGTAGGCAACTCAGGTTTCCTGAAGAGATTGCTGTCACCAGCCTCCGACCAGATATCGTGCTCTGGTCCCATGCAACAAAACAGGTGGCCTTGATAGAGCTAACGGTACCCTGGGAGGAGAGGATTGAGGAGGCACACGAACGCAAGCTGGGGAAGTACCAGCCCCTCCTTGTAGAGAGCCAGAAGAGGGGGTGGAGAACCTGGAACCTACCAGTGGAGGTGGGTTGCAGGGGGTTCCCAGGGCAGTCCCTTTGGAGAGCACTAGGACGGCTTGGGGTTAGGGGTGTAACCCGTAAGAACTTGGTGAACAGCATCTCAAAGCAGGCGGAACAGGCATCCAGGTGGCTGTGGCTAAAGAGAAGTGACCAGTGGCTAAGCCAGGCTGGCAGAGAAGAGGGGGGACAGAGTTGCATGGCAGGTTCCTGAATGACAGAGGGAGCAGTTCCAGGACGCTGGTTCTGCTGTCAAGCCCCACTGAGGTGTCGTGGGCTTCTTGACGAAACACCGGTGAGGTGGGGTGCCCACTTGAAAACCCTGTGAAGTCTACAGGTCTTCGTCGTGCAGCTCTGCTTTTAGTTGAAGACGTCTGAGGGGAGCGACTTCTATGCTAGCCACCAGACAGAAGGAGCAGGCCTTAATGCCTGGCAGGTGCGGTGGCTGCGGTATATCCTACTGTGTAAAGACACATACATTGTGTATATATATATATATATATATATATATATATATCTCATCTCATTATCTCTAGCCGCTTTATCCTTCTACAAGGTCACAGGCAAGCTGGAGCCTATCCCAGCTGACTACGGGCGAAAGGCGGGGTACACCCTGGACATGTCGCCAGGTCATCACAGGGCTGACACATAGACACAGACAACCATTCACACCTAGGGTCAATTTAGAGTCACCAGTTAACCTAACCTGCATGTCTTTGGACTGTGGGGGAAACCAGAGCACCCGAAGGAAACCCACGCAGACATGGGGGGAACATGCAAACTCCGCACAGAAAGGCCCTCGCTGGCCACGGGGCTCGAACCCGGACCTTCTTGCTGTGAGGCGACAGCGCTAACCACTACACCACTGTGCCGCCCATATATATATATATATATATATATATATATATATATATAAATTTCAAGCTAAATGTGTTAAGATTGAATCTCGGCATAAACTCATTGCAGGCAGCCATGTTTGTTGGTTACATCGGAGCGACTTTCGACCTGCACGTGTGCAATGTACCATGCTATCGCCTGCCTCGCTAGGCATGATCATGATGTGTAGATCTACACACTGAAATGCTCACCACAGCTGTGACTCGAGTCGGCCATAGAGCTTGAAATTTTGACGTCACTTCATGGTATATCCAGGCTACACCATGACTGACTCACAGCATATCAATTTTTTTTTGACATCATGAGATACAATGCAGGGCGGCACGGTGGTGTAGTGGTTAACGCTGTCGCCTCACAGCAAGAAGGTCCGGGTTCGAGCCCCGTGGCCGACAAGGGCCTTTCTGTGCGGAGTTTGCATATTCTCCCTGTGGGTTTCCTCCGGTTTCCCCCACAGTCCAAAGACATGCAGGCTAGGTTAACTGGTGACTCTAAATTGAATGTGAATGGTTGTCTGTGTCTATGTGTCAGCCCTGTGATGACCTGGCGACTTGTCCAGGGTGTACCCCGCCTTTTGCCCATAGTCAGCTGGGATAGGCTCCAGCTTGCCTGCGACCCTGTAGAACAGGATAAAGTGGCTAGAGATAATGAGATGAGATACAATGCTTAATAAGTGTTGGAAATATTTTATGTCACATGAGCCATCCTTGGCCAATCCCTGCATAGGAATTTTTTGATGAAAGACATAATCACAGTTATCAATAGCAAAGCCTGTCAGCAACAACTGAACTAAAGTAATGACTCAGTGCTTGGCAGTGCTCCTCAGTGACTCATTCGAATGAAAATTAGCTATTTGCAACAGACACATGCAGATGAATTACATCCTTGCAAATTTGCTTATCCACAGGCACAAGCCTGCTGTGAGATACCACATGCTACACTATCAAATTACATAGACAAAGCTTAGACAGAAGGTATGCATTTGCCAATGTCCAAAGCTTGCATACCCACCTCAACGTACCTTGTGAATTTGTGCCCACCATGGTGGTCCTAGGATATGTGGCTTACTTAAGGATTTACGAAAATACTGCAGCCCTTGCCAAAATGGACATAAGCTGATAAGAAACTCTTTTTCCACTTAAGTTTTTTTTTTTCCTCTGAACTTCTCCCAGCCAGGCTGGGACACAAGTGGCCCAACTATTTCATCCTTTGAAGAATGATGACGTGTGTTGGACAAAGTCTCAGGGTACACACATGCCATCTGGTATAGCTGACAAGCACAGGGCATTCAGCCAACAATCTGCAGTGCAACATTCTCAGTTTTTACTACTGGGCAGTATGTGGTCACTTGCAATTTCCTTCAGAAAGGCTCATGTCATGCCACTGAATAGTCTGCAAAGGATTCAAGTAAGTACAGTAACTGGATAGGTCACTTCACTGAGATAAAAGCAAGGAAATCTTGTATTCCATCATTGATCAATGCTTACGTGACATCTATTAAATCATAGTGGACAAAGCAGCAGTTGTTTCAAAAACACATTTAAGCTTCTTCAATCCAGAATGGGTTAGATTCAGTCTCTTTTATTAAATCAGAAAATAACTTGAAAAGAACCCAGCCAGGTGCTCTGGCCTGCTCTAGTAGAACCTGCATTTCAATATAGCCAGTGGTCATGGGTCTCCCACCCTTTTTGATTGGTGGTGGTTGATAATAAAACTGTAAGTGACTGCTTATTTTCCAACGTGATGCCAAAATGCCTTGGCGCTAATCTGGCAGAATCTGTTGAGTTTTCATTGCTCGGTCTGCTCTGTTAGCTGAGTAACCCCATCCATCTGTTGCAGTTTTTGAAACCCAAATTTGTGAAAACACTGGCTAGATCTCTTTTTAATTATGATGCATTTTTGGGCAAGTGACTAATGCTAAGGTCAGACATAGCTGGTTGATCTGTGAGAACCATGGCTGGGGCTCCTGTGGCCATTCTGGCAGATTTTGGAGGTGATCCGTCGCATAAATTTGGGTGGAGTAAATATGCAAATGAAGTCATGGTAGCTGCAATGGTAGTAACGGAAGACGTTGGTAAAACCAATGGCGGCAACGACGTATAGCAACATATGGCCTTATGGCAATGATAGCAATGTGTACGGTTTTCACAACTGCAGTACAACATAGCCATGGCAAGACAAAATAAGCCATGCCCCCTAGACAAATTTTTCACTTTCTCCAGAATGTTGTTCTATGAACATTTTGAGCTTGATTGTTGCGAAGGAATGTGACAGTAAACCCTGGTAGCCCACATAAGCCTCACATACGGTATGCCTCAAGGATGCTCATGGATGCCTTCACGGTTGCAACAGGTGAATCCATCTGGCACTTGACCCACGGCAATTTTCAATACAAAACTTTCCAGGGATGGTACCTCCCCGGCTCTCACATATTCCGATGGAAGAGCCTGGAACGTGCACCGGTTGACCCCCAGCAGGCTCAAAATCCATGTAACGGTGTTTACCATGAAGTGATTCCAGCTATGTGAGACCTTAGAATAAGCTGAATGAATCAGTATTAGTTGCTACCATCGCTGTCATTACTCAAATTGGAGAATAAGAAGCAGCCACATCAGTAGATCAGGGTCCATCTCCATCTGCAAGGCAGCTGTACTAGCTTCTCTGAGATCTGCGCTTCATAAATTTCATTCGTCTCATGCCCGCTGCCAACCCCTGCCCTTTCCAACATTGTAAAGGTGCTTAATTTGCACCTTCCTGTTTTTGCCGTGACCATGCAGCAAAGAACCTTTTCTTCTTAGAGGTCTCCAAAGCTGTGTCTGCTGTTCCCTTCACTGCTAATTATGACCACAGAATGTCAATGAATATTCAGCAGTCTATTTCCACACCTATCCTGTGAGCTTCATACAAAAGTATGAGGCATGAGAACTAGTCCATCTTTCCATGAGATGACATTGCCTGACACATGATAATTAAATATCTTGAAACTTGTGGGAGTCGTAACACCTCACAGCTGATGGATGGATCACTCACAAGGCCATGTTACAGTAGCAGCATAAGCGTAGACAGATTACAAATATAGTCAAGTATATAAACATTTGAATGCTCAAAAAGTTATTTCAGCTGTCGACCACAGTCTGTTGAATTGGAACTTAAATAATATGAACTCAATGCACAGACTTTCAGCTTTAATTTGATTGTATCTCCATCCAAATTGGATGAACTGTGAAGGAATTACAGCACTTTTTATACACTGTAACAAACTGTGTAATAATCTTGTCAGTACACCACTCAAAGAACACCGCAGACCCAGGACCTGTGAGCTTGGTGCTCGTGCCCTCTGGCAGGCTTTACAGGGTAGCAAGCGAAAACTTAAAACAAACAGAAGTACAGCTTTTCAGTTCTTACTAAGCTTTAGTTTTGCTCAACTCATGGTAACACATAAGCTGTAACTCTTCTCGGAGAGAGAAAAGATAAATAGGGCATCACCTGCTCATCTCCCAAATTTCAGCCTCCAGCAGCAGGCTCATGATAAACCTTGCCCTCACCTACCCCCACCACCTGAAGAAACAGCCAGTGACTAGCTCCCCACAAATGACAAAGGAAATCCCTGGACAGTCAAAGTCCCTCCTGGAACAGGACCTGGTATTAATGCCTTAAGGTGCATTGGGTGGCACCAATCTCTGTTTTTGTAGCCCTTGGCCTCTCACCCATTACATAGCTAGGGGTACAGTGGAGGGCCTGTCCTCTGGTAACTGCGAGAGTTTGACTCCCTATTCACATCTGTATCATGGCGTGCCTCACCAAATGGTAGTAGGTATCATTTTTTTGATGATCTTTGGTATGACCCAACCACGATTAGAACTCCTGATCAAGATGTGGACATACAAACCACTAGGCTAGCTTGCAGTCCACTGGACAGTAGACCACAGTCAATTTCAAAGGTAGCAATGTCAGATACCAAAGAATGATTCATATATTGGCATCTGGCATGTAGTAGAGACAAGGAAGAGGGACATGCGGGGCATGAGGAAGTAAAATAGTGAGAATCATCTATTTGGGAGATCAAATTTCCATAATATCTATGGTGCTGTATCTCAATGGATAATTCACTGGACTACTGATTGGAAGGTTGAGAATTCAAATCCCAGCATTACTAAGCTGTCCCTTCAGGGTCAAAGCCCTTAATCCTCAACTGCTCAGTTGTCAACTAAAAGAAAAAGCTTTGCTTTGGATAAGGATGTCTTCTAAATATAACTGTACCTCAACTCTGACAGACATCATCCTGTTGCAAAAGGTGGGTAACCCCCTCTACTTTCTGGACAAATTTTTCTAAATCACTGGATATTGAGAGGTCAGTCAGTGGACTAGTCTGGTGAGATCAATTCCTGATTTCTTCTACTTATTCTTCATCTGTTGTTCTTACTGATGATGCACTTACCATGAGATCAAATACCGTACCTCCAGAGGTCTGGTTCTTCTCAAGGTTTCTTCCCGGCGTCCAAGGGAGTTTTTCCTTGCCGCCTTCACCTCAGACTTGCTCAGCAGGGATAAATGTATTAGTTCATATGTTTAAAATATTTATTTATCTGTAAAGCTACTTTGTGAAAATGTTTATTGTTGAAAGCGCGATACAAAAAATTGATTGAAGTTGACTCCACCCGCCTGATTTCACATTTCACCCAATTTGGCTTGACGCCAACCCATCTCAAGGAAACATGTGACTGTATATGCACAGTAGGGTATCCAAATGCTTTTCGTGACCTGCTGAAATGTAGTGGGCTCTGAAAACCCTGAACAGAAAGGTGTGTGAACTGAAACAGTGTGGAGAAACCCATTTTCCCTTGATAGTGGAGATGAATGAACCTGTCCATAGTCCTTAGTTAAATCCAATGCTGAGTAAAATTGAGCTGCACCCAGCCGATTCATAAGTTCGTCAATACACAGCATTGGATATGCATCGAATTTCACAACCACGCCCACCCTGCAAGAATACACGTAGACCCAGAACTCTCCATCCTGGGTAGTCCTATGTCTTTACCCCTTATTTCATGATCAACCAACCTGTATCTCTGTAGGGATCCTTTCTATATTGTCAGACACTTACATCATCAATATGAGTCTGTCAGTGGTGAGAGCAAGCGGTTTACTTTGATGCGGATGTTTACCCTGTAGGATGACACTGTATATCTGTTTTGTAGTTGCTGATGATAGCATTCTAACCACTGACCTCGACATAAAATATCTGGATAGCTCATTGGCCAATACATGCTGTACAGATAAGTGAAGCCATCTGGCCCTCATATTACCACATACATCGTGTGTCTTTGGTTTGTGTTAAACCGATCTATCCGATCAAATTTGCCCCAAGAAAAGTATTTGCTGATTTTTTTTATTCCCTTTCATTATCTCCTCTTATTTTCTCCACTTCACCCACATTCCTTACATATCTTTATAGCGCTCCCCTTCACTGTTACTGATGTTTTCCTTTTCCAGTTCAGTCTCTGATCATTTTTGAACAGCTATTTTATTACTATAATTACTTATTTTTATGGACATTGTTTTGGTTTTTCTCTTATACAGTGTATCTTTCTCTTTTGTATACAGTGTCTTGCAAAAGTATTCACCCCCTTTGGTGTTTGTCCTGTTTTGTTGCATTACAATCTGGAATTAAAATGGATTTTGGGGGGTTAGCACCATTTGATTTACACAACATGCCTACAACTTTAAAAGGTGGAAATTTTTTTTTTTTAATTGTGAAACAAACAATAATTAACATGAAAAAAACAGAAATCTGGAATGTGCATAGGTATTCACCCCCTTTCGTATGAAACCCCTAAATAAGAGCTGGGCCAACCAATTAACCTCACAAGTCACATGATTAGTTGATTAAGCTCCACCTGTGTGCAATCAAAGTGTCACATGATCTGTCACATGATGTCTGTATAACTCAACCTGTTCTGGAAGGACCCTGACTCTGCAACACTACAAAGCAAGCGACATGAAAACCAAGGAGCCTCCAAACAGGTCAGAGTCAAAGTTGTGGAGAAGTATAGATCAGGGTTGGGTTATAAAAAAATATCCCAAACTTCGAATATCCCAGGGAGCACCATTAAATCCATTATAGCAAAATGGAAAGAACATGTCACCACTACAAACCTGACAAGAGAAGGCCAGCCACCAAAACTCACAGACCGGGCAAGGAGGGCATTAATCAGAGATGCAACAAAGACACCAAAAATAACACTGAAGGAGGTGCAAAGATCCACAGGGGAGATGGGAGTATCTGTCCATAGGAACACTTTAAGCCATACATTCCAGAGAACAGGGCTTTATGGAAGAGTGGCCAAAAAAAAAAAAGCCATTGCTTAAAGGGAAAAAAAAAAAGAACACATTTGGAGTTTGCCAAACAGCATGTGGCAGACTCCCCAAACACATGGAAGAAGATTCTCTGGTCAAATGAGACTAAAATTGATATTTTTGCCATCATGGGAAATGCCATGTGTGGCGCAAACCCAACACACTGAGAACACCATTCCTACAGTGAAGCATGGTGATGGCAGCATCATGCTGTGGGGATGTTTTTCATCTGCAGGGACAGGAAAGCTGGTCAGGACTGAAGGAAAGATGGATGGAACTAAATACAGGGCAATTCTGAAGGAAAACCTGTTTGAGTCAGCCAGAGGTTTGAGACTGGAATGGAGGTTCACGTTCTAGCAGGACAATGACCTTAAACATACTGCTAACGCTACACTGGAATGGTTTACAGGGAAACATTTGAATGTCTTGGAATGGCCTAGTCAAAGCTCAGACCTGAACCAACTGAGAATCAGTAGCATAACTTGAAGATTGCTGTACACCAATGCAACCCATCTAACTTGAAGGAGTTGGAGCAGTTTTACCTTGAGGAATGGGCAAAAATCCCAGTGGCTAGATGTGCTAAGCTAATAGAGAAATACGCCAAGAGACTTGCAGCTGTATTTACAGCAATAGGTGGCTTGACAAAGTATTGACTTGGGGGGGGGATACCTATGCACACTCCATATTTCTGTTTTTTCACCTTATTGTGTCATAATAATTTAAAAAACCCAAACAATTTGCACCTTTAAAGTTGTAGGCACATTGTGTAAATCAAATGGTGCTAACCAAGTTGCAGAGGGAATTTTCCGACATGTTCTTGCCCCTGCCTGGCTGTACCCACCTCATAGAACACCAACATTGAGACGCCCCCGGGGATGGTGGTGTGCAGCCGCCCTTACAGCTTGCCCGAACACACACACACAAAAAAAGGTGGTTCGGGATGAACTCAAGGCCATGCTCAAAATGGGTATAATCGAGGAGTCTCACAGTGACTGGAGCAGCCCAGTGGTCCTGGTTCCCAAGACTGATGGGTCGGTCCGGTTCTGTGTGGACTAGAGAAAGGTCAACGTGGTGTCTAAATTTGACACATACCTAATGCCTTGCATTGACGAGGTGCTTGATCAATTAAGCACTGCTCATTTTTACTTGACACTGGATTTAACGAAGGGATATTGGCAGATCCCCTTGACTCCTCTATCCCGAAAGAAAATGGCCTTTTCCACACTGTTTGGGTTACACCAATTCATCACACTTCCTTTTGGGTTGTTTGGGGCTCCCGCGACATCCCAGCAGCTCATGGACAGGGTTCTCTGCCCTCACGCCGCCTACAAGGCTGCGTACCTAGACAATATCATCATCTATAGCAATGATTGGCTGCGGCACCTAGAACACCTTAGGACCATCCTAAAGTCGCTGAGGCGTGCAGGTCTCACAGCTAACCCGAAAAAGTGTGCAATTGGGCGGGTGGAAGTACGGTATCTGGGTTTCCACTTGGGTCATGGGCAGGTGCATCCACAAATTAACAAGACTGCAGCGATTGCGGCCTGCCCAAGGCCCAAGACCAAAAAGGGGGTGAGACAGTTCCTGGGGCTAGCTGGCTACTATCATAGGTTCATACCTAATTATTCGGATGTCACCAGCCCGCTGACTGAGCTCACTAAAAAGGGAGCACCAGATCCAGTCCAGTGGACGGAGCAATGCCAACAGGCTTTCTCTTGGGTAAAGGCTGCACTGTGTGGAGGGCCACTTTTGCACTCCCCTGACTTCTCTCTCCTCTTTATTTTACAGACAGATGCATTGGACAGGGGGCTGGGGGCCGTTCTGTCTCAGAAGGTGGAGGGAGAGGAACGTCCTGTGCTGTACATTAGCCGGAAGTTGTCAATGCATGAAAGCAAGTACAGCACGATAGAGAAAGAGTGCCTGGCTATCAAGTGGGCGGTCCTCGCCTGCTGGTACTACCTACTAGGACACCCTTTCACCCTCTGTTCGGACCACACGCCCATTTGGGGACTCTGCCACATGCTGTTGGGTAAATTCCAAATGTGATTTTTTTAAGCAATGACTTTTTTTTCTGGCCACTCTTCCATAAAGCCCCACTCTGTGGAATTTATGGCTTAAAGTGGTCCTCTGGACAGATACTCCCATCGCCGCTATGGATCTTTGCAGCTCCTTCAGTGTTATCTTTGATGTCTTTGTTGTATCTCTGATTAATGCCCTCCTTGCCTGGTCTGTGAGTTTTGGTGGACAGCCTTCTCTTGTCAAGTTTGTAGTGGTACCATATTCTTTCCATTTTGCTATAATGGATTTCATGGTGCTCCCTGGGATATTCAAAGTTTGGGATATTTTTTATAACCCAACCCTGATCTGTACTCCACAACTTTGTCTCTGACCTGTTTGGGGTGCTGCTTGGTTTTCATGTTGCTTGCTTCGTAGTCCTTCCAGAACAGGTTGATTTATACAGACATCATGTGACAGATCATGTGACACTTTGATTGCACACAGGTGGATTTTAATCAACTAATTATGTGACTTACAAAGTGAATTGGTTGGACCAGCTCTTATTTAGGGGTTTCATACGAATTGGGTGAATACTTATGCACACTCCAGATTTCTGTTTTTTCATCTTAATTAGTGTTTGTGTCACAATAAAAAAAAAAGTGCACTTTTGAAGTGGTAGGAATGTTGTGCAAATCATATGGTGCTAACTCTCCAAAAATCTATTTTAATTCCAGCTTGTAATGCAACAAAACAGGACAAACACTAAGGGTGATGAATACTTTTGCAAGGCACTGTAGAACCTCCAACATTTTGAGGGTCATCCAGTTAAGGTCAAGAAAAAGGTCAAAATATATATATTTTTTGCAATATCTTCCTCCATATTCATCAGATTTACTTCCAACAAATTCCAAAAATA
The DNA here is from genome assembly GCF_027579695.1 of Neoarius graeffei. Classification (NCBI taxonomy): domain Eukaryota; kingdom Metazoa; phylum Chordata; class Actinopteri; order Siluriformes; family Ariidae; genus Neoarius; species Neoarius graeffei. The sequence continues at coordinate 45,267,152 of NC_083590.1, read as the reverse complement.
TCCATCTTTCAATTCTGCTTCCATTGATATGCTACATGACAGGGTATCTCTCATAGTTTCCTTAGCAGTTGAGGGTCAAAGTCATTGCTAAAATTTGCATATTTTCCATTATAACTCAAATACGGTTAGAGATAGAGAGATGTTTATCATTATCAACATATAGTCATATATGGGCTTTTATTTAGCAGCATGACCTTTGACCTTGTGTGTGTGCGCGTCTGTTAACAATCCAGCGTCTAGATAGTTGCACCAACTGACTTCAAAATTTTCAGGGTAGGTGGGCAATGGTCCGTAGATTACCTGATTAAATTTTGGGGGTAATCGGGTCAAGGTAAAGGTCAAGGGCACCGGAAAGGTCAGCCTTTCAGTCAAAATAACATTTTCCATGACAAATTAAAAACAACTGTCCATAGACAAATGTTTACTATTATGAGCATATATGAACTCCCATATTGCCTTTCATTTGGCACCATGATCTTTGACCTTGAAAGGTCAAACTGAAGGTCATGGGTTTTCAAAGGGCTATAACTTTAAAATTGTTCATGATAGCCAGATGTTTACCATTATCAACATAAGTTGTCCCATATGGGCTTTCAGTTCCCGCTGTGACCGTCAACCTTGAATGACTTTGAAGTGTCAAACTCAAGGATTTTCATTGGACTATAATCTGACAGCTGATGACAAATATCACTCAACATACAAGTATAAAATAAGTGCTGACAGGTGAGGTTTGTTTTGCCTGGCAACACTTGTTTACGTAGAGATGATTGGTTATAACTCAATACTGGACTGATTTCAATTGTTTTTGTTCCTGGTAAATATTTGGACACAAAGAAATCGGAAAATCGGGCCCCAAGTTAAGACATCCAGGAGTTTCCTTTAACTACCTGCCTCCTGAATATTACTACTGCATATTGGCTACCAAAAAGACGCATGAATACAATTACACAAGTTAACTGGATCCTTCCAACAGGCCAACCCAAAGCACCTAAAGCTGCACTGGTGTGGTTCAAAACCAAGAACATGAACATTTTAGGATCTCATCTCATCTCATTATCTCTAGCCGCTTTATCCTTCTACAGGGTCGCAGGCAAGCTGGAGCCTATCCCAGCTGACTACGGGCAAAAGGCAGGGTACACCCTGGACAAGTCGCCAGGTCATCACAGGGCTGACACATAGACACAGACAACCGATCCAGTTAAAACATAGACCTGAATGCATTTGAGAATCTGTGGCAAAACTTAAAACTGAAATTGCTGTTCATCAGCCACTTCTATCCAAGACCACATGGCTTGAGCAATTTTGCCGTAAACAGGGCAAACACATCAAGCTGCAGATGTTTACAGCTGATAGAGATATCACTGATGACTTGCAGTTGTAATCACAGACATACCCCTTTTCCACCAACAGGGAACGGGTTCCATTCTAGTTCATCCGCCAAATGTTGAACCATCCAGAGCATTTCCACCAAAAATTAATGGGTTCAGAACCTGAAAAGTTGGTTCCCAGCTAGAACCAAAATATAGCTGTTGGTTCCAGTGTGAACCGTGACATCAGTGGGCGTCTCATTAGTTTGGAGAGGAAGCAAAGCACAGCAATGGGGGTGGGGTGGATGGAATACAGCAGGGGTGTCCAAACTGATCCATGAAGGGCCGTGTGGCTGCAGGTTTTCATTCCAGCCATGCAGCAGCACACCTGATTTGGCTTATTCAATCAACTGACACACCCACCCTTTAATCAAGGGTGGGTGTGGCTGCAAGTATTTGACTGTGTGAAGACAGTTCAATTGATTGAATGAGCCAACTCAGGTGTGCTGCTGCATGGCTGGAATGAAAACCTGCAGCCACACGGCCCTTCATGGATCAGTTTGGACACCCCTGGAATACAGCTTCAGAAAAAAATGGAATGAAAAATATCTGCAACAATAGAACAAAAAGCTCACGGGTAATAATGTGCGCCACCATCTTGCAACTGTTTAATTCTGTTGTGCATTGTTCAACTTCCTCCACCAATGATGCATCCTTAATTACAATGGTCCCTTGAAAACTGGTGGAAACGCAGGCTGGTTCACGAGCTGGCAAAGAATCCTGAACGAAACCAGTTCAAGAACAAGTTCTCCATTTGTCAAAAAGCGCCAGCAGTGATGGTCCTTTCCAGTACTGACCCGTGCCCAACAAATCTGCTGCTTTTTGGTTTAAACAAACTTAAAAAAAAAAAATACCACCCACCCCACCCTCCATGTTCTCTCTCACAGTAAAAGTCAATAAGTTTATACACCCTACTCATTCATAGGTTTTTCTGTATTTTGATTGTTTTCTACATTGTACAATAATACCGATGACATCAAAACTATGAAATAACATCTGGAACGTGTGGAATTATGTGGTAAACAAACAAACAAAAAAAAAGTGTTAAAAAACAAAATATATGTTTGATATTTTAGATTCTTCAAAGTAGCCAGTGTTTACCTTGATGCTTTGCACACTACTGGCATGATCTTAATCAGCTTCATGAGGTAGTCACCTGGAACACTTTTCAATTAACAGCTGTGCTTCGTCAAAAGTTAATTAGTAGACGAGTTTCTTACCTTCTTAATGCATTTGAGATCAAACAATAAATAATAAATAATAAAAAATAAAATAGCCCTATCCCACAACTGTAGTAACCCATATTATGTCAAGAACGGCTCAAGTAAGTAAAGAGAAACAACATCCATCATTACTTTAAGACCTGAAGTGTATGTAACGCCTCAAAACCCCACTTTTTTCCATGTACAAAGCAACAATCATCTTGATTGACCATGTATTTTCGAACCATTGCTGATCCAAAAGGCCATAAAATTAATGAAAAATCAATAAGATCAGCCGATTTTCATGGAATCTACCGAGACTGAACCGGAAGATCCCAAAGGGGTATGTGATGTCTCACGTGTAACAATTCAGGTATCAATTTCATTCATGTGCACAGCAGTGGTTAGAGCAGTCTCGATATGGAATCACGTTTTGGAGAGAATAATGATTGGGATTCTTATCTGTCAGATGAAGGAGCAGATGATTATCAAGGATATTCCAGAGTAAATGGTTCTCTTTTCAAGCCCCCCCCCAAGATGAGAAACTGCCGATTCACTCAGTTCACGACGGTCTTCCTCTGTTGCGCAAACAAGATGGAAAGATGGATAGAGATGTGCAGAAAGCAGTGGTGACCTTTCATCATGTTTTCTTAAACAAAACTAAAAACAAACTGAGTTTTGTAATCTGAAAGCACTTAACATGTTTCAGTTAATAATTAATGACTGCACACGCACACATTTTTCTTCCTGTTAAAGTGCATCAGATAAGATCAGCTGTCACGAGCGTGTAAATGTTGCTCATAATCCTGCGTCTGGTGCACTGTGTGTGTGAGAGAGAGTGCGAGAAAGCTTATGGAGGGGAAGGGAAAAAAAAAAAAAAAAACTGTCCAAATGTCAGATCAAATGTCATTTATAAAATCGATGGGTTTCTTTTTTGCTCCAGTAATTCCCATGTGGTCGTTCTGATGGTGGTGGTGAACACTTGAATCAGATTTATTATTAGTAGGCAACATGAAATCTGCCCACTTTGTTTGCACAAACTTCACCCACTGTCGCTTTAGATTCGTGTCATTTCTCGTAAATTTGTGAACTGAATGTCCTGTCATAAAACCCCAATTCCAAAAAAGTTGGGACAAAGTACAAATTGTAAATAAAAACGGAATGCAATGACGTGGAAGTTTCAAAATTCCATATTTTATTCAGAATAGAACATAGAGGACATATCAAATGTTTAAACTGAGAAAATGTATCATTTAAAGAGAAAAATTATGTGATTTTAAATTTCATGACAACATCTCAAAAAAGTTGAGACAAGGCCATGTTTACCACTGTGAGACATCCCCTTTTCTCTTTACAACAGTCTGTAAACGTCTGGGGACTGAGGAGACAAGTTGCTCAAGTTTAGGGATAGGAATGTTAACCCATTCTTGTCTAATGTAGGATTCTAGTTGCTCAACTGTCTTAGGTCTTTTTTTTGTCGTATCTTCCGTTTTATGATGCGCCAAATGTTTTCTATGGGTGAAAGATCTGGACTGCAGGCTGGCCAGTTCAGTACCCGAACCCTTCTTCTACGCAGTCATGATGCTGTAATTGATGCAGTATGTGGTTTGGCATTGTCATGTTGGAAAATGCAAGGTCTTCCCTGAAAGAGACGTCGTCTGGATGGGAGCATATGTTGCTCTAGAACCTAGATATACCTTTCAGCATTGATAGTGTCTTTCCAGATGTGTAAGCTGCCCATGCCACACACACTAATGCAACCCCATACCATCAGAGATGCAGGCTTCTGAACTGAGCACTGATAACAACTTGGGTCATCCTTCTCCTCTTTAGTCCGAATGACACAGCGTCCCTGATTTCCATAAAGAACTTCAAATTTTGAATCGTCTGACCACAGAACAGTTTTCCACTTTGCCACAGTCCATTTTAAATGAGCCTTGGCCCAGAGAAGACGTCTGCGCTTCTGGATCATGTTTAGATACAGCTTCTTCTTTGAACTATAGAGTTTTAGCTGGCAACAGTGGATGGCACGGTGAATTGTGTTCACAGATAATGTTCTCTGGAAATATTCCTGAGCCCATTTTGAGATTTCCAATACAGAAGCATGCCTGTACGTAATGCAGTGCGGTCTAAGGGCCCGAAGATCACGGGCACCAAGTATGGTTTTCCGGCCTTGACCCTTACGCACAGAGATTCTTCCAGATTCTCTGAATCTTTTGATATTATGCACTGTAGATGATATGTTCAAACTCTTTGCAATTTTACACTGTCAAACTCCTTTCTGATATTGCTCCACTATTTGTCGGCGCAGAATTAGGGGGATTGGTGATCCTCTTCCCATCTTTACTTCTGAGAGCCGCTGCCACTCCAAGATGCTCTTTTTATACCCAGTCATGTTAATGACCTATTGCCAATTGACCTAATGAGTTGCAATTTGGTCCTCCAGCTGTTCCTTTTTTGTACCTTTAACTTTTCCAGCCTCTTATTGCCCCTGTCCCAACTTTTTTGAGATGTGTTGCTGTCATGAAATTTCAAATGAGCCAATATTTGGCATGAAATTTTAAAATGTCTCACTTTCGACATTTGATATGTTGTCTATGTTCTATTGTGAATACAATATCAGTTTTTGAGATTTGTAAATTATTGCATTCCGTTTTTATTTACAATTTGTACTTTGTCCCAACCTTTTTGGAATCGGAGTTGTATATGAATTTGAACATCCAAACAACGCAGCGCTTTCCCATCGTTATTTTTGTAAGATTCCAACAATATCCAATTTCAGTGAGGAAACAAGTACGGGGTCAGATGAACCAAAATGACCCAGATTCCATGCGAGACATCATGCGAGATGAGACTTGAAGCAAGGCTGCCTTTTTCCAGGATCCAAAAGCCACGATTTATCAAGTTTTTTGCTTGATAAAACATCCCCTCCCCCCTTGCTTTAATTAATTTTGGTCATTACTAATGATATTCATTTTGAAGCATTACAATAAGGCATTACATACACTTTAACAAAAATAAAGTAAAATCATTGAATTGGGCGTGTTCAAACTTTTGATTGGTGGTAATGTGTGTATTAATATATTTCTCTCACAGTGTAATGGTAAAAATCCATTTCAGTTCTGGGTTGTTGCACTATATTTGGTACAAAACCTTCACAGCGATGAGTACTTGATGCAAATTTAAAGCAAGTCGAACCTAATGCCAGCAGTGTTGACAGGAATTCCTCCATCCCCACCAAGTCTACTCCTTGTGACTGTGTACACCAGAAATACCATTAAAATATTCTTTCAACATAAAGGAGGCTTTGCTGTGACCGTGACCCTGTTTGGATCAAATCACTTCATCTGCTGTTCAAGTGATAATTCCGTGCGATCCTATAAACATTCAACCACTCATTCTTGAGATACTGTGCTAACAAGTATTGTGGACAGACGCAAGGACAGACCAAGGGCAAAAATCATAGACAGCTAGAAATTTTGCCTTGAGTTCCTGAACACGAAAGTCACATCTCTGTCTGACAAACAGGAAGGAAGCTATTTAAAAATATATATATATATATATATATATATATATATATATATATATATATATATATATATATATTCTCTAGATATTCGACCTTGATCCGTTTCAGACCAAACTCCAAAATTGAATCAGTTCCTTTGCTGGTGATCAAACATTCAATGTTCAAAAATCTCACTGGAGGAGGAATAAAAATATATCAGCATGCCATTTCTTCCTTTTTCTAGCTCCTTAAAATAAATCTTATTGATGTGAATTCTCTAAATCATACATTAGCATTACTAAACATTTGCCCAACTGCAGATCTTAAACACGAGGCAAAATGATTAGTGTTCACAGACCTGAGGTGTTTAATGAACAGATGTTAAGTGAAATCTGGGAGATCTTTATTTACAGTCTTAAAGAATCTAATGCATTGTGCTAAAAACTTACTTTATGCAAGTAGTTTAATGAAAGTGGAAATCAAGAAAGCCTATTATTCACTTCATTATTCTTATTATATCGGCTCAGAATGCATATTTTTCTCCCTCCTGCCTCAAATCAGAAATTATTTCATGATTAACAATATGAAGTGATTTCGAAAAAAAAAAAAGTGAGAAACAGAACAAATCCATTACAGACATCCTAAGTTTTAATTTGTAGCCCTTTCCCTAAAATAAAAAAAATCATTAAAAGGTGGTCTTTTAGCATCACATGGAAATAACTAATCGGCCGAGGTTTATAAGAACGCACTCCACTGATAAATTTTCAAATTCTCACTAAGTTTATTATCAAAAGAGGGTTATGTTCACACAGAGACACAAAGGTGCCATGCTAGACTTGAAGTTACATTACCAATAGAAGAGGCAGTCATGTGTACTGGAAACAGGACAGACAGAGCTGGATATAAACTAACACACAGTTGAACTAAACTAATTTTGGAGATAAAAAGACTGAAAAATTGAGAGAGTGTAGTAGGATCATGGTGGTTAGGTCACCAACAGCAAATTTGGATGATAGAGGGATCAAAGTCAAGTGAAAGGAAGCAATTTATTTCCTTCACTCATGCCACTGACAATATCGTGTGGTTTTAGAAGCATTATGTACTGTAACCCCCAGCCCCCCACCCCCTGAAACAAATGTTCAATATGCAATTAAAACAAATTCAACTCAATTAATACTCCTTGCTTTTTTAAAATGCAAACTTATTGTGCCAAAGCTATTTTTGCTTAAAAAAAAAGAAAAAAAAAAGAAAAAAAAATGAAATGCCACCTTGCACTACAAGAAAAGATCCCCCTTTTGCCACCCCTCGGTCATAATACAGCCTTTCATCTGGTTTCTCCTGCGCCACACACTCCTCTTCTCTCCACTCCCATGCATTCTGATCTAGACAAAATCTCGGCGGTGGTAGGCATCAGGGTCGCAGTATTTGGTCACAACCACTCTGTTGGCAAACTTCCTCCCCGTCAAGGCTTGCATTGCTTTCTGGGAGTCAAAAACTGTTGTGAACTCCACAAAGATCTGTAATGAGGAGAGAAACACAGGATGGCATTGGTACAGCGAGGTGTTTGTGTGTTTGAAGTATGTGCTGTGTGCGCGCGCACTACAGTTTCCCCTGCTAGAAGACTGATTTGTCTGGCTGTACTTTTCAGCCTTCTGTTTCCTGAAAAATAATTAGTTGCTTAACCTTTAACACAGAGCAAATAAAGAGAAAAAAAATATCGCTGGATGTGACAGCTGCCTGAAAAGTTGCGAAGGATTGAAGCTTTCATGACCTGAAATTGGAACCTTAAACTTCCTGTATCTATGCAGTATGTAGGTACTTCTTTCTCCCTGTGTGTGGGGTCAGAATATAGCCATATACACTGCAACCCGCTATAAACTCTTACGATGAACTTTCAGATATAACGAACCAAGTTCATGTCCCCCGCCTTTAATGACAGCGAGTCGGAGTCATCAAAAAAACATCACTGAGCCATGCGCTCCTCTTCTCCCCAGCAACGAACAATAAGTAGGCCTAATCAAGTCTGCAGTTACGTTAACAATGTTATCATAAAACAAAGGCTCACTTTGGTGTCAATCACTAACAATTATCGAGAACGACAATCACAGATTTAAAAAAAAAAAGGCCTTTATTTTATGAGCGAAAAGCAGTTTTACTTGAGTCTTTACTCCATAAGCACTGTCATGGCTACTCTCCATCTTTCAGAAAATGCAGGCGATAGATGGATGTAAAATCACTGTTTCATTTAAAAACACGCTGGCAGACAGCTCCAAATGAGTGATCAAAAATTAGTCAAGAAATAGGCAATAATCAAGCGAGGCACAGACATGATAAAGGGAAACAAAAGGCAAAACCCAAAACAGAGTCAGAAGCGGAATATCAACACAGTGCTACAAAAGGCTTGGCGCGATGAGACAAGGTACAGCGCATGCATTCACAAAGCCTGTGTGAGAGAGTCCTTAAAAGCGTGCGCTGTGATTACACTATAATCTGGAACAGGTGCATGGCAATTAGTCCTAATGGCGCTGCACGCGAGTAGCAGTTCGAAGTGTGCCACTGTGCGCAGACGTGACACCGAGGACAAACTTCATATCCTGGACTGTCTAAAGCGTGGTGAAAAAGCAACGAATTTGTCGAAAGAATATGGCATCCCGAAAAATTCAATTTCAACTTCTAAAGCAAAAGAGTACCAAGACTTCGTCCACAACTACAATCGACATAATGGGCTGAAAAAGATGACGCGGCAAGCAAACGACGGTGAGTGGGACTTATTTCCTTTACTTCAGAAACATGTAAGCGAATTAAGCTTAAATCTAAATTAAACACAGTTGGTCTTGTCTTACATAAGAATGAGTGTGACAAGTGGGTCCATTTCAGTATTACGAACTTTTCCATATAACAAACCATTTGGACATCACTCAAAGAGATCATTCTAACAGGGTTGCAGTGTATTTGTCAGACCTGATTTAGAGGTCTTGCTGAAAGATGCCTGTAAGCATGTTAGGAGTTACCTAGAGGGCAGTGTATTGCACCAGAATAAGAAAAATAGACGACTTTGAATGAAAAAGATCTCCATGAATAATGGATTGAAGATGGCAAGTGTGTAATTGCACAAAGGAAAAAAAACAACTAGTTATAAAACTCCCATTTTTGGAACATATTTCATATTAATCATCATGCAATACATTTATTTAAGTATTTCCATTTCATGAATGATTTTATCTAAAATTCTGTCACAAAGAGCCCTTTTCCAATGATGTGTGCTGGTGCCCAATCTAGAACCAGGCCAATACATTTCAACCAGAGAGAGAGAGAGACTGCTGCCAGTGCCAAAAATCTGCCATCAGCACAGCAAAACATGATTCACTCATCCCACTGACATCAGTGCCTATGGGAGGGACTACAGCAAGAAATTCGCCACCATTCTGATAAAACATAAGCGAGATCAGAAATTGGCAAACTTCAAATGCAACATGGAACAACTTGGGGAAATTTCCAAAAAGCAAGTCAAGCAGATGCATTTTGTTCACCATGATTCTGCCCTGCGCAAATGTTACCCCGGTAACATTTCAACGGAAATAATCCCAATTTCTGCGACTTAATGTATGATTCTCAAACCTGTCTAAACGTTCAGAGAAGACACCAAGGCAGAACTGGCTTGGTGGAAAAAAAGATGGATGATGCAACAGAACTGCTTTACATCACCTACAGCATGAAGAAGAAAAAAAAAAAAAAGAGAAAAAAGGAAAAGTGCATGATCCTGCAAGCTGATTAAACTGATCATTATGTGCGTATGACGCATAGCACAGGCAACACATCCAATGTGCTGTTAGGAGTTCTGCACACTGGCCCACCTTTACACACTGTTAGCACTGTTAACACTGCCATGTAAAGACATCTTAACGCAAACATATAAACTACATTATGTTGAAATGACGGAAAATCTGCCTCAGAAGGGGGGAGAAAAAAAGTTGTCAAACACTACGTTCACACTGCAACCTGAAACGACCCATATCCGATTTGTTGTGAAATCCGATTTTTTTTGTTAGGCCGTTCACATTACCATATGAGACTTGTATGCGATCTCCAATATGAACGGAAAACGACCCAAAAGTGTCCCGCATACGGAAATTAACACGTAATAAGCACATCTACGTAATACGTAAACAACAACAACAAAAAAAAGCGCACTCTTCAAGTTTGCAAGTAAAGCATGGAGATGAGGCGAGACCTGGCGATGTGGTTTTTGTGGCGGCGGCGGAACTCACACAATAATCTGATTAATGTGGGCAGCAGACTAATGAGACCGAAGGTGTCAAATTACTGGAAATTTCCAGAACAATCTTATAATCTTGTAATACAGGATGGTTTAAGTTATAAATCAGTTATAGAAACTGTTTTATTTAATCAGGCGAACAGATCAACATCCAGGTCCCTACCAAATCCACCATTAGCTTGATCAGTTCTATAAAAGTCTATTTAAATTCCGAAAACCGTACAAATGTTGTTTTCCACCAAAGAGGCGGGATTAGCCAACGCAGAAGTGACGTTTGTCTCTTGTTGATGACGTGTAGGTCGCATGAATGCAACCTGTCCGGTCAGACTGCAGTCGCATGTGAAAATAACGGATATGCATCGGAATTAGGACCACATATCCAAGCGGCCTGGGTCACGTGAAAAAAATTGGATCTGTGTCGTTCAGATTGTCAATAACAAATCGGATACAGGTCGCATATGGGCAAAAAAAAATCGGATATGGGTCGTTTCAGGGTGCAGTCTGAACGTAGTCTTAAATGAGACATCATGATGTGCAACACGGCTTTAAAGTTTACTCGACACTGGATTGACTAGTAATTCCAGCTAAAAATAGAAAAATAAAAATGCCACATGCACAATTTATGCTTAACTTGAACTTTTATATAAAGCACTATTCTGCTTCATGCTTAGATTTGTTTTAGTTACCATTTACATTCATGGAATCATAATTTAAAAAAAAAAAAAGCTTTCTGCTTTTCAAAATATTATATAGATGTAAAATTGAACAGGAATTATAAATGATCAAAATAAAGAAATTAAAAATCTATAATCATGAAGATGTTTGGCTGCAATTGAAAGACAAGCATAATCTTTTCCATACCTTTCCAGTTCCAGGGACCTCCAGGCCGTCGACAGGGCGAGGGATCTCGATGCTCTTGACCTGCCCATATTTGGAGCATTCGTCCCTGACGTCCTCGACAATCTCTTCATACTCCTCATCATCCAGAAGTTCCTCTGGAGCCACCATATTCATCAAGCACAGAACCTCAGTCGGAATTCCTCCCATCTGATTCATGGAGTTGTTCATCAGGCCTGGCACCTGCAGCGTCACCGGGGTCTCATTTATGCTCGTCTGTAATCCAAAGAAAGTTTGACCGGTGAGAAACAGACTCATGGATCCATCTGGGTTCTTGTACTCTTTAGCATTTAAACACATTAGGGAAAGATAGGAACAGAGGAGGGGGCGGCAGCAAAAGATTGGCATCAGGGCACAAGACAATGGCTGCGTCTGAATACACATACTTCCATACTTTTGGTATGCATAAAGCAGCATGTAGGGTGTAAATGTTCAGTACTCATTTAATAGTCGTCAAACAGTACCCAGGTAACCCGTTACATCCGTAGTATGCAAAATATACCACACCATGATATCCCACAACTCAGCTGGAGCCTCAGAATAACTGAACATTTCCCCCACGGAAAAATAGAAGATGGCTGTCCAAAGCAAGGCCGTTTATTCCAGCAACGTACACACGCATCAGGAATTGTTTAAACATTTATGCTTTTGAAGAATTTTTATACATTTAAAAAAAAAAAAAAAAAGACCATACATGCGTAATTTTCATGTCGGATGTGGATGTCTCACATCTATGAACATCCAGGTGAGAGGACAGGTAAGACAGTAGCGGTGTATGACTGAATTGTCCCCTTACTACTCCAGGGTTCTCCAGAAAATCTGAAGTAGCCAACTCCCCCCCCCCCCCCCCCAAAAAAAAATTGAGATTTACATGCCTTCTGGTGCACTCTCAACTAATAAACTACTAAAACGTGTATGAAATTTCCTTCCACATATATGCACGCTTGGCTTTCTCAGTTATGCTGTAGTGCGCTGCCTGGCTCTGTAACATTACATATGCTATGGTGTGGTGTAGTCACATGGTCTGGCCCAGCCAATCAGAGCGTGAGAATTGATCAACAAATATGACATGGCTTCCAGTCATGACTCGAATCGAAGACAATTTTGTGGTGAAATAATTGGATTTGCAGAAAATTATGGGTAGCAGAGACTATTTAAACCCCCCTGGATCGTGTAGCCGGCACAGACCGTCTGTGCAAGTGGAGAAAACCACCAGTCGCCAGTGCTTGTGGACATCTCTGTACTCGCTCACATAGTCATGGAACGTACCACAGTTAGGGCTGTGTTGTCGGTACTCAACCATCATGAGTACAAACAGTATTCGGATGCAGCTTTTTTTTTTTTGATCGCCTTCTGTGGCAGCGGGGGAGTGGCCAAGCAGCAGTCTGTGAATGGAGGGTGGGGTCAGGGAAGGTAAGTGGCCAAGTCATTACACCTGGTGTCAATTTGTGTGTGTGTGTTTTTGTTTGTTGCAGGGATGGAGAGAGCAGAGAAGAATCTCCCCCCTGACCAGAACACGTGTGTGTTGCGTATGTGACTGAGAAAAGCTGAAAAGCTAAGGAAAACAGCAAAATTTAAAAAAAAAAAAAAAAAAAAAAAAAAAAGTGTCTGTGTGAACACTAACCCTCGCCTGCCATGCTTCTGTGCCCCAACCACATCAGGGATTACTACAGTGGTGCTAAAACCCAGGACACAGAAGAGACCCACCCCATGGAGTCCTCCCCGTTCGAAGAGCTCATCCTTGCTCTTGCTACCGCCCAGCAGAACCAGCATCAAGTGCTGATCACCCTCCAGAAGGAGCAGCAGCAGCGCTTCGAAGCCTTGATGCTGGCCCAGCAGGAAGATCGCCAGGCGTTCCGGCACCTGCTCATGCCAGCTGGGCCATCGGCCACCGCTGCCGCCACCCTCACGAAGATGGGACCGCAGGACGATCCGGAAGCGTTCCTCGCTCTCTTTGAGCAAGCAGCCAAGGCGTGGGGGTGGCCGCTGGAGCAGCGCACGGCGCGCCTCCTCCTGCTCCTGACTGGCGAGGCGCAGCTCGCAGCAGCTCCCTGCTGACAGCCGGCTGGTCTATGCAGGCCTAAAGAAAGCCATCCTGCAGCGGCTCGGCCGCTCCCCGGAGCAACACCGTCAGTGCTTCTGGACACTGACACTGGAGGAGGTCGGCCGGCCGTTTGCATTCAGCCAGCAACTCCGGGACGCCTGCCAGCGGTGGCTGAGGGCGGAAGACCGTGACGCTGACGAGATCATCGATCTGGTAGCACTGGAGCAGTTTCTCGCTCAACTTCCGGAAGGAACAGCGGAATGGGTCCAGTGTCACCGCCCGGCGTCGCTGGAACAAGCCATCGAGCTGGCGGAGGACCATTTGGAGGTGGCTCTGACGGCAGGCAGACGAGGCATCTCCCCTCGCTTCTCTTCCCTCTCTCCTGTCTCTTGTCCCCCTCTCCACCCCGTTCCCCTGCCACGAAGGCGGTGGCTGGCTCCTCCCCAGCTGGCCCGCTGCACCCGTGGTGTCCTCCCATCTCCCTCTTCTGTGTCTGTGTTGTCTCCCCCTCAGGTGAGTGACACCCATAACACCAGTGCAGAGGGAAAGCCTGGGCCGGTGTGCTGGCGCGGCGGGGAATCGGAGCATCTCCAGAGTCAGAGCTCCGCAAGGGAGGTGGGTGCTGTCATCTGGATCCCCGACGCACCAGAAACAGTCCCCGATTGGGCCGGAACGTATCGCATACCGGTGAGTATTCAAGGGGATACATATCACGCTTTGGTGGATTCCGGTTGTAATCAGACCTCAATTCACCAACGCCTGGTGCAAGGTGAGGCATTGGGGGGAAGCACAAGCGGTGAAGGTGTTGTGTGTGCACGGGGATGTTCACCATTACCAGCTAGTGTCTGTCCATATTCTATTCCGGGGCCAAACACATAGAATAAAGGCGGCAGTTAGTTCTAGTCTTACCCACAGATCTTGGGAACTGATTGGCCGGGATTTAAAGAATTAATGGAGTATTTAACACGTAGTGGGTCCTGCCTTAGTAGGTCATGGGAAGATCCCGGTGTGGCATTGGCTGGAGAAGCTGTCGCAGAGCCGTCCACGCCGATACTGCATCAGAGTGAGGAGCAACCTGCTCCTCCTCCCTCTCTCGGGGAGTCCCTTGGGGAGTTCCTGTTAGAGCAGTCGCGGGACGAGACTCTGCGGCATGCGTTTGACCAAGTGAGAGTAATCGATGGTCAAACTCTTCAGCCGAGTGCGGCACTGACCTTCCCCTATTTTGCCATTATTAGAGATAGATTGTACCGAGTGATGTAGGACACTCAAACTAAGGAACAAGTAACCCAGTTGTTAATCCCAAAGAGCCGTAGGGAACTCGTATTCCATACGGCTCACTTTAATCCCATGGCTGGACACTTGGGGCAAGACAAAACACTAGCCTGAATAATGGCCCGGTTCTATTGGCCAGGGATTCGCGGGGATGTCCGTCGGTGGTGTGCAGCGTGCCGTGAATGCCAATTAGTCAATCCTGCGGCCACTCCAAAAGCGCCGTTGCGCCCTCTTCCTCCAATCGAGACCCCGTTTGAGCGAATTGGGATGGATCTCGTCGGGCCATTAGATCGGTCAGCACGGGGATAACGCTTTATTTTAGTTCTAGTGGACTATGCAACGCGATATCCGGAAGCAGTGCCTCTCTGGAATATCTCAGCACGCAGTATTGCAGAGGCACTCTTCCACTTTATCTCCCGGGTCAGGATTCCGAAAGAAATCCTGACAGACCAAGGCACCTCGTTTATGTCACGCACATTGCGCGAGCTATATGGGTTACTGGGGATTAAGTCTATCTGCACCAGTGTCTATCACCCACAAACGGATGGATTAGTTGAGCGATTTAACCAGACACTCAAACATAATCTGGAAATTCGTAAGTGAAGACGCGCGTAATTGGGATAAGTGGCTCGAGCCCATTATTCGCAGTACGAGAGGTCCCACAAGCCTCCACAGGGTTTTCTCCCTTTGAATTATTACATGGGCGTAAGCCGCGTGGCATTCTGGATATGCTGTGGGAAAATTGGGAGGAGGGACCTTCACCGAGTAAAAATGAAATCCAGTACGTTCTTGACCTGCGCGCAAAACTCCACACCCTCACGCACCTAACCCAGGAGAATTTATGGCAGGCACAAGAACGTCAAAGCCGGCTGTATGATGGGCACACACCTTAGAGAGTTCACGCCGGGAGACAAAGTACTCGTATTATTGCCCACATCGAGTTCTAAATTAGTCGCCAAGTGGCAAGGGCCCTTCAAGGTCACACGGCGAGTCGGGGATGTCGACTATGAGGTGAAGCGAACGGATAGGGGTGGGGCATTGCAAGTCTACCACCTCAACCTTTTAAAACGCTGGAATGAGGGGTTCCCCGTGGCGTTGGTAGTCCCAGAGAAGGCGGCGCTGGGGCCGGAGGTAAAAAAGTTAACATCTCGGACCACTCCGGTCCCTTGTGGAGACCACCTCTCGCCAACCCAACTCACGGAGGTAGCCAAGTTGCAGAAGGAATTTTCCGACCTGTTCTCACCCCTTCCGGGTCGTACCCACCTCATAGAACACCACATCGAAACGCCCCCAGGGGTGGTAGTGCGTAGCCACCCTTACCGCTTGCCCAAACAAAAGAAAAAGGTGGTTCGGGATGAACTCAAGGCCATGCTCAAAATGGGCATAATCGAGGAGTCCCACAGTGACTGGAGCAGCCCAGTGGTCCTGGTTCCCAAGACCGATGGGTCGGTCCGGTTCTGTGTGGACTATAGAAAGGTCAATGCAGTGTCTACATTTGACGCGTACCCAATGCCTTGCATTGATGAGTTGCTTGATCGGTTAGGCGCTGCTCGCTTTTATTCGACACTGGATCTAACCAAGGGATATTGGCAGATCCCCTTGACTCCTCTGTCCCATGAGAAAATGGCCTTTTCCACACCATTTGGCTTACACCAATTTGTCACGCTCCCTTTTGGGTTGTTTGGGGCACCCGCTACGTTCCAGCGGCTTATGGACAGGGTCCTCCACCCTCATGCTGCCTACGCGGCCGCCTATCTAGATGACATAATAATCTACAGTCATGATTGGCCGCGGCACTTGGAACACCTGAGGGCCATCCTCAGGTCGCTGAGGCGAGCTGGCCTCACAGCTAACCCGAAAGTGTGCGATTGGGCGGGTGGAAATACGGTTTCTGGGGTTCCACTTGGGTCATGGGCAGGTGCGTCCCCAAATTAACAAGACTGCAGCGATTGCTGCCTGCCTGAGGCCCAAGACCAAAAAGGAGGTGAGGCGGTTCTTGGGGCTGGCTGGCTATTATCGTAGGTTTCTACCTAACTATTCGGACGTCACCAGCCCACTAACCGACCTCACTAAAAAGGGGGCTCCAGATCTGGTCCAGTGGACGGAGCAATGCCAACAGGCCTTCTCTGAGGTAAAAGCTGCACTATGTGAGGGGCCACTTTTACACTCCCCTGACTTCTCTCTCCCCTTTATTTTGCAGACTGATGCATCGGACAGGGGGCTGGGGGCCGTTTTGTCCCAGGAGGTGGAGGGTGAGGAGCACCCGGTGCTGTACATCAGCCGAAAGCTGTCGATACGTGAAAGCAAGTACAGGACAACTGAAAAGGAGTGTCTCGCCATCAAGTGGGCGGTCCTCGCCCTCCGATACTACCTGCTGGGGCGCCC
The DNA here is from genome assembly GCF_027579695.1 of Neoarius graeffei. Lineage (NCBI taxonomy): Eukaryota > Metazoa > Chordata > Actinopteri > Siluriformes > Ariidae > Neoarius > Neoarius graeffei. The sequence continues at coordinate 45,250,201 of NC_083590.1, read as the reverse complement.
TTTCACACTCTGATCGGACCATGTGCCCCTCCAGTGGCTCCACCACATGAAGGATGCCAATGCGTGGATCACCCGTTGGTATCTCGCTCTCCAGCCATTTAAGTTTGAGGTGATCCACAGGCCAGGGGCACAGATGGTGGTGGCGGACTTCCTGTCCCGTTTGGGGGGGGGGGGGGGGGGGGGGGGGGGACAGCTCCCCGGCCTGAGTCGGGCGGTGGGGGTATGTGGCAGCGGAGGCGTGGCCAAGCAGCAGTCTGTGAATGGAGGGCGGGGTCGGGGAAGGTAAGTGGCTAAGTCATTACACCTGGTGTCAATTAGTGTGTGTGTTTTTGTTTGTTTGTTGCAGGGATGGAGTATAAAGGGAGGGGGAGAGCAGAGAAGAATCTCCCCCCTGACCAGAACACGTGTGTGTGACTGAGAAAAGCTAAGGAAAACAGCAAAATAAAGTGTCTGCGTGAACACCAACTCTCGCCTGCCGTGCTTCTGTGCCCCACCTGCATCAGGGATTACTACACCTTCTTACCAGAGTTGCGTTCTTGGCTCCTACACTCGCTCTCTGGACCAGGAGCTTCTTATCCCCTAACTGCATCCCATTTAGTCCTGCAATAGCCTGAAGTTCACACACAAAATGAACACAATGAAACATGTTGATTTGGATGACGAGTGTTGAGTATCCTCCAACGCAGATGCTTCAACCCACCTGATCATTAAGATTGACATCAACATACTCGCAGAAGGCATAGCCTTTGGAGAGCCCTGTGGCACTGTCCTTCACTAGGTTGAATGCCTTTAAAGGCCCAAAGGACGTCAACAACTCTTTTACCTAAAATATAAAACAGGTGGCAGAGGCGGTGGTGAAGTCCTTGCTTTGTTCCAAGTGATGTGTATGTTTCAAAGAGCCAATGAAGATTAGAGAAAATGCCTGTTAGAAGCAGTGAATGTGAATAAAAAAAGGAAAAAAAAAAAAAAAAAAGAAGAGTCAAGATTTAGTCTTCATTACCAAGAGGAACGGATACATCAAATGGACAAAGATTCTTCAAATGGATAAAAAAATAAAAGCATACTCTGTTCAGTCAGATCAGCTGAACATTATCTTTTGCATTCGTGTCATTTTGATGAAGTACAAACAGACCTGGTCATCACTGAGATAGTTGGGCAGGCCTCCAATAAAAAGCTTATGAGCAGAGTCAGGGACTACAGTGGACACCACTCCTGAAAAACAGCATTTTTATATTCACACATATCCAAGCCAAAGGAATTATCCAAACCTTCGAGTAAGCAGAACAATTCATCCAAACAAAAATCTACTCTGAAAATAAATCTTGTTATAAATTCATGAAGTATATGCATTGTGTAAAGCGTGAAAATTCCATAGCTCTGTCAGTACGATACCATGATGTTAAAGTCAAAAGACATATGCTGCGATAGTCTAGTAAACCCACCTGGCACGTACACACTGGGATTCTCGCTCATGCCCGGCAAGGGCTGGTAATCATGTGGCCGGCGGATCTTCAGACTCTGGCCTTGGAATATGATGCCATCAAACGCCATTGCCTGTGTGGTCTCATCCACTGAGCGCAACTAAAGTAGAGAGTGAGAAATTAATTGTACTTTTAAAAGGCAGTTATTCACAAGATTTCCTGGTACATTTTCAGGACCTTATCCCACACTTGCTTTGATAGGTCCTTGCAAACAGCAGGATCTTGGACTGTAGTCCAATGGTGCTTTCACATCTGTGGTCTGTTTGAATTAAACCCCGGTGCATTTCTCCACCTCAGGGCTATTTGCTTGGGCAGGAGACAATAAAGCAATCGCACTCCGGTGTGGACAAAAGTGAGGCACTGTTCACACCTGGCATAAATACGTCATTACGTCATGGGTGAAAGAATCTGTGTGGGAAATAAAACCAGACCGGCAGACATTTACCGGTCATTTTCGCACTTGTCCATCTGTATTTTAAAAGCATCGGACCGGCTGGCCAATTTAACCCCCCCCCGCAAAGATATGGGTCTAATCTACCAGGGCTGAATGATATGGACAAAATTTCATATCTCGATATTCATACCAGATATCTTGATTTTGATACGATATGACTACGGGTTTGGGGAAAACCAAGCATTTTTCAGAAAAAAAAAATACAAAAAAAAAAATGTGGAAAGTGCAGTTTTATTTTTAAGAACTCACTGCCAGTCATAAACATTAACAAATTATGAATAAATTACAAATCAAACATTTTACTGGAGCTCTGCTTTAACAATAAATAAATGCAGCAGCTGGTGGAACATTGAAAGTGCACTGAAGTGCAACATCTTATATTCTTCAAAAGATCACATAACTGTATGCAGAAAATGCATTTATATGCATTATAACTCATTATAGAGTTTCGGAATGGCCACTTGATTAAAATGTGTTCGGGATGGTATTTTATAACGCTTGTCCAGCGTCCGAACCATTTTTTAAAGCCCTCTTTCGAGACTGTGTACACAGGTACCATGTCTTTTGCAATGTGGTATGTTATAGTGTCTGTAATTTCTTTATGTCTGGTGGACATCGACTTGTATGGTGTAACGCTACTGAACGCATCAGCAATCAAACTTTGCTTTGGCTTATTTTGGGATGACTGAGAAGTCCCCGGTGTTTCTCTCATTGTCATACACTCTTCGTGCAGCACGCGATAGTGTTTCAGGTGGTGAAACATGTTTGTTGTGCTACCTTGCTTCATCGCAATTTTTGCTAAGCACGACCTGCACAACACCTCACTCTGGTTAACATCGTCCTTTTTGAATCCAAAATACCTCCAAATAATGGAGGATGATTTGTGTTTTGGCACCAAGTCAGATTCTGCACCGCCACCGGCCGCATTATCTTCTGCACTCATTTTCTTTCTCTCTTTTTAATATTTCCCCGCTGTGTGTGTAGTGTGCGCGCGCGCACGTCGGTCTCCGTCTCCCTCACTCCTGCCCTCATATGTTTGTCATTGGTTGGCTTCAGCTGTCGATCCACAGCAAGCATGAAATAATGTTTGTGGTTGGCTGGCCTTAGCGGTGCACTCAAGGGCAATCGTAAAAATGATGTTTGTTGTGACTGCCAGAGCTGTACATGCAGGGCGAGCGCAGGGAGGGGATATCTATATCGTCTATATCGTTGCTTTTTCGATATTAATATCTTGAATGTTCATATCTAGATATAGATATGATAACGATATATCGTTCAGCCCTATAATCTACTTGTGATTTTCTTCCAAATGTTACACTGGGCGAATACGTTATGTCGTAACACGGCCTGTGAAACAGGGGCCCTGCAGGCCCGACTTTATAAATTCATAACTCTGCCACCCAAAGTCCCAGCCCCGCCAAACTTTACAGACATCCCTCTCCCTGAGACCTTTCAAACGAGCCCAGGCGTGGTCCGATCCAACGGCAGTAGTGAGCACAGCTCGCAGAAAACTTTAGCACAAGCCCTGGCTCCAGCCACTTGTGCATGCAGGGATTTAAATAAAAAAAAAAAATCAAAATCAATCACAACTGCCACTGAAAGTCCTTGCCCCATCAAAATTCACAGGCACCTCCCTCTCCCCGAGTGGCACACTAAATGAAAAACAATAATAAACCAATAGTTTTTATTGCACGATGTACTTGAACTAGTGTTTTAGGGTTGACAGTATCTGATTGATCCAGTCAGTTGATTAAGAGTTCAGTTTACATGAAACTTTGCAGTACAGTAAAGTTCAGTGCCAAACTGCCAATCAATGGTTATGCACATTTTTTCCCCATTCATAATAACAGTCATATGCTTTTTGCAGGATGTAGATTTGAGAGTTTTTATTTTCTTTTATTTTCTAGTCCAGCCGATTTTAGTCTGAATGCCAAATGATATGACCATATCTAGTTTGGAGTCATTTTAAAAGTCATTTTGTTAAAGTTACTTGGAATCTCGGACTCAAAATTTTAACTCTATGAACTAAGAATTGTTGTATTGCTAATTACTCAATGTCTTATAGACTGATTATAAAAACAGTATAAAAAAATGGTCATTGTTGACAAATGTTTCATGAGTTATTCTAGTACCTACATATATGAGTACCAGTAAGCTGTAACCAACTGGAACATCCTTGCTCCCCCCCATACTTTTTTCTGGACATGGAACTGAAAGTGTGCTACTGTTTTCTTGGGTAGAACTTTAAACATGTTTTTCTTGAATCTTCTGACATTATCTTGTAAATGATATTCAATTTGTACTGTAATTAGCAACTAATGTCTCGTGTAATTTGGCCTTTGAAGATCACAAAAATGTGCCTGGAAATAGCTGAGAAGCCATCTCCAGGCATCTAAAGCCCTTCAGCTTCTGGGGCCCCCCGACCACATTGTTCTGGGCCTTTGGTCTGTCATTCGGACAGGCTGAAATTTGGATGGACAGACAACATTTCAGACTTGTGACCATCTGCTTAAAATTCCTTATTTCCCCCACACTGAAGGATGGTAAGTGGACAGGTGTTATGTCTCAAACGTGCATTGCGATCTGATCACTTAAACCTCATTCAGAGGTGGTCTGGGAAACACATGGCCACATCACATTTGTAGCGTGGACCCAAATGCATCTTGACATCACTGACAGCAACGAAGGACCAAAGAATTGACTGTGTCGTTGCTGTAGCTGGAAAACGTACCCGTTATGAGACTGTCTGGAAATCGCATTGAACGGAGTTCTCTGATATTCGTCCCCCCCCCCCAACCTGACAGTTATTTGTCCATAGTTAAAGTAACACCTGTTTAAAAAAATAAAAAAAAGCAACAACTAACCTGCGGTATATGAACCTTTGTGATTTCTCTGCACACACTGCTTTTTTTTTTTTTATATAAACCTTTTTCCGTCACTGTATTTATGACTCCTTGACCAACCTGTTTTTGCTGTATCAAAAGTCAAAGTCCTTCACGTACCATTCATGGCGCGTTTGGCGGCGACAATTAGTTTTGTAGCCCTCGGTCTCTCACCTATATTACATAGCTAGGGTTATGGTGCGGGGGCTAATTCTCAGGTAAGCACGAGAGTTTGACTCCCCGCTCGCATCTGTATTGCCAGATGGCAGTAGGCACCATTTTTATGTTGGTCTTTGGTATGACCCGACCGTGAGTAGAAGTTGCAATCTCCTGATCGAGAGGCGGACATGCTAACCACTCGGCCACTCACCTGTTTTTTTTTTTTGCTTTGTGTTTAATTATATGCAGTGCAAAACTGAACCAAATTCATTGGTAAATGAATCAAAAGTTTAAATTTCATTTCAATTCATACTCAGCAAAGACTTTTAGGCACGAAAGCACCTCAAAACTCTGATCTACAACACAAAGCTTTGGCCTAATTATACTTATTTTTAAGCCACATCAGCACCTCAGGCTTTTTCATGGCAAGGGTATTTCTAAAATGTACCGTCATTTCTTCATAAATAAATAATTAAAACAAATTAAGTTACATAAACATATTACCAAATGAGATGCTGCAGATACATGATGCACTATAAAAATTTGTGGCGGCACCTTGTTAAACATCATCCAGGACTTCCGGTTGAGCAGCCATGATGTAGGCAGCAGCAGATCAGAGCTCCCCGATAATCAAGAAATACGCCATATTTATTCAAAAGATTGTTAAGCATTAGCAAAAGTTAAAGAGGCATTTACAATATGCCCAACCCCCCCCCCCCAAAAAAAACAAACACGCACCATAGGCGAAGGAAAGGATTCAATCAGCTGAGGAACAGTCGGTCAAAGACAACACAGCTAGCCATCCTGACACGGGGGAGCTACAGGTGAATGCAGACACGGCTAGCCTGCAAACGATACTGCAAGAGCTGAGTGTTTCGGCAGGAAAACGCAGACACTCTCCGAGAAATATGAGAGGACGTTAGGGCGTTAGGGTAATTAACAGTAGAGTCAACAAGGCCGAAATGCAAATTTCAGACACAGAGGAAAGAGTGCAGGGGCTGGAGGAGGCTATGAGGGAATTGTTAAAGCTACAGGCTAAACTGGAAGATAAGCTAACGGATCAAGAGGGAAGAGCAAAACGGGAGAATACAAGAATACACGGCATAGACGAAGGGTCAGAGAACAACTCCACATCGATGACATTTGTGGAAAATTTGCTGAGGGAAAAACTGGAGCTGCCTCAGACCGACGATCTCAAGATCGAGCGCGCGCTCCGCGCGTTGGGACCAAAACCACCGGCCGATTCTCCCCCGAGATCCATAGTTGTTAAATTCTCCAGCAGCAAAACAAAAGAAGAAATCCTGAAACTGGTATGGCGAAAAAAGGGGTTTCTCTATCAGGAGAGAAGAGTTTTTGTGGATCACGACTACACACTGGAGACCCTCAGGAAGCGCCGGGAATACGCAGAGGCGAAGGCAAGGCAAGTTTAATTATATAGCGCATTTCATACACAGTGGCAGTTCAATGTGCTTTACAGAGGTAAAAGCAAAACAGTAAACAATAGAAAATAAAATTACATAAAATAAAGGAGGAAGAAGAGAGAAAAAAAAGAAACAATAGAAGTAAAATAATAAAATGAAGTAAAAGTTCAGTAAAAACAATAGAATAAAATAGAATAAAAGTTAAGTAAAGTTTAAAACATGTAATGATATTTATCAGTTAGCAGAAAGCATCTGAAAACAGCTTGGTCTTTAGTCTAGATTTGAAGCTGCCAACAGCAGGAGCATTTTTGATGTCCTCTGGGAGTTGGTTCCATAGCTGCACTGCATAGTAGCTAAAAGCTGCTTCACCACACTTTGTTTTAACAACAGGTTTTACCAGTAAATTTTGCTGCTGCGATCTGGTAGATCTGATTGGGTTAGGCCGCTGCAACATATCAGAGAGGTAATTGGGCCCTGTACCATTTAGAGATTTGTACACCAGCAGCAATGCTTTAAAGTCAATTCTGTAGCTTACTGGAAGCCAGTGAAGGGACCTTAGAATTGGAGTAATGTGCTCTGTTCTTTTTGTTCGTGTGAGAACCCTAGCCGCTGCATTTTGAATCACCTGAAGTCGTTTGATGGTCTTTTTTGGCAGGTCTGTGAAAAGGCCATTGCAGTAATCAACCCTACTAGAGATGAAGGCATGTATACGTTTTTCCAGATCATTTTTTGACACAAGTCCTCTTAGTTTGGAAATGTTTTTAGGTGATAAAATGCCGATTTAGTGATTGCTTTCATGTGACTGTCAAAGTTTAGCTCGCTGTCAATGAAAACACCAAGATTTTTAACCATATCTTTTGTTTTAATCCCCTTTGTGTCAAGAATAGTGGTAATCCTGAGTCTTTCATCTTTTTTTCCCCAAATAGAATTACTTCTGTTTCATCTGTGTTCAGCTAAAGAAAATTTGACATCCAGTTGTTGATTTGGTTGATACACTGGTAGAGACATTCAAGGGGGGCATAATCATTAAGTGATGGAGCAAAATAAATTTGGGTGTCACCTGCATAGCAGTGATACAAAATTGAGTTGTTCTTGATAATTTGTCCAAGTGGGAGCATATAAAGGTTGAATAGTAATGGTCCAAGGATTGACCCCTGGGGGACACCATAGGTCAAGGACATTGATGTTGAGGTACAAGAAGGTGCCGAGAGAGAATAACATACGTTTCCAAACCAGAAAGAGTGTGTTTTACGAGGGACAGACATGCCTCTACAACTCGGCAGAGTAGGCTACCAAGGACACGGTGAAGAGAGGTCTGTCCGTGACTGTATACAAACCACTTTGATGTGGCACAAAATCCGGTTCCCGAGAGGAGGAGAGCAGCAGCCAGAGGCGCAGCGGAATGGTTTTAAAAAGAGACTGGATGTTTTCAGACGGGCTGACCAGTGAACTTGTTTTGTCTTGGCGCGGATTCTCCATGGTAAGGAGGCATAATAGTAATGACTGTGGAACGAACTATTAATAAACCACCACTACAGAAGGCGTTTGGGGCTACGTTAATGACATTAATAATATAATTTGCCTGATCAGGGAAGCTAAAAGCACGGATCACTTTGAAAACTTTAAGGAGGGCCCTTCACACCTAAAGATGTATGGAGGCTTTCCCTCCGAGCCGGGAAAAGATCTCGGCTCCTTCAGGGTTACAAACAAGACCTCAAAAACAGGAAGTTCAACCTGAGACACTGGTAAAATGTACCAAGTTCACGTTTTCACAGGACTGTTCTATTCGTGTTCTTTATTGTGTTTATGTTTTTACAGAGTTGGGGGGGGGCCATTAGGATTAAAGGCAGTACTTGGATCTACAATGGAAAGCCATAAAGTCCCATTTAGGTTGACTTCTTATAATGTGAAGGGTGTACTTAATCTGGTAAAAAGAAGTAAAATTCTGGGCAAAATGAAAAAAAAGACAAGGTAGATGTAATATTTCTGCAAGAGACCCACTTAACTGACTCCGAGCATGCTAAACTTAAAAGGCAGGGCATTAATCAGGTTTACTCAGCGTCCTATAAAACGGGACACAGAAGGGGGTGGCAACACGGATATCAACAAGGGTAATTTTTGAAAAGATAACAGAAATCACGGACAAGGAAGGAAGGTGCAATATGGTGGTAGGAAAATTAGAAGTCAGAAGTCACTCTTTTAAATGTATATGCACCTCCAGGTGCGACCTGGGGGTTCTAGACACACATTTTTGATCTAATGATTACAAAAGCCCAGGGAATGGTGATTTATGGTGGTGACTAATCTGAGGCTGAATCCAAAGTGGGATGTGTCAAGATGAACTCAGAATAATGCAGTAGGCAAAAAGGTGAGAAGGATAAGAGAGATGGGTATTTGTGATGTATGGAGGGAGTTCAATCCTACAACTAGAGACTAGACTTTTTATTCCTCATCGCACAAAACTTACTCAAGGATTGATTATTTTTTTATGTACAGTAAAGATATCGGTTTGGTAAGGTCATGCAAAATTGGAATAATGGACTTGGTGGACCACAGTCCGGTTTACCTAGATTTAAATCTAAAAAAAAAAAAATAGCAAAAATACTTTCTCCTGGAGGCTTAACTTAAATGCACTTAAGGGCAAAACGAAGGAGGAATTTGAAGAGGAAATTCAGTTATACCTGTCCGAAAATGATAATGGGGAAGTGTCCCCACTTATGGTATGGGATGCAGGCAAGGCTGTTTTGAGAGGGAAAATCACTGCGAAATTGGCATTACAAAAGAGGCTCAGACAGGAAAAAAAAAAAAAAAAAGGATAAACTAGAAAGAGTTAGGAAAATTAGAAAAATAAAAAACCCACAAAGATACCCAGTTGGACATTACTCAGAAAATTTGGGGAATTAAAAATCAGATAAAAGAAATCTATGAGGCAGACATTCAGAAGAAACGAACCTTTTTGAAACATATTATGAAGTAGGTAGTAAATCAACTAAAATCTTGGCATACAGATTAAGAAAGCAACAAGCAGAGAGAGTAGTACAATAAATTAAAGACCCAATAACTAAACAAATGAAACATGACTTTCAGGACATTCATAGTTGTTTTGAAAGATACTACAAAAGCCTATATGCCCGGATGGCCCACTAGGGGGACAAATCACCTGAATCTCTGCTTGCATCACTTAACCTCCCAACAATTACGGAAGACCAGAATAAAGTCCTATAGGCCAATGTGATTAAAGGGGAACTGCAAAAGGCAATCTCTAGACTCAAGCCTGATAAGTCTCCAGGTTCCGATGGATTTACAGCGGAGTGGGATAAGACTTTTAGTGATCTCCAATCAGTACGTTTACATGCACATCCAAATCGAGCTACTGTCGGTAATTGAGCTAAGGGTCCCAGCAGGGGTGCCAGAGAAATCCAATCCTACATGCACACAAGGGAATCGAGCTATTGTGTGAGGTACATTGTGCACCCGAGCCACAGGTGGCGCTACACGCCCCATCATGTTGGTACACTTCCGGTTGTCGTCATAAAGAGCAGCTATTCAAGAGTATAAACAAAGTTATCAGTTCCGTGTTCACAAGAAGAGTGTTTGTAGCTTTTATGTACGAACAGAAGTGTTCCTAATAAAGTGGCAGCTAAAGTGAAGTGTCATGCCGACCGAGGCTGTTTTTTTTTTTTTTTTTTTTCCCGACCGAGGCTGTTGTGTTTCCCGCTTGTGGTCTTGTCACTAGTCACTTCTGGAAGGGGCAGTGCTGAAGTAAATAGCTCGACTCCGTAGCTCGATAGGGTATACATGCACTAAGTAGCTCAGCGCAAAAAAAAAAAAAACCCCGCATAATCTAGGTCGTGTAGCTCGATTACGAGAAATCAGGTTCGGTTCAATTTCAGCCTAGCTAAGGTGTTTCCATGCCATTTAGAACTTTGATTTCAGTCGAGCAACGGCAGAAATTCGATTTTCTCTATGTGCATGTAAACGCACTGATTGGGTCCTTAAAAAAGGAGAGATCCCTCCATCTTGGAGAGAAACGATCATAACTGTTATACCAAAGGAGGGGAAAGATAGGACAGATTGCTCCAATTACCGCCCAATTAGTCTGTTGAATCAGGATAAACTCTTCACATCAATTCTAGCAAAACGTTTAGAAACAATACTCCCAGATATTATACAGCTGGATCAAACAGGTTTCATTAGACAGATGCAAACACAGGACAACGTTAGGAGGACATTGCATGTAATTAACCATATGAACAATAACAGTTTAGAGGCTGTCTTGTTAGGGTTAGATGCAGAGAAGGCATTCGACTCTGTTGATTGGTCTCTCTTATATAAGATACTAAAGAGATTCCAGTTTTGTTAGGACAATACGAGCTTGACACTATAAACCAACAGCCAAAATTCGGATTAATGGAGGAACATCAAATAATTTTGATTTGGAAAGGGGATGTCGACAGGGCTGTCCTGTCTCTCCACTCTTATTCGCCATCTTTATAGAGCCCCTGAGTCAGTGGATAAGACAGAATGAGAAGATAAAGGGGATCATGGTGTCACAAGAACAACATAAAATTGCCCTGTTCGCAGACATCTTGATATACTTGAGACATCCATCCACTTCCCTTCCAGAATTGCTCGCAACCCTGAGGGAATATGGTCTATTATCAAGGCTATAAGCTAAACACCCACAAATCCCAAATCTTGACATTTAATTATTCTCCTAGCCAACTGATTAGAGAGGAATTTAAAGGGAGTTGGGAATCAAAATCAATTAAATACTTAGGTGTGAATATTCCAAAAGACCTGAACAGGATTATAATCAGAGAACTACGACCCCCTACTTTCCAAAATTAAATCTGATTTGACTAAACGGAACCTAGTGCTCTTTTTAGGATTAGGACAAAGGGTGGAAGCAATAAAAATTGTGTTACCCAGACTGTTATATCTGTTCCAAAATATACCAACAGAACATTTCAAGAATTAGACAAATTAATATCACGATTCATTTGGCAGGGGAAGAGGCCAAGAATCCGCGATAAGACTCTTCAACTAACAAAAGACAAGGGAGGCCTCTCCCTCCCGAATATTAAAAATTACCACCAAGTGGTGCAGATAAAAATTTTGGTTAACATCTGCAATCCTTCCGATAAAGCCAAGTGGAAAGGGATAGAATGTCATATCCAGTGATATTCCATTACAAGCAATTATAGGGGACAGTGGGTTGTTACTTGCCAAAAAGACAAATCCATGGATAAAAATATCACTTAGGATTTGGCACAGGGTAGTTACTGCAAACAAGGCCAAAGAACCATATTGGATCATGAGATGGATATGACTCAGATTTCTTACCAAACAGAATGGACGCCAGGGGCTTCAAAGTTTGGGAGAATAGCAGGGCACAAATAATTTACAACAGGGTGTAAAATGGTAAAATGTCTGCCAGCGGCAGACATAATGCACGCAAAGCGGGCGGGCGGGCGGACGGATAGATAGATATGCAAGTACGAATTTTTCATGGGGCGGGATGGTTTGGAACAGGCCATCTAAAATTGGGATAACATTTACCCGGGACAGGTATTTGAGGCGGGTCGTCTAGCTTAAGCTTGATTAGTGTTGTTACGCACGCCAGTGTTTCCCACAGAAATTTTGGAGACTATGGGGGAGGCGCGGGGGTTGTTTAAAATTGAGTAATATGTTAAATATTAAGTTATTACTGAAAAACTATTGATTAAAAAAAACAGACACTGAGAAATGGTCCTATAAACAACTTTACCAATATAAAAGATTACCAGGACGACAAAAATGCAGAAAAATAGGCTTTACTTATCCAAATGCACCTGTTGGTTCAAAAGTTAAAGTGCAGAGAACCTCACAGCACAACATGAAGTTACCTTAAAATATAATATAAATGCCTCAGCTTTCATGTAAGGAAAAAAAAAAACTATTAATACTAGTACTGTGTGCAGGCAGTCTCTCCTGAAGACTAAATTAAACAATAATTATAAACTAATAAAATAAATGGCTCAGGCTTCAGAGAAGAAAAAAACAATTTGAACAGAATCTCACAGTATGATGCTGAAGCTGCCTAAACAATGGAAAATAAAATATCATTTTGGCAAAAACGTTGGCATCCATTAATTTCTTGTATTAAGTAAAAAAATATGTTGCCAGATACTGCTGACGTTTTACAGCCCAAAATATGTTCAAAACCCACCAAAATGCACTTAAAACCGCCCAATCTGGAAACACAGGCGGCAGTAATGGCTGCACTCGTGTCGAGGATGTAAACACAGTTGACGCGGCAACGGACATACATGACATAGTGGATGTAATTTACGTTCACAACTTTTTTTGCTGTCAGAAATATTTAATATTAAATTTTGTGACTCGACTGACAATAGCCGGCGGCATAACAAGCCACAGACGGCGATTTGCCGCCGGTGACCGGCTACTTTTGAGACCGCTGGACGCAAGATTTAAACAGTGGGCCGATAAAGGGTTAACAAAACACAGTGACCTCTATGAGGGGGGGCACACTGCTACAATTCCAAGATCTTAAAAATCAATTTGATTTAACCAATCAGAATTTTTTTTTTAATAGATTTTTGCAACCAAGACATTACTTAGAGAAAATAATGAGACGCGACAAATTAATTTGGGTATAGTGAAGATATTTCTACTTGGCTGCAGGTCAGACCCTGGCCATGGAAATATATCCAAGATATACAAATTATTACAAGAATTGGAAGGGGAGGATACTACATATATAAAGGAGAGATGGGAGAAGGAATGCAACATTGTGATGGAGCTGGAGACGTAGGAAAAAATAATTTTACAACAATGGAAAAGTACATCTGCCCTGTCTTGGAGAGAATTTGGGTGGAAGAGTATAGTTAGCTTTTTTAGAGTTCCAGCTCAAAAGATTTCCCTAGGAGGAAATACATCTTGCTGGAGATCCTGTGGCGAGAGTAAGGCAACACATTTTCATGTGTTTTGGGACTGCCCGGTCATTTCAAAATATTGGGAAGAAATTAAATTGACCATGGAGAAAATCATGACGATAGTGATTCCACCAGGGTTTGAGACCTTATGTCTGGGATTAAGACCAGACACTGAAGGGGCCTGAAAACAAATATGTATGATATTCCACTATTAGCAAGTAAGAAAGCAATCACAAGGAAATGGTTGGCAAAAGATCCTCCTACAGTTGAGGACTGGATCAAAGTGGTTCAGGCTATTTTTTACTAGGGAGAAGCTAACATTCGTTCTTAGACTTGAACAAGATAAATTTGAAAATTACTAGAAAATCTGGATAAACTATATAGCAACTTACAGGCAAGGAGACTGGGTAAAGTGATAAAAACCCCTAGTTTTGACTCCACTCATCTGGTTCAGTTTGTTTATGTTCCAGCTATTTCATAATTCTCAGTCAGAATTACACATGTATGCACAAGTTTTCTTTATTTTATTCATTATTACTACTTATATTGTTGATGTTCTTATCATTGCTGTTACTACCATCCCAATATAAGGTACTGTTAGTAGGAAAAGTCATGGACAAGGGAAGGTGCATATGGGGCAGACAAATTCATTTACATTACAGTGGCTATTGTTCATTTTATTTTCATTTGTTTTTCAAGTTATTTCTTACTATCTGAATCCTAAAACTGCCTAGTTCAGCTAAGTACAGGATTACTGTGATAGAGGGGAGGGTGCTTTTGTAAAGATGTGAGCCTTCCCGTTTTTTTCTTTTTTTGAAAGATGCATTTCTCTCTTCATATTCTGTTTGATAAGACTCGCCTTGTCTTCTTCCGCTTATCCGGGGCTGGGTCGCGGAGGCAGCAGTCTGAGCATGGAAGCCCAAACTTCCCTCTCCCCAGACACCTCGGCCAGCTCCTCGGGAAGAACACAGGCGTTCCCAGGCCAGCCGAGAGACATAGTCCCTCCAGTGTGTCCTGGGTCTTCCCCGGGGCCTCCTCCCGGGGGGACATGCCTGGAACACCTCCCCAGGGAGGCGTCCAGGAGGCATCCGAAAGAGATGCCCGATCCACCTCAGCTGATTCCTCTCGATGTGGAGGAGCAGCGGCTCTACTCCGAGCTCCTCCCAAGTGACTGTGCTTCTCACCCGATCTTTAAGGGAGCGCCCAGTCACCCTGTGAAGGAAACTCATTTCGGCCGCTTGTATCCGCGATCTTGTTCTTTCGGTCATTACCCAAAGCTCGTGACCATAGGTGAGAGTCGGAACGGAGATCGACCGGTAAATCAAGAGCGTCGCCTTTTGGCTCAGCTCCTTCACCACAACGGACCGGTAAAGCGACTGCATCACTGCAGAGGCTGCACTGATCCACCTGTTGACCCCACGCTCTATCCTTCCCTCACCCTTGAACAAGATCCCAAGATACTTAAACTCCTCCACTTGAGGCAGGACTTCTCCACCAACCTGGAGAGGGCAAGCCACCCTTTTCCGGTCCATGGCCTCGGAGGTGCTGATTCTCATCCCAGCCGCTTCACACTCGGCTGCAAACCGCCCCAGTGCATGCTGAAGGTCCTGGTTTGAAGAAGCCAACAGGACAACGTCATCCGCAAAAAGCAGAGATGATCGGATCCAGGAGGAACAATGCGGTTTTCGTCCTGGTCGCGGAACACTGGACCAGCTCTATACCCTTCATAGGGTGCTTGAGGGTTCATGGGAGTTTGCCCAACTAGTCCACATGTGCTTTGTGGATCTGGAGAAGGCATTCGACCATGTCCCTCGTGGTATTCTGTGGGGGGTGCTTCGGGAGTATGGGGTTCGGGGCTCTTTGCTAAGGGCTGTCCGGTCCCGTAGGTCAACATGGCCCGATAGGACTCCTTCAGCTTGACAGCATCCCTTACTTCCGGCGTCTACCACCGGGTTTGGGTATTGCCGCCACGACAGGCACCGGAGACCTTGCGGCCACAGCTCCGAACAGCTGCGTCTACAATGGAGGTAGAGAACATGGTCCACTCAGAC
Source organism: Neoarius graeffei (assembly GCF_027579695.1). Classification (NCBI taxonomy): domain Eukaryota; kingdom Metazoa; phylum Chordata; class Actinopteri; order Siluriformes; family Ariidae; genus Neoarius; species Neoarius graeffei. Next base: position 45,234,815 of record NC_083590.1, on the reverse strand, counting down.
TCAATGTCCCCCCCTCCCTCGGAAGCTGGGAGAAGCTCTCCCAGAGGTGGGAATTAAAGACCTCCCCGACAGAGTGCTCGGACAGACATTCCCAGCAGACCCTCACCATACGTTTGGGCCTGCCAGGTCTGTCCGGCTTCCTCCTCCGCCAGCGGATCCAACTCACCACCAGGTGGTGATCAGTTGACAGCTCAGCCCCTCTCTTCACCCGAGTGTCCAAGACATAGGGCCGGAGATCAGATGAAACGACAACAAAGTCGATCATCGACCTCCGACCTAAGGTGTCCTGGTGCCACGTGCACTTATGGACACCCCTATGCTCGAACATGGTGTTCGTTATGGACAAACTGTGACTAGCATAGAAGTCCAATAACAAAACACCACTCGGGTTCAGATCAGGGAGGCCGTTCCTCCCAACCACGGCCCTCCAGGTGTCACTGTCGTCACCCACATGAGCATTGAAGTCCCCCAGTAGAACAATGGAGTCCCCAGTCTGAGCACCTCTCAGTACCTCTCCCAGGGACTCCAAGAAGGCCGGATACTCTATACTGCTATTCGGCCCGTAGGCACAAACAACAGCAAGAGCCCTCTCCCCAATCCGAAGGCGCAGAGAGGCGACCCTCTCGTTCACTGGGGTAAACTCCAACACATGGCGGCTGAGCTGGGGAGCTATAAGCAAGCCCACACCAGCCCGCTGCCGCTCACCATGGGCGACTCCAGAGAAGTGGAAAGTCCAACCCCTCTCGAGGAGCTGGGTTCCAGAGCCCAAGCTGTGCATGGAAGTGAGCCCGACTATCTCTTGCCGGTACCCCTCAACCTCCCGCACAAGCTCAGGCTCTTCCCCCCCCCCAGCAAAGTGAGATTCCATGTCCCAACAGCTAGCAGCTGTGTTGGGGGATCAGGTCATCGAGGCCCCTGCCTTTGACTGCCGCCCAATCCACACTGCACCGGCCCCCTACGGCTACCTCTGTGGGTGGTGAACCCAGAGGAGGTCGGGCCCACGTCACCGCTTCGGGCTGAGCCCGGCCGGGCCCCGTGGGCAAAGGCCCGGCCACCAAGCACTCGCATACGAGCCCCAACCCCAGGCCTGGCTCCAGGGTGGGGTTCCGGCTGCGCCATACCGGGCGACGTCACGGTCCTTGATTGATTATTCTCCCTAAGGGTTTTGGTGAACTGCTCTTGGTCTGGCCTGTCACCTAGGACCTGTCTGCCTTGGGAGACCCTAACAGGGGCGTAATGCCCCCGACAACATAGCTCCTAGGATCATTCAAGCGCACAAACCCCTCCACCACAATAAGGTGGCAGTTCTAGGAGTTCGAGGATGTACACAAAATCAAGAGCAGCACATATAACCTGTTTTTTTTTCCTTCAGTAAAAAGTTTAATAAAAAAAAAAATCATCCAAAGTACTTTGAGAATCAAATCGTTCCCTTGCGGCATTTAGACCAGCACAACAAAGTAAAATATGCTTGATTGTCAGAGATATCCTGCAGAAATGGAATGATGGTGGTTCTTCACCTCATTATAAATCAACAGATTAAAGACAGATAGAATAAAGATTCAGTAGAAAACTAGATTACATGGATAGATTTTTGTAAGAGGAGAGCAAGTGTGAGAGAGAGAAAAAAAAATTAAAACCATCCTACCTCAAGGAAGGCAAAGTTCTTATCCTGGTTAATCTGGACAGCAAGTACGGGGTTTCCTGGAGCCTGAATAAGACCCCCTAGTCTCATCTGAGCATTGAAAAAGTCCATCATCGACTCCTGAGGATTATGAAGATGAAGCATTAACAGGATATGAAACTTCATGTTTTATTTATGATTCATACACAAGTATAAAAAAATGGATGACGCCATGAATGTAGAATGTGCTTGAAAAATAAAGGTGGTCTGTAGTGAGACAAGATAGGATGTTTACAATTTCCACTTGGAATTGGTACCATGGATAACAGGGAAAAAAAAAAACACGTCAATAATTACACCATTACATGAGTATGGATAGACAAATCATCAATTCAATAACTTGTCCTAAATTGCTTTGCTTACAAGATGACTCAGCAGTACAATTAACTTTCTCTCCGCTAATGCAGCGTGCGCGCTCTACTGAGAAGATTGTTTAAGTATTCATTTAAGCCACTCAGCTTTTTTTCTATATTAAAGAGGACATATCAAGAAAACTCACTTTTTCAGTGCTTGTGCATATACTTTTGGGTATCTGGAGGAGTGTCTACTGACCCAAAACTCCGAAATGTCAGTTTCTTTTGGACTCCTGTTTCAGAAAACATGGGCTTCAACAAACCAGTCAGTGCAGAGTTTCCCCAAAAGCATCATAGCACAAAGATCGTTAAATAGTAGTGCGAGCAGCACAGTGGACACACACACTCCTAGTTAAGATGCTCTTAGTGTTAAGAGGCTTTAGGAAACCCACCACAGATTTGGCTCCTCTTTCTGTGTCACAAGTGGAGCTCATTAGAATTATCAGGCTATCTCCACTCCTGGCTTGAGAACTGTTTGCGCGAAAGAATATTCATTCGGAAAGTGCTCCCTGATTGACTGGCAGAAGAGGGGGTGTGGTGAGCAGTGGCTCATTAGCATTTAAAGGAACAGATGCTCAAACCAGACATTTTGAACAGGGCTGTTTAGACAGGGGGATAAGGGTTTCTTCATCCTTATGTTTTGACCAAAGCGCGTCAGACATTTCATTAAGACTTGAGGGAATGGTGTCAACTTGTGGAAAAAGGGTACAACATGTCTCCTTCCATATCAACAGTGTGGTTAGCAAAGATTCTCGTGTTTGTTCAAAAGCAGAAACGATGTATCGTACTGGACATGTCTGCTATGTTGTGGTTGGAAGCTGTTTAGCCCCATTATTATAAACGGAATCGGTTTTGCTTGCTTGTGTGGGGTCAGGCCCAATGGATGGTGCAAAATGTCATGTTATTTATACAAAATCTACACTGTATGACCAAAAGTTTGTGGACACCTGACCATCATGTTATAATAACCTCCACACTCTTGGGAAGGCATTCTATGAGATTTTGGGGCGTGGCTGAGGGGATTTTTGTTCATTCGAGCACAAGCGCATGAGTGAGATCAGACACTGATGCTGGGTTAGGAGGCCTGGGGGTACAGTCGATATTCAGTGGAGTTGAGGTCAGGGCTCCACGTCTTCATGGGCTTAGTTTCAGTGAAGGGAAACTAATGCTACTGCAGACAAAGACACTATGCAATTGTGCACTACAAATTTTGTGGCTGAACCACATACAGGTGATAGAGCCTGGTGTCCACATACTTTTGGCCATAGTGGATTTTTAACTGTAATAGCTCATGATGAAGTGGTGTTCAGTCAGCGTAGTGTATTCCAACATACCTCTGTGATGCCAAATGGGATGTTGCCCACATACAGCCTCCGAGCCTGGCGGGTCATCTGGCTGCCTACTACAGGCACTGGGGTAGGTGTCACAGCCAGTCCATCTGGAGTCATAGTGGGAAGCAGTGCTGTGGCAGGAATCTGACCAGCAGCTGAAACGCGCACGCACACGCACACGCACACACACACACACACACACAGAGAGAGCAGTTATCGAGTCAGGATGACAAACAAAATAGACAAACACAAAGCTGGACTTTGAGTGACGTTAACATGTGGTGTCAAACTTGTGCTTGAGCACAAGACATTAAAAACAGGGTGAATAAAATTAAATCTGTTGAAGAAAGGAACTCCAAAAAAGGCAAAATGAAGGGCAAATATCAGAAAACATAGAAAGTAAAAAGTTGCATCAAGCGGTTAAAGAGTCCACCATATACACTGCTCGGTGTTTTACTCACCCTGCATGGCCTTGTACTGCATTGGTGTGATGTGCTCAAAGCCTGGAGGAGGGACATCCCAGTACTTTTTGATTTTCTTCTTCTTCTCCCTCGGTGGGGAGCGACTGAATTCAGAGACAAAATTTAGGTACAGGTATTTATAATATACACAGTTTGGCAGAAAGAAGGATTTTTTTTTTGACCACAAAATGGACACAGGTCATTTTAAAAGTTTCCCCTCTTGATGTTCGTTGGCCACCCGTGTATCCAGTTTACTCCAAATACAAAAACTTTTTTTTTTTTTGGGGGGGGGGGGGGGGGGGGGAATCAAAGGCAAAGCTTTTCTGTATTTCCTACAATGCTATCGTCTTTGCTTGTTTGTTACCTTTGGTGTTAAAAATATACAAAAAAAAAAAAATTACACGCATTGTTATGCTTGGCCCCATACTGAAATAACAGAGGCGCAAATCCTCAGTATTGTCACAAATTGGTGCAGAGTGACTCAGTGTTCATGTGATGCTGTAAAGGCTGTGCATCCTGTACTTGCATAGCAACAGCATAGTGTATGCACGGTTATAACATATGGATTACCAAAAAGCATGCATATGCCGTTTATTCATCGTCTTAGTGCCTCAAGTCACTTTTTATTATTAACTATTACCTCATCGCCTGGGACGGGGTCCACTGGGGGTGAGGTATTGCTTTCGGTCAGGTTTGTTTCTTTGGTTTTTTTTTTTTTGTTAACGACATTACGGGAAAACATCTGGACCAACCTTCATGAAACTTTCAGGATAGATGAGCATTGGTCTCAAATAGAACCTCCAATATTTTGGGGGTCATCTGGTCAAGGTTTTTGTGGCTACTGCCTCATGCACTCATATGCAAGAGTGTAACGACTGCGCATCGCCAGAACGGCACTGCCGTGGTTGGATTAAAATGGCCGGTGAGTGTATACAATTCAGTTCACCATTTGAAATAAATTGACTAGAATAAAAGAAAATTGCTTTCAGACACGTTTATGCGTATTACAGAGGGAAAGTGTATTCTAGTGCCAGGCCATTTCCAGGAAATAAGAGTTTGGGCCATGGCGACAGCATGTGTAGGTCAGCCTTGGTTCGGAGGTTTCAGTTTCGAAAACTACAGACACTTTGTATATTCTACTTCTGTGATTTTTAAATTACGCTTCATTTTTGTGGCTACTGCCTCAGTGTGTGTATATGCGCTATATTTACTGTATGGACATGGTATCAAAAAATTTTATATTTATAAGCAGTGGCCACATGTACCCACAGGGTACCTATTTTTTTCCCCGATATCTTCCTTCATATTCATAAGTGCTACTGGGCAAGGTTTTTTTTTTTTGCCTGGCAACACTTGTTATCCCATGTTTCACTGACACTACTGCAGATATGAGCGTTAGTTTTCTTGATAAATAGTATATACGCAACGCAGATGCAACTTGATGCTTAGGCAACAAGTCTGGCACGAATTCAAGGTTCAAGTAAAATATCCACCAACATTAGTACCACAGGCAAACAATCAAAACAAAACATATCATGCAGTACTTTGAAAGGAACTAATGAACACAATATCTCTGAAAGCAGCTCACATTTGTGTTTCAGAATTAACAGCAGTAACATTGATCAAAAAGTTGCACCCCAGATATTCGGATTACAATCCAGCCAGCAGAATACTGTCCCCTGGTGTTAGTTTGGCACAGTATAACATTCTCATGCCATCACAAATCATGTGATAAAGGTCAGTACTAGTGGACTGCAGATAGCGCTGCGAGTTATTTAGTTACTCCGAGGAAAGTTGTTCAGCAGTACTAGCTGATTGAAATGCTGAAAATATTTTCAGTAAATATTTTTGCCATTTAATATTCTTTAAGTAATTCAAGTACCAAAATTATTAGTTGCAGCTACCACTGGGCAAAATGACAAAAATATATCACCATACTTCTACAACACACACACATACCATATCACAATATACAATTTAGCAAAAACTTTCAGCAACAGTAGTGCTGCATTAAAACTGCAAATTTGATGCTTTTATTTAACGCCTCCAAAAACTAAATTGTAATGCTGAAACTGGGAAAAGTTAACAAGAGTGCTCTGTGAGCACAATATCCCCCGCTGGGAACTCTCTCTATGCTATAAGTACTTAATACACCCTCATGAAATTGTCAAAGTACAAGTTTGGTAATCAAGGGCTATAACTCTGGTAAAATGCGACTGAATTGAACGAAATTGCAACATGCACATTACCGACAAAGAATCCTGTCAAGTTTCATGAAATTCCTGCAAAAATTGTGAGAGGAGTTGATTTCAGAAGGTGAGCACCCTCCCCGGGACAGACATCGCCACGACATAATCCCCCTTTGGGCCTTTCAGCCAGCGGGGGATTAAAAAACACTGCTTAAAAAAATAATAATAATTGACCATCCTTTACGTGAAATGAACTGCTTCCATTCAGTTCCATTTATCATGCAATTATTTTTAAAATATTAAAAAAAATTAATCATAATAGCAACAAAATCTTAGGAAAGTGCATCATGCTGTAATTTATTATGATAACATGGTCTCATCTATTTATTACAATATATGATTTTATCTGTGTGTAGTAGGCATGAGATGATACATTAACACCACTGTACGAGCGAGATCCCAGTACAGGATTCACAAGACGATACACAATTACAGTTTAACACATTTATTTCGTAATGACAAAATCAAACCATTGCGATGAGTTCTGTAAGAAAAATTTATCAGAATTTATAAAAGTATAATATTTTAACCCCATTATTAACACCATATTTTAATCTTTTTCTTGTTGGATGTATTTCATGCCAGTGTTACTAATATGGAAAGTGTGTTTGGTGGAGAATTGTGCCTTAAACGTCACGCTTCTGAACGGTTTTTAGATGTGAGACATCAAGCACAGCACACAGCGTTGATTTTCACATGCGCTTCGATCGTGCTCAAGCTAGCCACGATGAAAACTGGAGCGCATGTATATATAGTAGAGTGGTTTACAGTAACTACCTTCTGATCTTACTCGATGGATTAGCTGTGAATTCTGGGTAGTGTGAAATTGTTGAGCAGGAGGATTTTACAGGCCGTGACGGCATTTTAAACCCCCCCCAGTTCACGCACACCAAATGAAACATCAGTAGGCCTTGTGTTTGACATGTGCACCATAAACACTTCCTTCAGATTAGTTTGATTTTTTTTTTGGACTATTAGAGAAGCATGCTACGAGGCTGCATGCTACCACCTCTGCTGCAAGGAGAGTTAGAGCTCACAATGAACTAAGTTTAGCTCAGAAAAGCAAAATGTGCCTTACCTGTATTTTCTATTTCTCATACATCATGTTTAGCTCAAGTATTTTTATTCCAGTAATAAAGGAGCCAAATACTAAAACCATGAAATGACCAGAACAAGAGTGCTCTGAGAGCACAATATCCCCCCCCCCGGCAATTAGGCCAAAACTCTAGTAAAATGCGACGGAATTGAACAAAATTGCAATATGCTAATTCCCGACATATAGCAAAGAATCCTGCCAAGTTTTGCGAAATTCCTCCAAAAATTGAGAGAGGAGTTTATTTCAGAATCAACCCTTACCGGGATAGACGGAAATCGCCACGACATAATCCCCCTTCGGGCCTTTCAGCCAGCGAAGGATAAAAACTGATTGGAGCAAAGATTTAAACAAACCCAGTGACTGAGTAAGATCTATTTTATAAAGGCGTGTACCAAGTGAAGCTGCACCAACACACAAATCACAAACTGGAATTGTGTTACAAGCAAGAGTCATGTGAATGTATTAGAATGACTCGGTTAGCAGTCATTGCTTCCTCTCTCACCTGCGTCTATGCCTGCGGTCTTTGCTGCTGCTGCGACGCTCCCTGCTCCTTCTCTCTCTGCTCCTCCTCTTCCTTTCACGACTACGGCTTCGCGAGCCACTCCGACGCCTGTGCCTATTTTCTTTGTCCCGCTCTAAAGAGAGGCAACAGAGCAATGCAGGATTAAAACAGTAAGACGACGAGGTCACAAAACTTACAGGGAGAGGTCACAAAAATACACCTAGCTGAAGGCAGACCGGAGGAAATATAATGCTGTGGAGGACAGAAGAACCGATAGAAGCAGCAGCAGAAAAAAAGAAAAATGGAGAAAAAAAAAAAGACAAAGAAGACCTGCCTGAGCCTTACACAAGAAAAGCTTTAAGTCTGTGCATGTACAAATCTGACAGAGTATTTTTTTTAAACATATGCAATAAGAAGAAACAGAAAAGTAAAAAAAAAAAAAGTTATGATGTTTGTATTACTGAGCACTGGATAAGTGAGCACGCCAAACTGATACCCACCATGGCCGTTAACGCCGTCACCTGTATTGAAAGAGAACGAGAGTAAGAATCAGAGGGTGCCATAATTTTCTCTCTTCTTTTACCACACACACCAACAGGTCACGGCTGCGCTGACTTGGTGTAGTGACATGAAAAAAACAAAACAAAACTGGTAAACAGAATCAATACAGTACTCGACGCAGTGCAACCCTGGAAAACACGCCATTACTTTGCATTTACAATGGTGCTTGAAAGTTTGTGAACCTTTTCAAATGTTCTATATTTCCACACAAGTCCTAAAAGTAGATCATGGGAACCTGACGAAACAAATAAGAAGAGTATTATACTTGGTCGTTTATATATTAAGGAAAATGATCCAATATTACATATCAGGGAGTGGCAAAAGTATGTGAACAACTCGGAATAGCAGTTACTATGAAGGTGAAGTTAGAGTTGAGTTTTCAATCAATGGGATGACAATCATGTGCGAGTGTTCACCCTGTTTTATTTAAAGAACAGGAATCTATCAAAATCTGGTCTTCACAACATGTTTGTGGAAGTGTATCGCTGCACGATCAAAGGAGATTTCTGAGGACCTCAAAAAGAGTTGTCGAGGCTCATCAGGCTGGTAAAGGTTACAAAACCAGGGTTTTCATTAGTATGGAAGACAGATGAAATGTGAAAAGTAACAGATTAAGCCAGGGGTCATGGGGGCTGCCTAGGCCCCCATGTGGGTCCAAAAACGCATTTCGCAATTTCTAACAGCCAATCGTTCGTTCTCCATGGTCCACCTGAAATAGAAATTCAACAGTCACTCCTGAGTCTCATGGCAATTACAGTCTGTATGCCACAAAACCCAATCAAGATTTGGGAAATCAGAACATAATATGAACGCTTGCAGAACGAAGAAATCGAATATATAACGACCAACATGCAAAATAGCAATAACTTTTAAAATGTAACCTGGGCAGGGTTCTCCACTTTTCAAAAATAAAAGGTGGCGGGCCAGGAGGATGAAGTCCCCCTGAAGCTGATGGACTTTGGGCTTTTTTGACAGTGAAACTGGCCAATAAATGGATAGGAAACGCTAAATCATTGTTAAAATCATTTTACAAAAAATTTAACACTTACTGTACGTCATCTTTATTGTCAATGTGAGACTCATTTGACATTTCAGTTGAGTGATGCGCATCCCTGAATTAATTATTTTTTCTGTGTGTGAAAAATAAATTAACTTCCATGCACAAACAAAATACCCAATTACAATAAATGCATACATTTTTTACAATACACAATGTTAATTGGGTGAAACCACTCCAATCAATGCACGAGTTGGCGCGCGTGCCCAAGACTGGCACTACAAAGCCACCCCGGCCTCCGTAGTTTGGGTCCTTTGACCCAGGAACCCGGAAGTCCTGCAGTAAACAAACACTGAAGCAACGGAAAAATGCAGCTCTCACCTACACAGATACGTAAAATAAAAGACCTGAACTTAACTAATGTGTGCGCGCTGTTATATGATTACTGTAACTGTGTGTGGTCAGAAAAGACGATGGATAAGCGTAACCGGTGCATAATAACGCTGCTGGCTAGTTATTTTGGCCACTTCAGGTAGCCCCGTATGCATTCGTTTAATGGTCTTCTGCGTGTTAAATAGTTACAAAATTAGAATAAATCGAATACTTGATTTATTTGGTGTATACTGATGAAGTTACTTTTTTTGGCCAAGGGAAGGGTGGCGGGCCAGAATTATAACTTGGCGGTGCGCCACTTTAAAAGCACCCAGGGAGAACACTGCTGGGCATTTTCCGTGAGACTTGCCAGTTTTTTCTGCGAAGCTGAAATTGAACAGCGTTTGCTTTCGGTTTTTTTGCGGTTGCCATCACGCTATACCATAGAGCAGACCCGGGCATTTTACAGCCCGCGGGCCGCATCCGGCCCTTTGGTTCATTCTGACCGGCCTGCGTAAGGTTAATTAGAAATTACAAAATAAACGTATTTTCTAATTTTACCTCATGCATGGACTGAATAGCGGTTCGTACAACCAGTTTCTTCTTTTTTTTCTTTTCTGAATGTGCATTGCTTTTATTTTGAAGTTGTGTTCAACATGTGCGCGACATGAAAATGACATGAAATCCCACGAAACCTAATCCCGTGATAACTACTTCCGTAATTTGTCCAGACCAACCACAAACTTGTACGTCATCCTTCAAACGGTCCAGCCAATCACATAGTGTGACGTCACCAGCAGGCGCCCGAGCCGATCTATAGATCTGATACCTACACCGAATCGACATTGTTGCGAGCAGGTCACAAGAAGACTTTAGCCCCCAAAATGTCCGCAAAAAGAAGAAAGGTAGATGCCGAATGCAGGGCTTTCAACAAAACATGGACTGCTAAGTATTTATTTACTGAAGTCAGAGATAAAGCCATGTGTTTAGTTTGCGGAGAGCAGATCCGAAAAACTGAAAAACACCAAATGAGGTGATTAGACTACAAATGTGGGCATCATTATTATAATATGATGTATCTTGCTTGATATTTGGAGTAGAAAGACAATATTGTGATGTCTTTGTGTTTTGACATTTTGTTAACCATTGTTTTGGGAAATTTGATTGAATAAATGACATTTTTTGTAAGGCAACCTCGTTTTTTACATACTCTTACCAGTCTTAGCAGCTTGTAAAAACAATGTTATTTACTGCTTTATATAAAGAAATACAATTAATATTATGCAGAATTTAGTTCAGCCTTTTGGTCCGGCCCTCCACTAAATTCTGTTTCTCATGTGGCCCCATGGAAAAAATAATTGCCCACCCCTGCCATACAGGATAGGGTTGCCATCTTACCATGTGGGAACCACGTGATATGCTTTAATTTAATACGCGCTAAATGATTGGACGATATAAGAAGGATTAGCCAATTCAAGAAATTAGAAAATTCAAGCTCATGAAACATGGTGGTGGTAGTAGCAACATGGTTTGCGTGTTGTGCTGCATCTGGGACAGGATGGCTCGCCATCGTTGATGGAACAATGAACTCTGAATTATTCCAGCAAATTCTAAAGGAAAATATCAGAACATCTGTCTGAACTGAATCTCAAGAGAAAGTGGGTCATGCAGCAAGACAACAACCACACAAGTCATTCCACCAAAGAATGGTTAAAGAAGAATAATGTTTTGGAATGGCCAAGTGAAAGTCCTGAACTTAATCCAATAGAAATGTTGTGAGAGCAGTTAGAGAGGAAACCCACCAACATCCCAGAGTTGGAGCTGCTCTGTACAGAGGAATGGGCTAAAATTCCTCCAAGCCGATGTGCAGGACCATCTGATCAAGTGTTACCTCAAAAATTTAGTTGCAGGTATTGCTGCTCAAGAGGGTCACACCAGATACTCAAAGCAAAGCTTCACATACTTCTGCCACTCACAGATATGTAAATATTGGAACATTCTCCTCAATAGATAAATGACCAAGTCGAATATTTTGTCTCACGTATTTCGTTAACTGGATTCTCATGCTCTACTTAAGGACTTGTGTGAAACTCTGTTGTTTTAGGTCACATTTATGCAGAAATATAGAATATTCTTAAGGGTTCACAAAATTTCAAGCACCACCTTAAGTACTAATAAGATTTCTGCATACAAATTACACGTCCACTTTGTAATTAATCAAAAGTCATTGCCATTTTATGCAATTATAGATCTTTTAGATGATCACTGAGATACGACCTGCATACTCGAGCCTTTTTTTTTTAAAAATAGATGCTACAAAAGGCAATGCTCCAGAAGTCAACAAAAGCCGTCAGATTTTTCTTCTTCCCTGTACTGTTCAAAATCACAACTTTTTTTGTGATCAAGATAACCAAAGTTATTTTCTGCAATCATGTAGCACACTGGCACGCGACATGCTGCCATATACTGGTGTTCTGGCGATCCTGCAGCAACTACATTCTATTCTTATGGAATTCCTGTAAGGAAACAAGTTAATTTTTTTTCTGCATGGTTTTCTCCAGAACACACCATACAAGCCGTTGGCTCAAGATCATAATGTTGAAATGCATTATTAAGCATACATGAGGTTGTAATCATGAGTTCGGGTGACTGCGTGGACGGGTTTCACAGTTAGTCAGTTTTAGTAACCAGGACGTCTCCATGGTTACCGCATGAAATTTAATAGATATCGGTGAAATGATTCTGTTCACAAGACAACCAGTGATCAAGATTTCTGGAACTAGGATGCAATTGCTGCAAAATTGTGTCACTGGCTACAGTGACGTAATGCTAGAAGGCTCCTGTTTAGCGATGTCAGAAAATAAATTACTTTGCCTCATGAGGTAGCATCTCTCAAACCTCATGCGGTAACCTTGGAGACGTCTCAGGACCTCAGACTGACCAGCAATGAAACTGATCACCTGTTCAGGATCACTATAGGTGTCCATGATGGCATAGTACAGATTTCTAAGTTATATACTCATCTGGACAATATCTAGCATGGACAAACAGATATGGTGAATTGATCCTGAAGGGGAAATTTGGGGAAAATACAGTCAAACGCCACACAGTCACCTAAACTCAGGATCGTAGAGCTGTAAAAGCAAGAACTCTCCCGCTGCGACACTTATTTTCTCTTATAGTGCAGTGCGGTTAAATTCTCAAATGTGTAGCTAATGCATTTCAACTTCATGAGGAAAAATAACTTGAGACCATAAGAACAATAAAAATAACTCGAGGCCTTTCGGGATTTCCATACAACGCTGTTCCTCATGCAGCGTAACGTGATCAATGGAGACGAAGATCTGAGCGTGAATGCTGAGACATGTTTGACTCTCATCTGTGTGAACAAGGACAGTATGACAGGGAGGCTCCACCTGCACAGCTGCCTGCTGATGTACTATATAAGCGAGGAGTTATCAACCTACATGGAAATGAAGTTCCTTAATAAAAAACAGACAATATCATTACAGGATTCTTAGAGGATTTGTCAGTGCACATTTGGAGTGAGTGTAAATATATGCAAATCGATGAAGTACAGTACTGCACAAAAGGCACATGCAAAGAAAGGCTGTAGAGTAACGACGCCTTCGCAAATAATGGAATTCAATGCTTTGATATGAAAGAAATACTATAAAGCAGTAGCAGTAAACAGGAATAAATGCAAAAAAGTTGATTTAGTGACTAAGCTTTTTCGTTTTAAAGAAAAAAAAAAACAAACAGCACTAACAGGTACAAGTGTGTGCCGTTTTATTTAAAAAAAAAAAAAAACCCAAAACTTGTTTACTGAGTGACAAAATCACCCAGTTTTTTCTTGGCACTGTCACACTTGTCTTATTTTTGTAGCAAAACCCTACAGCCTTTGATTGGGTTTTTTTTTAGTCTGAAAAGTGTCCCTTATATAATGTTCTGCTTTCTGTACTCAGATACAAACATTTTCTTTAACATTTAATTTTGTGCTGGAAAACTAGTGTTTGGAAATCTGAATATTTTTGTACTGACTTGACAGACATCTTAAAAAAAATAATAATAGGGTGCATAACACTTTTGCACAGTACTCTGTGTGTATGTACAGATATATCCTTGAAAAATAATGTTATTCTGTTAATATGCAGTTAAGAGTAAGGGACATTCCACCAAATGGGTGCCATTTGCTTGTTGTACCACTCGCAAATCAAACTTAATTTGTTACATCTTTTCAACACTGATTATAACAACACACACATTTAACTGTTCAAAATGTGTATTGGTCAACCTCAGGCTACGTTACAAGGTTTGGAAGTCAAAGATGGCTGCTTTTTTTCAGTCCTGTTACCAAAACTGAAAGTAACAGGACTGGGTTTTTAGCCTAGGATTAGCTAATACATGGAATTAAGCCACATGGCATCATCGCTAATAGCATGACCACACTTAGCACATTCTAGTGATTTACCAAAAATCTGTATTTTTAAAATAAACAAATATCACCTAAGAAATAATTTAAGTAACAGGACAGTATGTTGACATTGACCTTATCAGTCAAAGTTAAAAAAAAATAATCAAATATACAGAAAAGCAAATGAGAGAACTAACTTTTGGTCTTCCCACAGGGAATTTGTCAGATGAGGTAATATGTTTGGGTAACAGGACTGAGTGAAAACCCAGGGACACGACTAAAATGTGTATTTTAACTAAGATATTGTGGATTTCTTATGAAAAAAATATATTTAAACCATGGATAGGATATGGAGTCACACAACAGTGCAAAAGAAATACTGCTTCTGAAGGATTTTAATCATAATATTTCATAGTTAAGTATAAAGTTAGAGTGCGGGGACAGGTAACATGCTATTTTTCAGTGTTTTAGGTAGTTTTTTATTAATCCTTACAATTATATATCTTAAAATTTGAAATCAGATGGATGTGCAGGACATTCTGCGTAATAAGGAAATGTATTTTAAAGTACCTTTTTATGTGCATTTATACATATAATTTTTCTAGGGACGGAAATGGCACCGATTCGGTGGAACGGCTCGTAAATTTTCATTCCAAAACCACCTTTGTCCTGTAATTGAGCCTATTAGGAGTCGGTTCCTAAAATGAACCGACTCATACGATTCGACTCACTGAAAAGATTCGAAATTTCTGTCGCTGTTTAGCAGTGCGTTTAGCATTAAATGTCATTGTTTTTACCGTGTCTTTTTGTGCCTTATATGCGTCAGGAGAAGAAAAATCAATCACATCAGTGAAACTCAGTGCTAATGAAACACACTAGCAGATACACACCTTGTTTGTTTTCGGTCAGTTGTCTCTCAAATTCGTCAAACTCCGACATTTTGAATTCGCAGCGGATGAATGGAACCGTGTGCAACCCTGTGAACGCTTTAACCTACCACGTTATCTTACTTCAAAAATTAAATGTCTCTGTCTATTATGAAACATTCGGCCAAACGGAGAAACCTGGGTTTATCAAAGCTGCATGCACAATTATTAACCGTACAGAAACTTCCTCTAGTCTAATTCGCGGTGTTGGTTATTTTTTTCCCCCCTGTTCTGCTAAGTTAGCTATCGTTAGCTAACTAGCTAACAAGGCTGACTGGTTCGAAGGAAGCTCTCGCAAAAACAACCTTACACGCTTTATAGCTGAACACAAATACGTGTAAATATAACTATGTTTCTTCCTACTGTAAAGGATTAAATAAAATATAAAACAGTTTCCTGTTGTAGATAATAATCTTCCGCACAAATACACCACCAGCTAAGCGACCGACTCAACGTAGCTAATTTACTAGCAGGTTCGTTTCTCTCTGCGCAGGCGGAAGTGGAATTGGGGTTGAATCCAAAATGGCGTATTTCAGTGCACTACGTATAGCCTAGTTAGTGCGCTTAGACAGGAAGTACTGGCGCTTTTGTGTTTCAGCCAGCTTCTCACGGCTTCGTCAGACTCGGGAGCCATCTAAAGGCGCGGAGGGTTATTACAAGTCAAGTCAAGTCAGCTTTATTGTCAAATATGCTCTACATGCTCGACATACAGCACAGATGAAATTTCAGTCCTCTCTGACCCACGGTGCAAACAGGCAATGCAATAAATAAAAATAGAATAAAAATAGAATAATTAAAAAAAACAAACAACAATATAAACAGTATAAACACTCTAGATAGGAACTAGACATAGACTAAATACTCAGACAAACAATATAACAGTATAAATAAACAGTATAGGCGGCACGGTGGTGTAGTGGTTAGCGCTGTCGCCTCACAGCAAGAAGGTCCGGGTTCGAGCCCCGTGGCCGGCGAGGGCCTTTCTGTGTGGAGTTTGCATGTTCTCCCCGTGTCCGCGTGGGTTTCCTCCGGGTGCTCCGGTTTCCCCCACAGTCCAAAGACATGCAGGTTAGGTTAACTGGTGACTCTAAATTGACCGTAGGTGTGAATGTGAGTGTGAATGGTTGTCTGTGTCTATGTGTCAGCCCTGTGATGACCTGGCGACTTGTCCAGGGTGTACCCCGCCTTTCGCCCGTAGTCAGCTGGGATAGGCTCCAGCTTGCCTGCAACCCTGTAGAACAGGATAAAGTGGCTAGAGATAATGAGATGAGATAAACAGTATAAACACTAGATAAAACAAGACAAAGACTAAACACTCAGACAATATAAACAGTGTAAGCACTAGATAAGAACTACACACAGACTAAACACTCAAACAGACAATATAAACAGTATAAACACTAGATATGAACTAGACGTAGACTAAACACTCATATATACACACACAAATTGGTTCAAATAACCAAACAGTCAAGGGCACTTGAGGTATAGCAGGTAAACATCTCATCTCATTATCTCTAGCCGCTTTATCCTTCTACAGGGTCACAGGCAAGCTGGAGCCTATCCCAGCTGACTACGGGTGAAAGGCGGGGTACACCCTGGACAAGTCGCCAGGTCATCACAGGGCTGACACATAGACACAGACAACCATTCACACTCACATTCACACCTACGGTCAATTTAGAGTCACCAGTTAACCTAACCTGCATGTCTTTGGACTGTGGGGGAAACCGGAGCACCCGGAGGAAACCCACGCGGACACAGGGAGAACATGCAAACTCCGCACAGAAAGGCCCTCGCCGGCCACGGGGCTCGAACCCGGACCTTCTTGCTGTGAGGTGACAGCGCTAACCACTACACCACCGTGCCGCCGCAGGTAAACATGAAACATGAAATAAGCAGTATAAACAAACTAGCAGCTGTTAAGGTGAGGTAGTGCGTAATTGTACATCTTATAATTGTACAGCTTATATAAGCTTATAATTATACAGCTTATAATCACCACTGAGTCCACCAGCAACAGTCTAAAGTATGTGGACACCTGACTATCACTCATGGTTGAGTGTCCCATTTGAAATTTATTCTCCCTTTGCTGTTATAATAATATCCACTCTTCTGGGAAGGATTTTTACTTAATTTTGGAGCATAGCTGTGGAGATTTGTGTTCATTCTGACACCAGAGCATTACGCCGGGATCAGACGACACAAATTCAGCCTGATGTTGACACAGTTTTGTCATGGCTGAATATGAATATGAATAAGAATACGAACAGGCCTTGTCGTGTGACATATTTAAAGAACAGTGATGTGGTGTACGGGATGCCCCCATGACCCCCTGACAAAAAGTTGAACGTCAGAATTTTTTGTATTTTCTCACCAAGTTTGACAACTCCTATGACGTGTTCCTTGATGTTCCTCTTGTAACCATGGTTGAAAATTTCTTGACATGCGTGGACGTAAACAATGACTGGTCGAGGTCAAACTTGGAGTGTTTTCAGTCTCCCGATCAAGACATGGCTAGAATTTATGACACTATGATTGACTAACCTGATATGGTGACCATCATGAAAGACAAAAATATCGCAGAGTCTGATCCCGGCATTCATGAGTTAAGGCACTGGATGAGGAAGTCTGGGGTTCAGTCGGTGTTCCAGTTCATCTCAAAGGCGTTCAGTGGGGTTGAGTTCAGTCAGAGCTCTGTGCAGGACACTTCAGTTCTTCTACACCAAACTTAATGGAGTTCTTCCACATGTCTTAATGGAGCTTTGCTTTGTGCACAGGGGCACTGTCATGCTGGAACAAGGGAAATTGTAATCCTACAGCAGCCATCCTGCAGAAGCCATGGCCTAAAGTTTGTAGAAACAGCATTGGGACAAAAAGGTCACCAGTTTGATTTCTTGGATCAGCAGGAATGGCTGAAGTGCCCTTGAGCAAGGCACCTAACCCCCAGGCTGCCCACTGCTGTGGGTATGTCAGGGTCCTGCACATCACTCTGGATAAGAGCATCTGCTAAATGCCTGTAATGTAATACATATAAAGACGTTCTGTACAAGAGAGTGTTTCAAATTTTCAGGGGGTGAAGACCCTCATACACATGTAATGGTCAGGTGTTAACATTTATCTCATCTCATTATCTCTAGCCACTTTATCCTGTTCTACAGGGTCGCAGGCAAGCTGGAGCCTATCCCAGCTGACTACGGGCAAAAGGCGGGGTACACCCTGGACAAGTCGCCAGGTCATCTCAGGGCTGACACATAGACACAGACAACCATTCACACTCACTTTAGAGTCACCAGTTAACCTAACTGGTTAATGGGGGAAACCAGAGCACTCCCACGCGGACATGGGGAGAACATGCAAACTCCGCACAGAAAGGCCCTTGCTGGCCACGGGGCTCAAACCCAGACCTTCTTGCTGTGAGGCGACAGCACTAACCACTACACCACCGTGCTGCCTGTTAACATTTATACGAAACACATTTATCTTTTAACCAGATGTGATTCATCTTGCTTCACTTTGACACAGATTAAACATACACTACAATTACAACCCCGATTCCAAAAAAGTTGGGACAAAGTACAAATTGTAAATAAAAACGGAATGCAATAATTTACAAATCTCAAAAACTGATATTGTATTCACAATAGAACATAGACAACATATCAAATGTCGAAAGTGAGACATTTTGAAATTTCATGCCAAATATTGGCTCATTTGAAATTTCATGACAGCAACACATCTCAAAAAAGTTGGGACGGGGCAATAAGAGGCTGGAAAAGTTAAAGGTACAAAAAAGGAACAGCTGGAGGACCAAATTGCAACTCATTAGGTCAATTGGCAATAGGTCATTAACATGACTGGGTATAAAAAGAGCATCTTGGAGTGGCAGCGGCTCTCAGAAGTAAAGATGGGAAGAGGATCACCAATCCCCCTAATTCTGCGCCGACAAATAGTGGAGCAATATCAGAAAGGAGGTCGACAGTGTAAAATTGCAAAGAGTTTGAACATATCATCATCTACAGTGCATAATATCATCAAAAGATTCAGAGAATCTGGAAGAATCTCTGTGCGTAAGGGTCAAGGCCGGAAAACCATACTGGGTGCCCGTGATCTTCGGGCCCTTAGACGGCACTGCATCACATACAGGCATGCTTCTGTATTGGAAATCACAAAATGGGCTCAGGAATATTTCCAGAGAACATTATCTGTGAACACAATTCACCGTGCCATCCGCCGTTGCCAGCAAAACTCTATTTTTCAAAGAAGAAGCTGTATCTAAACATGATCCAGAAGCGCAGACGTCTTCTCTGGGCCAAGACTCATTTAAAATGGACTGTGGCAAAGTGGAAAACTGTTCTGTGGTCAGACGAATCAAAATTTGAAGTTCTTTATGGAAATCAGGGACACCGTGTCATTTGGACTAAAGAGGAGAAGGACGACCCAAGTTGTGATCAGCGCTCAGTTCAGAAGCCTGCATCTCTGATGATATGGGGTTGCATTAGTGCATGTGGCATGGGCAGCTTACACATCTGGAAAGACACCATCAATGCTGAAAGGTATATCCAGGTTCTAGAGCAACATATGCTCCCATCCAGACGACGTCTCTTTCAGGGAAGACCTTGCATTTTCCAACATGACAATGCCAAACCACATACTGCATCAATTACAGCATCATGGCTGCGTAGAAGAAGGGTCTGGGTACTGAACTGGCCAGCCTGCAGTCCAGATCTTTCACCCATAGAAAACATTTGGTGCAGCATAAAACAGAAGATACGACAAAGAAGACCAAAGACAGTTGAGCAACTAGAATCCTACATTAGACAAGAATGGGTTAACATTCCTATCCCTAAACTTGAGCAACTTGTCTCCTCAGTCCCCAGACGTTTACAGACTGTTGTAAAGAGAAAAGGGGATGTCTCACAGTGGTAAACATGGCCTTGTCCCAACTTTTTTGAGATGTGTTGTTGTCATGAAATTTAAAATCACCTAATTTTTCTCTTTAAATGATACATTTTCTCAGTTTAAACATTTGATACGTCATCTATGTTCTATTCTGAATAAAATATGGAATTTTGAAACTTCCACATCATTGCATTCCGTTTTTATTTACAATTTGTACTTTGTCCCAACTTTTTTGGAATCGGGGTTGTACAATCGCTTATAATGCAGCCATTTGTTGAAGCTTCTTGCATTAAACATTTCTTGAAGGGAAACTGAAGCTTGTTGGTTGATGGTGCCTCTGGAACATCAGGAGCCTATATTCACCTGCAATGTTAGCATTAGCTTCATAATCCTGAATTTCAGAGTTACTGGACTAATGTAAGAGTGTTGGCAACCAATCTATGAATATTTATAACAGATTGTTCCTGTCCTTAATGGCTTTGTGTTACATTTTGTCATTTATTTTTACAACCCCAAATCAGCTGAAACTGAAATTAAACTGAAAGCTATGATTTTAAATAAATCTTTGACCTGTATTGCAGTCAAAACAATACATCACCTTATTTGAGCTTTTATATTTTGAATTTTATTGCTTGTTTTTTTTAAAAAACACTTCTTTCAAAAATGTTTGGACAGTAAAGCATTTACCACTTTATAATGTTTCCATTCCTTCTCACAGCACTTAAAAGATGTTTAGGGACTGAAGACACCAAGAGATGAAGTGTTTCAGGTGTTATTTTGTCCCATTCTTCCTGCAAACAGGTCTTAAAGTGTGCAACAGTACGGGGTCGTCATTGTCATATTTTTCGTTTCAAAATTCACCACACATTCCCTTTTGGGGCCAGAGGGGACAGGCACCCCCTTCTTCCACAGCCATTCCTTTGTAATGTGGGCAGAATGTGGTTTTGCATTGTCTTGTTGAAACATCCCTAGAAAAGATGTCATCCTGAAAGTACCATATGTTGTGACAAAATCTCAATCAGAGAAGTGTAAGTTACCTTTGCCAAGGGCACTGACACCTCCATACCATGACAGACCCCTGGCTTTTGGACTCGTTGCTTGTAACAGTCTGGATGGTACTTTTTATCTTTGGTCCGGAGCACATGGTATCTATTTCTCCCCCCCCCCAAAAAAAAAAACCTAAAAAAGCAAGAAGACAGTCATCTATATCCCCCGCCCTATATACCAACTATATACGAAGTTTCAAGATATTATTTGTCACATTTTTCAAGTTCTGATGCAGGAAACCAACCCTACCTCTTTACACTGACCTCAGCAGCTCATGGCATAAACCCACCGGATCTTTGGTCCAGGTGAGCTAAAAATTACAATTTCTCACATTTCTTAGTATCAAAAGGCACATATACAGTGCCTTGCAAAAGTATTCATACCCCTTGAACTTCTTCACATTTTTCCACCTTACAACCATGAACTTAAATTTTTTTTATTGAGATTTTATGTGATAGACCAACACAGAGTAGCACATAATTGTGAAGTGAAACGAAAATGATAAATGGTCTTAAAAATTTTAAACAAATAAAAATCTGAAAAATGTGGTGTGCATTAGTATTCAGCCCCCTGTCCTCTGATACCTCTAAATACAATCCAGTGCAATCAATTGCCTTCAGAAGTCATATAATTAGTTAATAGAGTCCTACTGTTTGTAATTTACTCTCAGCATAAATACACTTGTTCTGTGAAGGCCTCAGTGGTTTGTTAGAGAACACTGAAGAACAAACAGCATCAGGAAGACCAAAGAACTCACCAGACAGGTCAGGGATAAAGTTCTGGAGAAGTTTAAAGCAGGGTTAGGTTATAAAAAAAATATCCCAAGCTCTGAACATCTCAAGAAGCACTGTTTAATCCATCATTCAAAAATGGAAAAAGTATGGCACAACTGCAAACCTACCAAGACATGGCCGTCCACCTAAACTGACAGAGCGAGCAAGGAGAGCACTGGTCAGAGAAGCAGCCAAGAGGCCCATGATCACTCTGGAGGAGCTGCAGAAATCCACAGCTCAGGTGGGAGAATCTGTGCACAGGACAACTATAAGTCATACACTCCACAAATCTGGCCTTTTTGGAAGAGTGGTAAGAAGAAAGCCATTGTTGAAAGACAGGCATAAGAAGCCATGTAGGGGACACAGCAAACGTGGAAGAAGGTGCTTTGGTCAGATGAGACCAAAGTTGAACTTTTTGGCCTAAATGCAAAGCGCTATGTGTGGCGGAAAACTCACACTGCTCATCACCCTGCACACACCATCCCCACTGTGAAACATGGTGGTGGCAGCATCATGCTATGGGGATGCTTTTCTTCAGCAGGGACAGGGAAGCTGGTCAGAGTTGATGGGAAGATGGATGGAGCTAAATACAGGGCAATCCTGGAAGAAAGCCTGTTGGAGGCTGCAAAAGACTTGAGACTGGGAAGGAGATTCACCTTCCAGCAAGACAGTGACCCTAAACATACAGCCAGAGCTACAATGGAATGGTTTAGATCAAAGAATATTCATGTGTTAGAATGGCCCAGTCAAAGTCCAGACCTAAACCCCATTGAGCATCTGTGGCAAGACTTGAAAATTGCTGTTCACAGATGCTCTCCATCCAATCTGGCTTAGCTTGAGCTATTTTGCAAAAAAGAACGGGCAAAAATTTCAGTGTCTAGATGTGCAAAGCTGGTAGAGACATACCACAAAAGACTTGCAGCTGTAACTGCAACAAAAGGTGGCTCTACAAAGTATTGACGCAGGGGGTCTGAATACTAATGCACATCACATTTTTCAGATTTTTATTTGTTTAAAATTTTTAAGACCATTTATCATTGTCGTTTCACTTCACAATTATGTGCTACTCTGTGTTGGTCTATCACATAAAATCTCAATAAAAAACTTTTAAGTTTGTGGTTGTAAGGTGGAAAAATGTGAAAAAGTTCAAGGGGTATGAATACTTTTGCAAGGCACTGTACATGACTTAATCAACACATATACCAACTTTCAACACCATACCACTCAGAGTTTTCATGTTCTGCTCCCGAAACAAAACCTACCCCTAAGACTAACCTGAGAGACTAACTCTGAAATAGTTTCCATGGAAACATGAAAAATTTAAATTTTTCAAATTTCATAGTATGAAAAGGCACATCTACATCACCTTGTTAACATGTATACCAAGTCTCAAATCCGTATCATGAATAGTTTTGGATATACGCTCCGGAAATGAGCATTGCTCTTAGAAACTAAGTCAAAATCTATTTTTTATGTATACATTTGAAAAATGCTTTTTTTTTTCAAAAATCCAAATTAGCAAAAGGCACCAGTTCGCATGTTGTTTGATATGTATACAAAGTTTCATGAAGATATCTTCAGTAGTTTTAAAGATATGGCCCGGAAACAAAAACGTGACTGGACGGACGGAACCCGTTTCTATATCCCCCACCAAACTTCATTTGGGCGGGGGATAAAAAAAAAAGACCTGGAAGACTGATTCACCTGACCACAATACATGTTTCCACTGTGTGATGGTCCATCCCAGATGCCTCTGAGCCCAGAGAAGTTGATGACAGTTCTGGACACAGTTGACATAAGGCTTCCTTTTTGCACAGTAAAGTTTTAACTGGCATTTGTGGATGTAACTCCATATTGTAGCACTTGACAAAAGTTTGCCAAAGTAAACCTGAGCCCACGTGGTTTTATCAGCTATAGATGAATGCCGGTTCTTGGAGCAGTGCCGTCTGAGGGATCAGAGATCACAGGTGTTCAGCTTAGGCTTGAGCCCTTTGCCCTTTACACACCAAAATTCCTCCAGATTCCTTGAATCTTTTAATGATAATATACATCATAGAGGGTGAAATTCCCAATTCCTTTCCTATCTTTCTTTGAGGGACATTGTTTTTAAACATTTCAATAATTTTCTCATGCATTTGTTGGCAAACTGGAGAGCCTCGAACCATCTTTGCTCCTCAAGACTAGGCCTTTCCTGGATACTGATTTTGTACCAAATCATGAACAATCACCTGTTGACATCACCTGTTTCAAATCACATCATTTTTTCATTGTTTTACCTCATTACTAGCTCTAAATTTCCCCATCCCATCTTTTTTGGAACGTGTTGCAAGCCTGAAACAGGAATGGATGAATATTAACAAATGAAATGAAGTTGACCAACAAAACATGAAATATTTTGGATTCATTCTGTCTGCAATGAAATACAAGTCAAAGTAAATTTAGAAATCACTGCTTTCTTTTTTAATTTGCATTTTCCATACCGTCCCACCTTTTACTGATTTGGGGTTCATCTCATCTCATTATCTGTAGCCGCTTTATCCTGTTCTACAGGATCGCAGGCAAGCTGGAGCCTATCCCAGCTGACTATGGGCGAAAGGCGGGGTACACCCTGGACAAGTCGCCAGGTCATCACAGGGCTGACACATAGACACAGACAACCATTCACACTCACATTCACACCTACGGTCAATTTAGAGTCACCAGTTAACCTAACCTGCATGTCTTTGGACTGTGGGGGAAACCGGAGCACCCGGAGGAAACCCACGCGGACACGGGGAGAACATGCAAACTCCGCACAGAAAGGCCCTCGCTGGCCATGGGGCTCGAACCCGGACCTTCTTGCTGTGAGGCGACAGTGCTAACCACTACACCACTGTACCGCCCTGATTTGGGGTTGTAATTCATTATTTTTTCTCAGAACTATTCTCTCTGACAGTGGTGCTGCAGCACACCTGCTTCCTGTGGTAATGGTTAAAAATGTACAGTGCACTACAAAAGTCTGAGAGCACGAGTGAAAATGCTTCTATTTTTACAGTATTTTCTGAGTTAATACAACTTTTTTCCATTATAAATGATATTACTGACAACAACCTGAGTGAAAAGTAGAAGCTTAGAAATATTTACATGAATTTCAGAATTTCTTAGTTTTTGCCATGTCTCCTTTTTTTTCCTTTAATGACAGTACACTTGAGTTGGGATGGACTCCATAAGTTTGTGCAAAACCTTTCTGTCTGTCCATCTCGCGAGGGCTGGAGCCAATCCCAGCTGATTTCAGGAGTGAGGTGGGGTTCACCCTGGGCAGGTTGCCAATTGATCACAGGTCTAACACATAGACGAAAACCATCACACTCACAGACAGTTTAGAGTAACCAGTTGACCTAATCTGCATGCAAACTCCACACAGAAAGGCCCCAATCAGCTGTGAGGTTCGAACCCAGAGCCTTCTTGCCATGAGGCGACAGTGATAACCACCACCCATTATGATCAAGTTTAGATCAAATTCAGCAGTGTCTCGTCTGATCACATAATTCAGTAGAAGAGATTAGACACGAGGAAAATCTGACTTTTTGTATAAAGCAGTTAACACAGTCAATATCACATTTGCTTCCATTTAAATATGGGCCTAGAAATAGTGCAGAATATTAAACTGAATATTAAATATTCGAGATGTTGAATTTTTTTTTTGCTTTTCCATCACTACATGTAAACTGTGAGCTGTGTTGTGCAAGCATTTGGTAACGTACGGGTGATTCACCAACATCCCCACGCAAGTACAAAGAAAATTAGCATTTCTGATACGTTTATAAATCCAGCTTTGAGTTCAATTTGGTTGACGTAAACATTGACACTCAACCTGATTAAAATATTGTTAAATGAGGCCTCTTGTGTGTATTTTTTGCCTGACCTTTCACCGAATCCAGCATTGCAAACAATTCACATGGAATATTTACCAAGGTACGAGTCGAACACTTGGATTACACTGAGACAACAGCCACTTTTATCTTTTCACTTACTTGTTCATCACAGCACAAAACAAAAAATAAAGCTGAATCAATGTAAGCCAGATGCTACACTAAACAGTTGACATCTTATGACAATTCAGGACAAATAAAAAAGAAAATATTCTCTCTACCAGGGTATTCAATACATTTTTTTTGTAAAGCAGTTAGATAAAATTCCTTTCTTACGAGGTCCATATAAACTGACATGACTGATATAGGGGCGGCACGGTGGTGTAGTGGTTAGCGCTGTCGCCTCACAGCAAGAAGGTCCTGGGTTCGAGCCCTGGGGCCGGCGAGGGCCTTTCTGTGCAGAGTTTGCATGTTCTCCCCGTGTCCGCGTGGGTTTCCTCCGGGTGCTCCGGTTTCCCCCACAGTCCAAAGACATGCAGGTTAGGTTAACTGGTGACTCTAAATTGACCGTAGGTGTGAATGTGAGTGTGAATGGTTGTCTGTGTCTATGTGTCAGCCCTGTGATGACCTGGCGACTTGTCCAGGGTGTACCCCGCCTTTCGCCCATAGTCAGCTGGGATAGGCTCCAGCTTGCCTGTGACCCTGTAGAAGGATAAAGCGGCTAGAGATAATGAGATGAGATGAGATGAGATGACTGATATACATACAGTGGTGCTTGAAAGTTTGTGAACCCTTTAGAATTTTCTATATTTCTGCATAAATATGACCTAAAACAACATCAGGTTTTCACACAAGTACTAAAAGTAGATAAAGGGAACCCAGTTAAACAAATGAGATGAAAATATTATACTTGGTCATTTATTTATTGAGGAAAATGATCCAATATTACATATCTGTGAGTGGCAAAAGTATGTGAACCTCTAGGATTAGCAGTTAATTTGAAGGTGAAATTAGAGTCAGGTGTTTTCAATCAATGGGATGACAATCAGGTGTGAGTGGGCACCCTGTTTTATTTAAAGAACAGGGATCTATCAAAGTCTGATCTTCACAACACATGTTTGTGGAAGTGTATCATGGCACGAACAAAGGAGATTTCTGAAGACCTCAGAAAAAGCATTGTTGATGCTCATCAGGCTGGAAAAGGTTACAAAACCATCTCTAAAGAGTTTGGACTTCACCAATCCACAGTCAGACAGATTGTGTACAAATGGAGGAAATTCAAGACCATTGTTACCCTCCCCAGGAGTGGTCGACCAACAAAGATCACTCCAAGAGCAAGGCGTCTAAAAGTCGGCGAGGTCACAAAGGACCCCAGGGTAACTGCTAAGCAACTGAAGACCTCTCTCACATTGGCTAATGTTCATGAGTCCACCATCAGGAGAACACTGAACAACAATGGTGTGCATGGCAGGGTTGCAAGGAGAAAGCCACTGCTCTCTAAAAAGAACATTGCTGCTTGTCTGCAGTTTGCTAAAGATCACGTGGACAAGCCAGAAGGCTTTTGGAAAAAAGTTTTGTGGATGGATGAGACCAAAATACAACTTTTTGGTTTAAATGAGAAGCGTTATGTTTGGAGAAAGGAAAACACTGCATTCCAGCATAAGAACCTTATCCCATCTGTGAAACATGGTGGTGGTAGTATCATGGTTTGGGCCTGTTTTGCTGCATCTGGGCCAGGACAGCTTACCATCATTGATGGAACAATGAATTCTGAATTATATCACTGAATTCTAAAGGAAAATGTCAGGACATCTGTCCATGAACTGAATCTCAAGAGAAGGTGGGTCATGCAGCAAGACAACGCCCCTAAGCACACAAGTCATTCTACCAAAGAATGGTTAAAGAAGAATAAAGTTAATGTTTTGGAATGGCCAAGTCAAAGTCCTGACCTTAATCCAATTGAAATGTTGTGGAAGGACCTGAAACAAGCAGTTCATGTGAGGAAACCCACCAACATCGCAGAGTTGAAGCTGTTCTGTACGGAGGAATGGGCTAAAATTTCTCCAAGCCGGTGTGCAGGACTGATCAACAGTTACTGGAAACATTTAGTTGCAGTTATTGCTGCACAAGGGGGTCACACCAGATACTGAAAGCAAAGGTTCACATACTTTTGCCACTCACAGATATGTAATATTGGATCATTTTCCTCAATAAATGAATGACCAAGTATAATATTTTTGTCTCATTTGTTTAACTGGGTTCTCTTTATCTACTTTTAGGACTTGTGTGAAAATCTGATGATGTTTTAGGTCATATTTATGCAGAAATATAGAAAATTCTAACAGGTTCACAAACTTTCAAGCACCACTGTATACAGTACCAGTCAAAAGTTTGGATACACATTGTAATTCATTGGTATTTCTTTATTTTTATTCATTAAATGTCTTAAAGTACCGATGGATGTAATTTCTCT
The DNA here is from genome assembly GCF_027579695.1 of Neoarius graeffei. Taxonomy (NCBI): domain Eukaryota; kingdom Metazoa; phylum Chordata; class Actinopteri; order Siluriformes; family Ariidae; genus Neoarius; species Neoarius graeffei. The sequence goes on along the minus strand of NC_083590.1, from coordinate 45,206,826 downwards.
TTCCGTAGTCAAGCAGTTCTTGACATAATGCTGATTACTACAGTTGTGGAATAGGGCTCTTTACTGTATTTTTATTTAGTATTTGATTTCAAACGCATTAAGAAGGCAAGAAACTCATCCACTAATTAACTTTTGATGAGGCACCTGTATTGAAAAGCATTCCAAGTGACTACCTCATGAAGCTGGTTAAGATAATGCCAATAGTCTGTGAAGCGTTATCAAGGTAAATGCTGGATACTTTGAAGAATCTAAAATATCAAACAATTTGGGTTTTTAAAAAAAAAACTTTTTTGTTTACCACAATTCCATATACATTCCAGATGTTATTTCATAGTTTTGATGTCTTCAGTATTGTTCTACAATGTAGAAAACACAAAATACAGAAAAAAAATCTATGAAGGAGTAGAGTAGGGGTGTTCAAACTTAACTGGTTTTATATACATTCTGAACACATCATGCTTTCTATTCTCTAATTAGAGCAGAGAAGGTAGAGAAAATTAAAACTCACCTTTCTGCACTAACGTCTCTGTATGTAGTCTCTGGTCTAGTGAGCTACCGTCAGTGAAGTAATTTCCATGAATGCATGTGATTTCTATGACAAAGCTGATCCATGTTTCAACAAGAAGACATGGTCATCACTATCCCCCACCATGAGCATTTTATGAAGACCTCTTAACACTTACGACCTTATAAGCCCATTGCTTTAATATTGACTTACGATGTTGTAAGTGCTATGACACCATCATAAAATGGAAATATGAGTGGTTAAAATGGATAATATCAGGAAAATGGAATCCAATAAAATGGAAATAGTGGTTAGGATGATCATAAAGGACATGAGTTTGACACCTGTAAAAGAAAAGATATATGAAGCAGGTGATGTTCATGCAAAAGACTGACAAGGATATGTACACTGTCACAGAGGCGGTTGTAGGAAGGTTCAAGGTAGGGATGAAGCAAGGACTACACTACAGTGAAACCATCCCCATACAAAAATGTAACAAGAAGACATAGTCATCTATATCCCCCACCCTAAATACCAACTATATACGAAGTTTCGAGATATTATTTGTCACATTTTTCAAGTTCTGATGCAGGAAACCAACCCTACCTCTTTACACTGACCTCAGCAGCCCATGGCATAAACCCACTGGATCTTTGGTCCAGGTGAGCTAAAAATTACAATTTCTCACATTTCTTAGTATCAAAAGGCACATATACATGACTTAATCAACACATATACCAACTTTCAAGACCGTACCACTCATAGTTTTCAAGTTCTGCTCTGGAAACAAAACCTACCCCTAAGACTAACCTGAGAGACTAACTCTGAAATTGTTTCCATGGAAACATGAAAAATTAAAATCTCTCAAATTTCTTAGTATGAAAAGGCACATTTACATCACCTTATTAACATGTATACCAAGTTTCAAATCTGTATCATGAATAGTTTTGGATATATGCTCCAGAAACGAACATTGCTCTTAGAAACTAAGTCAAAATCTATTTTTTATGTAAAAATTCTTTTTTTTTTCAAAAATCCAAAATAGCAAAAGGCACCAATTCATATGTTGTTTGATATGTATACAAAATTTTATGAAGATATCTTCAGTAGTGGGGCGGCACGGTGGTGTAGTGGTTAGCGCTGTCGCCTCACAGCAAGAAGGTCCTGGGTTCGAGCCCCGGGGCCGGCGAGGGCCTTTCTGTGCGGAGTTTGCATGTTCTCCCCGTGTCCGCGTGGGTTTCCTCCGGGTGCTCCGGTTTCCCCCACAGTCCAAAGACATGCAGGTTAGGTTAACTGGTGACTCTAAATTGACCGTAGGTGTGAATGTGAGTGTGAATGGTTGTCTGTGTCTATGTGTCAGCCCTGTGATGACCTGGCGACTTGTCCAGGGTGTACCCCGCCTTTCGCCCGTAGTCAGCTGGGATAGGCTCCAGCTTGCCTGCGACCCTGTAGAAGGATAAAGCGGCTAGAGATAATGTGATGTGATGTGATGTGATCTTCAGTAGTTTCAAAGATATGGCCTGGAAACAAAAATGTGACCAGATGGACAGAACCCGTTTCTATATCACCCACCAAACTTTGTTTGGGTGGGGTATAATAATCAGTCTAAAATATGCAGTTTTGTGCATGGTACCAGTACCGCTGCTTGGAAGCATATCACCCATGGTACCACATCACATGAGAACACAGTCTTAAGTACAATAAGACATACTCAGTCTTATGTAAAAAGTCCATCCATCCATCCATCCATTATCTGTAGCCGCTTATCCTGTCCTTCACAAGATTCATCTTGACCAAACATTTTTGTTTACCATGCACAAGCTTCGGGCTGAATTCTGGTTGGATATTTCACGACTCTTCATGGTAGAATTGAATTAATATTTTTTTCTTGGCATGGACTCGACTTATAAGCACGGTCCATATGTTTTCAATAGGGTTGAAGTCAGGACTTGTTTTAAGCTTAATGTTAGCCTGCTTTATCCTCCACAACCAGCTCTGATGCGTGTTTGGGTTCATTGTCCTGTTGTAAGTCCCAAGTCGTGTTCAAGTTTCTGATGGTTTATGCTGAAGAATTCTGAGGTAGTCCTCCTTCTTCATTATTCCATCCACTTTGTGCAATGAACCAGTTCCACGGGCAGCAAAACAGCCCCAGAGCATGATGACCCTACCACCACCAGCAGCTGGTACAGTGTCCCTCTGTATATGGTGGTCATTGTGGCCAAACAACTCAATCTTTGTCTCATCTGACCACACAGCTTTCCTCCAGAAGGCTTTTTCTTTGTCCATGTGGCAGACGTCCCAACCTGACAAAATTAATTTCAGGGAGGAAATGAATTTCCACTGGACTCCCCCCCCCCCCTTGGGGAATTTTTTTTTGTTGGTTGTTTTTTTTTTTTTTGGGGGGGGGGGGGACAAATACATTGCCGGGGGGTATGGGGGTACTCCCCTAGAACATTTTGAATTTGGTTGATGTGATTTCCTGCATTCTGGTGGATTTTGGGGTGGCCTTTTGGAGATTAACAATACCTGAATTCACTCAGATTCATAGCTGACATCCTGACTTGGGGACTTAGCTGCCCCCAACCCATAAACTATGATAACTACAATGTGCCCAAAATATTAAGCTCCTTACTGATTGAATCTGGACACCCCGCCCCTCATAAATAAGGAAGGATGACCAGGATAGATAGATATTTCACCACAAAACATTGCTTTACTTAGATACCGAAACATAGATGAATATAACAGAACAATGAATGAATTGCATGAATGACAATGAATGCAATTGTACATGTAGGCCTAGGCCTAAAGGGCGCTTTCCTTTCCTCTGTTCTCTGCCTGTTCCTTTTGCAAGCTTTCATTGTATATTTAGAGGCTGCTTGCTTTGCAGATTTGAACAATTTTCCAGACACCTCCACCTCGTAGCACTCTGTGTCAATAAACTTGTTAATCTTGCAAGACATTGGATTCACAAGTGTTTGGTGAGACATCTGACTCCTAAATTCTGTCTTGATGTGACGCACCATGCTGAATGCCCTTTCCACATCACAGTTAAAATTTGGCAGTACCAATAGCAGCTTCATCAACTGACAGGGCTCCCTGAATCTCACCTGCCCTGAGATGTGACTTTGGACAGCTTCCCCCAGAACTTATCACCTGGTAAATTCTTATAATTTGGCACCAGTGCTTCCAGGTTAGATGAGACATAATCCAGGAGTTCTAAATGGAGTTGTTCTCTGGCATCTGCCTTCATTACATTTGGAAATTTCTCTGCCAAAGTCAAAATCTGCTCTGTTTTCACATCATCATGGTTCTCAGGACTGACCACTGACAGATTCGTCAAGATTTGATCTCTCATTGGGAATTTTTCCTTTATTTTTTGAAAGCTTCTGACGTAGAACGCTCTCACATCTCTGCGTCTTGTGACTGGAGAGTGCTGATTTTCTCATCGGAAAATCACATATTTGATGGAATAGTACCTGAAGATACAGTATTAATTGAACAGCATAAATTTTGCTCATGTTGTGAGAGAATCTCTTTCAGATCCTATACGTCTCATCTCATCTCATTATCTCTAGCCGCTTTATCCTTCTACAGGGTCGCAGGCAAGCTGGAGCCTATCCCAGCTGACTACGGGCGAAAGGCGGGGTACACCCTGGACAAGTTGCCAGGTCATCACAGGGCTGACACACTCACATTCACACCTACGGTCAATTTAGAGTCACCAGTTAACCTAACCTGCATGTCTTTGGACTGTGGGGGAAACCGGAGCACCCGGAGGAAACCCACGCAGACACGGGGAGAACATGCAAACTCCACACAGAAAGGCCCTCGCCGGCCCCGGGCTCGAACCCAGGACCTTCTTGCTGTGAGGCGACAGCGCTAACCACTACACCACCATGCTGCCCGATCCTATACGTAAATACAGAAAAAACGATGAGTTGAGAGAGATAACAGGATGGCGTGTCCATTCATTTGATATTGCAATCATGTTTTTAGATGTAATATAACATCACACGTGTTTCAGGACAAAAAGGTAACCACAAGATTCAGAAATACACAGGGAAGTTTATCACAGAGTGAAAAATTATAAATTAATCTTGCAATGGCCTTTTCCTTTGTGCCAGTGCCGTGATTATTGTAGGGACTTTACCTTAAAATTTCAAACAGGCTCAATTCACCTTAAAATCAGCTCTCTGTAAAGGGACACCCCAAGAAGATCATAGGTTTTGGAATTTTGAGAAAAAAATCTTTTACGGTTGCAGAGATACGATGATTTTAGTAAAAATAAATAACGGTAATTGTGCGCTGACCCCCAACACACACCCCTCTACTTAATGTTGTAGCACAAAATAGAAAGGGTGTACATGCTCCTGACTGGTTCTGTTTGAACCAGAAAAGGTTGTAGTTTTAAGAGTGACTTAGTTTTGGAGGTGAATCGTAACAAATTCCTGCCTGTTGCGTGCCACCTGCTCCTGCAGCTCCAGCACTGAAAGTAATTTATTGCCATTATTTAGCCTTGTGCCGAGCAAGTGAGCTTACAAAGGTGACAATTACAAAGAGACACTGCTTTATCATAACTGTGAAAGTTGAACACCAAATCAGTTAAAAAAACCCACAACGATGATTTGTACCATGTATTAATTTCCTGGGTTCCAGAAAATGGCTGGAGCAGCTACTGCTCTTCTTCATGCTCTATGCACTGACTGACTGACTGGTCGATAGGTTCGGGATGAAGCTTGCTCGCTTGCTCTAGATTCCATGAGATTGTATGTAATTTGCGGGCATCAGGGAGCTGCTATCAATATGCGGGAGACTCCCGGAACTTCCGGGAGACTTGGGATGTCTGATGTGGTCAGTTGCAAACTTTAGTTAAGCTTGAAGGTGTCAATTTTGGAGCAGAGGTTTATTTCTTGGATAGCAGCCTCTTAGTCCATGGCGATCTGAACTGTAGACAGTGATCTATCAGCTTCCAGTTCATGGCAGGGCTGTGCCATGGTGGTTCCCAGGTTGTTCCTGACCATCCAAACCAATTTCTTTTCAGCTGAGGGTGACAGTTTGGGTTTTCTTGAAGCAAAGTGGCTTGGAAAAGTGACTACTCCTCACAATAACTTGCATACAGTTGTTTGAACTGATCTTGCAGCAGTTTAGAAATGGCTCCAAGAGACATTCCAGAGTTGTGTATATCTGCGATACTCTTTCTCAGATCTGCACTGAGCTCCTTGGACTTTCCCACTTTACTGTGTGTTGGTCAATCCAATGAGTGCTGTAAACAAACCCTTTTTATAAAGGCACAGATAAGCTACCATCTGTAGTCAATCATAATCACTAACAGGAAGTTAAGAGACCTCGGCCTTGGCAAGATAGACATTTTGGAAGTTTCAGCACCTCTGAATTAATAATCTAAGTGAGCATATGTAAAATTTTGACCCTGTATGTACAACCCCGATTTCAAAAAAGTTGGGACAAAGTACAAATTGTAAATAAAAACGGAATGCAATAATTTACAAATGTCAAAAGTGAGACATTTTGAAATTTCATGCCAAATATTGGCTCATTTGAAATTTCATGACAGCAACACATCTCAAAAAAGTTGGGACAGGGGTAATAAGAGGCTGGAAAAGTTAAAGGTACAAAAAAGGAACAGCTGGAGGACCAAATTGCAACTCATTAGGTCAATTGGCAATAGGTCATTAACATGACTGGGTATAAAAAGAGTATTTTGGAGTGGCAGTGGCTCTCAGAAGTACAGATGGGAAGAGGATCACCAATCCCCGTAATTCTGCGCCGACAAATAGTGGAGCAATATCAGGAAGGAGTTCGACAGTGTAAAATTGCAAAGAGTTTGAACATATCATCATCTACAATGCATAATATCATCAAAAGATTCAGAGAATCTGGAAGAATCTCTGTGCATAAGGGTCAAGGCCGGAAAACCATACCGGGTGCCCGTGATCTTCGTGCCCTTAGACGGCACTGCATCACATACAGGCATGCTTCTGCATTGGAAATCACAAAATGGGCTCAGGAATATTTCCAGAGAACATTATCTGTGAACACAATTCACCGTGCCATCCGCCGTTGCCAGCTAAAACTCTATAGTTCAAAGAAGAAGCCGTATCTAAACATGATCCAGAAGCGCAGACGTCTTCTCTGGGCCAAGGCTCATTTAAAATGGACTGTGGCAAAGTGGAAAACTGTTCTGTGGTCAGACAAATCAAAATTTGAAGCTCTTTATGGAAATCAGGGACGCCGTGTCATTCGGACTAAAGAGGAGAAGGACGACCCAAGTTGTTATCAGCGCTCAGTTCAGAAGCCTGCATCTCTGATGGTATGGAGTTGCATTAGTGCGTGTGGCATGGGCAGCTTACACATCTGGAAAGACACCATCAATGCTGAAAGGTATATCCAGGTTCTAGAGCAACATATGCTCCCATCCAGACGACGTCTCTTTCAGGGAAGACCTTGCATTTTCCAACATGACAATGCCAAACCATATACTGCATCAATTACAGCATCATGGCTGCGTAGAAGAAGGGTCCGGGTACTGAACTGGCCAGCCTGCAGTCCAGATCTTTCACCCATAGAAAACATTTGGCGCGTCATAAAACGGAAGATACGACAAAAAAGACCTAAGACAGTTGAGCAACTAGAATCCTACATTAGACAAGAATGGGTTAACATTCCTATCCCTAAACTTGAGCAACTTGTCTCCTCAGTCCCCAGACATTTACAGACTGTTGTAAAGAGAAAAGGGGATGTCTCACAGTGGTAAACATGGCCTTGTCCCAACTTTTTTGAGATGTGTTGTCATGAAATTTAAAATCACCTAATTTTTCCTCTTTAAATGATACATTTTCTCAGTTTAAACATTTGATATGTCATCTATGTTCTATTCTGAATAAAATATGGAATTTTGAAACTTCCATATCATTGCATTCTGTTTTTATTTACAATTTGTATTTTGTCCCAACTTTTTTTGGAATCGGGGTTGTATAATTTTGACCGTATTGATTTCAGAAAACCCAAAGAAAATTAAAACTTCTGCACCAAATTCTAGTGGTTTTTTAATTAAAGATGTATGCTGTACAATCACTCTGCCACAGAAAAAGAACAGTTCAAAGAAATTACTGAAAGCCCAAATATTGCCCTGACATTCATATCCAAGATGACTATGTCACTGTATGTAAACTTCTGACCACAACTGTAAATGCAGTAGATTTCAAGAAAACTTTCAAAGTCCAATAACATAAATCAAGGGCCATAACTCTCAAACCAATTTCTCTGAAATGATTTTTGAACTCAACTTAAATCATGACCAATAGTACAGTATGAGCATGGAAAAGTTTCACTGATGTAGCTTATGTAGTTTCTGAGAAAACTTGTCCAGATTGAAATGGACAGATGGAAAGACAGATGGACGAACTCCATTCCTATATCTCCCGCCCCACTTTGTGGCGGGGCATAATACAAACTAGAGGTGCTGAACTGGAGGCAGATTTTCTCCCATAAAATCAGCTGTGCTGCAGTATTTTTGTTCGGTCCCTTGAAAGATTTTGACAGGTCCCCATTTGGTACCCAGATAACGACTCCTGCTTCTCTACCATCCCATCACTTATGTGACGTAGTTTATATGCATCTTGAAATTTCTACCAGGAAATGGATAATTAAACAAACATTATTAGAATGCAGGCTAAAAGTGACTTGCATTGGGCAGTTATTAAAAAAAATGTTCCTAAGTGACTTTGCAAACATAATTTGCTGCTTCCTGAACACATTGCAAATTACACAAATCATATTTGTTCCAAATCTTATCACTTGAACTCTGAGTGCAAGACAATCTTTTTTCCTTTTTTTTAAAGCATAAAGAACAGATCATAAAAAGAACTTTATGTTACGTATTATTTCCTGACAAGTAAATTAATATCTTAAATGAACACTGTTCATTCCCCTCTAGAGAAATGGAAACAGTCAAAAAGAACATTCGCTGAATTACAAAAAAGGTACTCAACTGAAAAGCATCACAGAACCAAACAATCGTCTTTTACTTAAACACAGGCATTAACGACATCACTATGATTACACAGTGTATTAAGACCTCAGTAATATAATAAGGCAGAAAAGTGAAGATTTACACTTTTAGGTGATCGAACAGAGTTATCAGGCAACATCCCTGAGAATAATGACATAACTACACAATGTTATCTTTGGTCTTAGCGTTAGTTAATCAGAATCAGGTGTTTACAGGAATGTGTGAAGGTAAATGATTGAACGCGACTACTGAATGAGTGGTACAGTAATCAAACCTAAAGGTTTATCAAAATATTGTGAAAGCCAAACTGAAAAGACCAGCGCGTCCTTACAGGCTCTGGTGAATCAAATATGAACTACAGATGACTAAACTGCTGTTTCTTAATAACAAACACTGCTTAATCTGTAATTTTTTTTTTTTTAAACCCCATGTCTTCAAACTTAGGACATCTTTTTCATAATCATAAATCAGAAGGGCTCACATAGTTCAGGAAGCTACATTACAGGTTTTAATGAATGGGGTGATCCAAGTGAATAAGTGTAACATTCTTCTGAGGAGTGAGGAAGTTAACAGTCACTTATACATTTTCCCAAATAATAAACGAGTACAAAAATATACATATACAGTATTTAAATACAGTGATATTCTTCACAAGGTAATGGATGAAATGTCGATCTCAGCCATTCCAACTCCCTTGGTTTCTTTTCTGCTTATTTCTTACTTTTCCACATCATTACTCAAACATCTCTGTCAATGCCTCATCGAACCCTTCAGTCGCCCCGACCCCACCCTGTCTGACTTGGACTGACAAACTCGGACTAAAAACAAACCAACAAAAGGAGTGACCTTCCCATCAATCTTTACCACTATCAGCAATTCTACTGGAGTTTTCTTCAGTGTTTCAGTCCAAATAATAACAACCAATAGCTGAGGTAGAAAAAAAAAAAAAAAAAAACCCGGCACAGTTCTTTGTTTAGATGCCGTAACAGCTAATCAGCACCCTTGAACCCTCTTTCCAAGACTCACTGAACAAGGTTTCAAGGAAACAGTTTTTTTGGTGCATTAGTTCCTGAATCTGTAGGAGATGGGCAGCAGGAGGTTGTTTTTCTTCAAGGCCTGAACCTTGGCATGAGCGGTCTCATCAAGGGCCTTGTAGCAGCGCCGTGCATAGTCTAGAAGCTTCTCCTTGGAGGAATCAAACTCGCCGACTTCTTCCACTTTCTCTGGAGCAACCAGGAGCAACTCTGCAATGGGAGTGGTGGAGGCTACTGTGTTACGGTCGACCCCATGAACCTGGAAGGCTCTGGACATGCTCTTCAGCTTCTGGTACGTCACCAGAATCTTCTTGTAGCGAAAAAGAACTCCGGCAGGGTCTTTCACTGGGGAAAAAAAAAAAAAAAAGCCAAGACTTTCTAGCATCAACCAGACATCATGTCAAAATATAAAATCATACATACTAATGGAGATATTACTCATATCCACACAGGATATACAAGTCTCCACGCCCTGTTAAAACTGCAGGTTTTTGCAAACTGTGAACGTAAAATGAAACCGTGATAAACCATGTGATGCAACCACCAACAAAATTCTAGTTAGTACACAACCTTACAATAACCTGGTTGCATACACTTTCATAATAGTGCACGTGACTGTGACGATGACTCTGAATTAACCGTAATCGTCATACACCTGTCACAGAATGAAGTCACTAACTCCAAATAAAGATCAGCAGTTTCTGGACATCTCCTTAGTTTAATCAAACTCAAATCAGATCTCAAAAGATCTACGGGATTTCACCGTCAAATGGTACCAATCTGGAGAAGGGTACAAAGAAGTTAACAAGCTGTACCATGAACATTGTGAAGGGCATCATAAGTGGAGGAAACAGGTTACAACAGTGACATTACCAACAAGATTGTGAGTTACTGCTCACTTACAGTTGAAACCGTATATTTACATACACTTTAGGAAAAGACACAATCTTTTTTTTTTCCTCATAGTCAGACATGAAATCAGACATTCACTTTAACTTTTTCATGTCTTTCTGAATATTTAAAATTATTTCAATGTACTTAATGCCAAATTAATCAGAGAAGGAGTTTTTTATTCAATATTTTAATTGCTTTTATCAAATCAGAAGTTTACATACACTTCATCAGTACTTGGTACAATGACCTTAAACTGTCTGACTTGGGTCAAACGTTTTGGATAACCTTCAACAAGCTTTGCACAATACTTGACAGGAATTTTGGCCCATTCCACTTGACAGAACTGGTATAACTGGGCCATATTTTTTGGCTGCTTTGCATGCACATGTCGTTTCAGCTCTGCCCACAAATGCTCAATAGGGTTGAGGTCGGGGCTTTGTGATGGCCACTCCAAAACATTGACTTTGTTGTCATCAAGCCATTTTTTGACCAGTTTGGCGGTGTGCTTCGGGTCATTGTCCATTTGGAAGACCCATTTGCGGCCAAGCTTTAACTTCCTGGCAGATGCTTTCAGGTGTTGGTTCAGTATCTCCACATACTGTTCCTTCTTCATTACTCCACTGATTTTGTGAAGTGCACCAGTACCTCCTGCAGCAAAACAACCCCACAACATGATGCTGCCTCCGCCATGTTTCACTGTTGGTATGGTGTTGTTAGGATTGTAAGCGTCTCCTTTTTTTCTCCAAACATATCGTTGTTGATTATGGCCAAACAGCTCAATTTTAGTTTCATCCGACCACAAGACATGTCTCCAAAAATTGAGATCCTTTCCCCTGTGTTCATTTGCAAACTGTAATCTGGCCTGTTTATGTTTGTGTTGGAGTAATGGCTTTCTCCTGGCAGAGTGGCCTTTCAGCCCATGTTGGTGCAGAACTCGTTTCACCGTGGACAGTGACACACTCTTACCAGCTTCAGCCATCATCTTCACGAGGTCCTTTGCATTCATTCTTGGGTTCTTACGCACAGCACTGACCAGAACCCGCTCATCTCTGGGACTCAGAATCCGTCTCCTTCCTGTGCGGTATGATGGCTCGACATTCCCACATTGTTTATACTTTCGTATAATGGTTTGAACTGAAGACCGTGGCACCTTCAGGCTTCTTGAAATTTCCCCCAAAGATGAGCCAGACTTGTGCAAGTTAACCATTCTTAGTCTGAGATCTTGATCAATTTCTTTAGATTTACCCATGTTGCGTACAAGGAAGCACTGTGTTTGAGGTGTTCCTTAAAATACAATCACAGGTGTGTGTCTCAGGTGTGTCTCCAATTAATTCAAATGTTGCCAATTAACCTATCAGAAGCTTCCAAAGACATGACATCATCTGGGCGTTCCTACATTGTTTAAAGGCACACAAACTGCAGTGTATGTAAACTTCTGATTTGATAAAAGCAATTAAAATATTGAATAAAAAACTCCTTCTCTGATTAATTTGGCATTAAGTACATTGAAATAATTTTAAATATTCAAACAGACATGAAAAAGTTAAAGTGAATGTCTGATTTCATGTCTGACTATGAGAAAAAGATTGTGTCTTTTCCTAAAGTGTATGTAAATATACGGTTTCAACTGTATATCAGAATGCAAGCAATCGAAGGAATAGGACACGTATTATGAACGTTGACTTCAACAAATAATTAACCCTGAAACAAGTAAAGAGCCGTGTCTCTCCCAAGGGATTTCAAACAGCATCCTGGTAAACTGTCATTTTAAAATAGCATTTTCCTTCTTGAAATAGCATCAAAATCCACCCTATATGTTTTGTAAATACATTCAGTCGGTAAACAGGAACTCAATGTGCGACAGACCTGAAAACGGTATACATGGTATAGAACCTCAAGCTGAAGTTTGGTACCAAGTGGCTATGATTTGTGGCTGCTGAGAAAAACGGTGTTTCAGACGGACGGAAATACAGAGATACGGATGGATGGACAGAGGTAAACCAGTACACCCCACCCCCTCCTTCGGAGCAGGAGTATAAATAACAGGAAGTCTGTCCAAACCTGACAAAAGGACAAGTTATCAGGGAGGAAACATTAAAGAAGCTGCAGGAGGGCCATTCTCAGAAAATGTGATGAGTAAAGCATGAATTCACAAAGCAAGAGATGACATGATTATGAAAAAAAATAATGCCCGGTTGTTGTCTTTACAGTTATTCTATAGGGTAACTGTCAAGTGTATGTCAATCATGTGAGCCTGTGTTCAGACACTCCTTGCGGCAGGTCGCCGCAACAGTAACGGTAAAGACAACACTGGGTAATAGTAAAGACGTCTCATGGCATTTTTGGGTCACTGAGTGCAGAAAAAAAGATAATGCATTTATTATCCCATCCTAACTTGCTACTTAGCTAACTAAACTTTTTCAACATACAGCATTATTATCTTTATCATTTGGGGGCAACAGCAAAGACTGTTCATTTCCCTGACATCTTGAAATTTCATATTTAACTGATCAGTATCCTGGATTCCAACATTCATGCACCTGTGATTTTTTCAATATGGCTGCTCAACATCCTGGTCCTTCCTCATGTTGCTGTACTGCCCTCTACTGTCAAAGCCCTGAGTTCCAGCATGATTTTACCATTTGGGTAACGGTAAAGACATCAAGAAAGTACACAATCTTGTGCATATATTTTAGGCTATACACCAAAAACCATTGAAGAAAAGATCATGATATTTTCCACAATAAAAAGTGAAGGTATCAGGGTAATATTTCAGAAAGAAAAGTGAAAAAAAAGGAATTATTCTCATTCAAATTTCACTAATCCTCATTTAGACACACGGCAGTAACGACATTTTGGTATATTTAGGCTAAATAAAATTTTTGCAAATGCAGACAAGTTGTGACTCAGCTTTTTTTTTTTTTTACTACTGCCCTCTTAAAATAAAGGGCCAGGATTAATGTTTTTTTTTTTTTTTTGGGGGGGGGACCTTCACATTTAAAACTGAAGGTCACATTTCCTGAGAATGGCCCTGGTCATTTTTCATGAGAATGGCCCTGTCTCGTATTCTTTGCGGTAGGGGAGCAAGACAGAAGCGCACTCTCATATAGGGGGGATGCAAAAATCACCGAAAGAACACCATACCCATGGTGAAGCATGGTGGTGGCAGCATCACACTATGGGAATGCATCCAATCAGTCGGGACTGGGGCTCTTGTCAAGAAAGAGAGCATCATGGACAGCCTCACTGTATTTTGGCACAAAATGTGCAGAACTCTGTTCGACAACTAAAGATGAAGAAATTTTTCACCTTCCAGCATGATAACGACCAAGAGCACAAATCCAAAATCGACAAAGGAGCGACTTTGGAAGATTAATGTTTTGGAATGGTCCAGTCAGAGCCCAGATCTAAATCTTATCAAAAACCTGTGGAATGACTTGAAGAGGGCTGTGTACAGGAGACCCCTCACAATCTGATCAATCTTGCTAGGTTAATAGACTCTAACCCAAAAAGGCAGGGTGCTGTATTAAAAGTAAAATGTGTGTTAACAAACAAGTGCACATGAGGAGTGTGCAACACACTTGTGCAACCATTTTTTTTCCTTTCTTTTTTTTTTTTTTTGCACGGTATATTTGTTCGTCTGTAAGCAGGATTGTGCAAAACCTATCAATCAGATTTCCATGAAGCGTGGTGGATGGGTGTAGCACGGAACCCATTAAAGTTTGGGACCGATCTGAGTCCTGGGGCAGATCCATTAATTTATTTTCACTTTTGCTAATGGCACTTGCCATACAGCTTAAAATTCGGTCAATGGCAGTGAAGTACAATAGTGCAAAATATAGCCAATGTAGGAACACGATGACTCAATTTCACAATCCACATTCACAGGTTCCAGTAATCCTCTGGGATACACAAGTAGGCACATAATTCTAAGTTTGGAAACGTATCCAGAGATATAAAGCGGCTGCAGATTTGTACGTCATAGAAGAGTTGACGATTGTCCTTGACAGAGGTCTGCGCTCTTCTAGCTCTCTTCAAGCTCTATTTGTTTTTCACTTGAATTTTCCTCATCACATTAAAAGTGGGAAAACAACCAGACATGATTTCTCTTGGTTTCTTTTCTTTTTAACATCACAAAACCTTGCAATATTAACAGGGGTGTGTAGACTTTTTATATCTACTGTATTGGCTCAAGCTAAATGCATTAATCACCAATCGGTTTAACACTCCAAGTTTATTTGTATCGTTTTACTGAATGTTTAAGGCTAGTTTGGCATTGTATCAGGGTTTTTGCTCTGTCTGTCCGTCCGTCTTCCAGCAAAACAGCTCTTTCCAACTTTGTTTTTCTGCACTTGTAATCACTGCGGGCATCTTTCATAACACCCTTCTTGGATCATATCCTATCTTACTTGCAATAGGGTTTGAATAATTTGCAGAATGTTCCTTCTCACCTCTTTGTCTCTCCATTCCACGTGCTATGCGGAATACCCGAGTTCTTTTCACGCTCATCGGCCCACCATTTGACCTGATTTTCGAGCTGCTTCTTTTGCAGTTTTTGCCGTCAGAGTCGTCATCGTTTGAGATAATCTCCTCCTCTTCAAGGTAGCCCTCCTCCTCTATATACTCCTCTTCCTCCAGCACTTCCTCCTCTTCCTCATCTAAATTAAAAAAAAAAAAAAAAGGTTTTATACAGGGAGGACAAACGAACCAGCCACTGATGACAAAAACAAAATTTCAGCCTTTTGCAAAATATCAAGCCGGCAGTTAACCTTGAACACTGTTTTTCTTTTTACGCTTTAGGGTCTGGCTGCGCGCTTGTCGAGAACGAGTCATCATGGGCAATGAAGATGGGGTCGAAGCCCTGCGAAGGGCTGTCTTCTGGGATGGGGGTTGTTGGGAAACCTCAGGCTGAAGCTCTGGAATAAAAAAAAAAAAAAAATTGCACTGAAAGGAAATTCTCACAAATATTAAAATTTATATTTGACAGTTTTTCCAGACTTGCACGAAATTCACCTGCGTCGTATTCACATTCTGTGAAGATTTCTGATTAAAATGTACTCATAATACCAGCAAGCCCAGCAGTCTCCCATTCGTAAACCTATCAAACACCATTACTGTGCCGGTCATCTCTCCCCACCTTTCTCCCATCCTCACCATTCCTCTCCCGACTCTTGGTGGTGAAGATGAACCGGTCAAGCTGGCAGCGCAGGAAGTCTCTTTCCTCTTCCAGGTCCTCTATGCGTTTCTGTAGCCATGAGTTCTTTTCCAGGGAGATCTGCAGCTGGGCACGAAGGTTGGAAATCAGCAGGTATGGGTTGCAGGGAGGTGTCTGTCCTGATGCAGGTTCTGTTGAAAGCAAGACCAGAGACTCTTACTTCTGCACAGAGCGCGCTGCACTGAGCCTACTGAAAGTTGTTTTTCGTTATGCGTACGTTGTGTAAGGGCTAGTGTCTAAAATACACCAGGAAAGAAAGAAAAAAAAAATCTCTATATACCATTTATATTGAATCAATTCTAAAGGAAACAAGCAATGATGCTAAAACTGAAAGGTAATCTCTACTGCATCTTACTGGTGCATGTTAACTGCTACGTTTTGCACAAGCTGTAGTTTATCTGCTGTGATTTTCTTCTCAGGGTATTCCCCTGATCAATGTGGGAGAGAAAAGGCAAAAGCAAAAGACAGATTTCTTTGCATTTTGCATTCAAGGGTCCAACGCACGCTAGATTCTTTAAATCAATCGTTTATAAATATCAGACCTGGAGGCCCAAAGAGATAACTACTACTTAATCACCAGGGTCAGGAGGTGTTTCAAAGCAGAGAAAGCACTAACCTGGGTAACACTGCTTTAATGATGAGGCAGAGGACAGTTAATAATACAACCCACGTGGTGGTTTAAGGAATTAAAAATTTATACAGCCTAAGCATGTTTCAGGCCTTTTTCTATTTGTCTAGCTAGTATATCGGTCTCATCTTCAGATGGATGTGTTCACTGGGTGATGCGCAGTCTATTACAGAGTCTTGCGTTCAATCCTTAACCCGCTTTTGACTCGGAGTGACGTGTTCCCTGGACGAGGATGCAAAATCATTCTGAACATTTGGGAAAACTGATCTATTCTGTTGTCAGGATGAAAGCTGCCAAGGCAGCAGAAACACTACCGAACGCATGACTGGAAACCAAAGCTGTCCCCCTGTGTTACTTTAGGGTCACAAACAGAACGCTGTGGTCTGACTGCTGAATTCTGTGCAACAAGGGCAGATTCCATGAAGCATGGTGGTGGCAGGATCACAGAGAGCTAGACAGATAGATAACCACAAGTCGTGCATATCCATTTCTTCTCCAACACTACTAAAATACTTTACCATCAAACATGTGGTCATTCTGGTTGTAGAAACCAGACTGGTCTGCACTACTGTCTTCAAAGGGAATGGAGATTTCATAGCCATCCTCATTTTTCAAATCTGTCAAGAAAGTAGACCCAAGAGAGAACATTTACTGCTTCTTTGATGATTTAAGCTTTGCTTTGGACATTATGTCCCATAAAGTCTTTTCCTGACACAGAATAACCTGAGGGTATATAGTTGTACAAATGTTTAGCCAAAAGGTTTTGGACACCTGACCATCACAAAGATATGTGCTTGTCGAACATCTCATTCCAGGTTTAGCCCCTCTTTGCTGTTATAAGCAGCTCCACTCTTCTGGTACCCCTTTTCCACCAAATCAGTTCCAGGGCTGGTTCGGGGCCAGTGCTGGTGCTGGTTCACAACTCATTCAACTTGCGAGCCAGCTGAGAACCAGTTTGCTTTTCCATAGCTCGCGGTGCTTAAGGGGAGCCACATCATTACGTCGCTGTATACGTCAGTTACGTCGCTACGTTTGCATAAACCTTGGCGCGAATATCGAAGCAAAAACAACACGGAAGAAGCAGCAGCAACAACAACAATAATAATGGATGACTTCGCGTTTGTACAGCTGCTGCTTCTCGTCGCTTAAAAATGGCGATCTTTCGCGGTCTTGTTATTGTTGTTGGTCTTAACAACTCCGCCCCCCCGCTGACGTAAGCAGTTCTTTCCTCTGGCCCAGCAGAGAGTTGGTGCTAGCCTGGAACCGGTTTTTCTGGCCCCAGAGCCAGTTCTTTGTCGGTGGAAACAGAAAACCCGGTTCCAAACTAAGCACTGGCCCCGAACCAGCCCTGGAACTGATTTGGTGGAAAAGGGGCATGGGATGGCTTTCCACAAGATTTTGAGGTGTGGCTGTGAGGATCTGTGTTCATTCATCCACAAGTGCATTACTAAGGAGGTCTGGGGTGCAGCCAGTGTTCCAGTTCATCCTAAAGGTGTCCAGTGGGGTTGAGGCCAGGGCTCTGGACAGGACACTTGAGTTCTTCCACTCCAACTTTGCCAAACCATGTCTTCATGGAGCTCGCTTTGTGCACAGGAACACTGTCATGCTGGAACAGGTTTGGGCCTCTTAGTTCCAGGGAAGGAAAATTGTAATGTTAATGCATACAGAGACATTCTACACAATTGTATGCTTCAACAGGGTTATTCCCACATTGATTGTGTTTGAAAAGGGTCGACCTGCATTCTCCAACTCAGCTTTGTGACCCACCAAAAGAACACAAACTGCATGAAACAGTCAATGCACACCGTTTATCTGCAATTAAAGAGACCTGCTGAAAAACCAGCTTTATTTATGTTAATGAAACATGGGGACAAAACAAGCCCTGTGTCCGAAATCACTCCCTACTTACTATACAGTGAGATCGCTATTTTGTAGTGCTGTCCGAACGTATAGTGATTACACCCTATATACTGTAGTGCATTCAAAGTATCCCACAATGCATCACGAAAAGTAGTGTACAACTGACAGGCACTAACCAAACAATATATCCCATCATGCATTGCAGTCGCACTGAAAAGATCAAATTAAAAGCCTCAAATTTGATTTAATAAAACGCAGCGGCAAAGAAGAAAAGTATTCAGCCTTGATTTAAAAGAACTGAAAGATGCAGCAGACACAAAGTACTTTGTATTTATTAAATGTGGGAAATACGCTCAGTATAATATGGATCTATCACAAAAATACGTGCATGTATTTAATATTCTGAAAAACACACCAGCCAACTGATCTGGCACATTTTACACTGAGTGCAGAATTATTAGGCAAGTGAGTATTTTGACCACAACATCCTTTTAATGCATGTTGTCCCACTCCAAGCTGTTTAGGCTTGAAAGCCTACTACCAATTAAGTATATCAGGTGCTGTGCATCTGTGTAATGAGAGGGTGTGTGGTCTAATGACATCAACACCCTATATCAGGTGTGCATAATTATTAGGCAACCTCTTTTCCTCTGGCAAAATGGGTCAGAAGAGAGATCTGACAGACTTTGAAAAGTATAAAATTGTGAGATGTCTTGCAGACGGATGCAGCACTCTTGAAATTGCGAAGATGTTGAAACGTGATCACCGAACAATCAAGCGTTTCATTGCAAATAGTCAACAGGGTCGAAAGAAGCGTGTGGGGAAAAAAAAGGCGCAAAATAACTGCACGTGATCTGCGGAAAATCAAGCGTGAAGCTAACAAGCAGCCATTAGCATCCAGTTCTGCCATATTCCAGAGTTGCAACATTCCTGGAGTGTCAAAGAGTACAAGGTGTGCAACACTGAGGGACATGGCCAAGGTAAGGAAGGCTGAAAAACGACCACCACTGAGTAAGGCACACAAGATAAAACGTCAAGACTGGGCCAAGAAATATCTTAAGACTGATTTTTCTAAGGTGCTGTGGTCTGATGAGATGAGAGTGACTCTTGATGGGCCAGATGAATGGGCCTGTGGCTGGATCAGTAATGGGCACAGAGCTCCACTCAGACGCCAGCAAGGTGGAGGTGGAGTACTGCTATGGGCTGGTATCATCAAAGACGAGCTTGTTGGACCTTTTTTTGAGTTGAGGATGGACTCAAACTCAACTCCCAGACCTACTGCCAGTTCCTGGAAGAAACCTTCTTCAAGCAGTGGTATAGGAAAAAGTCAGCATCTTTCAAGAAGAACATGATTTTCATGCAGGATAACGCTCCATCTCATGCGTCCAAATACTCCACTGCGTGGCTAGCCAGTAAAGGTCTGAAAGGTGAAAAAATAATGACATGGCCCCCTTGTTCACCTGACCTAAACCCCATAGAGAACCTGTGGTCCATTATAAAACGTGAGGTCTACAAAGAGGGAAAACAGTACACCTCTCTGAACAGCGTCTGGGAGGCCGTGGTTGCTGCTGCACACAATGTTGGTCGTGAACAGATAAAGAAATTGACAGAATCTATGGATGGAAGGCTTTTGAGTGTCCTCATGAAGAAGGGTGGCTATATTGGTCACTGATTTATTTTTGTTTTGTGTTTGAATGTCAGATATGTTTATTTGCAAATCTGGAGTTGTCATATCAGTGTACCTGGTGAAAACAAATAAGTGAAATGGCTACATATTTGGTTTTTATTAAGTTGCCTAATAATTCTGCACAGTGAAAGTTACCTGAACACATACATATTCTCCTAAAATGGCCAAAACTAAAAACACCCCACTCTAACTTCCATACATATTCAGCTTTGATATTTGAGTCTTTTTGTTTGATTGAGAACATAGTTGTTGTTCAATAATAAAACTAATCATCAAAAATACAACTTGCCTAATAATTCTGCACTCTGTGTAAATTGTGCAACAGTAATGACGTAAATAACAGCGCGACGGACTAGTGCCCAAAAGTGTTTTTTCATTTTACCAACGAGTTCACTATATAGTCCTCTATTGCTGGGTTTCACGTGACGTCACATCCGCCTCATTAGTTCTTCAAAACTTTAGCTGGTGGTCGACCAAAGCTCAGTTGACAAAGCGTTTGTACGGAGAAGCTGCATTGCTCACATGAAAAACGCCTTACACTTGCGTTGTTTTAGGTTGTTCGAATCGATCAAACTGTGAAGCTGATACAATTTTCTTCAGGGTTCCCTGTGAACTAATAAAAAAGGGTGAACAGGATTTCACAAAAAAGACGTTGAGAAAGGTGGCTTTTGAACCTCTCAGTGAAATCGAAGGGAGCCGAGTCGAAGCACGCTTGAGTTTGCAGTGATCACTTAGTGAAAGGTTTGTATTTCCCTCTCAGCTATGGCCTTCGTGTTTTCCAAGGACTTTTCTTGCTATGTGTCGTTATTTTACGGTACTTTTTTTAGTCATGAAGTGCTAAAGTCCCCAGCTGTTTCTTTGTTTACCCCTCACAAAGTCTATATGCATGAAGGTCGCGACAAAATTCTTACCCAGCCGTACAGTTACAATGCGCCGTGATCACTTCTCCATCTCATTTAAGAGCAATTCCAGCATTATGGACGTGACACTTGAACTCAAAATGGCAACAAATGACCCAGTGCATGTTTTATTGTCTCCCAGTATTTAAACAGGTGTTGCATATTTTAAAGGAACAGTCCACCGTACTTCCATAATGAAATATGCTCTTATCTGAGTCAGACGCGCTGTCACTCCTGTTAGCAATGTAGCTAGGCTCAGCATGGCCAATGGTATTTTTTGGGGCTGTAGTTAGATGCGACCAAACTCTTCCACGTTTTTCCTGTTTACATAGGTTTATATGACCAGTGACATGAAACAAGTTCAGTTACACAAATTGAAACGTAGCGATTTTCTATGCTATGGAAAGTCCGCACTATAATGACAGGCGTACTAACACCTTCTGCGCGCTTCGGCAGCACATTGATACGGAGCTCCGAGAGGTGAAGGTATCAATGCGCTGTCGAAGCGCGCAGAAGGTGTTAGTACGCCTGTCATTATAGTGCGGACTTTCCATAGCATAGAAAATCGCTACGTTTCAATTTGTGTAACTGAACTTGTTTCATGTCACTGGTCATATAAACCTATGTAAACAGGAAAAACGTGGAAGAGTTCGGTCGCATCTAACTACAGCCCCAAAAAATACCATTGGCCATGCTGAGCCTAGCTACATTGCTAACAGGAGTGACAGTGCGTCTGACTGCGTCTGACCGACTGGGAGGTCGCGCAAAGCTCGGAGAGGTACGGAGCAGCTCGTCTCAATTCAGATAAGAGCATTTCATTATGGAAGTACGGTGGACTGTTCCTTTAACTAAGATCCAGGTCTTTAAAGCGGTTTCTGATGGTCTTTGTGAATGATTTCCCTGATAGATAAGAGCCAACACAAGTGAGAATCATGCGAACTGTTTGTTTACACTTCAACTTGCAGCGTTTCGTTGTAAAGGCATGAACGAAAAGCTTAAAAAATACTTACACGGGCAAAAACAATACAGGATTCATTCGGCAGTGACTTGCTACCGAGGTCCTTTACCCAGCCACATACAAAAAAGTTGTAAGCCTCCATACTCTTCCACGCTTTCATCTGTTTTGCGGTGTAGAAGGACGTCTGCAACACCAGATAGTTCGAGATGTTGGGGAACTCGACTGAAGGGTAGTTTTTGAGATCGTATGACAAATCCTCTTTCCCAGACCATAGGGGTCGATTCCATTGCACATAGCAATCTTCTGAATATATCTAAAGCCAGCAGTGGCTTCTAGATTACGAGCGTCTTCTGATAACTTATCACTAGTTGTTTGCACTACGGCAGCTGTTTAGACCACAAGCTATTTCACTTCCAGTAAAACCGCTAAGAAAAGTCATGTGACTGAAACCCAGCAATATATTAATTCCCTGTATTGCGAATAGGGAGTAGTGAACGAGTGAGTGATTTCGGACACAGGGAAAAAGTGGTGCACTTGTATTTCTTGGTCAGTGTAGTATAGTGTATGTGAAGGTTAGAATGTGTGTTTGGACATGAACTATGTCTTGCTGGGCAAAGGAAAAGAAAGAACACACTAAGTCTAAGACATTATTTGTATTTCTGTGAAATGGATGAACATGTCAATTCAAAATGCAGAATTTCTCTGAGCACAGCTTGAATTTTGGTCACCTCCATTAGCAACTTCATTAGACCACCCTGTGGTGACTGTATGAGAAGAAAGAATCCAATTACAGACTTGAGAAGAAGGTCTGCACGATCAACAACGTCCACGATTGTTTTTGCTCTTGTTCGTTGTGCTGTTGGCTCTGTGCAGGAAATGGATAACGTTAACTGTCCACCGAATATGACGTGTAACCCCCCGCCCATTTCCATCTTGTGAGTTAATGGTTATCGAGCTCTCTCGGGTCGGGGCTCGGGTCGAATCTAAATTATGACAGCGGATTAATGTGTTGAGTGACTTGGTTTGAATTGAAAAAAAAAAAGAAGGGTTGAACATTAGTCAAATAACCCTGATCACTGATTTGAAAGAGGAATTTGTGACAACAGTTTGGGGAAGAACTGCATATCCATGTGATGGTCAGGTGTCCAAATACGTGCAAGTAAATATGAAAACACACACACACACACACACACACACACACACACACACACACACTCACCGGCCACTTTAATAGGTGGGTTGTATCTGACGTCACTTCCGCCTCATTAGATATGCAAGACATGAAGTGGTGGTCAGCTAAGCTCACTGTTCACAAAGTGTTACTATAACTGGGGTGCCTTGCTAGTCGTTAAAATGCCCTACGCTTGTGTTGTTTTGCGCTGTTTGAATCGAACAAACCATGAAACTGATAAAAGGTTTCTTCCGCGTTCCCTGTGAATTGATTTAAAAAAAAAAAAAATGGGTGAAAGAGCAAAGGATTCTACCAAAAGATGACGAGAAAGGTGGCTCTTGAACCTTTCGCTGTGATGGAAGGGAGCAGAGTTGAAGAATGCTCGAGTTTGCAGTGATCACTTTGGGAAAGGTTTGTAAATTCCTCAGGTTTATTTCATTTGGATTCACAAATCACTTTTCTCACCATTTTCTGTTATTTTGAAGTTCAGGAGATGTTTAAGTCCTCACGTGCTTGATCGTGGTCACCATATCGTAAACGAACGTACGTTTTCACTTTATTTATCAGGATGCCCTAGCGATCTTTATAAGGATGATGATGTAGATTGGGCTCCGACACTGAACTAGAGAGATAAGATAATCGAGGGCCATGCAGTTACAGTGAGCCGTGAGAACTTCTCGGTCCGGTTTCATCAATACCCATGTCTTTAAAAGGGTTTCTGTGGATCTTTGTGAATGATTTACCTGGAAGAGAAGAGCAGGGAGGATTGAGAATTGAGTGCTGTGGTTTGTTTACACCGGATACTAACACTTGGAGCGTCCTAGCAACTGTCGCAAATACACATACAAAAAGCCCAAAATTCCTACTTTCCCAAGCATAAACGATACAGGATTTATCTTGTCGTGTCCTGATCCACAGATCTTTAACCCAGCCACATATAAAAAGTTGTACTCCTCTATGCTCTTCCAGGTTTTCATCTGTGTCCCCGTGTAGAATGATGTCTGCAGCGCCAGGTAATTTGAGACGTCAGGGAACTCAACGGATGAATAATTTTCCAACTCATCGGAAAAAATCCTTCTTTGATAACGTGTAAGGATCTATCCCATTGCAAAGAACAACTTTCTGAAGGTATCTTGACCGTGCATTGCCCTCTAAACTGTGAAAATAGTCGGAGATTGTTTCACTAGCTCTTTACGTAACGGCAACCAAATTGGTTTGTCTAACCACCACTTCATTCACTGGAAATAAACTGGCAAGCAAAAGTCCCATGACTGAATACAACCTGCAGCAACTTGTTCTTGGTTCTAAGATTCCTGTTCTTGGCTGCAGGAGTGCAACCCAATGTGGTCTTCTGCTGTTGCATGCCGAGACACTTTTCTGCTCACCACGGTTCTAAAGAGTTGCTATGAGTTACTATATCTTTCCTGGCAACGTGAACCAATCTGGCCTGAGTTTCCCAAAAGCATCGCAGCACAAAGATCATCGTTAAATGGTAGCGCGAGCAGCACAATGAACGCTCTCTCTCCCTTCTAGTTAAGATGCTCTTAACGCCAAGAGGCTTTCGGGAAACCCACCCCTGGCAGTTTTCCTCTGACCTCTCTTATCAGCAAGTTGTTTGTTTCCACCCACTCAATTTTTTTTCCTGCGCCATTCTAATGGCCCTTTTCCACTACCCTTTTTCAGCTCACTTCAGCTCGCTTCAGCTCACTTCAGCCCGACACGGCTCGCGTTTCGACTACCTTAGAACAGCACGACTCAGCTCGCTTCAGCCCTGCTTAGCCCCCAAAACTCGCACGGTTTTGGAGTGGGGCTGAAGCGAGCCAAACCGAGCTGAGTGAGGCTGGGGGCGTGAGCAGACACTCCCCTGTGCACTGATTGGTGAGGAGGAGTGTCCTCACATGCCCACACACGCCCCGCGAGCACGCTGGGATCTGTAAACACTGTAAACCCGGAAGAAGAAGAATTACGAATTACGAGAATTTCTGAAGCCTTATGCGCCTCGCCTCATCTATACGCTCTTGCCAGTATCTGTTGGCGTTGTCGGTGACAACAAGCCACAGCACCAAGACCAGCAACACTAACGACTCCATGTCCTCCATGTTTATTGTTTACTATCCGGGTCGTGAGACTACCGCTTAAAAGATCACTGATGTCACTGTTTGCGCCGCTTAACGACATCACGTGACGTCCACCCACTTTCGCTAACTCCACCCAATGTGTCCACCCACTTCCAGCCAGCACGGTTCAGCGCGGTTGTAGTCGAAATGCAACTTCAATAGCCCCACTCAGCTCGACTCAGCCCAACTCAGCACGGCACGGCTCAGCCCAACTCAGCCGCGTTTGTAGTGGAAAAGCGGCATATGTAAACTCTAGAGACTGTTGTGTGTGAAAATCCCAAGAGATCAGCAGTTTCTGAAATACTCAAACCAGCAGAGGTGGACAAAGTACCCAACTTCATTACTTAAGTCAAAGTACAGATCCCACTGGTCAAATGTTACTCCGATACAAGTGAAAGTTGTCCAGTCAAATTTTTACTTAAAGTACTTAAGTACTTGCTTTTAAAAATACTTAAGTATTAAAAGTACATGTTCTGTCAATGTATCGTTGTATTATTGCCACAACGCTTACAAAACCTAATGCCGTTACCAAAGGCAGAAATGTGAATTCACAAAATGAACGCATGCTGTGAATCATGGTGGTTTAACGTTAAGCTAGCTAGTCAGTGAAACTCTACCCGACATGCTAGAAAACTCTTTTCAAACCCGAAATCATATTGGGTACCTAATGCTACTAGAAAAGAACGATTTCTACATTCTGTTTATTTGGAAAGATTATGCTAAAACATATTTCTGAAAGGACTTCAGATAAGTTAACGTTTTTCATGTTAGCGCAACTCCGTTTTTACATGCTAACTAACAGTGTTCAAGTTAACTAGCTATGTGTTAACGTTAGCCGTGGACAAGGCTACGACAACTTGACGGGCAAATCCATAGAAAATCATTTGACTAACCAGACTGTATAGCTACTGCAACGTTATTGCTAGCTCTAAAAGCACAGACAACTTCATTGCAAGCTTTCTCTTGGAATAGGGAGGGAAAGTAATCTCATCGCCCCCTACTGGATGCATTCCAACCTCTATGGCAAAATGAATGGGAAGATCTTTTCAAAAAATTGCATTTTGGGTTACACTTCAAAGTTAAGACAATGGCTTCCATATGTTGTGCATGTCGGGCAGCTCTATCGATCCTGGTGATCATAGTTTATTTTTTCCACCGATTTGAATTGTTTTGAATGTTTTTTAATAAGCTGATCAAAGACTACACAGACCCGACGTCGCGTATGTGACGTCACCGCAAGTCTAGCGCCTTTCCAAATCTGTAGCAGGTAGCGGCCGGTGAGTAGCCTACATCAACATGCCGATTTGTATAGCGTGGTTGGCGGAGTATTTCTGTACCAATAAGAAATGCATCTCTCGTGGGGATAACCATTACAGATCAGGGCATGTAGTCAACTGCCACTATTCACAGGGAGAGCTGTCAGCACTCGTAAGGGATAGTATGAAAAACAAAACTTATCAAGCCTACTGCTGACGTAATATGAGCGACTCTGACTAGACAGTTGGTTGTAGTCCGTTTCTGACAGGTTAGGCGCAATTTCGATCTTTTAAAAGACAGCGAAATTTCACCTGATACTTTCGCAGTTAGTCCAACCCCGATTCCAAAAAAGTTGGGACAAAGTACAAATTGTAAATAAAAACGGAATGCAATAATTTACAAATCTCAAAAACTGATATTGTATTCACAATAGAACATAGACAACATATCAAATGTCGAAAGTGAGACATTTTGAAATTTCATGCCAAATATTGGCTCATTTGAAATTTCATGACAGCAACACATCTCAAAAAAGTTGGGACAGGGGCAATAAGAGGCTGGAAAAGTTAAAGGTACAAAAAAGGAACAGCTGGAGGACCAAACTGCAACTCATTAGGTCAATTGGCAATAGGTCATTAACATGACTGGGTATAAAAAGAGCATCTTGGAGTGGCAGCGGCTCTCAGAAGTAAAGATGGGAAGAGGATCACCAATCCCCCCCAATTCTGCACCGACAAATAGTGGAGCAATATCAGAAAGGAGTTTGACAGTGTAAAATTGCAAAGAGTTTGAACATATCATCTACTGTGCATAATATCATCAAAAGATTCAGAGAATCTGGAAGAATCTCTGTGCGTAAGGGTCAAGGCCGGAAAACTATACTGGGTGCCTGTGATCTTCGGGCCCTTAGACGGCACTGCATCACATACAGGCATGCTTCTGTATTGGAAATCACAAAATGGGCTCAGGAATATTTCCAGAGAACATTATCTGTGAACACAATTCACCGTGCCATCCGCCGTTGCCAGCTGAAACTCTATAGTTCAAAGAAGAAGCCGTATCTAAACATGATCCAGAAGCACAGACGTCTTCTCTGGGCCAAGGCTCATTTAAAATGGACTGTGGCAAAGTGGAAAACTGTTCCGTGGTCAGACGAATCAAAATTTGAAGTTCTTTATGGAAATCAGGGACGCCGTGTCATTCAGACTAAAGAGGAGAAGGACGACCCAAGTTGTTATCAGCGCTCAGTTCAGAAGCCTGCATTTCTGATGGTATGGGGTTGCATTAGTGCGTGTGGCATGGGCAGCTTACACATCTGGAAAGACATCATCAATGCTGAAAGGTATATCCAGGTTCTAGAGCAACATATGCTCCCATCCAGACGACGTCTCTTTCAGGGAAGACCTTGCATTTTCCAACATGACAATGCCAAACCACATACTGCATCAATTACAGCATCATGGCTGCGTAGAAGAAGGGTCCGGGTACTGAACTGGCCAGCCTGCAGTCCAGATCTTTCACCCATAGAAAACATTTGGCGCGTCATAAAACGGAAGATACGACAAAAAAGACCTAAGACAGTTGAGCAACTAGAATCCTACATTAGACAAGAATGGGTTAACATTCCTATCCCTAAACTTGAGCAACTTGTCTCCTCAGTCCCCAGACATTTACAGACTGTTGTAAAGAGAAAAGGGGATGTCTCACAGTGGTAAACATGGCCTTGTCCCAACTTTTTTGAGATGTGTTGTCATGAAATTTAAAATCACCTAATTTTTCCTCTTTAAATGATACATTTTCTCAGTTTAAACATTTGATATGTCATCTATGTTCTATTCTGAATAAAATATGGAATTTTGAAACTTCCACATCATTGCATTCCGTTTTTATTTACAATTTGTACTTTGTCCCAACTTTTTTGGAATCGGGGTTGTAGATAATCCCAACATATACAACATATTTTTGGGGGGTGTACAAATTCCACGTCATAACTTCGTGGGATTTTTTTAAAAAATCGGGTCTATGGGATTTTCAGTAGCATGGCTCTCGGCTTAGGAACGCTGTATTTCACTTTCCCTCCCTATAAAACATTTATATACCTCAACATGCTTCCACAGGTTGGACGGCGAGTTTTTGTAGGTTGTGATGTGGTTCGTTTTCAGCAAATATTTAAAATGAAATGAACCTTTAATCAGTTCGGAAAACTGAAACAGGGGTTCGAGGTATGGCCATGGGTGCGTGCATTCTCCAGAAGAACTGCCTCCTTCCATTCTGCCATCAACTGATTGTGTTCAAATAAAGCTGCTCATAAATAATTGAACTTGATTTTAGACAGTCAGTCTATGGGCGTGATGTGACCCTAGTGATTACTGATAGTCTGTCTCAGTGTCACCTGCGAAAAAACCAATCACGTTTTAGAAAAGAAAAAACATCCACTTTCAAAGCCACTTCATAGAAATCAGGGATGAGAGTGGGTGGTCATCAAAAAAAGCAGAAAACGAAGCCAACTTGGGGGGGGATATCCCTCCCAGGAAAATTTTGAAAAATAAGGCCTTACAAACCATTTTTCCTGCAATCTGAGCTGTAGTAGATAAAAAAAAAAAATCTGTTGTCTTTTTTATATATTTACATGAAAATATGTTTCAAATCAATAGGAGTATTGTTTGAATTCAAAATAAAAATCACATTCTACATTCAAGGGTATGGTTATAATTTATGATCAACAAAAATGACAAACTAAATTCACATTAAACTTAAGTTCTATTAATTATCAAAATGTTCATATATTAAATAAAATTTCTTAGGGTGACTGACCTTTTCTCCCCATGTCCTCATTAGCTGCATATGATTTCTTCAAAAAGTCTTTTGAAATATTTAAGTTTTCAAAACTGTCAGCATCAATTCAGATTTACTGACTATCGTATACTTGTTCAATGTATTAAATCAAACGAATGCTAAGTTTATGGGATAAACTTTAAAAAAAAAAAGCCGATACGAAAGAGAAACGTATTTTTGAAGAGCAGCGACGATGAACATGTGCAAGTTTCGATAAAATAGAATGGATGTGGGTACTTTTGTAAGAACTGTTATGATTGGCTATCATGCTCTCGCCATCGATGTTTTGGCCAATTACATTGTAGATAACACGTATTCTACCACGAGACTTAGCGAGACTAAAGATGGCGAAAATGTAAACATGTAACATCGTCGTAGGAATGAATTACGCTTGACTATCACGAAGGAACATACCCCAACCCCCCCTCAACAAATGGAAAAAAAAATCTCAACGGATTTGGCATAATATAAAAAGGTCGATTTTTACTCAGAAAAAGCGGAAATCCGCCGAAAAGCGGAAAACTCTCATCCCTGAGAAATGTAGTGGAGTGAAAAGTACGATATTTGCCTTTCAAATGTAGTGAAGTTAGTCACAAGTTTCCAAAATAAATAATACTCAAGTAAACGTACTTCGTTACTGTCCACCTCTGCAAACCAGTCCATCTGGCTCAAACCAACACCCATGCCACAGTCAGTGCGTTTACATGCACAGAGAAAATCGAATTTCTGCCGTAGCTCGACTGAAATCGAAGTTCTAAATGCCATGGAAACACCTTAGCTCGGCTGAAATCGACCCGAACTGGATTTCTCGTAATCGAGCTACGCAACCTAGATTATGCGATTGTAGCCGAGCTACTTAGTGCATGTAAACCCTATCGAGCTACTTACTTCAGCACTGCCCCTTCCGGAAGTGACGAGTGACGAGACCACAAGCGGGAAACACAACGGCCTCGGTCGGCATGACAACAGTAGTAGTAGCAAGCAGCAGAAAACACGGAACTGATAACTTTGTTTATACGCTTGAATAGCTCTTCTTCATGACGACAACCGGAAGTGTACCAACACGATGGGGCGTGTAGCGCCACCTGTGGCTCGGGTGCACAATGTACCTCACACAATAGACCCCTTCGCATGTTTGTAAACAAACCGACCGTTGCCAGGATGCGCGCGCAGCCTGGACTCAGAAACAATGGTGCTGCTCATAGACCGGCATTATGAGCTGTCAGATTATGCAAAACAATTGTCGTTATAAGATCGAGAATGCTACATAAATAAGTTAACTCTAACAAGTGGACATCGCCTGCTGGATCCGTATTTAATTAAAGAGTGGACGGACGATGTTAGTAAGTTCCTTGGTATACAATGGCCAGATATATACTCGTACCTTATTGACAAGACGTCAGTGTACACCCACGAAAAACTTCGTGCCTACAAGTCTTTAGACGCATATGATTATGTGCGGGCATGTACAGAACGTGTTTTACACTGAAATTGTTTTAATCAAATTATGCCAGTGATGTGATGGCAATGTGGCTTTAGCTACAACAGCAAATACCAACACTAAACAGCAATTTGCAGGAGGTAATGGCATGAAAGGAATGGTAGTGTAAAGAGTGCAGCTAAGAGAAATCAGAGCTGCGTAAAAAGCAAGAGGCAGAGACCAGAAATGAAACTGAACGGGGCGGGAGCTAGGTTAGAGCAGTCAACGTAAGTTGGCATTTAGAGTGAGGGCACACAATTTTACCTTTCCATCCTTGCTTTAAAATTGTGATTTTCGGCATACGCAAATAATGATGGCACAAAATCTGGACTGCTTGAGTCAAGCGAGACCTCTCCTACAAACAAAATTGCATGCAAAGCTAAGTTAACATGCTAACAATATTCATTACATTGTGTAACTCTGACCCAGCTAATCAGACAAACGTTACCAAAGTATTTTGCTACATCAATAAATGAAGACTAGAAAGAATAAAAAAGAAAGATTTAATAAATAGCCTGATCTTACCTGTGATGAAGTGGGCGCTGCAAACCCGCGCATTTTTGATAGTGCTTTCATCCCAGTCTACACGTTTGATGGCTTGTAGTCATAAAAGTTGGCGATTTTTTTTGGAATGGGTGAGATCCTGCTGGAATTCTGTACATTTTAACCCCATCACTGCTACATCACTGTTGTCCACTGTTTGGACACCCGACAACACCGTCGCTGAGTCTTTTTTGAGTCCAGGCTGCGCACACAATTTCCTCTTACGTATGAATGACGTTTACTGCGAAGGGGTCTACAGAGTGCTTCGAGGTCAGCGCGAACCCAGCGGCGGCCATATTGGAAGTCAAAGGTTGCTGTGTCAGTGCATTGTTGTTGTTCAGCGAAGCAAAAAGGGGTGACAATGCCGAATACGTGTGTCATTGTTGGCTGTAGTAGCCGGGGGGGAAAAGGGTGGCAAAAGCTTCCACAGACCCCCTAAAGTCATGACTAACCAGGGAATTGCAGCACAGGAGAAAAGCGAGCGGAGGAGACGACAGTGGCTGGCTGCCATTAACCGATCAAATTTAGGACAACTGGACTGTATCCGGATTTGTTCTGATCACTTTGTGACAGGTAGGTTAATATTGTCTTGAATTTCATAGTTACTAAAATAAATGTGATACAAACTATTATCTTTTCTATGTACTTTCAGCAATGATTAATGGATATATTTGTCACATTAGGTAGCTTATGTCTACTGCAGTGCATTGTTGCATCAAATGGCATTTAAGATCTAGGCCTAGTAATGTTTATGTACACATGCTTTAGTTCACAAAATGGACTTGGGTGAAACACTAGATAGTTCACAAGATCGATGTATGTCACATGCGGCAACAAGCTGGGGTCAGCTTTCCATTCCTTCTCACGAACAGTGTATGGATCTACATTCCCAATGAAACGTACCTTCTCAGCATAACGCTCCCGTGCCTGCTTATCCAAACTTTCACAGTAGTGCTCCATCACTTCAGATGTCTAAATTCTTAAAAAAATCCAAGCTTCTAAGCCCTCTAACGCAGAAACGAATCGGTGAATGTGTACTCTATTGGCCCTTTTCCACTACCCTTTTTCAGCTCACTTCAGCCCGACACGGCTCGCATTTCGACTACCTCAGAGCAGCATAACTCAGCTCGCTTCAGCCCTGCTTAGCACCCAAAACTCGCACGGTTTTGGAGTGGGGCTGAAGCGAGCCAAACTGAGCCGAGTGGGGCTAGGGGCATGAGCAGACACTCCCCTGTGCACTGATTGGTGAGGAGGAGTGTCCTCACATGCCCACACGCCCCGCGAGCACGCTGGGATCTGTAAACACCGTAAACCCAGAAGAAGAAGAATTACGAATAACGAGAATTTCTGAAGCCTTATGCGCCTCGTCTCATCTATAAGCTCTTGCCAGTATCTGTTGGCGTTGTCGGTGACAACAAGCCACAGCACCAAGACCAGCAACACTAACGACTCCATGTCCTCCATGTTTATTGTTTACTATCCGGGTCGTGAGACTACTGCTTAAAAGGCCACTGATGTCACTGTTTGCGCCGCCTAATGACATCACGTGACGTCCACCCACTTTCGCTAACTCCACCCAATGTGTCCACCCACTTCCAGCCAGCACGGTTGTAGTCGAAATGCAACTCCAACAGCCCCACTCAGCTTGACTCAGCCCAACTCAGCACCGCACGGCTCAGCCGCGTTGGTAGTGGAAAAGCGGCATATGAGCGCTCTGGAGCGAGTGACTTCCAAGATGGCCGCGCAGACCGCAGTGTTACTATTTTTAGCATCATCTCGGAGCACTCTATAGCTCGATTTCCTTGTGTGCATGTAGGACTGGATTTCTCTGGCACCCCTGCTGGGACCCTTAGCTCGATTACCGACAGTAGCTCGATTTGGATGTGCATGTAAACGCACTGATAGAAAGAAAGTCACACTTTGAGATCACACTTTTCCCCATTCTGATGTTTGAAGCGAACTGAAGCTCTTGATTTGTATCTGCATGACTATGTACGTATTGTGCTGCTGTCAAAGGATTGTCTGATTAGGGAACTGCATAAAACAGCAGGTGGATGGGTGTTCCTAATAAAGTAGCTGGTGAGTACATGAGTGATTCCACGCTTATGGGTACTGAAATGGGGACATGAACTTATTCACCTAAAACCATGTCTTTTTTTACCATCGGGTCACAAAACATGTAATCTTTAATGAATATGTTAAAAGATAACTTTAATTTTCTGAGATGTAATAAAAACATATTTATATGTCAAAGTCAAGCCTATGAGTTCCAAAATGATGTCTGTTACATTACTTCTGTTACGATTGTCCATCTCGGGTCTGTTACAAATTAATTACAATCTAGCTATATACCATGTTAATCTTATTGAAAGAATGTGCATGTTTATTCTACTACACATGTTTATTAATTATATTTGCTAAAACATCACCTTCCTATGTTTCAAAAAGTAATTCTACATTGTTAAAATTGAGTATATGTCCACAACACTTCCGTTACGTTCTGACTTTGGCATATAAATATGTTTTTATTAAATCTCAGAAAATTAAAGTTATCTTTTAACATATCATTCATTAAAGATTACATGTTTTGTGACCTGATGGTAAAAAAAAGAAATGGTTTTAGGTGAATTTTTAAAAATAAGTTCATGTCCCCATTTCAGTACCCATAAGCGTGGAATCACTCATTATATATATATATATATATATATATATATATATATATATATATATATATACACACACAAAAACACACACACACAGTTTCAAACCGGAAGTGACAGTTGTATGGTCATACCGTGATGAACCAAAACAGTAACAGTTACCTGCTGAGTTCTTGGTACTCCTTTGTAATTCAGTCATTACTGCAGTCTGACATGGATCCTCTTAAGCTTCGAACCAAGCTCACAAACAACTACAAACAAACAAACAAACAAACTCAGAGCAGCACATGAGGTTGGAATCAGGTCAGACATCATTATCATCATCATCATCATCATCATCACAGGAACTGTATTCACTTCTCAACCGAGATGTTTAACAAACAGCTCATTAGAAATTCACTAACCAGACAAACACATCTTGGAGCTATTCTTCTACTGTGATATTAACTTTTCTAACTTTAGCTAGTTGGCTAACAGGGCATGTTTAGCTAAACTGTCCAGCTAAGGTAAATAAGCTGGCTAGAAGACCGCACGTGCTCTCTTCATTATCATATTTTATATCATCCAACTTAATCACAAACTGCACATCAAACATGCTTCTCTCGACTAACATCATTTATCCAAACATTATAAATTAATAAATCCAGTTTGCACCGTTTACTCACGATGTTAACTTTGTTCTACTTGTTTGTAAGTATAAACATTAGCGGCGGTGAATAAATCCAGGATGTTGTTATTAGCGGTTTAGAAAGAATTACAAACTCTCTGAAACATTTACTTCGTTTTAATCTTGAAGTGTCTTTTTTTTTTCGTTGATTATTGCAATATTTAACTTCTCTCACAAGTCAACAATCAAAGAAGGGAGGAAAAAAAAAGGACCACCCTCATCCGAATCAACTTCCGGTCATGCGCACTAGTGAGCTGTGTCACTAACAAGTTTCAAAATGTCCATGGATTTGAATAGGTTATAAAGTATGTGTTTTATTATTTTCATAAAGCACCCAGTGTATCTTGTGCACAGAAAACCTGCGGTTTTCTCAAAGAAATGATAAATTACACTCTTTAAAGCGACGATTAAAAATCTTTATTATTGTTTTATCATCATTATTATTATTATTATTATTATTATTATTATTATTATTGTTGTTGTTTCTGTGTGTGTTGTCAAATGCAGTTTTATACTTGAACGTCCTATGGGTCAATTGAAATGTGTATAATTTATATATCAGGTGTTTAGTGTAGATCATTCCTGAGGACCCACCCGAGTTACAGTACCTGGGCTTCAGGTGGGGCTCAAAACGAAGGTGAATCCGGAAGTGACGTGGTTCGAAGCGAACAGAAGCTTGATCTCTTTCTTTCTTGACAAAACCTGCAGTGAAACACGTTGATGAATAAACTATTTAGGACATTTCAGTAAAGTTTCGAAGAGGTAAGTCTTTTTTTAACATAAAATAAAAACTAGAATATAGTTTACTGAATTCTGCCTTCAGTCCCCAGGCTTCATGCTGTAGGTGTGTTCAGGTAGGTGATATACAATTCTACAGAGCCCTGAAATGGCAGGGTTGTTTTTTTGTTTATGTTAAAAATGATCTGTTCGCACCTTAAATGTGATTTTGCAACCAACAACAACAAAAAAAACTAGATAGAACTCTGGGGATGCCTCTGCCTGGTAGACTACATGCCTTATTAAGTTGTGATTTGGGGATGGACATTTGACCTCACAGTAATCTTGACCTGTGACCTTTTTTTTTTTAAAGATTTTTTTTGGTCTTTTTGCACCTTTATTGGATAGGACAGTGTAGAGACAGGAAATGAGCGGGAGAGAGAGACGGGGAGGGATCGGGAAATGACCTCGGGCCGGAATCGAACCCGGGTCGCCCGGATTTATGGTATGGCGCCTTATCCACCTGAGCCACGACGCCCCTGACCTGTGACCTTTTAACCTCAAAATCTAATCAGTTCATGTTTGTCCCAAAGCGCACAAATGGTGAAAGTTTGGTGAAATTCCTTTCATTAGCCTTGGAGATATTGTGTTCACAAGGTTTATGGACAGACATTTGACCTCACAGTGACCTTGACCTTAGACCTTTTAACCTCAAAATCTAATCTGTTCATGTTTATCCCAAAGCGCACAAATGGTGAAAGTTTGGTGAAATTCCTTTCATTTGCCTTCGAGATATCGTGTTCACAAGGTTTCCAGACAGACGGTCAACCCAAAAACATAATGCCTCCTGCACCTTAAGGTGGCCGAGGCATAACAAATGTAATCGTTTTTGAGGGGGGGGAAACCCCTTTACGATAAACTTCCAGTGCAAGTAAAGCATGTGACCGTACTCAGACTTAACCAATCACATTCAAACTTGTGTTCAAAAGTATTTATACACCTGTCTGATTAACCCCATATTAAAGAATTCATTTCTCTAAGATTTTCTGTCATCTTATTGGTTACATCTGACTGTTAAAGCCATGGTCCACAAAGATCTCACTGTCAAAAGGTATCTATCAGGAGAGGGATACAAATGAATTTCCAAACTAGAAGGGCACTCGGTAGAGTGCATACCTCTGCCAAGCCACAAATCTGGATTTGCATCAAAATCTAATCATTTGTTCCTTGGCTCATGGCTCACTTTTCCTCCAATTTTCATCAAAATCTGTTCACTAACTTTTGAGTTATGTTGGGAAAAGTCAAACAAATAAACAGAGGTGAAAACATAACCTCCTTCAACAAAGTTGGTGGAGGTAAATATTGGATGTACCATGGAACACCATGAGGACCATCATGGACAAGTGGATGAAAGACAAAGAGTTATCAAGGAGGCTGCCAAGAGACCTACAGGAATATCTAGGAAGATACTGCATGTGATGGGAATCTCTTGTACTCTTCATGTCTTGGCTATGGGGTAGGGTGGTTAGATGGAAGCCCAACTAAATCCCCTCAAACCATGTGGTAAAATGTGTTATAGTTGATGGGACCAAGATAGAACTTTTTGGGCATAATTCTTAAAGATATGTTTGGTGAAAAAAAAAAAATCAGTTTATCACCCAAAGAACACCATGGCTACAGTGAAGCATGGTGGTGGCAGCAGCATCATGGGGCTATGGGTTTGCTTGTCTTCTCCTGGACCTGGGGCTCAAGTCAAGATTCAGGAATTCATTGATGGCTCTAAGGCCCACTTTACATGGGGACAGTCTGAAACAAAAACGCAAAAGTCCGTTTTCGTTCTCACTTTTTTCCGCGTCGACACGACCGTTTTCAAGGAGGAAATCTGCGTCTATACGGTGACGCATAAATGTGTGGAATTCAATTGGATGTGCATGCCAGGCGGCTAGGTGGTGCTGTGAAAGACCTCCGCTATGTCTGCACGCATGCGCAACGTCTTCCGTCTTGTCTGATCTGCACATCTGCGCTGCGAAAACTTTGACTACTCTGGCTATGGTAAGTAAGAAAGTAAGTAAAAAAGTAAGAGCATACTATACCCGCCTCTGTTCATTAATGGTATATGTGCAGATTCGGTATAGATGTTCGAAGGACTCCTGGATGTTTATTAAAGCTGCCAGAGCAGCTTGAAGGTCCGTTGGATCGATGTAATCAGACATGCTCTTACTTTTTTACTTACTTTCTTACTTCCTGGGCTGGCATGTACAGTATATGACATATGTATGACGTAAACGCGTACCCGACGTGAGCAGATCCGAGCAGAGTTTCGCGTATTGGGTAGTTTAGACGGATATGCAACGGGGGCTGTTTTTAACTTATCCACTCTGGAAGGCGTTTTCAATTTTTTCCGTTTTTCAGCCTCGGGAACGCCGTCCCCGTGTAGACGAAAGGCACTTCCGATAAAATATTTAGTCGTTTTTACCCGACAGCGTCCTCGTGTAAACGGGCCCTAAATCTATTTTGTCACAAAATCTGCAGACCTCTTTCTTTATGAAGCTAGATAAAGAAAAATTTCATTTTGCAGCACGATAATCACCAAAAGCACTAAATCTAGTGAATAAAAGAGTGATTTCGGATGATGATGATTTGGAATACTTGTGGAATGAGTTGAAGATGGCTGTCTACAAGAGATCCCTTCGATTTGATTTAATAGATCTGGAGCATGTTCGCTAGGGTGGTCCCCAAATTTTTTTTTAGGATTTTGTTACGACCACCTTACCTTTTTTTTTTTTTTTTTTTTTTTTTACATTGCCTAAAAGAAGTTATTGTGCGAAATTTGGTTAAGATTGTTCAATCTTTAGAGGTGCCACAAAGCCATTAAAGTTTTCACTCAAGACACTATAAAATAATGTGGCTTATTAACTGTTTCATATTAATACAAACAATACAGTAATATAACTTACTGTGTTCAAAGTAACAATAGCTATTACTTGTCTGTGATTTTCTAAACCCTTCGGTATTATGGTATCTTGTGGAGATAAAAGAACACACTAAGGACTTCCCTAGCAGAAGGAAGCTTTCTCCCAGACAGTTCCTTGGAAGTGGGACCAATTAACCAAACATAATTGTCCTTTCTGGTTTTGTGCTTGGCACCACCGGTACTACTTGTATTACTGTTGCTAGCCGTCTGAAAAACATAGAAAGAAAAACATTCACAACTTCATCAGCATATTACGATCAGTGCTCATTGTTTAAGAACCCCTTAGTGCATGAAAGTTAACCTTCTATCAGTCTATAAACTCTTCCTGCCTTTTCTTTTTCATAGAAGTGGCATATTCCCTCTAGAACTGTGACTTTTTGGGGGTTTGAGATCTTCTCTGCAACAGTCTACGCACCAACTAATGTTAATGGCTTAACCTGATTTGCAACCTCGTGTGGCACCTCTAAATATTAACCAATTTCTCTGAAATTTTGCTTGTTGCCTTCTTTTAGCCTATGTTTAAAAAAATGGTAGGGTGGTCGGAATGTTTTGGTAAAAAAAAAATTTTCCCATACATTTCGGGACCACCTTGCACTACGTTCAGACTGCAACCTGAAACGACCCATATCCGATTTGTTGTGAAATCCGATTTTTTTTTTTGTTAGGCCGTTCACATTACCAATTATATGAGACTTGTATGCGATCTCCAATATGAACGGAAAACGACCCAAAAGTGTCCCGCATGCGCAAATTGACACGTAATAAGCACATCTACGTAATACGTAAACAAAAAAAAAAGCGCACTCTTCAAGTTTGCAAGTAAAGCATGGAGATGAGGCGAGACCTGGCGATGTGGTTTTTGTGGCGGCAGCGGAACTCACACAATAATCTGATTAATGTGGGCAGCAGACTAATGAGACCGAAAGTGTCAAATTACTGGAAATTTCCAGAACAATCTTGTAATACAGGATGATTTAACATCCAGGTCCCTACCAAATCCACCATTAGCTTGATCAATTCTATAAAAGTCTATTTAAATTCTGAAAACTGTACAAATGTTGTTGTTTTCCACCAAAGAGGCGGGATTAGCCAACGCAGAATAGTGACGTTTGTCTCTTGTTGATGACGTGTAGGTCGCATGAATGCGACCTGTCCGGTCAGACTGCAGTCGCATGTGAAAATAACGGATATGCATCGGAATTAGGACCACATATCCAAGCGGCCTGGGTCGCATGTGAAAAAATCGGATCTGTGTCATTCAGATTGTCAATAACAAATCAGATACAGGTCGCATATGGGCAAAAAAAATCGGATATGGGTCGTTTCAGGGTGCAGTCTGAACGTAGTCCTAATGTTCGCAAGCAAGAGTGGAATAAAATTGCTGTGTTGAGTTGGTAGAAGAGTCTACATGTACATAGCTTTTTGTTTTGTTTTTTGTCTATGCTTTTTTTTATCTGTTTGTACTAAGAGAGCTAAGTGAAACCGGAGTCAAATTCCTCGTGTGTGTTCACATATGTACCTGGCAATAAAAGTGATTCTGATTCTGATAAGCAAAAGGTGCTTTAACAAACTATAGGTTAAAGGGTGTGCATACTTGTTGAACCAGATTATTGTAAGTTTGTCTTCTTTCCCTAAAACTTTTTTGAAATTTTTTATTTAAATGTTGTTTGTTACTATATCACATTGAAGGAAGAAAAGAGCTGACATGATTTAATCTTGGTTTCTTTCTTTCTTTTGTTTTTATATCACGAAAACACCCTGAACCCATGTCTAACTGGGCATAGTCTAAAATGTATTTAATACCAAACACAATAATGAAGTCATCAGATACAAAATTGTAATGTGTGCACATGAGCATGGTCTCCTATATCACATTAAAATATCACAGTTTATTATGGTTTACTTATTTACAGATGTTAACCATTTCACCAAGTAAGCTACCATTTTTGTACAGTTGTGGTCAGAAGTTTACATACAGTGACATGAATGTCATGGCAATATTTGGGCTTTCAGTAATTTCTTTGAACTGTTCTTTTTCTGTGGCAGAATGATTGTACAGCATATGGTACATCTTTCATAAAAAACAAAACACTAGAATTTGGCAAATTAAAGATGTGTGCTGTACATTCTGCCACAGAAAAAGAACAGTTCAAAGAAATTACTGAAAACCTAAATATTGCCATGACATTGATGTCCAAGATGACATTCATGTAAATACACAAATACTGACTGTTGAGGTGCCAAAGTTCTCTTTATCCCTTTCCCCTGTAAATCAGTGGCGAGGGACCATCAGAGGACCACGCTGACCAGGTGCTATTTGGACAGTCAACTACTTTCAGAACAAACCAGATATGATTAATGGTTATGATTAATTTGTTTTGAACAAATCACTAAGGCACCACTTGCAGATTGGGTCACAGGAGGTCAGCATTTAGTTCTAGTATAAACTGGATTATATACTTCTCGTTTGAACACACAACGGTTTAATCAGGAAATGTCTAATATATGCACTTATTTGTTTGAGTTTTGTACTTAAGCTCATGTAGGCACTGACAGTGATGTTGTGTTGCTTTTGGTATATTTGGCAACCCTTTCTAGTCACGAAATGCAAGTATTAGTAATCTGTTTACAAGGCATTCCAGAAAAACATGGTATTTTCTGTGTTTATGTACTCTATATACACTACATCAGCAATATATATTTGATATACGGTTGCGCGGAGATGTGAGGTTTATCTTCGAGTGGCGAATATATTCACAAGTGAGTGAAGCGATTTTCAACATCTCATCTCATTATCTCTAGCCGCTTTATCCTGTTCTACAGGGTCGCAGGCAAGCTGGAGCCTATCCCAGCTGACTACAGGTGAAAGGCGGGGTACACCCTGGACAAGTCGCCAGGTCATCACAGGGCTGACACATAGACACAGACAACCATTCACACTCACATTCACACCTACGGTCAATTTAGAGTCACCAGTTAACCTAACCTGCATGTCTTTGGACTGTGGGGGAAACCGGAGCACCCGGAGGAAACCCACGCAGACACGGGGAGAACATGCAAACTCCATACAGAAAGGCCCTCACCGGCCACGGGGCTCGAACCCAGGACCTTCTTGCTGTGAGGCGACAGAGCTAACCAATTTTCAACATGAGAAGATAAAATTCATATCTTTGCGCCACCTTGTAATGTTCTTTATATTAGATGGACACATCCATAAAAAATACACAAGTTAATCACAAGAATTTTAATTTTGAATCGGTTCGCCATTTTGACAACAAGCATCCAGTCAGTGGGAAAACATTGGGAGTGACGTCATCGGAGTGAAATATTGGGAATTATTATAAATACAGGACAATTTTTTGATAGAATAAAAGCATGTGTTCTATTCCCTTCTCGCGGGTTTCATTCATTTTCTTTATTAGCATGCAATATTGTTAATATATGACTTATCCTACGTGTATTACGTCACTCTACCCAATGGAAAATGAGCGTTTAATATGGTTTGCATGGTTGTCAAGACAACATGACGTCACGCGTCGGAGATGTAAAACTTCTGCCTAGCAAGCAACTGACAATTTGTAAACAAACATGGCTGCCAGGTTTGCTTCGTTAAATACGGAAGATTTTGAGAGAATTTTGAAAGAGAAAGACGTGTTGAACACCTGAAAGGAATGTGTATGAGTAATAATATTGGCTGGCTTTTTTTCATGATATATCAGATATATTCCATTCAGCTACTTGTCTTCGACTCATTCAGTATCATGCTAGCTGAATGGAATATATCTGATATACCATGAAAAAAAGCCAGCCAATATTATATAAATGTCAGTCAGATTTGTGATGTATTTCGTATGAAAAATGTGAGTTTTTCAACACAAGAAGATAAACTTCATATCTTCAAGCCAATGTGTGATTTTTCTTTTTATTACATCGACACATTCACAAACAAAAAGTACCCAAATTTATCAAAGCAATTCATCAATTTCCTCATGAGTGACAGATAGAGATTTATGTCCCGGTTTTGGTTCTCCATGTCCTGGATGGAGCTCGTATGAAAAATAGAAGTGGTGTATTTCCTAGTAAAACACTCATGTCCATATAATGTTATGTTATATGGTTATGTTAAAAAAAAAAAGGTATTTTTGTTAGAGTAAAAATAATTTCTCTGGTTTAAGTCGAAAATTGAAATTAAAGTGTGAAGTTTCTTTTATACAATCATAAATCCGTTTAATTTTTGCTCATTTTTGTGTAGGTCATGCACTCCTGTATTTTTTTTTCTTTCTCTGTGAGTGGCTGAACCAAAATATTGTGTTTTTCTGCTCACCAGGTTTAACGGGTCAGTATGAGCTCCTGCACTGGACTGGCACACTGCAAAGTGGCACTGGCTTTTGCGGTCATTTTTGACCTAGTGGGAGTGATGGTGTTGCTTGCGGGAGTCTTCGTTCCTCTGGAGGTGAAAGGCAGAGACTTTGGTGACTTGTTAGTGTACACAGGAGCTCTTCTGGTGCTGATGTCCCTTGGTGGCTGGGTGATGTGGTACAGCGGCAATATCGAGGGTCTGACTTCAAGAAAGGAGATGGGACACATCGGCAATGCAGTGGACCGCATTGCACGCACGCTCAGCCGCAAAATGCGCACCCACCGCCATCAGGGTCCCTGAGGCAGAGCGGCAGAAGTTCTCAGCCAGCTGCCTCGGTAAGTTCGTACTAGCTATGTAATTGTATTGTTGTCCTTTTAAACCTATATCTTTAGCAGCAAAGCAGAAACGATGATTTATTTTTAAAAAATTAATAATATACCGTTTGTGTTTGCATCTCCTGTGTCTTTTTATTCCCTCACTCCATCACTCGCAGGTTCCATGTAGAAGTCTGGAAGCTGTCATTATGCCGTCTAGCCCAACTAAGCATTTCAGGAACTGTACATCATTCAGCTGTTACATGTGAAGGTTATTTAGGTGTACAACTTGTCTGTATTTTACAACAGTATCGGCACACATTTTGCATTCGTTATGTTGTTACATATTGTTCTACAGTACTGTGCAAAAGTCTGAGACACCCTATTTTTTTTCATACAAACTTTAAAAAAAAAAAAAATAGATTTCTACTTTATGACTTCTACATTATCGGGGCAGTCC
The DNA here is from genome assembly GCF_027579695.1 of Neoarius graeffei. Taxonomy (NCBI): domain Eukaryota; kingdom Metazoa; phylum Chordata; class Actinopteri; order Siluriformes; family Ariidae; genus Neoarius; species Neoarius graeffei. The sequence continues at coordinate 45,163,559 of NC_083590.1, read as the reverse complement.
AAAAACATTTGAGTCCAAATATTTGTTTTCCAGCACAAAATTAAACGTTACAGAAAAAAAGTTTGCATCTGACCAGTATATTCCATAAGAGAGCACTTTTCAGATTTAAAAAAGGAAACATAATGAAGGCTACTGGGTTTTGGTGCAAAATTAAGAAGCAAGTGTGACAGTCAGTGTCCAGAAGAACTGTGGCTGGTTCTGTAAGATGCTCAGTAAAACCTACAGCTCATTTCCTTATAAAACTGCACTCACTGGACCTGAGACAACTATTTAAAAAAAAAAAAATTTTTAAGGCGAAGGGTCGTCTCACACCAAATATTGACTTTGTTTCATTTATTATGCTGTTTATAAGATTTTTTTTTTTTTAATGTTGAAATATTTCATTTCATTATTTTTTAAAGCCATTTTTGGTCTACAGCATTTCTTTACACGTGCCTAAGACACTTGCACAGTACTGCATTTCAAGTGCATTCAAGTAGCATCAAATTTTCCTCATTTCTTTTTATACTTTAGTTTGGACCAGTTTGAATTTCAGTGCAATTGTTGTTGTTTGTTATTTTGACTGTTTACATGGCTAAACACTTCTACCTTTAACTATCCAAATTGTTATATTTAAGTCTTTCTCGACATACAAGAGTCAAGTCATTTTAACGCTAATGTTATTCTCAGTATCGCATCGCTGCTCTTCTACAGCACCTGAGAGGAGATGGATTTTAGAAAGCTCTGAAAATGAAAACTGCTTTAAACGAACAGATTCTCAGGCCAGTGGCTGAAAAATATACAGCGTACATAATATAAATGCAATATTTTTAGTGCTGAAAATTTTTTTTTGAACCTGAATACTGTGTTGATTTCGAAATTTTGGCTAATAAAGTGTTGACTGTTGTGCAAGACTGATGTCAGCTTTTGTTTTGTCACCCCTGTCTGTTTTCATTTGATTACTCTTTAGTTACTGAATAATTCTTCGTGCTGCTTTGTGAACTCCTCTTATTCAAGTCAAGTTTATTTGTATAGTGCTTTTAACAACAGACATGGTTGCCAAAGCAGCTTTACAGAAAATTAAAGACTTTAAACATGAGCTAATTTTATCCCTAACTTATTCCCAATGAGCAAGCCTGTGGTGACGGTGGCAAGGAAAAACTCCCTCCGACGACATGAGGAAGAAACCTCGAGAGGAACCAGATTCCTCCTCATTTGGGTGATAACAGATAGCGTGATTATAAATAACTTGCTTCTATAACTGTGTCCTATATAGTCACGAAGTACAACTGTGTAATCAGGAAATTCATTACAGTTTTAACATGAGGTCTATTTTGTTGAAGTTATAAACTGTTTATTGATGGAGACTTGAGTGCAAAACTGTTCATGACAACTGCAGTCTTAAAGTTATCATGGTGATTGTAGTTCTCAGCCATCATAGCAAAACTGTAAGTGTCCAGAGCATCTTCCAAGTGTGTCTCTCAACTGTCCATATGGGGCCGTCCTCCACAGGAGCAATGTAATGAGACTCCAGCCAGACGTAGGGCATCAGGATGGATCAGGTAGGTCCGAAGAACAGAAGAGGTCAAATTCACTGGTGTCTCAGGATTGAAATGTAACTCGACAGAGAGAGACGGGGCAGAAACACAGTGTAACAGTTCCTTGATGAGGGTGGAGTACAGAAGCACGGCAGGCGGGAATTGATGTGTACACACTACTTTTCATTTATTTTCCGCTTTTCAGCGCCTCACACTCTCCCAGTCTGTCTCTCTCTCTCACACACACACACACACACACACACACACGTGTGTGTTCTGGTCGGGAGAGCTCTCTGCGCTCTCTCTCCTTTTCTATCCTCTGTCACTGCAACACAAACACACATTAATTAGACACAGGTGCATTGACTTTGCCACTCACCTTCCCTGGCCCAGCCCTCCATTCACAAACCGACGCTAGACCATGCCCCCGCTGCCACAGACCACCCGACTCAGGCCGGGAAGCTGTCCGGCCTGCAGCAGACTCCCCCTCGCAACAGGACAGGAAGTCTGCCACTACCATCTACACTCCCAGCCTGTGGACCACCTCGAATTTAAATGGTTGGAGAGCAAGATACCAACGGGTGATCCGCGCATTGGCATCTTTCATGCGGTGGAGCCACTGGAGGGGCGCGTAGTCCGAACAGAGGGTGAAAGGGCACCCCAGCAGGTAGTATCGGAGGGTGAGGACTGCCTACTTGATGGCCAAGCACTCTTTCTTGATGGTGCTGTACTTATTCTTGCGCATCGAGAGTTTGCGGCTGATGTACAGCACGGGGCAGTCCTCGCCCTCCACCTCCTGGGACAAAACAGCCCCTAGCCCTCTGTCCGATGTGTCCGTCTGCAAAATAAAGGGGAGAGAGAAGTCAGGGGAGTGTAAGAGTGACTCCCCACACAGTGCAGCCTTTACCCTGGTGAAAACCTGTTGGCACTGCTCCGTCCACTGGACTGGATCTGGTGTTCCCTTTTTAGTGAGCTCAGTCAGCAGGCTGGTGATATCCGAATAATTAGGTATGAACCTACGATAGTAGCCAGCTAGCCCCAGGAACTGTCTCACCCCCTTTTTGGTCTTAGGCCTCGGGCAGGCCGCAATCGCTGCTGTCTTGTCAATTTGTGGACGCACCTGCCCATGACCCAAGTGGAAACCCAGATACCATACTTCCACCCGCCCAATTGCACACTTTTTTGGGTTGGCTGTGAGACCTGCCTGCCTCAGTGACTCTAGGACGGCCTTAAGGTGTTCTATGTGCCGCGGCCAGTCACTTCTGTATATAATTATGTCATCTAAATAGGCTGCTGCATAGGTGGCGTGGGGGCGGAGGATCATGTCCATGAGCTGCTGGAACATAGCGGGAGCCCCAAACAACCCAAAAGGAAGCATGACAAACTGGTGTAATCCACATGGTGTGGAAAAAGCCATTTTCTCTCGGGATAGAGGAGTCAAGGGGATCTGCCAATATCCCTTCATCAAATCTAGTGTTGAATAAAAGCAAGCTGCGCCTAACCAATCGAGCAACTCATCAGTGCGAAGCATTGGGTATGCGTCAAATTTAGACACCGCATTGACCTTTTGATAGTCCACACAGAACCGGACCGATCCGTTGGCCTTGGGTAACAGGACCACCGGGCTGCTCCAGTCACTGTGTGACTCCTCGATTATCCCCACATCGAGCATGGCCTTGAGTTCATCCTGAACCCCCTTTTTTTATTTATTTATTTATTTTTTGTGTCCGGGTAAGCAGTATGGGCGGCTACGCATCACCACCCCGGGGGCGTTTCAGTGTGGTGTTCTATGAGGTGAGTGCAGCCAGGAAGGGGCGAGAATGCGTCAGATAATTCCTCCTGCAAGTTGGCTACCTCTGTGAGTTGGGCTGGTGAGAGGTGATCTCCACAAGGGACTGGAGTGGTTCTGGTTGTGTTTTTGTTTATTTTTACCTCCAGCCCCAGCTCCACCTTCTCCAGAACTACCGACGCCAACACCACAGGGACCCCCTCTTTCCAACGTTTTAATAGGTTGAGGTGGTATATTTGCAAGGCCCCGCCCCATCTGTTCGCTTCACCTCATAGTCGACGTCCCTAATTTGCCATGTGACCTCAAAGGGCCCTTGCCACTTGGCGACTAATTTGGAACTCAACGTGGGCAATAATACGAGTACTTTGTCTCCCGGACTGAGCTCTCTAAGGCACATGCCCCTGTCGTACAGCCGGGCTTGACGTTTTTGTGCCTGCCACAAATTCTCCTGGGTTAAGTGGGTGAGTGTGTGGAGTTTGGCGCGCAGGTTGAGAATGTATTGAATTCTCAAATGTAAATTTTCCTGTAGCACGTCCAAGATGCCACGTGGCTTTCGCCCATATAATAATTAATACAGGGATAATCCCGTGGAGGCTTGCGGGACCTCTCATACTGCAAATAACAGGGGCTTGAGCCATTTATTCCAGTTACGTGTGTCTTCACTTACAAATTTCCAAATGAGATTTTTAAGAGTTTGATTAAATCTCTCTACTAAACCATCCTTTTGTGGGTGATAAACGCTGGTGTGGATGGATTTAATCCCCAATAACTCATACAGCTTGTGCAGTGTGCGTGACATAAATATAGTGCCTTGGTCTGTCAGAATTTCTTTCTGAATCCCAACCCGGGAGATAATACGGAAGAGCGCTTCCACAATACTGAGATATTGCGGAGAGGCACCGCTTCCAGATATCATGTTGCATAGTCCACCAGAACTAAAATAAAGTGATTATCCTTGTGCTGACTGATCTAATGGTCTGATGAGATCCATACCAACTCTTTCAAATGGGGTCTCAATTAAAGGGAGAGTGTGCAAAGGCGCTTTTGGAGTGGTTGCGGGATTTACTAATTGGCATTCAGGGTACGCCGCACACCACCGACGAACGTCTCTGCGAATCCCTGGCCAATAGAACCGGGCCATTATTCAGGCTAGTGTTTATCCTGCCCTAAGTGTCTGGCCATGGGATTAAAGTGAACCGCAAGGAAGATGAGTTCCCTGCGGCTCTTAGGGATTAACAACTGGGTTATTTGTTCACCGGTTTGAGTGTCCTGCATCACTCGATACAGTCTAGCTTTAATAATTACAAAGTACGGGAAGACGGGTGCCGCATTTGGCTGGAGAGTTTGACCATCGATTACTCTCACTTGGTCAGATGCATGCTGCAGAGTCTCGTCACATGAGTGCTCTAAAGGGAAATCCTCAAGGGAATCCCCAAGGGCGGGAGGAGGGGAGGGCTGCTCCTCACTCCTTGTATCATCCTGATGCAGTGATGATGTGGACGGCTCTGTGACTGCTTTTCCAGTCAATGCCACACCGGGATCCACCTGTGGCATTTTATGGCAGGACCCACTCCCCTACTACATGTTCCAATAACATTCGAAACACTGCCCAATCTGTTCCCAAAATCAGTGAGTGGGTGAGACGGGGATTAACTGCCGCCTTAACTCTGTGCTTTTGGCCCTGAAATAGAATATGGACAGACACTAGAGGGTAGTTGTGAACATCCCTGTGCACACACAACACCTTCACTGCTTGTGCTCTCCCCAATGCCTCACCTTGGACCAGGCTTTGGTGGATTTAGGTCTGATTACAACCAGAATCCACCAACGCGTCATATGTATCCCCTTGAACGCTTACCGGTATGCGATACATTCTGGCCCGACCAGGGGTGGTCTCTGGTGCACCGGGGATGTGGATCACAGTTTCCACCTACGTTGCAGAGCCCAGGCTAGAGAGATGCTCCAGCTCCCCGCCGCGCCAGCACACCGGCCCAGGCTTTCCCTCTGCATTGGCGTTATGGGCATCATTCACCTGAGGGGGAGAAGACAGACACGGAAGAGGGAGCTGGGAGGACTCCATGGGTCCGATGGGCCGGCTGGGGAGGAGCCGGCCGCCGCCTCCACGATAGGGAAACAGGGTGAGAGAGAGAGAGAGAGAATATGAGGAGAGGCTTCTCGTCCGCCTACCATCAGAACCGCCTCCGGATGGTCCTCCGCCAACTCGATGGCTCGTTCCAGTGATGCTGGGCAATGACACTGACCCATTCCACCATTCCTTCCGGAAGTTGAGAGATGAACTGTTCCAGTGCCACCAGATCAATGCAACGCCGACGGGATCAGTCTTCCACCCTCAGCCACTGCCGGCAGGCGTCCCTGAGTTCCTGACCAAGTGCAAATGGCCAGCTGACCTCCTTCAGCGTCCAGAAGCATTGGAGGTGTTGTTCTGGGGAGCGGCCGACACGCTGCAGGATGGCTCTCTTCAGGTCTGTGTACCTAAGCCGGCTGTCAGCAGGGAGCTGCAGTGCTGCGAGCTGCGCCTCGCCAATCAGAAGCGAGAGGAGGCGCACCGCGCGCTGCTCGAATGGCCATCCCCACGTTTCGGCCGTTTGCTCGAAAAGAGCGAGGAAAGCTTCCGGATCGTCCTGTGGGCCCATCTTCGTGAGAGTCCGCCATGGTGCTGGTCAAAGCCCCCGCTGACATGAGCAGATGCCGGAATGCCTGGCGAGCTTCCTGCTGGGCCAGCATCAAGGCTTCGAAGCGTTGCTCCTGCTCCTTCCGGAAGGCGATCAGTGTTTGATGCTGGTTCTGCTGGGCAGTAGCGAGGGCACGGATGAGCTCTTGGAATGGGGAGGACTCCATGTGGTGGTTCCCTTCTGTACATCTGGGTCACGTCACCACTGTAACAGTTCCTTGATTAGGGTGGAGTACAGAAGCACGGCAGGTGGTAATTGATGTACACACACTATTTTCATTTTTTTTCCGCTTTTCAGCGTCTCACTCACTCACTCACTCACTCACTCACTCACACTCTCTCTCTCCACACACACACGTGTTCTGGTCATGAGAGTGCTCTTCTCTCTGCACTCTCCCTCCTTTTCTATCCTCTGTCACTGCAACACAAATGCACATTAATTAGACACAGGTGCATTGACTTTGCCACTCACCTTCCCTTGCCCCGACCTCCATTCACAAACTGCCGCTAGGCCACACCCCCGCTGCCACACACAGGTTGTTAGGTATGCCTGTTGTCACTTAATGGTGAAGAACAGGATACATTTTGCGTTGAGTGCAAGCAGGGACTCTGGCAAAACTAACTATGACAGCATAACTTAAAAGGAAGAGCCAGAAGGTAACACAGACATGACTGAGCCCTGGGACATAAAGCAGCCAGCCACTCCACCATCAACAAACCCGAGTGAACGTGTGAGAGTGAGGGGTGACAGCATCCATACATCCCAGTTTACCAAAACACTCGATGCCTGAGGACCCTCCAGATCTACTCCTTTACCTAATAAAAACTATTAACAAAAAGCTTGACGAAAAAGATATGTTTTCAGCCTAGACTTAAACACTGAGACTGTGTCTGAGTCCCGAAAACTACTTGGACAGCTGTTCCATAACTGTCTTATTCCTCTCCTTTGATTTGGTATTTGGATTTTCTTTCCTAATTTGGTCACCTGGAAGTTCCTTTCCACCAATCAGCTTTCCCCTGTCATATGACTGCTACTAGACAGGATGGTTGGAGGTTGGTACATGCTTCCTCCGAGACAAATGAAGACAGCTGGATGACTGAAAGCTCATCTTTTTTTGAATTACTGCACATGCTGCATCACAATTGAACATGCTCAGAGGAAAGTGCTATCTGCCCTCTTCCATATATGAGACCATGACCAGTAAGCATCACTGTGATTTGCCACTCCTCCCACAAACAGTGCACGGCCAGTTTTGCTCCCTGCTGCTCAAATGTGTGATCTCCAGACAATAGGAGGTGCCTTTTCTTTTGCACCAGCCCTGCTGCTTCTTTGATTCATCTAAACTCTGGTCATGACTGCGATTAGGACACAGAAACATTAATTACATAAAGTTATTCCTCTTTTTGTTTTTAGTTTTGGTGTGAAACTAATTTTTGCTGCACATCATGGTTTACTTTGTAATTTTCGGCTGCCAGCTAATTTATTATTATTCTCATCTCATCTCATTATCTCTAGCCGCTTTATCCTGTCCTACAGGGTCCCAGGCAAGCTGGAGCCTATCCCAGCTGACTACGGGCGAAAGGCGGGGTACACCCTGGACAAGTCGTCAGGTCATCACAGGGCTGACACATAGACACAGACAACCATTCACACTCACATTCACACCTACGGTCAATTTAGAGTCACCAGTTAACCTAACCTGCATGTCTTTGGACTGTGGGGGAAACCGGAGCACCCGGAGGAAACCCACGTGGACACGGGGAGAACATGCAAACTCCGCACAGAAAGGCCCTCGCCAGCCATGGGGCTCGAACCCAGGGCCTTCTTGCTGTGAGGCGACAGCGCTAACCACTACACCACCGTGCCGCCCTTTATTATTATTATTATTATTTTTTTTAAATCTAATTTAGTGGGAAGCTACTGAATTATTTTCACTGTGTTTGTATCCTTTACACAGTAGTCAAAGAACTTGGCTAGAGATCTCAAGACCTCTCACACAGGGATGGAGAGAATGTGCACAGACATTGCACAGTCTCCACATAGACAGTAATCTGAGCTCAGGATTGACCCAGGGACCCTGGAGAATCAAAGAACAACATGATAATCCATGAAGCAATGAAGCCTACAGTGGATATAAAAAGTGATCACCATGTTAAAATGATAGGTTTTTCTGATGTAAAAAAAAAAATGAGACCATGATAAATAATTTCAAAACTTTTCCCACCTTTAATGCGACCTATAACCTGTACAATTCAATTGAAAAACAAACAAATCCGTTAGGGGGGAAAAACATAAAAAAAAACACAATAAGCTGGTCGCATAAGTGTGCACACTCTCTTAAACTAATACTTTGTTGAAGCACCTTTTGATTTAATTACAGCATTCAGTCTTTTTGGGTTGGAGTCAGCCTGCCACATCTAGACTTGCCAATATTTGCCCACTCTTCCTTGTAAAAGCGCTCCAAATCTGTCAGATTGCGAGGGCATCTCTTGTGCACAGCCCTCTTCAGGTCACCCCACAGATTTTCAATTGGATTTAGGTCTGGGCTCTGGCGGGGCCATTCCAAAACTTTAATTTTCTTCTGGTGAAGTCATTCTTTTGTTGTTTTTGATGTATGCTTGGGGTCATTGTCATGCTGAAAGATGAAATTCCTCTTCATCTTTCTAGCAGACACTTGAAGGTTTTGGGCCAAAATTGACTGGTATTTATAACTGTTCATAATGCCCTCCACCTTGACTAAAGGCCCCTGTTCCAGCTGAAGAAAAACAACCCCAAAACGTGATGCCACCACCATGCTTCACCGTAGGTATGGTGTTCTTATGGTGATGTGCAGTCTTGGTTTTTGCTCCAAATATACCTTTTGGAATTGTGGCCAAAAAGTTAACCTTGGTTTCATCAGACCATAACACGTTTTCCCACATGCTTTTGGGAGAGGTTTTTTTTTGCAAAATTTAGCCAGGCCTGGATGTTTTTCTTTGTAAGAAAAGGCTTCTGTCTTGTGACTCTACACCATAGTCCAGACATATGGAGAATACGGGAGACTGTCAACAGTAGTACACAACCAGTATTTGCCAGAAATTCCTGCAGCTCCTTCAGTGTTGCTGTAGGTCTCTTGGCAGCCTCCCTGACCAGTTTTTGTCTTATCTTTTTATCAATTTTGGAGGGACATCCAGTTCTTGGTAATGTCACTGTTGTCCCATATTTTCTCCACTTCTTGGTGACTGTCTTCACTGTGCTCCATGGTATATCTAATGCCGTGGAAATTTTTTTGTACCCTTCTCCTAACTGATACCTTTCAACAATGAGATCCCTTTGATGCTTTGTAAGCTCTCTGCGAATCATGGCTTTTGCTGGAGGATGCAACTGTGTAAATGTCTGAACTTTATTTGGGGTTAATCAGAGTCATTTTAATTGATGGCAAGTGTGAACCCAAAAAGACTGAATACTGTAATTAAATCAAAAGGTGCTTCAACAAAGTATTAGTTTAAGGGTGTGCACACTTATGCAACCAGCTTATAGATAGTTTTCACATGACGTCACAGAGTCAGGGATTCCCTGGTGGCGGCCATCTTGGAGGACTAGCTTACCGTACGGGTCACTAAGCACACATTGTAGCGCACGAGTTACATTCATTTATATATTATTTACATTTATAGTTACATTACTACTATTTAAAGCTAGCAATGGTGCACACCTGTTGTATTCACGGCTGTCGTAATAGGTCAGATGATGAAGTCAAGCTGAGCTTTTATGGAATTCCCACTGTACAGGAGCATGAAGGCGAGCAAACAAACTCAGCATACAAAGAAGAAATCTATGGCTTGCGAGAATCAACCGCAAGGATTATCAGCCTTCCAAACACAGCAAAGTCTGCTCCGATCATTTTATAAGTGGTAAGTTGTTTAAATAAACAATCAATTGTGTTTAAGTTTGTTTTTGGAAACCAAAACATCATGTGAACAATCTCTGGAGAATGCCTAACTGGAACCGCTGAGTGTACGTTTACATTGTAATGTACACTTAATATCGCTCGTTTGTCACGTTTCTATTTGAAACTTGTCACTTCACTCACGCAAGGGTCATTTTTGAAAAACATTATAGGTCTATTCTGTAGTCCTGAGCAGTGTGCAGGACTGCGCAAATGTGCGCAGCTTCCCGATTTAAACTGTTTTTTTCTCATCCTTATACTTCCTGTTTCATGGACTGTAACGGATTTGATTATTTAGTAATTTTAATACAGAATTTACTTTGAAATTATAATCAGACACTCCAACGCCCCCCCCCAAAAAAAAAATCGGATCTGTGCAATTCAGGCGGCATCCGCCAAAAGGCGCGCTGTGAATATATAAAGTTGTATATATCAGACAGCCTTTAAAGTTTGATGAAGTCAGTTTCAGGCTTTGGAGCAGGCTTTGGCAGTTTCAGGCTTTGGCAGCCCTGCATAGTCACTTGAAAATGCATCTTTGTCCACTTCGTAGGGGTCAATTCCCCCAATCAAGGCCAGTTTGGCTGCATACCGTGAGATGTGTATCTATATACTTCTGTTTGCTTGATTTTGCCGACATTGATCTTTATTTTAGAAAACTGACTATGTAACTGGGCGGCACGGTGGTGTAGTGGTTAGCGCTGTCGCCTCACAGCAAGAAGGTCCTGGGTTCGAGCCCCATGGCCGGCGAGGGCCTTTCTGTGCGGAGTTTGCATGTTCTCCCCGTGTCCGCGTGGGTTTCCTCCGGGTGCTCCGGTTTCCCCCACAGTCCAAAGACATGCAGGTTAGGTTAACTGGTGACTCTAAATTGACCGTAGGTGTGAATGTGAGTGTGAATGGTTGTCTGTGTCTATGTGTCAGCCCTGTGATGACCTGACGACTTGTCCAGGGTGTACCCCGCCTTTCGCCCGTAGTCAGCTGGGATAGGCTCCAGCTTGCCTGCGACCCTGTAGAAGGATAAAGCGGCTAGAGATAATGAGATGAGATGAGACTATGTAACTTCATAAATTCGTCCGAGATAATGTAGCCAGTAGTGGCGATGGTCTGTTTTGTTTGCCCACCAAGATGGCGGCTGGGGGGCATTCCCCAGAATGCCGTGATGTCAGTGAAAACTACCTATTGTACATTTTTTTTTATTTATGTTTTTCTCCCTAACAGATTTGTTTGTTTGTCAATTGAATTGTACAGGTTATAGGTCACATTAAAGGTGGGAAAACTTTGAAATTATTTATTGTGGGGTTTTTTTACATCAGAAAAACCTATCATTTTAATGGAGTGAGTACACGTTTAATATCCACTGTATGTAGGGCACTTTAATATATGACTGAAATAAATGCTTCATTTGCACACTTGCTAATGGCTGTCATGAACATTGTGAGAACTACAGAGCATCACTAGATAAAGATCTTCAGCCACAGTGGAATTTTTGGAAATAGATATAGATTCTATCAATGGATGTGGAAAATCAGGAGGCATGATGATACAGTGGTTAGCACTGGTCCACTTGTCAATGCATGCTACGCTACAGGAGATTTACAGAGACCTGTCCCCAATTTCTACTTGGGTTAGGCAAAGGAGGCTGAAGTTCGCTGGGCACTGCTACCACGCCAAGGATGAAGCGATCTCCTGACTGATACTATGGAGCCCAAGCCAGCTCCCTGTGAGGTCACGAAAGCTAACTTTCCTTGCCACCATCACAAGGGACTCGGGAATACCTTTGCAGGATCTTCCATTCGCAATGGCTGACCGAGAGGTGTGGCGAACTGTTGTATGCAACATCTCGGCCGAGGCCGAAGGATGATGACGACAGCACTGTTGCCTCACAGTAAGAATGTTCTGGGTTGGATCCTTGTGGTTGACTGGGGTCTTTCTATGTGGAGTTTGCATGTTCTCTTTGTGCCTGTGTGAGTTTCCTCCCACAGTACAAAGACATGTAGATTAGATAAACTGGCTACTCTAAATTGCCCATAGGTGTGAATGTCAGTAGTTGTTCATCTCTGCGTCCGCCCTGCAGTAAACCCCAGGGTAAATCCAGGGTAAACCTCACCTGTCGCCCAAAGTCAGCTGCGATTGGCTCCAGCGTCCCATTATTATTGATAATGGATGGAGGAACGGGCACAGTGTTATCCCCTGTAGAAAAATCATCACAATTGTGGGAATGCAAATAACTTTGAAATGAGGCTTATGAAAACAAAACAAAAAAAAAACCCCAAATGCTATATTATGTTGTATGTTTTGAAAAATGTTAAAATTGTCATGTCCCTCATTTGTTTAACAATGTACCGTATACTACCGTTCAAAAGTTTGGGGTCACTTTGAAATTTCCTTATTTTTGAAAGAAAAGCACTGTTTTTTTCAATGAAGATCACTTTAAACTAATCAGAAATCCACTCTATACATTGCTAATGTGGTAAATGACTATTCTAGCTGCAAATGTCTGGTTTTTGGTGCAATATCTACATAGGTGTATAGAGGCCCATTTCCAGCAACTATCACTCCAGTGTTCTAATGGTACAATGTGTTTGCTCATTGCCTCAGAAGGCTAATGGATGATTAGAAAACCCTTGTACAATCATGCTAGCACAGCTGAAAACAGTTTAGCTCTTTAGAGAAGCTATAAAACTGACCTTCCTTTGAGCAGATTGAGTTTCTGGAGCATCACATTTGTGGGGTCGATTAAATGCTCAAAATGGCCAGAAAAATGTCTTGACTATATTTTCTATTCATTTTACAACTTATGGTGGTAAATAAAAGTGTGACTTTTCATGGAAAACACAAAATTGTCTGGGTGACCCTAAACTTTTGAACGGTAGTGTAACTCTGTCATTTTCATGAAGTCATATGTCAGGTAGATCATGTTAGGGTTTAAGTCTTGGATTCTGTTATCCCAGTATCTAATTTTTGAAAGTACTAGATATATAAAGCATTCCCAATTACGAGGGTGAGGCAAATAAAAATACTATTATCATTCTTATAATATACACACACTGGCCACTTTAATAGGAACTTGTTCTTGATTCAAGATGTTTATTTGTCATATACACAATAACAGACACAGCGGTTTATTATTGGGTAATGAAATTCTTATTTTGCAACTGCCCAACCAAACTATGCTTACCAGTATAAAAAGAAATATATATACAGTGGGGCAAAAAAGTATTTAGTCAGTCACCAATTGTGCAAGTTCTCCCACTTAAAAAGATGAGAGAGGCCTGTAATTTTCATCATAGGTATACCTCAACTATGAGAGACAAAATGAGAAAAAAAATCCAGAAAATCACATTGTCTGATTTTTAAAGAATTTATTTGCAAATTATGGTGGAAAATAAGTATTTGGTCAATAACAAAAGTTCATCTCACTACTTTGTGAGTACATTCCCTTTGTTGGCAATGACAGAGGTCAAATGTTTTCTGTAAGTCTTCACAAGGTTTTCACACACTGTTGCTGGTATTTTGGCTCATTCCTCCATGCAGATCTCCTCTAGAGCAGTGATGTTTTGGGGCTGTTGCTGGGCAACACGGACTTTCAACTCCCTCCAAAGATTTTCTATGGGGTTGAGATCTGGAGACTGGCTAGGCCACTCCAGGACCTTGAAATGCTTCTTACGAAGCCACTCCTTCGTTGCCCGGGCGGTGTGTTTAGGATCATTGTCATGCTGAAAGACCCAATCACGTTTCATCTTCAATGCCCTTGCTGATGGAAGGAGGTTTTCACTCAAAATCTCACAATACATGGCCCATTCATTCTTTCCTTTACACGGATCAGTCGTCCTGGTCCCTTTGCAGAAAAACAGCCCCAAAGCATAATGTTTCCACCCCCATACTTCACAGTAGGTATGGTGTTCTTTGGATGCAACTCAGCATTCTTTCTCCTCCAAACACGACAAGTTGAGTTTTTACCAAAAAGTTCTATTTTGGTTTCATCTGACCATATGACATTCTCCCAATCCTCTTCTGGATCATCCAAATGTTCTCTAGCAAACTTTAGATGGGCCTGGACATGTACTGGCTTAAGCAGGGGGACACGTCTGGCACTGAGGGATTTGAGTCCCTGGCGGCGTAGTATGTTACTGATGGTAGCCTTTGTTACTTTGGTCCCAGCTCTCTGCAGGTCATTCACTAGGTCCCCCCGTGTGGTTCTGGGATTTTTGCTCATCATTCTTGTGATCATTTTGACCCCAAGGGGTGAGATCTTGGGTGGAGCCCCAGATCGAGGGAGATTATCAGTGGTCTTGTATGTCTTTCATTTTCTAATAATTGCTCCCACAGTTGATTTCTTCACACCAAGCTGCTTACCTATTGCAGATTCAGTCTTCCCAGCCTGGTGCAGGTCTACAATTTTGTTTCTGGTGTCCTTTGACAGCTCTTTGGTCTTGGCCATAGTGGAGTTTGGAGTGTGACTGTTTGAGGTTGTGGACAGGTGTCTTTTATACTGATAATGAGTTCAAACAGGTGCCATTAATACAGGTAACGAGTGGAGGACAGAGGAGCCTCTTAAAGAAGTTGTTACAGGTCTGTGAGAGCCAGAAATCTTGCTTGTTTGTAGGTGATCAAATATTTATTTTACCGAGGAATTTACCAATTAATTCATTAAAAATCCTACAATGTGATTGTAGCAGTTCGGATGGGTGGGTGGAGCACAGAAGGATGGCAGGCCAGAACTGAGTTCACAAAACCCGTTTATTATAGCTTTTCAGCCTTAACCATACACACACACTCTAGTCGTCTGGTTGGGGAGAGAGCTCTCTCTGCTCTCGCTCTCTTCCTTAAATAGGGCACGGTCACTGGGGAAGACACACAAACACATTAATCAACCTCAGGTGCAGTGATTCTGCCACTTACTTTCCCCGACTCCGCCCTCCGGTCACAGACCGACGCTTGGCCATGCCCCCGCTGCCACATACCCCCACCGCCCGACTCAGGCCGGGCGGCCATCTGGCCTGCAGCCGACTCCCCCCCCCTTGACAGGAGAGGAAGTCCGCCACGGCCATCTGCGCCCCCAGCCTGTGGATCACCTTGAAGTTGAAGGGTTGGAGGGGACCACTGGAGGGGCGCGTGGTCCGAACAGGGGCGAGAATACATCCGAAAACTCGGTCTGCAACTGGGCAACCTCCGCAAGTTGGGTCGGGGAGAGGTGGTCTCCACAGGGGACCGGAGAGGTACGTGATGCCAATGTTCCCTTTTGAACCTCCGGCCCCAGCTCCGCCTTCTCCGGAACCACCGACACCAACACCACGGGGACCTCCTCGTTCCAGAGTTTGAGCAGATTGAGGTGGTAAACCTGTAGCGCCCCACCCTGTCCATTCGCCTCACCTCATAGTCAACGTCCCCGACTCGCCGTGTGACCTCAAAGGGTCCTTGCCACTTGGCGACTAATTTGGAGCTCGATGTGGGCAACAGTATGAGTACTTTATCTCCTGGTGTGAACTCCCTGAGGCGCGTACCCTTGTCGTACAGGTGGGTTTGTTGTTCTTGGGCCTGCCGCAAATTCTCCTGGGTTAGGTGGGTGTGTGGAGTTTTGCGCGCAGGTCAATAACGTATTGGATTTCATTTTTACTTTGTGAAGGTCCCTCCTCCCAATTTTCCCGCAGCACATCTAGGATGCCACGCGGCTTTCGCCCGTATAACAATTCAAACGCGGAGAACCCCGTGGAGGCTTGGGGGACCTCTTGCACTGAAAACAACAAGGGTTCGAGCCACTTATCCCAATTACGTGCGTCCTCACTTACGAATTTTTAAATTATATTCTTGAGGGTGTGATTGAACCGTTCAACTAAACCGTCTGTTTGTGGGTGATACACGCTGGTGCAGATCGGTTTAATACCCAACAACCTATACAGTTCATTTAGTGTACGTGACATAAACGAGGTGCCTTGGTCAGTCAGAATCTCTTTCGGGATTCCAACTTGGGAGATAACGCGGAAGAGCGCTTCCGCAATACTGCGTGCTGAGATATTGCGAAGAGGCACCGCTTCCGGGTATCGCATTGCATAGTCCACCAGAACTAATATAAAGTGGTACCCTCGTGTTGACCGATCTAATGGCCCGACAAGATCCATCCCAATTCTTTTGAACGGGGTCTCGATTAATGGGAGAGGGTGCAAAGGCACTTTTGGAATGGCCGCTGGATTGACTAACTGGCATTCGCGGCACGCCGTACACCACCTACAGACATCGCCGCGAATAGAACATGGCCAATAGAACCGGGCCATTATTTGGGCTAGTGTTTTATCCTGCCCTAAGTCAGGGATGCAAATGGCGTGCCTTTTGGCGGATGCCGCCTTTTTCACGGCTGAATCGCGTAGATCTGATTTTTTTTTTTAGGGGGGGTGTTGGAAAGTCTGATTATAATTTCAAAGTAAATTCTGTATTAAATTTACTAAATAAGCAAATGCTGTTACAGTCCATGAAACATAGGAAGTATAAGTATGAGAAGAAAACAGTAAATCAGAAAGCTGCGCACGTTTGCGTGAAAGCTGCGCAAGAGTGCGCAGCTTTCTGATTTACTGTTTTCTTCATATACTTATACTTCCTATGTTTCATGGACTGTAACGGCATTTGCTTATATACAGAATTTACTTTGATGAAATTATAATCAGACACTCCAACACCCCCCCTAAAAAAAAATCGGATCTGCGCGATTCAGCTGTGAAAAAGGCGGCATCCTCCAAAAGGCGCGCCATTTGCATCCCTGCTAAGTGTCCAGCCATGGGATTAAAGTGAGCCGCCGGGAATACCAATTCCCGGCGGCTCTTCGGAATCAACAGCTGCGTGACTTGCTCTTTAGTTTGAGTGTCCTGCGTCACTCGGTATAATCTATCCTTCATAATTGCGAAGTAGGGGAAGGATGGGGTGGCGTTTGGCTGGAGCATTTGACCATCGATTACTCTCACTTGGTCAAATGCATGCCGCAGAGTCTCGTCTCGCGACCTCTCTAATGGAAAATCCATGAGGGATTCCCCAATAGAGAGAGGAGGAGCTGGCAGCTCCTCACTCTGACGCGGAGATGACGTAGGCGGCTCTGTGACAGCTGCTCCCGCCAATGCGACACCGGGACCTCCCCTTATTAAACTATGGCAGGACCCACTCTTCACTAGGTGACTCATTAATTCCCCAAATCCCGGCCAATCCATCCCCAAAATTATCGAGTGGGTAAGGTGAGGATTAACCACCGCCTTCACTATAAATTTTTCCCCTCAAAAAAAAATGTGGACCGACACTAAAGGGTAGTTGTGAACATCCCCGTGCACACACAACACCTTCACCAATTGTGCTCCCCCCAAAGCCTTGTCTTGCACCAGGTTTTGGTGGATTGAGGTCTGATTACAACCAGAATCCACCAACGCCTGATGTGTATCCCCTTGGATACTCACCGGTATGCGATACGCTCCGGCCCGATCGAGGGTGGCTCCTGGCGCATCGGGGATCTGAACCACCGCGCCCACCTCCATTACCGAGCACTGCTGTTGGAGGTGGCCCAGCTCCCCGTAGTGCCAGCAAACCAGCCCGGGCTTCCTCTCTGCACTGGTGCTCTGGGGCTCACTCACCTGAGGGGGGGAGAGACAGACACAGAAGCGAGAAATGGGAGGGCACCGCGGGTGCGGCGGGCCGGCTGGGGTGGAGCCGGCCCCCGCCTCCGCGGTGGGGAAATGGGGAGAGGATGAGACACAGGAGCAGAGGAGGAGAGAGAGAGAGAGAGAGAGAGAGGAGAGAAGAGGTTGTCTGCTGTCCTGCCGCCGGGACAGCCACCAAATGGTCCTCCACCAGCTCGATTGCCTGATCCAGCGACGCCGGGCGGTGGCACTGGACCCACTCTGCAGCTCTGGCTGGTAGACGTGCGATGAACTGCTCCAGTTCCACCTGGTCGATGATCCCCTCGGCGTCTCGGTTGTCGGCCCTCAACCACCGCCCGCAGGCGTCCCGGAGTTGCTGGCCAAACGCGAACGGCCGGCCAACTTCCTCCAAGCGCAAAGCGCGGAAGCGCTGCCATTGTTGCTCGGGGGTGCACCCCACACGCTGGAGGATGGCCCGGCGAAGGTCCGCGTAGGCCAGCCGGCGGTCGGTGGAGAGCTGTAGCACGGCCAGCTGCGCCTCTCCCGTTAGCACAGGGAGGAGGCGCACCGCGCGCTGTTCCACCAGCCACCCTGAGGTCTCTGCTACCTGCTCAAAGAGCGTGAGGAAGGACTCGGGGTTGTCTTGCGGGCCCATTTTCGTCAGGGTGAAGGGGGACAGCCCCGTGGCGGTGGACCCCGCCGACGCGAGGAGGTGCTGGAACGCCTGTCGCTCTTCCTGCTGAGCCAGCACCAGGGTCTCGAACCGCTGTTCCTGTTCCTTCCGGAGGGCGACTAGCTTTGCTGGGTGCTGGCTTTGCTGGGCTGTGGCGAGGGCATGGACCAGCTCGGCGAAAGGGGAGGACTCCATGGGGCTGTTCTGCTTCGGTGCTCCAAGTCCCGGGTTTTGGCACCACTGTAGCAGTTTGGATGGGTGGGTGGAGCACAGAAGGATGGCAGGCCAGAACTGAGTTCACAAAACCCATTTATTATAGTTTTTCAGCCTTAACCATACACACACACACTCCAGTCGTCTGGTTGGGGAGAGAGCTCTCACTGCTCTCGCTCTCTTCCTTAAATAGGGCGCGATCACTGGGGAAGACACACAAACACATTAATCAACCTCAGGTGCAGTGATTCTGCCACTTACCTTCCCCGACTCCACCCTCTGGTCACAGACCGACGCTTGGCCACGCCCCTGCTGCCACAGTGATTTCCTGGATTCTTTCCCCCCATTCTGTCTCTCATAGTTGAAGTGTACCTATGATGAAAATTACAGGCCTCTCTCATCTTTTTAAGTGGGAGAACTTGCACAATTGGTGGCTGACTAAATACTTTTTTGCCCCACTGTATATAAAATATAAAGTGCATATGGAATGCAAAATTTAAAAGAAGAATGGAAAAAAAAGAGGCCAACAAACAATGTGCAAACATAGAGGTAGATATACTGTGCAATGTCTTGTGCAAAATTGCTAATATAGAGGTAGATGGTGATTATAATCTGTGGTCCAAAAGCCTGATGGAAATATAGAGGTAGATGGTGATTTATAATCCATGGTTCAAAAGCCTGATGGCCTGGGGGTAAAAACTGTTTGTCAGTCTAGTAGTCCTTGCTTTCACACTCCTGTAGCGTCTGCCAGATGGTAGAAGTGTGAATAGTCTGTGTTGTGGGTGTGTTTGGTCTCTGATGATGCTCTGTGCCCTTTTTGTGACCCAGGTGTTGTAAATGTCCTGTAGTGGGGAGAGGACAGCTCCACAGATGAACTGTGCCATTTTAATGACATACTGGAGAGCCTTTCTGTCCTGAGTTGTGCAGTTCCCATACCACACAGTGATGGAATTTGTCACTGTGCACCTGTAGAAGTTGCTGAGGAGTTTGGTGGACAGTCCAAATTTCCTCAGCTTCCTCAGGAAGAAGAGTCTCTGTTGAGCCTTCTCAATGGTCTGCTGTGTGTTGTGTGTCCAGGTGAGATCCTCACTGATGTGAGTTCCGAGGAATTTAAATGTTTTCACCCTCTCCACCTGTGTCCCGTTGACGTGCAGCGAGGCGTGCTGGTCTCTCCTCATCTTCCTTGGGTCAATAGTCCTCTCCTTGGTCTTCTCAGCATTCAAGGAGAGGTTATTTTCCCGGCATCAGGAGAGCAGCTGAGCCACCTCCTCCCTGTAGGCTCTCTCATCTCCACCAGTGATCAGCCCAATGATAGTGGTGTCATCAGCGAACTTGATGATGGAAGTGTTACTCTGGGTGAGGGTGCAGTCGTAGGTGAAGAGGGTGTACAGGAGTGGACTGAGCACACAGCCTTGGGGGGTTCCTGTGCTCACTGTCTTGGTGCTGGATGTTCTGGTACCAACTCTGACAGCCTGGGGTCTGTTTGTGAGAAAATCCAGGACCCAGCAGCAGAGGGAGGATGTCAGTCCAAGGGTGGAGCTTCTCAGTCAGTCTGCTGGGGATGACATTGTTGAAGGCTGAACTGTAGTCCACAAACAGCATTCGAACATACAGTGGTGCTTGAAAGTTTGTGAACCCTTTAGAATTTTCTATATTTCTGCATAAATATGACCTAAAACATCATCAGATTTTCACACAAGTCCTAAAAGTAGATAAAGAGAACCCAGTTAAACAAATGAGACAAAAATATTATACTTGGTCATTTATTTATTGAGGAAAATGATCCAATATTACATATCTGTGAGTGGCAAAAGTATGTGAACCTTTGCTTTCAGTATCTGGTGTGACCCCCTTGTGCAGCAATAACTGCAACTAAACATTTGCGGTAACTGTTGATTAGTCCTGCACACCGGCTTGGAGGAATTTTAGCCCATTCCTCCGTACAGAACAGCTTCAACTCTGGGATGTTGGTGGGTTTCCTCACATGAACTGCTCACTTCAGGTCTTTCCACAACATTTAGATTGGATTAAGGTCAGGACTTTGACTTGGCCATTCCAAAACATTAACTTTATTCTTCTTTAACCATTCTTTGGTAGAATGACTTGTGTGCTTAGGGTCGTTGTCTTGCTGCATGACCCACCTTCTCTTGAGATTCAGTTCATGGACAGATGTCCTGACATTTTCCTTTAGAATTCACTGGTATAATTCAGAATTCATTGTTCCATCAATGATGGCAAGCCATCCTGGCCCAGATGCAGCAAAACAGGCCCAAACCATCATACCACCACCACCATGTTTCACAGATTGGATAAGGCTCTAATACTGGAATGCAGTGTTTTCCTTTCTCCAAACATAACGGTTCTCATTTAAACCAAAAAGTTATATTTTTGTCTCATCCATCCACAAAACATTTTTCCAATAGCCTTCTGGCTTGTCCACGTGATCTTTAGCAAACTGCAGACGAGCAGCAATGTTCTTTTTGGAGAGCAGTGGCTTTTTCCTTACAACCCTGCCATGCACACCATTGTTCTTCAGTGTTCTCCTGATGGTGGACTCATGAACATTAACATTAGCCAATGTGAGAGAGGCCTTCAGTTGCTTAGAAATTACCCTGGGGTCCTTTGTGACCTCGCCGACTATTGCATGCCTTGCTCTTGGAGTGATCTTTGTTGGTCGACCACTCCTGGGGAGGGTGACAATGGTCTTGAATTTCCTCTATTTGTACACAATCTGTCTGACTGTGGATTGGTGGAGTCCAAACTCTTTACAGATGGTTTTGTAACCTTTTCCAGCCTGATGAGCATCAACAACGCTTTTTCTGAGGTCCTCAGAAATCCCCTTTGTTCGTGCCATGATAAACTTCCACAAACATGTGTTGTGAAGCTCAGACTTTGATAGAGCCCTGTTCTTTAAATAAAACAGGGTGCCCACTCACACCTGATTGTCATCCCATTGATTGAAAACACCTAACTCTAATTTCACCTTCAAATTAACTGCTAATCCTAGAGGTTCACATACTTTTGCCACTCACAGATATGCAATATTGGATTATTTTCCTCAATAAATAAATGACCAAGTATAATATTTTTGTCTCATTTGTTTAACTGGGTTCTCTTTATCTACTTTTAGGACTTGTGTGAAAATCTGATGTTGTTTTAGGTCATATTTATGCAGAAATATAGAAAATTTTAAAGGGTTCACAAACTTTCAAGCACCACTGTAGGTGTCCCTGTGTTCCAGGTGTGACAAGGCTGTGATTCTAAGACTCCTGTTCTTGGCTGTAGGAGCAGAACCCAATGTGGTCTTCTGCTATTGCATGCTGAGATGCTTTTCTGCTCACCACAGTTGTAAAGTGTTACTATATCCTTTCTGGCAGCTCGAACCAATCTGACCATTTTCCTTTGACCTCTATTATCAACAAGGCGTTTCCACCAACAGAACCGTCGCACACTCAATGTTGTCGAAAAACAAAATGTAATCTTTATTACCCTTTATTAGCACTATTTACATTTTTGAATAGATATTTTTCACAAGTTTTAATAAAATAGACTGAGGACACTGGCAACCTGAAATAACCCTAGATGGCTTAAAATGCCAGGTTGTCAGCAGGTTGTTTTGTACCATTCTGTGTAAACTCTAGAGACTGTTGTCAAGTTTTTCTATAGTACTTTTAACAATAGACATTGCCACAGAGCAGCTTTCCAGAATTTGAATGACTTGAAACATGAGCTAATTTTATCCCTAATCTTTCCCCCATGAGCAAGCCTGTGGCAATAGTGGCAAGGAAAAACTCCCTCAGACGATATGAGGAAGAAACCTCAAAAGGAACCAGACTCAAAAGGGAATGCAATGCTGACATCTCCAGAAAAGCACGACATCTGAAGAAGGAAAATAAAATTCAATCTACATGGATCACCAACTGCAAAGTATGTCATGGTCCTACCTGTGGTTTCCTCTCTTCAGATAACATTCCACTCCTCTCCACTCTGTATTACCTGCCACGCCCGCATGCTCCTTCCCCATCAGGCTCACCTGCTGTCAATTACCATTATTAAGCCTCATTTGACTTTCAGTGGCTGTCATTGGCTGGTTCCTATCACCTGCTCCCTTCCCTGTGTATATTTAAACTGCAGTCCTCCCAAGCTTCAGTGTCAGATCGTCTTTCTAGGCATCGACTCCGTCTACTCTTCAGCCCTGGTAACCTGACCCTGCATTTCTGTCCCCTTTCTCGCTACCTGACCTGTGACTCTGTGTTTCAGCCTGTTCCCAAACTCCTGTCTGTCGTGCTGTCCTGTCTGTCTGCTGAGAGCCTGCTCACTGGGAGACCGCCTGAATACCAAGTGCTGTCAGCTTACTACTCTGACTACGTCTGATCTCAGAAGCTAAGCAGGGTCAGGTCTGGTTAGTACTTGGATGGGAGACCTCAGACGTCACCACCATGCTCCCACCAGCCATCCCTGTCTCTCAGTCCTCCTGCCACTGAACTTCACACACACACACATCCTCCCACCTCCCTTTCCCCTGCTATCAATAAATTCAACATTTAACTTGCGCTCTTGGGTCCTCGTCTGTTTGTCCTGACAGAACGATCTGACCATCGTGGACCCAGTGCCCTTCCCGACCAGCATGGGGATTGAACCCGAAATGACTGCCTTGCAGTGACTGGAACGCACAGAGGGAGACATAAACCGGATGTCTGGCGACATTGCATCTCTGCTCCAGCTTGACCACCAGCAACGACAGCAGTTCAACCAGCAGCAACAACTGTTCCAGCAACAACAGCAACAGCTCCAACAGCAGCAGCATCAGCTAACTCAAGTCATCCAAGTACTCACCAACCTCACCACTCCATCCGCTTCTGCACCACCAAGCCCCTCTGCCGAGGCTTCTCCTCGTAATCCGGTTGCTCCAATCCTGGCGGCACAGCCTCTAGCTCCCGATGACCCGGAACCGAAGACTGGTAATCCAGAACATTTTAATGGTGACCCAAACCAGGTCCGGCCATTCCTGACCAGCTGCCGTATCCAGTTTTCTCTGCAGCCCAGGACCTTCTCGACGGAGGGAGCCAAAGTGGGGTATGTCATCACTCACCTGACTGGCCGGGCTCAGCTGTGGGGGACAGCAGAGTTTGACCGGCAGACCCCAGCCTGTGCCTCCTTCAGTGCCTTCGCTGAGGAGATGTTAAAGGTGTTCGACCTGGGCTCATCAAGAACAGAGGTGTCACGAGCACTGATGAGTATCCGTCAGGGCAACCGGACGGTGGCGGACTACTCCATCGACTTTCGTACCCTGGCGAGGCGCAGTTCGTGGAACATGGCGGCACTGGTGGACACCTTCCTCCACAGTTTGGCGGACTACGTCAAAGACGAGCTCGTTTCCCATGAGCAACCCCTGACACTCGATGAGGCCATTGCCCTTGCCATACGCATCGATCACCGTATCCAGATCCGCAGACGAGAGAAGGGCCACCGTGTCACCACCTGCCCGGCAAAAGCCAGAGCTCACCAGGTGTAGGGGAGATCCGGGTGAGCTCGACACGTATCCAGTCTCCCTCCGTCTGAAAACCCCTGCTTCAGCTCCGCCTTCAGTTTCCCGACACCACTCATACCCTGGCCGCCCTGGTGGACTCTGGAGCCGAAGCTAACATCATGGACACAGAGTTCGCATGGCAGCTGGGTGTGGGCCGTCACCATCTCACTCCACCCATTCCTGTACAAGCGCTGGGTGGACATCGTCTCGGCACAGTGACACACATCACAGCCCCCGTGACTATGCTGCTGTCAGGAAACCACCAGGAGTCCATCCAGTTCCACCTCCTACACTCACCCGGCCAACCACTCATCCTAGGCTACCCGTGGCTCCGTCAACACAACCCCCAACTTGACTGGGAGACTGGCACTATACGAGAGTGGGGAAGGGGCTGCCATCAGACCTGCTTAAAGGGAGCCGTCCTGCCAACCAACCAGGAGATCACCAGCTTTGCCCCCGACATATCCAAGGTTCCTGTCTGCTATCACAACCTGAGAGAGGTGTTCAACAAGTCCAAGGCCATGTCTTTGCCCCCACACCGACCTTACGACTGCGCCATCAACCTCCTGCCAGGCACCGCACCCCCGAAGGGCCGTCTCTACTCCCTGTCAGCCCCGGAAAGAAAGGCCATGGAGGACTACATAAACGACTCTCTGGCTGCTGGCCTAATCCGTCCATTGTCCTCTCCTGCCGGAGCTGGATTCTTCTTCGTGGGTAAGAAGGATGGTTCTCTTTGCCCATGCATAGATTACCGGGGCTTGAACGACATTACGGTTAAGAACTGCTACCCTCTGCCACTACTCTCCTCCACCTTTGAACTGCTGCAAGGGGTCACAGTATTCACCAAGCTAGATCTTTGGAATGCTTACCATCTGGTGCGAGTGAGAGAAGGCGACGAGTGGAAGACTGTGTTCAACACCCCGACGGGACATTATGAATATCTTGTCATGCCATTTGGTCTCACCAATGCCCCAGCAGTGTTCCAGGTGCTGGTAAACGACATCCTCAGAGATATGCTCAATAAGTTTGTTTTCGTTTACTTGGACGATATTTTGATCTTCTCAAAAACCCTGTCTGAACACACTAACCATGTCCAGTTGGTCCTGCGCCGCCTGCTTGAAAACTCGCTGTTTGTGAAAACAGAGAAGTGCGAGTTCCACGCTCAGTCTGTCTCGTTCCTGGGATATGTGGTGACCGAGGGCAGCATTCAAATGGACCCTGCGAAGGTGTTGGCAGTAACGTCATG
This sequence comes from Neoarius graeffei, assembly GCF_027579695.1. Taxonomy (NCBI): domain Eukaryota; kingdom Metazoa; phylum Chordata; class Actinopteri; order Siluriformes; family Ariidae; genus Neoarius; species Neoarius graeffei. The sequence continues at coordinate 45,138,360 of NC_083590.1, read as the reverse complement.
GCCGGTTCCAGAGAGCCGTAAGAAACTGCAGCAGTTCCTGGGGTTTGCCAACTTCTATAGAAGATTCATCCGGGGCTACAGCACCATGGCAGCCCCACTCACTGCACTGACCAGCATCAAACAGCCGTTCCAATGGACTGCAGCAGCTGACAAAGCCTTCGAAACCCTCAAGGCCCATTTCACTTCAGCTCCCATCCTCTGGATGCCTGACGCCGAGCGGCAGTTTGTGGTGGAGGTAGATGCTTCGGACGTGGGAGTCGGGGCTGTGCTTTCCCAGTGAGCAGCAGAAGATGGCAAAATGCACCCCTGTGCCTTCTACTCCCGAAGACTGACCCCAGCAGAAAGCAACTACGACATCGGCAACCGCGAGCTACTGGCTGTCAAGCTCACCCTCGAGGAGTGGCGCCACTGGTTGGAGGGGTCTAGGGTTCTGTTTGTGGTCTGGATGGACCACAAAAACCTGGAGTATATCCGGACAGCCAGGAGGCTAAACTCCCGCCAGCGCCGGTGGTCATTATTCTTCACCCGATTCAACTTTGTCCTTTCCTACAGTCCTGGCTCCTGCAACATCAGGCCCGATGCACTCTCCCGGATGTTTCAGAGGGATGAGGCATCCAAGGAGGAATCTACACCCATCCTCCCAAGCCCCTGTGTCGTTGCTGCCCTGACCTGGGACATCGAGGAGCAGGTTCGAGATGCCATCAGGGACCAGCCAAGCCCCAGCGCTTGCCCCTCCAACTGTCTCTATGTCCCAGCTGGTCTGAGGTCTCAGGTCATTCAATGGGGACATGACTCCCACCTGGCCTGTCACCCCGGGGTCACACGCACCCTCCATCTGCTGTCTCAGCGGTTCTGGTGGCCGTTGATGAGGAAAGACATCCAGGATTTTGTGAGAGCCTGCCCCACTTACAACCAGCACAAATCCCCCAGTCAGCCCCCAGCCAGGTTACTCCAGCCCCTGCCAGTACCCATGCGTCCCTGGTCCCATGTCTCCCTGGATTTTGTTACTGGTCTTCCTCTGTCGGAAGGTAATACAGTCATCCTCACCATTGTGGACCGTTTCAGTAAGATGACCTACTTTGTGCCTCTCCCTAAACTGCCAACTGCGAAGGAGACTGCCCGGCTTGTCTTAGAACACGTCTTTCGACTCCACGGCCTGCCCAGGGACGTCGTGTCTGACCGGGGACCGCAGTTCTCCACCAGTTTCTGGAAGGAATTCTACCACCTCCTCGGAGCCACTGCCAGTCTGTCATCTGGGTTTCACCCACAGTCAAATGGCCAAACAGAGCGTATGAACCAAGAACTGGAGAAGGCACTTAGGTGTGTGGCTTCACGCAACCCCCACGCCTGGGCTCAACATCTGCTCTGGGTGGAATATGCCCACAACTCCCTCACCAGTTCTGCCACCAGACTCTCCCCCTTCCAGTGTGTCTATGGTTATCAACCACCTCTGTTCGCCAGCCAGGAGGGAGAAGCCACCTGCCCGTCTGCTCTCGCCTACGTCCGCCGCTGCCGCCGCACGTGGGCCCAGGCCCACACCGCACTCCTGAAATCCAGTACCAGCTATGCTATTGGGCCTAACCAGCGAAGGACCCCTGCACCTGTTTACTATGTCGACCAGAAGGTATGGTTGTCTGCTCGAGACCTACCACTGCAGGTGGAGTCATGCAAATTGGTGCCTCGCTACATCGGACCCTTTCCCATACAGAAGGTCATCAGTCCAACGGCAGTTCGGCTGCTACTGCCCAGGACCATGAAGATACATCCCACCTTCCACGTCTCCAAACTCAAACCGGTGCATGAGAGCCCCCTGGTCCCGATAACACCGCCGCCCCTCCCCCACGCTTCATTGATGGTGGACCTGTCTACACGGTCCGGCGACTGCTCCGCTCACAACGAAGGGGTAGGGGCATCCAATACTTGGTAGACTGGGAGGGTTATGGTCCTGAGGAGAGGGCATGGGTCCCTGCTGGAAGGATTCTGGATCCGGCCCTCATCGCCGACTTCCATCGACTACACCCTGACCAGCCCTCCATCCGATGGGGTTGACGTAGGGGTTCTTACCGTGCGGATCCACTTCCGGACCCTGCCTCTGCTCCAGTGTCCGAGTCTGACACTGAACCGAATTCTGGGCGGGGGCCCTTGGATGATGAGTCTTCCGACAGTGAAGATGGTGCGGAGGCTATGGACACTGACCGGTCAGAGGAATTCTGACCCTCCACCAGTATTTCCCCTCCTCCCGCCCGTCTTGGTGGATCTATGTCTAGGGACTTCTGGAGCCGTCCCTTGAGGGAGGGGTTCTGTCATGGTCCTACCTGTGGTTTCCTCTCTTCAGGTAACATTTCACTCCTCTCCACTCTGTATTACCTGCCACGCCCGCATGCTCCTTCCCCATCAGGCTCACCTGCTGTCAATTACCATTATTAAGCCTCATTTGACTTTCAGTGGCTGTCATTGGCTGGTTCCTATCACCTGCTCCCTTCCCTGTGTATATTTAAACTGCAGTCCTCCTAAGCTTCAGTGTCAGATCGTCTTTCTAGGCATCGACTCCGTCTACTCTTCAGCCCTGGTAACCTGACCCTGCATTTCTGTCCCCTTTCTCGCTACCTGACCTGTGACTCTGTGTTTCAGCCTGTTCCCAAACTCCTGTCTGTCATGCTGTCTGCTGAGAGCCTGCTCGCTGGGAGACTGCCTGAATACCAAGTGCTGTCAGCTTACTACTCTGACTACGCCTGATCCTGTCTGATCTCAGAAGCTAAGCAGGGTCTGGTCTGGTTAGTACTTGGATGGGAGACCTCAGACGTCACCACCACGCTCCCACCAGCCATCCCTGTCTCTCAGTCCTCCTGCCACTGAACTTTACACACACACATCCTCCCAACTCCCTTTCCCCTGCTATCAATAAATTCAACATTTAACTTGCGCTCTTGGGTCCTTGTCTGTTTGTCCTGACAAAGTATTCATCAAGCTGAACAGTACACCGGAGGAGGTGAGAGTTCTGGTCATACGGAACATCGAGGACTTGGACAAATATCAGTGATGCTATCGGGACTGTATGGTAATCAATACCGACGTGACACTACACCAAACTCAACCATGACACACCAAAATAACTCCTTCATCCATTACTCGGCTCACACAATTGCTTGTTAATTATGAAAACCTGGAACTGAAACCACATGAATTCACTGACCATAAATTATTGGATACAGAAAATGACATAGACCCGGACAATAACTTTTTCTCAACCATTAATGACAATTGTCACTATTACACAGAGGAACAGTACAATCAGTCTACTAAGGCTGTGGGAAAATTATCAATAATACACTTCAACAGCAGAAGCATGTACACTAACTTCAAACACATCAAGAAATATTTAAGTCAGTTTACTCATCCATTCAGCATAATTGCCATATCAGAGACATGGATTGATCTGGAGAAAGGAGTGGATTTCGAACTGGCTGGATATGAATTTAATTATATAAATAGGAAAAATAAAGGTGGAGGAGGAGTGTCGGTGTATGTGGACTGTAATTTGAATTATAAGTTAATAGATGGCATGACAACAGTGATTGATAACTTATTAGAATGTTTAACAATCGAAATTAATATTGAAAAAAGTAGAAATGTATTAATTAGCTGTACGTATATATAGAGCGCCAGAAACTAGTATAGAGGCGTTTAAAGACTGGGTAGAAAAAACATTTACAGTAGATAATAAAGTTATCTTCATTTGTGGGGATACTAATATTGATCTGTTGAACCCTCATAAGCACAGTATGACTGAGGAATTTATTAATACCATGTACAGTATGAGTCTCCACCCAAAAATTACCAGACCCACCAGAATTACTGACCATAGTGCTACCTTAATAGATAATATATTTACCAATGATATAGATAATAACATAAGTGGAATATTAATCAATTATATTAGTGATCATCTACCAGTTTTTACAATTTATGACTGTAATCATAAAAGAAATGTGACAGACCATAAACTTAAGTATAGAAGAGTTAGGATTGAGGAGGCCATGTTTGCATTAAATAATGATTTATTAATACAAGACTGGGAATCAGTTTATATAGAGAATAGCATTGATAGAGCATATAACTTTTTAAGTATATTCAAATTATTATATGATAAAAATTGCCCACTGAAGCAATATAGTACAAAACAAAACTATAATGACCAACCTTGGATTACTAAGGGATTACAAAATGCCTGTAAGAAGAAAAACACTCTATATAGAGAATGTATTAAATTAAGAACCAAAGAGGCAGAAAATAAATATAAAAAATATAAAAACAAGTTAACGAGTATCATAAGGACATGTAGGAAGGATTATTATGGTAAATTAATATATAATAGCAAAAATAATATTAAAGGAATATGGAATATGTTAAAACGTATTCTTAAAGATGGCTCTGGACATTACCCTAAATACTTTGACAAAGGTATCGAAAATTATAACATGGATGTAGTTGCTAATAGTTTTAATAATTTTTTTGTTAATGTTGGACCAAGGTTAGCTCAAAATATCTCTGATCCGGTAACAAATGATGATTGTATAGATAATATTATAAAGAGGAATTCTTGTTCTATGTTTCTTACACCAGTAGATGAGAAGGAAATTATTGATATAGTTAATAAATGTAGTAATAAAATATCCACAGATTGTAATGATATTGATATGAAACTAGTGAAAACTATTATTGGGGGGATTTCTAAACCATTAACATACATCTGTAACTTGTCATTTCAAACCGGTACATTTTCAAGTAATATGAAAATAGCAAAAGTAATTCCATTGTATAAATCTGGGGACAAACACAACTTCACAAATTACAGACCTGTTTCTTTACTTCCTCAATTCTCCAAAATTCTTGAAAAACTATTCAATAACAGATTAGATAAATTCATTGAAAAATACAAACTACTCAGTGATAGTCAATATGGATTTAGAGCAAATAGATCAACAGAGGTGGCACTAATGGAGTCAATTGAAGAAATCAGTAACTCTATAGATCAGGGGTCACCAAACTTTTTTCTCTGGGGGCCACATTGTCGTTCCTGACTGTGATGGGGGGCCGGGGTCGGGTCAGCTATATAACATAGAATTGTATGACCCAGACAAATATGACCACCAGCAGGCCTCATTGTGTAGTAGAGATTACTAGCCTGGCACAGCCATCCCCACTACTATATCCACACTACTATATCAACACTTGATTCCTGGCACATATTTGTTTATCTTTACTAGTGGTTTGCAAAAGTAGTAATCGAGTCTTCACACTTTGTTTTAATTTGAAATACCACAGATATTCCATTTATTTATTTTCTAATAAAAATAACATCAAAGCTGTCAAGGGAAGAAACATCTGCCTAGTTGAGGTGATTGACACTGGCAAAGGTGAGTGGAAAATTATAAATTGTAGGTAGGCCTGTTGATATTATTAATAATATTAATAATAATTGTGTGCAGCACTTAATAAAGGTCAAATAAATAGGTCTATAAAATAAATAAATTTTTAAAAAAAACAGTGAAATTATAATAATATGAGCAATAGATCAATAGATCACAGCAGTTGTGCTGTGTCCTGCACGTCATTGCTCTCATCCATGGCCAAAGCAAAAAACTTGAATTCTGACGCTTTCTCATTCAGCTGGTCATACACACTGTCCCCCAAATCTTCAGTTCGCCTGGTCATAGTAGGTGCGGAGAGATTCACCGCATTGAGCGCATCCTTCTTGTCGGGACACACCTCCTCGGCCACAGCAAGCATGCATACTTTAACAAAGTCCCCATCAGTAAACGGCTTTCCATGGGTAGCTAGTAGGTGAACTACCTTATAGCTAGCTCGGACAGCAGCCTGGTTGATCTGGGTTTGGCGAAGGAATACATTCTGTTGTGCAGCCAGTCCGCATTTCATCCTCCGAATCCTGTCTTCTCTTGTTTGCCCTTGCAAACTAGCATACTCTTTCGTAGTGATGACACAGATTATATTCTTTGAAAACCGACACACTTTCTTTACATACAAGACAAACTGCACGGTCTCTACACTGAACGAAAAAATAATCGGTGGCCCACTGTTCTTTAAAAACTCTGCACTCTCCGTCAACTTTTCGCTTACCGCTAGCCATTTTGCTGTCCTGAACACTGACAGTTCTCTGCGCGTGCGCTGCCTGTCACTGCTTGATCGCAAGCATATGACGAAAATTTGAATAGTTCATTTTATAACTAAATATCAATTTTAATTGATAAAATCAACAAAATACAAGATGCAGACATGTTGTTATTTGCCAAAAAGCAATTTAAAAAAATAGGCCATGACCACTTTTGGGGATTGCCTCATAGGGCGGGTTCAAGTGGTGGGGGGCAAAGGGGGGTGGTGGGCCAGAGTCGGCCCACGGGCCGTAGTTTGATGACCCCTGCTATAGATGATAAGAAATATGTCGCTGGGATATTTATTGATCTTCAAAAAGCTTTTGATACTATTAATCATGATATATTAATTAATAAGATGGAACAATATGGGATAAGGGGAGTTGTATTGAATTGGATAAGAAGTTACTTGAGCAACAGGACACAATTTGTGAAGTTAGGTGACTGTCTCAACTCATTTGAATATTGATTGTGGTGTCCCTCAGGGGTCAGTATTGGGTCCTAAACTGTTTATTCTTTATATAAATGATATGTGCAATGTATCAAAGATATTTAAGATGGTATTATTTGCAGATGACACAAATGTTTTGTTCTGGAACAAATTTACATGAGTTAGAAAACATAATCTCTTCAGAATTGTGCAGGTTAAAAAGTTGGTTTGATCGAAATAAATTATCATTAAATCTGTCTAAAACAAATCATGTTATTTAATAATTATAAAATAAATAGGGCAATAAATGTACAGGTAGATGGTGTTGATATTGAAAGATTTTCTAATAATAAATTTCTTGGGGTAATAATAGATGATAGAATTAATTGGAAATCACATATAAAATACATACTAATTAAACTATCAAGAAGCATATCTGTGTTGAGTATAGCTAAGCACGTCCTGGACTATAATTCACTCCGCATCCTTTACTGTTCCCTGGTTTTACCGTACTTAAATTACTGCTCAGTGGTGTGGGGAAATACGTATAAATGTTCACTTCATGCAATAACTATACTTCAAAAAAGAGCTATAAGAATAATTCATAGTGCTGGTTACCGAGATCATACTAATTCACTATTCTTAAATTCAAAATGTTTAAAAGTCAGGGATATTATACACTACCGTTCAAAAGTTTGGGGTCACCCAGACAATTTTGTGTTTTCCATGAAAAGTCACACTTTTATTTACCACCATAAGTTGTAAAATGAATAGAAAATATAGTCAAGACATTTTTCTGGCCATTTTGAGCATTTAATCGACCCCACAAATGTGATGCTCCAGAAACTCAATCTGCTCAAAGGAAGGTCAGTTTTATAGCTTCTCTAAAGAGCTAAACTGTTTTCAGCTGTGCTAACATGATTGCACAAGGGTTTTCCAATCATCCATTAGCCTTCTGAGGCAATGAGCAAACACATTGTACCATTAGAACACTGGAGTGATAGTTGCTGGAAATGGGCCTCTATACACCTATGTAGATATTGCACCAAAAACCAGACATTTGCAGCTAGAATAGTCATTTACCACATTAGCAATGTATAGAGTGGATTTCTGATTAGTTTAAAGTGATCTTCATTGAAAAGAACAGTGCTTTTCTTTCAAAAATAAGGAAATTTCAAAGTGACCCCAAACTTTTGAACGGTAGTGTAGAATATAGCTTCTACACATTCCTGCCTTAATAACGTACAAAGTAAGGAATTATAAAGTACCAAGGAATATGCAAACAATGTTCTTGGATAGAGAGGGGGGCTATAATTTTAGGGGGAAATAGAAATTTAAAATTCGCAGTGCTAGGACAATGTTAAAAAAGTTCAGTATTTCTATTTGTGGAGTAAAGCTATGGAACAGTTTGAATGTGGAGCTCATGAAATGTACAACTATAAACTAGTTCAAAAAAGGTATAAGGAACAGATCTTTATGAGGTATAGGGAGGAGGAATTACAATAACATTCTATTGATAATATATGTGGGTATGGGTGTATGTGTATATATATAAAATATAATATAAAATATGCATAATTATATGGGTATCTGTGTACGTATGGATGTGTATACTTATAGGTATGTGTATATGTATGTACTGTATATATGTATTGTATGTGTGTATCTTCATTGAAAAGAAGTATCTGCATAAGTATCTGTATTTGATTTGGTATGTTTTTTCTTTTTTTGTTGATTTTGTTTTCGTGTGTATATATAGTTTGTTATGGTGAAAAGTGATGTTTGATTAGCGGTGGTATAGAGGGTTAGGATTTGGTAAGTTATTTACTTCTTCCTAATCCTTTCCAAACATTGTTACTGCTTTGTGGCTACACTATTCTGTTTGTTTATGACGATGTTTTGATGATTGCATTTTTTTTTTATTTTTTGTTTTTTTATGTAACCGGGTCATGTTTATGGATTTTTGATTATTTAACTTTGGGTTTAACTACCCTGGTTTGAAATTGACTCAAAACAGGAAGTGACTTCAGGTTGTAGGCGGGATATGCCATGAGGAGGATCGGGGTTTTCCGGTTGGGGAAACGGTTCACGAACCTAGACTGAAAACCAAGCGAGACGAGAAATAATCTGCACTAAGCAACGTTGTAAGTTCACCTCTGTTCAAATATATCGCTACACGTAATTAACACGGTGAATTTTGCTGAAGATGATTTCAGAGAGTTCGCCTATGTAACAGATGAATGTAGATTTACTTGCAGATTTGCTGCCTCACTAGTATGGTATACTGTGACTCAACGTAGTGCCGCTACAAGAGGATATAGAGTTAAAATGTTAGCTGATGGAGACTCGGTGTCCTGTGAAGATCAGTGAGCACGTGCTGGTGTGGCGTCGTGTGTATTGTTATCACCACTACCGTTTGTTCTGACTTATTTGGGGTCATAAGCTTATTCAATGTTCTATCAGTTTGGCTGCTTTATCTCGTAGTACTTAACAATTTTGTTTTGAGATTAGCCTCTTGGGTATTTTGAGGCAGTTGTACTGTAACACGAACTGGGAACATTTTACTCTGACCAAAAGCAACCTTGTCAATTTTATTTCCAATTGTAATTCTTGTTGATCTTCTGAGTCACAAGTGTGGTGCTCTTTATTTTCTATTTTTTACTCTTACTAAAGATACACTTACATTTACTTTCTATCAGATAAAACCCTTGAAATGCATTTGTTGTTCTGTGTACATCATTTCCCGGCAACAAATTTTGGTACCAGGAGTGGGACCAATTTTCTGATAGTTTAAAGTGGGTTGGTGTCCTGCGGCGGAGTACAGTAAACGGTAGTGGTGATACGAAGCAGACGTGTGTGGCTGGACGGTTGGAGCTTGACGGGGTGCAGACGGAGGGACCGGCAGGAGTGATCGTAGACCGTGGATCAGCTGAGAGGACTCTTGGCCAAGAGACTGCATTTCCCGGGGGTTCATCAGACCGGCTCGGGGCTTGGACTGTTCAACGCAATATCCTTGACTACTTGTAAGAGAGACTTTTAAACATGGAGGAGAGCGCAGTGGGTGGCGCTGCACATGGGGGCGCTGAGGAATTGCCTGAAAACAGAGACATTTTAGAACAGGTTTCTGAACTGAAACGTAAACAAAATGAAGCCATGGCAGCTATCGCTTCTTTGAGGCAGGAACCACAGAGATCTTATGTCTATGTACCTAGAGAACGGCAAATAACCCCTTTCAGTGGTGATTATGATAAGGATGGCCATTTGGTTGATGAGTTTATTGAAGAGGTTGAGCGTGTGGTGCATTCTCGATACCAATCAGCCAATGACGGGTATGACTTCGTAATGTCACTTCTAAAGGGTGCGGCTCTAGAGGAGATGCGATTTCGTAGTGGGGGGGGTCACTACCTGTTGCTGATCTGTTCAAGTACCTCAGAGAAGCCTTCAGAGATAAAAGATCCACTGCTCAGCTCTTACATGACTTATACAGCCGAAAACAAAAAGATTGTGAGGATATTCTTGGTTACTCACATGCCTTGTGTCAGATTCTAAGAACGATCTTGAAGCATGACTCAAATGCCCTAGCTAATGAGCAGAAAGTTCTTAGAGATCAGTTCATTGAAGGCCTTCATGATCCACTCCTTAAGAGAGAACTGAGGAAGTTTACAAGGGAGAAACCAGACTCCACTATGATACAGGTTCGAGAAGAAGCCTATTTGTGGTCAGTGGAGGATGGTAGCCATTCAAAATCTGCTAAAAGCCAAAGTAAAGGAGACAGTGGAGATAGAGAGACTCAGTGCAGTGCTGTAATGGCTCAGGAACAGCAAGTGGGAACTGTAGGTGATCTCTTCAAAGTAGTAGCAGAGCAAGGGAGACAGATCAGTGAGTTGACTGCTGCTGTTAAGACCCTAACTATGCAGAGAACAAATTCAAGTGGACAGACCAATACCCGCCGTCGAGCCCAGTTGAAATTTACAGATGATGGAAAACCCATCTGTCTTAAATGTCAGGGGGAAGGGCATATAGCCAAGAACTGCCCACAGAAACCAAATGCACAGCAAAGCAGTTGGATTCAGGGAAACTAGAGGCCCCGGTCGCTGTGAGTCAAGCGATTAAGGGGAACACTTCAGACTCAGTTAAAGCACAGATTACTCAGGATCAGTTACTGGCCCGTGCAGTAGGAACATGTCCCACTGTAGAGATTAACATACGTGGTGTGGTAACTCAGTGCTTACTAGATACGGGCAGCCAAGTCAGCACCATAACTGAACAGTTTTTCCGTCAGCATTTGTGTGGGGAGGATGATGACATGGTGGCTACAGCGGGGTGGTTAAGGTTGACTGCTGCTAATGGATTAGAAATTCCATATTTAGGATATCTTGAGTTAGAGATCGAGACCATGGGACTGAAAATACCTGATTGTGGCTTTCTCGTTGTGAAAGATCCGCCAAATTCAGAAACTGCAGGGATTGTTGGCATGAATATCATTAGCCGCTGCCGTCAACTGGTGCATGCTGAGTTTGATACTGTCCTAGGGGGAAAACTTGATTCAGACTGGAGAAGTGCCTTTCAGCAAGTTCAGAAATATACAGTCACTAGGCGAAGTGTAGCGAGGCTGGTAGGTAGTTGTGGAGCCCACATTCCCGCAGCATCAGTAGTTACGGTCATGGCAAAAGGGCCTTCAAAGATACAAGATGGTGACAGCTTGAGGTTACTAGAGCTGGGGAACATCACTTTTCCAAGTGGTCTTGTTGTCCTACCCACTTTGGTTGAGGCTAGCAGTAATACTGTCCCAGTGCAGGTAGTGAATCTTTCATCGGAGGATGTGTGGCTAAATGCTAGGACCCGGCTTGGGGTATTTTCCCCTGTGGAGTGCTTAAGTGACGAACCCCCAGTTAAAGTAAAGTTTAACCGTGTTTCAGCACGTATCGAACATGTCTCAGTTGATCAGCCCAGTGCCCTGGGTGCCAGCACCTCATCTGCCTTGGACAAATTAGATATTGGAGGGAGTAAAGAGCAAAAGGAAAAATTGAAAACTGTGCTAGCTAAGTATGTTAATGTTTTTGCCGTTGATGATGATGACTTGGGGTACACCGACAGAGTCAAACATGACATAAACCTAGTGGATGATGTGCCTGTGAACCTGCCTTATCGGCGAATTCCACCTAACCAGTATACAGAGGTGAAAGAGCATATATCCAAGCTGTTGAAGAAGGGTATAATCAAGGAGAGTTGTAGCTCTTATGCATCTCCTGTGGTGGTAGTGAGAAAAACTGACGGTAGTATACGGCTATGTGTGGATTTCCGTAAACTTAACCAGAAGACTCGAAAAGATGCTTTTCCGCTGCCAAGAATTGATGAGAGTTTTGATGCTTTGCAGGGCGCGAAGTTCTTCTCAACAATTGACTTAGCAAGTGGGTACCACCAGGTGGCAGTAAAAGAGCATGACCAACATAAAACCGCTTTCACAACCCCTTTTGGACTTTATGAATACTTGCGAATGCCGATGGGTGTCTGTAATGGTCCAGCAACGTTTCAAAGATTAATGCAAACTGCAATGAATGATTTGATATTCCAAATCATGCTGGTGTTTTTGGATGACATTTTGCTGTTTTCCAAGACCTTCACGGAGCACCTAGAAAGAGTTGACATAGTCTTGAAACGACTACAGGATACCGGTCTTAAAGTCAAACTAGAGAAATGCCACTTTCTGCAGCAGAAGGTTAAGTTCTTAGGTCACCAAATTTCAGCAGAGGGAATTGAAACGGACCCAGGTAAAATAGAGGCAGTGAAACAATGGCCTGTGCCTACCACACTGAAGGAGTTGCGCTCGTTCCTAGGGTTTTGTGGTTATTATAGGCGATTTGTTGAGCACTTTTCCCAGATTGCTAGCCCGCTCCATGACCTAGTGAATCTCTGCTTGAATGCAGGGCCTCCCTCCAAGGTGAATCAGTGGATGTGTAGTCTATGGACGCCGCAATGTCAAAACTCGTTTGATGTTCTGAAGCAGAAACTCACTAGTGCCCCAGTACTAGGGTATGCTGATTTTACTCGTCCTTTTGTTGTTGAGACTGATGCCAGTAACCAAGGGTTGGGAGCAGTATTGTATCAACAACAAAAGGGGGAAAAAGAGTTATTGCGTATGCAAGCCGTAGGCTCAGAAATGCAGAGAGGAATGACAGAAATTATAGCAGTATGAAAGTAGAACTTCTAGCTCTGAAATGGGCAATATCAGAAAAATTTAGAGGCTACCTGCTAGGTTCTAAATTCACTGTCCTTACTGATAACAATCCGCTGTGTCATCTTAACACTGCCAGATTAGGAGCACTTGAACAGCGATGGATGGCTCAGTTAGCAGTGTTTGATTTTGATGTGCAGTATAGGCCTGGCCGGTCCAACCGGGCTGCCGATGCATTATCTAGGCACCCATTTGCAGGGGAGCATGAACCTATGCCGGCTGACATGGAGTATGATGGGTGTGTGGCTATCTGCAATGTTATCCAGAAAGGGACAGCACTTGCCGCTGAGCTAACAACCGCTGGTATTGACAGTTATAAAATTAGGCAGATGCGGGCAAACGAAAAGGGAGATGGTTCCGGTTTTGGAGCACAGGGAAATACTCCAACCTTACCTGGCTATTCAAAAGATGAGTTGAAAGAATTTCAGGGGCAGGATCCAGTACTGGGGGTTTTTAGAAGGTTTTGGGACAGCAAGAGTAAGCCTAACTTTCAGGAGAGGAAAAATCTTGAAAAACCAGTGCTATCCCTTTTGAAACATTGGCCAGATATTAGGGAGAAGGAGGGACTGCTGTATCGGGTGATTGAGGATGTGAGGTATGGGGAATGTTTTCAACTACTCGTGCCAGGCTGTTTGAAGTCCCAAGTGCTAGAGAGTGTGCATGACTCAATGGGGCACCAAGGCATTGAGCGGACTCTTGAATTGTTACGACAAAGGTGTTTTTGGGTGGGGATTCATGAGGATGTCAAACAGTGGATAAAGAAATGTGACCGCTGTGTGTTAACAAAAATGCCGAATCCTAAGATTCAGCCCCCTATGAAGTCATTTCTAGCTAGCAGGCCATTAGAAGTAGTCGCAGTGGATTTTACTCTTCTAGAACCCGCTAGCGACGGTAGGGAAAATGTACTAGTGATCACTGATGTTTTTACGAAGTTCACACAGGCTTTCCCAACACGTGATCAAAAAGCTGACACAACAGCCAAGGTTCTGCTAAGAGAGTGGTTTCTCAAGTATGGTGTCCCTGAACGGTTGCATTCGGACCAGGGCCGGAATTTTGAAAGCGAAGTGATTTCAGAGCTCTGCAAGTTGTATGGTGTGAAGAAAAGTCGTACAACCCCCCATCATCCTACCGGCAATGCTCAATGTGAGCGCTTTAATAGGACACTGCATGAACTCGTGCGCACCCTCCCGCCCGAGAAAAAACGCAGATGGCCAGAGCATTTGCCAGAGTTAGTCTATGCGTACAATGTTACCCCACATTCAACGACAGGCTACTCCCCCTACTACCTTCTTTTCGGTGTGGACCCACACCTTCCTGTTGATGCCCTTTTAGGACAGGAGTCCACTGTAGAACCCAGTCACGACTGGCTGGCGATACATCAGCGGCGTCTGAACGATGCTCATGCCAGGGCCAAAGAGTACTGTGAACAGAAAGCTGCTGAACGCATTTCCATGCATAATGAGAAGGTGTACTGTCCTCCCATTGAGCTAGGTCAGATTGTGTATGTCAGAAATCGGCCTCCAGGCAGAAACAAAATTCAAGATGCTTGGAAACCCATTCCCCACCGCGTGGTGCAGATTCAAGGAACCACATACACAGTCGAACCAGTAGAAGGGGGGCCTACAAAAAGAGTTAACAGAGTTGACATCAGACCATGTGTGTCCCCGCCTGTCCCCAGGTCACGAACCAGTAGCAGGTGTCTTAGAAAGCCCCTAGCGTCCCCGCAGGAGGACTGTATAGATTCAGAGGACACTACCGATGGTTTAGTTTTGGAAGAAGTGAGGGTTCCTTGTCCAGTCCATATTCCAGCTCGCACTGAAGATCCAGGCCAGGTCAGGCTCCCTAGCAGTGAGAATAGCGCCGAAGGTAGTATCAATGGTGAGTCTGAACGGGATGAAGAATTTCCCGAACCAGAATCTGAGGTAGAATCACAGGAAGCACATTCTGATACAGAAGATGAGGCCAGGCCTGAACCTGCTTCCTTTCCCCGCAGGAGTCAAAGGTCAACAGCAGGCCATCACTCCAACCCTCACCATGAGCCAAAGTCAGTTTTAGATCCCAGTTCTTCAGCTGTAATCTCTCAGATATTTGCAAACCTAGGGGAAGTGTTGTTCAGAGAAGCTGTTAGGGAAATCAAAAACTCATTTGTAGTCACCGAGGCCGTTGACTTGTAAGCAGGGGAGAATGTAACCGGGTCATGTTTATGGATTTTTGATTATTTAATTTTGGGTTTAACTACCCTGGTTTGAAATTGACTCAAAACAGGAAGTGACTTCAGGTTGTAGGCGGGATATGCCATGAGGAGGATCGGGGTTTTCCGGTTGGGGAAACGGTTCACGAACCCAGACTGAAAACCAAGCGAGACGAGAAATAATCTGCACTAAGCAACGTTGTAAGTTCACCTCTGTTCAAATATATCGCTACACGTAATTAACACGGTGAATTTTGCTGAAGATGATTTCAGAGAGTTCGCCTATGTAACAGATGAATGTAGATTTACTTGCAGATTTGCTGCCTCACTAGTATGGTATACTGTGACTCAACGTAGTGCCGCTACAAGAGGATATAGAGTTAAAATGTTAGCTGATGGAGACTCGGTGTCCTGTGAAGATCAGTGAGCACGTGCTGGTGTGGCGTCGTGTGTATTGTTATCACCACTACCGTTTGTTCTGACTTATTTGGGGTCATAAGCTTATTCAATGTTCTATCAGTTTGGCTGCTTTATCTCGTAGTACTTAACAATTTTGTTTTGAGATTAGCCTCTTGGGTATTTTGAGGCAATTGTACTGTAACACGAACTGGGAACATTTTACTCTGACAAAAAGCAACCTTGTCAATTTTATTTCCAATTGTAATTCTTGTTGATCTTCTGAGTCACAAGTGTGGTGCTCTTTATTTTCTATTTTTTACTCTTACTAAAGATACACTTACATTTACTTTCTATCAGATAAAACCCTTGAAATGCATTTGTTGTTCTGTGTACATCATTTCCCGGCAACATTTATATCTTCTTTACTGTTCGGAATAAAGCAACCAACCAATCAATCAATCAATCAATCAATCAATCAATCAATCAATCAATCAATCAATCAATCAATCAATCAATACCCATCCTCATTTGGGCAACAACAGACATGACTATAACAGTTTTAACATGAAGTCAGTATCCTTCGATTACGTTCATTATGTCTTATATTAAATATAGTTAGGTTTTTTTTTTCTTTTTTATCAGACATCTAATTTTGGGGTTTGTTTACCTGACATGTTTCGACGTACAACTTCCGTCTTCCTCAGAGTATAAGGCGTGACCGACCTGTCAAACCAGACAGGAAGGCCACGCCTTCAGAAACAGCAGCTGATAAAAGATGCGTCACCAATTAACATCCGGTGACACTCTGAGGAAGACGGAAGTTGTACGTCGAAACATGTCAGGTAAACAAACCCCAAAATTAGATGTCTGATAAAAAAGAAAAAAAAAAAACTAACTATATTTAATATAAGACATAATGAACGTAATCGAAAGATTAAGAATTAGTTACGGAGACGAAAGCATCAAGGAGTTTCGCCGCCTAGAGAGATTGACATGGAAACGGGCACGATACAGGAATCACCTGAGATTCAACCTGCGCTGCCGGGATGAGGAAGTCGTACCGGCCAGCCTGAACATCAAGAACCCGATTCCAACCAGAAACGCGGAAAAGATGATCAGGAAAGTGCGGATGACTCTGGTAAAAGAACGGATACGGTGCACAACGGATAAATTAAATAATATCAACAGCGAACTACACAGAGAGACGGAAACTTTCAAACGCCGGTTTCCCCAGAACAAGGAAATGGAAATAGCAATACACGGACACTTGGCAGACATACACGAACAGGAATTCACAGAGACAAAAACCCGACAAATACGAAAACTGGACAAACTCATCGCACAGAAAAAGAAGGCAGAACCGGAGCACGCACACATCAATGACAAATGGATTCATAACATATCAAGGTACAAACTCTCACAAGCAGAACGCAGTATACTAGCAAAAGGACTCAACTACGCTGTCACACCGAACCATATACCACACGACGAATTCATTCTGGCAACTGAATTAGCATGTGAGAAAATACAGGATCAGGGACAAAAAGCAGCACTAAGAAACGCAATAGCTGGTATATTGAAAACGGCCAAACCACCACCCAGTAACATCACAAAGCAGGAAGCCAAAGCCATGAGAACATTAGCTAAAAATAAAGATATCACAATCCTCCCAGCAGATAAAGGCAGAACAACAGTTATTATGGACACTGATGAATATGAACGAAAAATGAATGAATTACTCAGCGACAACGCATTTGAAATATTAAAAAAAGACGCAACAGAAGACAAGAAAAAGAAACTTAAAGCACTAATAAAACCACTACTCGATGAAAATAAAATAGATAAGCAGGATTACAATCATTTAGTACCCACAGCCAATGTCATCCCCAGGATTTACGGTACACCAAAAATACACAAACCAGGAACACCATTACGCCCCATAGTAGATAGCATTGGTTCGGTCACATACAACTTATCAAAAGCACTCACCGAAATAATTAAACCATTACTAGGACTCACAGACCAACACTGCAAAAACTCAAAACATCTGGCAGAAGAACTAAAAAACATCAAAATGCAGCAAGATGAAGTTTTCATTTCACATGATGTCATATCTCTTTTCACCAGAACACCCACGGAAGTCACCATACAGATAGTACAAGACAAATTAAAAACAGACAGGACGCTCAAGAAACGCACAAACCTCACCGTACAAGACATCACTCAGCTCCTTCAATTCATCGCCACATCCACATACTTTCAGTTCAGGAATACAATCTACAGACAGAAGGAAGGTTTTGCCATGGGAGACCCACTATCAGCCATCATGTGCGGCTTTTTCATGGAGGATCTGGAGCAGAAAGCACTCACTACAATACCAGCGTAATACAGACCAACACTCTGGAAACGGTATGTGGACGACATATTGGAAAAAGTAAAGAGGGGACACACTCAACAACTCACCGACCATCTTAACACCATAGACAATACCGGCAATATAAAATTCACACATGAAGAAGAAACGGAGCAGTCAATAGCATTTTTGGATTTAAAAATACAACACACAGAAGATGGGGACATCAAAATAAAAGTACACAGAAAACACACACACACCGACCAATATTTAAACTGGACTTCCGAACACCCCATAATGCACAAAATATCCGTAGTTAGAACATTACATGAACGCACAGCAATAATTACAGATCCACAGGACAAAGAACAGGAGGAACAACATATACAACACGCACTGAAGGCATGTCAATATCCACAATGGGCAATATCCAAAGGGGTGGAACAGGTTAAAAACAACAAAACACAGAAGAAAGAGAAAAAACAAACTAACAAACAAGAACACAGGGGAGTAGTTACATTACCATACATCAGGGGAATAACTGAACGCATTCAAAGAGTAATGAGGAAACACAATGTTAACACACCTGTCAAACCACACACAACACTCCGTCAGATCCTGGTTCATCCCAAAGACAGAATACATCCGGACAACAGATGCAACACCATATATGAGATTCCATGTAAATTATGCAATAAAACTTATATTGGGGAGACAGGAAGGAGTTTCAACACAAGAAAACATGAACACAAGAAAGAGTGCGAAAAGGAGACAGCTACAAGACAAACCCGAACAATAAAAGAAAAGGCACAACAGGAAAATTATAAGTCAGCTATAACAGATCACTGTAAAAGGGAAAATCACATTATGGACTGGGGGAATGCCAGAGTCATCCGCACAGAAGATAACAAACATCAGCGCTGGATCAGGGAGGCCATAGAGATCCGTAAGCGAAGCCCGAGGACCATCAACCGGGATGAGGGAGCATACATGCTCTCCCATACCTGGAGTGACATCTTGCAGGGGACGAACAGACAGTATAAGGCGTGACCGACCTGTCAAACCAGACAGGAAGGCCACGCCTTCAGAAACAGCAGCTGATAAAAGATGCGTCACCAATTAACATCCGGTGACACTCTGAGGAAGACGGAAGTTGTACGTCGAAACATGTCAGGTAAACAAACCCCAAAATTAGATGTCTGATAAAAAAGAAAAAAAAAAAAATGAAGTCAGTATCGTTGATGTTATAACTTTCTTCAATTGATAGAAACTTGAGTGCAAAACTGTTCATGATAACTGCAGTCCTAAAGTTAGCAAATCAATTGTAGTCATAAGACCAGTCATAAGATCATTACTGTAAGTGTCCAGAGCATCTTCCAAGTGTGACTTTTGACTGTCCACGTGGGGCCGTCCTCCATAGGAGCGATGTGATGAGACTCCAACCAGACACAGGGCACCAGGATAGATCGGGCAACATAAGCCATTATGTGTGAAAACCCAGGAGATCAGCAGTTTCTGAAATACTCAAACCAGTCCATCTGGCTCAAACCAACACCCATGCCACAGTGACAGTCACAGAGATCACAATTTTTCCCATTCTGTTTGAAGTGAACATTAACTGAAGCTCTTGATTTCTATCTGTATGATTTTATGCATTGTGCTGTTGTCAAGGGATTGGCTGATTAGAGAATTGCATAAAACAGCAGGTGTATGGGCGTATCTAATAAAGTGGCCAGTGAGTGTATTATTTGCATTGGTTATTGCAAATAGATGTCACAAAAGTGTATCATATATCTACACCATCTTCATTTCGTTCAGTGCAAGTGTTCCAGTATTTAACAAGTGTCTGGATTCCTGTAGAAAAAAATAATTCTTCTAGTTGCTCATATTTATGTTGGACTTTTGGATTTTTATTTGAGACACATTCATATTTTAAGCAGTTAAACAACATTAGCAATGTGTTTGGCAAACACACACAATACTCAATCAAATGTTTGGATATGGAAATAGTTTCTTTAATTTTTATTACTTCTCACATTTTACAATTGTAAGGATGACTTTAAAACTATGGACAGGTTAAAAAAAAGTAGAAATTTGACTGGGGAACAAACTTTATTTCATAACATGCCTTTCAAGGCTTTTGTTTACATGCTATTCCACCACCTTTTCCTAAGTGGCACCAC
Organism: Neoarius graeffei; assembly: GCF_027579695.1. Taxonomy (NCBI): domain Eukaryota; kingdom Metazoa; phylum Chordata; class Actinopteri; order Siluriformes; family Ariidae; genus Neoarius; species Neoarius graeffei. The sequence goes on along the minus strand of NC_083590.1, from coordinate 45,118,399 downwards.
ATCTTTCCTACTTTTTTTTTTCATCCCACCCATGTCCTCTCAGCATATGCCATCATCCTCTTCATCACCTTCTTTTTCCAATATTTCCACTATGTTCATCTTGTCTATCTCTCTCTCACAGTCTTCACACCCCTGTGTCCTGCACCTTCCTACCAGCACTAGTCCCTCAGGGTTCATTCCTTCCATCATCAGCCCAGGCAGACACTCCTTCCTAGAGGGCCATGTGGTGTCAGTCAACTTCCCTTGCTGGCAGTGCTGAAGAGGAAGGTTGATGGAGTAGATGCTGCCACTAGCATCAGCCATGATTATATCGTCATAAGGGGGGGCATGGCTGGCAGCCTCTTCCAAGCGAATACGAGCACGATGCTTCATCTCGATCACCCTCTTGGTGTAGGAGTTGAGGGTGAAGACAGCAGCAGCCATGCAACAGGTGAAAGAAATCCAAGCCAGACTGGAAGGAAAGGGAGCTGTGGGTTAGTGTTAAATCAAACAGAATGGAGAATATTACTTAGTTACATCAAAAATGTTTAAAAGAGAAGGAGACAAAAGGTTAAAGCTTACACAAATGACCAGCCGTAGTCCCAGGTCTGTGGTCTCCAGTCTTTAGGGCCAATGCTCACAGTCAACTGAAATACTGTAGTGTACATCATATGTGCTACCATCCCCATCATTCCTGAAACAGAGACAATGGCATGGAAATTTACAACAGAAAATAAAAAGACATAATGATGCTCAGCATGATGTACTACATGGCCAAATGTATGTGGACACCGGATCTTATGTGGGTCTTCCCCAAATTGTTGCCACAAAGTCCAATGGATGGAATTGTCAAGAATATGCTCTGGAATTCCAATTGTCCTTCACTGGAAGTAAGAGGCCCAAGCCTGTTCCAGCAGGACAATACCCCTGTGCACAAAGTGAGTTCCATGATAACATGGTGTGCCAAGGTAGGAGTGGAAGAACTCAAGTGTCCTGCACAGAGCCCTGACCTCAACCCCACTAAGCACCTTTGGAATGAACTGCAACATCAACTGCATCACAGGCCTCCTCACCCAACATCAGTGGCTGACCTCATGAATGTTCTTGTGGCTGAATGAACACAAATCCCCACAGCCACACTCAAAAATTTAGTGGAACACTTTTCCAGATGAGTGGAGCTTATTATAACAGCAAAGGGGGACTAAATCTGGAATGGGATGTTCAACAAGCACATATGTTTGTGATAATCAGGTATCCACAAACTTTTGGCTAAATAGTGTATGTTACCTTCATTACTACCATCAAGGTATTAAACAGGATACCCAACACCTCACCTGAGAGAACGGTGCAAATGGCAGCAAAGGCATTGACCTTGAGTGCATACATCTCCTTATTTAAGCAAAGCAACAGCAACTCCATCCACATCATAAGGAATCCCATAGCCAGCAGAGTGATATACATGAACTCTGAGAACAAGGCGAGCCAAAGAACCCCTGAATATAGATATAAAAAAAAACCCAGACATGTAAGATGATGACATTCTTCTCTATTTTTTCCCATTTTCCTCCCTCCTCTCTCTCCCCCCTTCCTCTCTTCCCCATATCTTATTCTTTTTATATTTGTATATCTCATCTCATTATCTCTAGCCGCTTTATCCTGTTCTACAGGGTCACAGGCAAGCTGGAGCCTATCCCAGCTGACTACGGGCGAAATGCGGGGTACACCCTGGACAAGTCGCCAGGTCATCACAGGGCTATATTTGTATATGTAAATACTTAATTTATCAAGAAGTTTTTCTCTATTTCTTTTCTCCGTTTATTTGTAATGATGCTGCTGGAATCTTAATTTCCCTGAGGGAACCCTCCTAAAGGATTAGTTTAATCTAATCTATTGTTAAAAATCCAGTGTTAAAAACAAAATGACTATCTTGGTAACCTCATAAACCCATTCTGGATATATCTGGTGTCTAATATACAGTTGGACTCACACACCTTGTACAAGCACTTTGTAAAATATATTCTACTGTACCCCTCCTAACTTCCAGGGATGGTGAATAGTACTAGGATATGGGCTGTGTGGACTATAGAAAAGTCAACGCAGTGTCTAAATTTGATGCGTACCCAATGCCTCATATTGACGAGTTGCTTGATCAACTAGGCACGGCTCATTTTTATTCGACACTGGATTTGACAAAGGGATATTGGCAGATCCCCTTGACTCCATTATCCCAAGAGAAAACAGCCTTTTCCACACCGTTTGGCTTACACCAGTTTGTCACACTTCCTTTTGGGCTGTTTGGGGCGCCCGCTATGTTCCAGCGGCTTATGGATAGGGTCCTCCCCCCCACACCACCTATGCAGCCATATACCTGGACGATATTATAATCTATAGTAATGACTGGCCGCAGCATTTACAACACCTAAGGGCCGTCCTTAGGTCACTGAGCTGAGCGGGTCTCACAGCCAACCCGAAGAAGTGTGCGATTGGGTGGGTGAAAGTACGGTATCTGGGCTTCCACTTTGGCAATGGGCAGGTGCGTCCCCAAATTAATAAGACAGCAGTGATTGCGGCCTGCCCAAGGCCCAAGACCAAAAAGGGGGTGAGACAGTTCCTGGGGCTGGCTGGCTACTATCGTAGGTTTATACCTAATTATTCGGACGTCACCAGCCTGCTGACTGATTTCACTAAAAAGGGGGCACCAGATCTGGTCCAGTGGACAGAGCAATGCCAGCGAGCTTTCTCTGAGGTAAAGGCTGCACTGTGTGGGGGGCCACTATTACACTCCCCTGACTTCACTCTCCTCTTTGTTTTGCAGACAGACGCATCGGACAGGGGGCTGGGGGCTATTCCGTCCCAGGAGGTGGAGGATCACCCAGTGCTGTACATCAGCAAGAAGCTGTCGGTGTGTGAGGGCCGCTACAGCACTATAGAGAAGGAGTGCCTTGCCATCAAGTGTGCGGTCCTTGCCCTCCACTACTACCTACTGCGATGCCCTTTTACCCTCTGTACGGACCACACACCCCTCCAGTGGCTCCACCACATGAAGGATGCCAATGCGCGGATCACCCGTTGGTATCTGGCACTCCAGCCGTTTAAGTTCAAAGTGATCCACAGGCCAAGGGCGCAGATTTCCTCTCCCGTCAGGGAGGGGGGAGTCGGCTGCAGGCCGGATGGCTCCCCGGCCTGAGTCGGGCGGTGGGGGTATGTGGCAGCGGGGCTGTGGTCAAGCATCGGTCTGTGAACGGAGGGCAGAGTCAGGGAAGGTAAGTGGCAGAATCACTACACCTGATGTTAGTTAACCTGTGTTTGTGTGTCTTCCCCAGTGACCACGCCCTATAAAAGGAGAGAGAGAGAGAGAGAGAGCAGAGGAAGGGAGCTCTCTCCCCAACCAGACGACTTGTGTGTATGTGTGCGCGCGCGCTTGTGTGGCTGGGAGAGTGAAAAGTAGTCACTGAAAAATGCAAATAAAGAGTTTTTTGGAACTCAGTTCTGGCCTGCCATACTTCTGTGCTCCACCCACCCGCTCTCATTCCAACAATCTCATCTCATCTCATTATCGCTAGCCACTTTATCCTTCTACAGGGTCGCAGGCAAGCTGGAGCCTATCCCAGCTGACTACGGGCGAAAGGCAGGGTACACCCTGGACAAGTTGCCAGGTCATCACAGGGCTGACACATAGACACAGACAACCATTCACACTCACATTCACACCTACGGTCAATTTAGAGTCACCAGTTAACCTAACCTGCATGTCTTTGGACTGTGGGGGAAACCGGAGTACCCGGAGGAAACCCACGCAGACACGGGGAGAACATGCAAACTCCACACAGAAAGGCCCTCGCCGGCCCCGGGGCTTGAACCCAGGACCTTCTTGCTGTGAGGCGACAGCGCTAACCACTACACCACCGTGCCGCCCCATTCCTACAATCATCTTATTTATTGGATTACTGTCTGTGTTCTGTTTTTGGATCCTAACTTCATACCTCCACCAGCCCCAACAGTACGTTCTGGCCAACATGGATCCAGCGGAACTTGCCCATCTGAGAACGGCCATCCAGCAGCAAGGGACTCTCCTCGGGACCCACCAACAAGACCTACAACAAATTACCCAGAACCTCGCCACCCTGTCCAACGCACTCAACCTTCTCACCACGCAGATGCAGCACTGTCAAACCATGCCTACCCCTGCTCAGCCATCTCCTACTTCAGCTCCTGCCACCGCCTCTCTCCACGAACCGAGACTTCCAGCACCTCAGCCCTATAATGGAGAACCAGGTACTTGCAGATCACTTTTGTCTCAATGTTTGCTGATCCTAGAACTGCAACCTCTGGCCTTCCCCACAGAATGCTCCCGGGTAGCATATACAATAACGTTCCTCACCGGCAAGGCCAGAGAGTGGGGGACTGCGGTCTGGGATGCCAATGCACCCTTTTGTTCCAGTTTCAAGGATCTCTCTGAGGAGATGAGGCAAACTTTCCACCACTCTCTGTCTGGCCAGGAGGTGGCCAGAGAGCTCATGGAGCTGCGGCAGGGGTCCCAGTCTACCTTGGATTATGCCATTGAGTTCCGGATGTTGGAGGCTTTGTGCGGTTGGAACGAGATCGCCCAGATCGACGCGTTCCTGCACGGCTTGTCCGACGCCATCAAGGATGAGTTGGAATCGCGGGAACTGCTGTCAGACCTCCCCAACCACATCGACACTCGGATCCAGCAATGGAGGAGAGAGAAGAACCGCCCCAGATTCACCTCCTCTCCACCTCCTGCCGCGTCCGTCAAACCCATGCAGGTAGACCGGGTTCGGGTGTCAGCGGAGGAACGACATCGCCAGTGGAGCATGGAGGCCTGCTTCTACTGCAGTCAGCTGGGACACATCTGCTGAGCCTGCCCGCTAAAAGGATGAGCCCAGCAGTGAATCAAGGGACCCTGGTGGGCAACGCTCGGAATCAGTCCCCCACTAATCGTCCGTTACTTCCTGTCATCATTATCCATGACAACCAGCATCACCACCTCCAGGCCCTCGTCAACTCAGGGGCGGACGGGAAGCTGATCTGCTCCGCCATTGCCAAGTGTCTGGGAATCCCGCTACTTGCTCTTGACGTCCCTCTCACTGTCCTGACACTCAATGGCACTGGCTTGACCAGCATCACCCACCTTACTGCCCCGCTCACCCTAAGGATTTCTGGTAACCACCCAGGAGACCATCCAGCTTCACGTCATGAACAACCCCCACGTACCCACCAAGTCTTAGGATTACCATGGTTAATGGCAGCACAACCCCCACCTTAACTGGGCTGACACCACCATCCTAGGCTGGAGCTAGTCCTCCCTAGCTTCTTGTCTGAACTCCGCTCTGCCTCCTGCCAAACCACCGCAGCCTTCACCCAGTGAGTTCCCCGACCTCTCTCACGTGCCTTTGGAATATCTGGATCTCAAACTTGTTTTCAACAAGACCCAAAACAGTGTCCCTTTCTCCTCACAGACCCTATGACTGTGAACTTGACCTCCTACCTGGGACAGTGCCACCCAAAGGACGACTCTAAAAGCAAGCCATGGAGAAGCACATCTCCTGAATCTTTGGCAGCTGGGATCATCCGTCCTTCCTCTTCCCCAGCAGGGGCAGGATTCTTCTTCATGGAAAAGGACAAGTTGCTCCACCCCTGCATTGACTATCGGGGTCTCAACGCCATCACGGTCAAGAACCACTACCCACTACCGCTCAAGACCACAGCCTTTGAACTACTCCAGGGAGCCAAGGTATTCACCAAGCTAGATCTATGCAATGCATACCATCTCATCAGGATCAGGGAGGGGGATGAGTGGAAGACGGCCTTTAGCGCCACCACTGGTCACTAAGAGTACCTCATGGTTCCTTTCAGCCTGACCAACTCACCTGCAGTTTTCCAGGCACTCGTTAACAACATCTTAACTGACTTCCTAAACATCTTTGTTTTCGTGTACCTGGATGACATCCTGAGCTTCTCCCACTCCCTGGAGGAACATCGGGGTCACGTCTGGCAGGTCCTTCAGCGCCTGCTAGAGAACAAGTTGTTCGTCAAGGTGGAAAAGAATGAATTTCACCTGAGCTTTGTCTCATTTCTGGGATTTATCATCTACCTGGCAAGGATCCAGATGGACCCCTTCAAGCTCGAGGCAGCTGCCGATTGGCCCACCCCGTCTTCGAGACGAGAGCTCCAGCACTTCCTAGGATTCGCCAACTTCTACAGGCGCTTCATTCACAACTTCAGCATGGTGGCCAGACCTTTCTCAGCCCTGACCTCAACCAAGACCCAATTCAAGTGGGGGGAGGAAGCAGAGAAAGCCTTTTCCACGCTCAAGCACAGGTTTACCACAGCACCCATTCTCACCATACCCGATCCATCCAAGCAGTTTATTGTCGAGATCGATGCTTCCGAGTCAGGTGTCGGAGCTATACTATCCCAGAGGGCCAGTGACGACAAGGTCCACCCATGCTCCTTCTTCTCCTGCCGGCTATCCCCAGCCGAACGGAATTATGACATCGGCGACTGCGAACTACTGGCTGTTAAACTAGCCTTGGAAGAGTGGAGGCACTGGTTCGAGGGGTCGGAGCTCCCCTTCCTAGTCTGGACTGACTAAAAGAATCTGGAGTATCTCAAGTCCGCCAAATGCCTTAATTCCCATCAAGCCCGTTGGTCTATCTTCTTCTCCCAGTTCAACTTCACGCTCTCCTATCACCCAGGCTCCAAGAATGGCAAACCCGACGCCCTATCCAGGATGTTTTCTTCCCACCAAGAGGAGCCTAAGCCACCTGAGACCATCCTTCCTTCACGCTGCCTGGTGGGAGCCGCCATTCTAGAGGTTGAGACGCTCATGCGGAGGGCCCTGGAGCAAGACCCCGGTGAAGATAACCCCAACAACATTCCTCCTAACCATCTGTTTGTTCCCTGTCCTGTGTGAACCCAGGTACTGCAGTGGGGTCATGGCTCCAAGCTGGCCTGTCATCCGGGATCCACCTGAACCCTGGCACTCATCCAGCAGCGCTTTTGGTGGCCATCCATCAAGGAGGACGTCCAGGAGTTCGTGGCAGCCTGCGACACATGCTCCCGGAACAAGACAACCAATCGACCCCCTGCCGGCTTGCTAAGACCCCTCCCGACTCCACATCGACCTTGGTCTCACATCGCCCTGAACTTTGTCACAGGACTCCCCAACTCAGGTGGCAACACATGCATCCTCACTGTCATTGACTGTTTCTCCAAGACCATCCATTTCATTCCTCTGCCCAAGCTCCCCTCAGCCAAAGAAACCGCAGAATTACTCGTCCACCACATCTTCCACCTACATGGACTACCCACCGACATCGTTTCTGACCGGGGCCCCTCAGTTCACTGCACAGTTCTGGAGGGCCTTCTGCAAACTCATCGGGGCCACCTGTAGTCTCACCTCAGGCTTCCACCCACAGACCAACGGCCAGGGAGAATGGGCAAACCAGGCTTTGGAGGTTGCACTCAGGTGCATGGCGTTCAGGGATGCCAGTTCTTGGAGTAAGTACCTACCCTGGATTGAGTACACTCATAACACTCTTCCTTCATCTGCCACAGGTCTCTCACCCTTCTAGTCCTCCCTAGGTTACTAACCACCACTCTTCCCCAACCAAGAGAAGGAGGTCACCGTACCCTCAGCCCAGACCTTCATACACCGCTGCAGGAGGACATGGGCATTGGCCCAGAGAAAACTCATTCGCTCCGCCCTAGCATCCAAGAGGCAGGCCGAAAAACGGCGCTCTAAGGTGCCCACTTACTGGGTGGGGTAATGACTCATGCTCTCCACACGCCATCTGCCACTCAGAACCGTCTCCCACAAGCTGGCTCCCAAGTCCCTAGGACCCTTCCTCATCAAAAAGGTAATCAACCCATGTTCCATCAGACTGGCACTACCACTCACCATGCGACACATCCACCCCACGTGTCACAGCTCGGAATAACGCCGAGACCGGAAGCTTTCTTTTTCTCTCCTCCTGTGTAAAGACCACAAGCGGAGGCCATACACATCAGATCTGCTTTAATATTGTCACTACCTTGTCTGTTTTGGGGTGTCTTTAGCTCCACCCTGGTCCATCTGTTGCTTAATGTGCAATCAACAGGTGAATGGTCCAGGTGTGGAGGATTGTAGATAATGGGGGCTTGGCCTATAAAAGGTCTCCCGAGAAGGCAAGAGGGAGCTTCCTCCTTCATTTTGGTTTGGCTAAACTTATTTGCACCCAGACCACAACACATTACACTTTTATTTTACATATTACTGACATTCTTTCATTATTTAAATAAATATCGATATATCGAACGTACTACTTGGTGTGGTCTCCCTTTATGTTGCACTTGCCTTGAGCCAGCAGGTGTAACAATATCAACAGATCTTCGATTAAGGTATGTGAATCTTTTCATCATGGCACACCTTCAGCCTGTTCAGTGTGCTGAGTGCAGGATGTTTGGTCATTCTTCCTACATCACTAGCGATAGCTTTATTAGCTTTATTTGTGATAAGTGCAGATTAGTTAGCTATCTGACGGAGAAGATTACAGTGCTAGAAGCGCATGTCCAGGCTTTAGAGAAGACAGTGTAGTTTCTGTAGGGGAAAGTCTGGATGCCCTAGGTGGAGTTAGTAATCCCCCAACTCTGGCATTAGAGCCCTTACAGTGGGGCGAATGGGTGACGGCTCGGTGGCATAAGCATAGAGCCAAAGCTACCGCTGAGGCTCACTCACGGGAGCACCACTCCTCTCCGCGTCACGTGCTGAACAGGTTTGCTCTCCTTAGTGATGCACCCGCTGAGAATCCTGAAAGAGCTCTGGTTATAGGGGACTCTATCATATGGCACGTGAAATTAGCTCAGCCTTTAGGGGCACCAGCAGCTTTAGTCAGGTGTATACTGGGAGCCAGGGTGCAGGACATAGCAGGTAATCTTAGGGTCCTAGGCAAGCACAGGTTCTCAAAGATAGTTATCCATGCAGGAGCTAATGATATACGCCTTCGTCAGTCTGAGGTTACGAAGAGTAACTTTGTAGAGGTGTTTAAATTAGTGAAGGCGAAGTCCGATGCTGTAGTATGCTCTGGCCCCATCCCAATGTGGCGTGGTGATATAGCTTACAGCAGGTTATGGTCGCTGAACTGCTGGCTGTCCAGGTGGTGCTCTGAAAACAGTGTGGGCTTTATAGATAATTGGGCTAATTTTGAGGGCACTGCTGGCCTGTTAGGGTGGGACGGTATCCATCCCACTCGGGAAGGTGATGATGATGATGATGATGCCCTTTATTGCCACTAGTCACATGTACCAGCGAAATTAGCCATCAACCTGTCCGTACGTATACAACATACAATTGACATAGGGTAGACAGGACAGGGAGACAGGGATAAAGATAAAAAGGAAACACAACATGAGAGATAAGGAAAAAAAAGAACACCCCCCCCCCCCCCCCACTATGCTCCTGTCAGGAGTACAGTGTGGGAACATTTAAAAAATCTTTGCATAAGCACAACTACAACACAGGTACACTTTAAACATGGGACTTGAAGGGGGGGGAATCAGGGGTAAGGGGTGGAGGGGATGGGGGGGTGGAGGAGGTAATCCAGTGCAAGCAAGCAGCCATCCGCTCCTGCAGCCATGAAGGCACTGGTCATGCACCCGCTTGTCACACTGGGGGTAAAAATGGTGACCGCAGAGAGTTAGAGAGGAATGCAAGGAATGAGAGTGTCTCCCGGCATTGACCTTCAGGGGGAAATGTTTTCTCAGCAACGGCCTGAAACAAGGCCGGTTCTGTCTCAGGGCGCCGAATGTCGATAAGATATGAATTGTTTGCTCTTTCCAGATGCAGTCTTTGGACATCCTCACCACTTGTCCATATCTGTCCATTCTATTCAAATTGATCTCCGAAAAACGTATTCCTTGCAAAGCTGAAAGCTACTCCGAGATAACCATTTTGTGGTTAAAGTTCTGAATGTCCACAGTCCAAGTGCCAACAGCTTTGCCCACCACTCCAATCATATCGGGCAGCTTTGTGGGGCTTTGAACAGCTGTCACCGTTGTCTGATTTCCTCAATATACCAGGGCAATGCCTAATCCAATCAGCAAAAGTCCTGTAATCATGGTTCCGAATAGGTAGATATCTTCAATGTCCTCTACAGAAAGAATCGCCAGGCACATGACCCGCCACCGCTCCCACGCATCCATCGTGTAACCAGCCACAAACGTTCCGGCAGGACAAATGGGTTCCCCGAAACCCAAAACTGTCAATTTCGTTAGGAGACCAGTTTATCAATTCTATGCTTTTTAGTTTAGAAAGTAATGCAGGAAGAGTCTCTTCAAAAAGTACAGCAGACGAGACAAGACACAGAAGCACAAGCAGGGAAAAAAAGGAGGGAGAGCAGAATGCAACCGCCTTCCATGGAAGCACGGAGAGAAAAAGGTGCTGCTCTCATTTCCTGCAGCATGGGTCATAGTCTCAGAACAGGCCTAGTTAATTTCTGACAATCCAGAGCCAAGGCCACGGAGCAGATGAACAGGCTAAACCGACTGTCTGCTAGCTGCACAGAGTCGTCACTCAGGGTCCACTACATTGAGTGTGTGTCTGTTCCCCGTGCTTAACAAAAAGGTAGAAATTTTCAGAGAGTTTGCTCCAGTAACCTAATCAATATAAAATTAGATCATACTGACTGTACAGCTGCTGCTATCACCTTTGATCTAAAGGTGGGGCTAATAAATATTAGATCTCTTACATCTAAAGCGCTAATGGTTAATGAACTCATTACTGATCAGGAGTTTAATGTACTTTGTTTAACTGAAACATGGATTAAGCCAAATAAATATATAGCATTAAATGAAGTGAGTCCTCCTGGATACAGTTATATACACCAGCCTCGTCAAACTGGCAGAGGAGGAGGGATTGCGGTTATTTATAATGATTATCTAGGTGTAACACAAAAACCTGGTTATAAATTTAATACATTTGAAGTTCTTCATACTCATATAATATATGTAGCCTCGAAAAAGAAGTCTGCCCAGTTAATTCCATTGCTTATTATTTACAGGCCCCTAGAGCCATATTCTGAGTTTCTTTCTGAATTTGCAGATTTTATCTCAGATCTGGTTATTTCCTTAGACAAAGCTTTAGTTGTCGGAGATTTTAATATTCACTTCGATAACCCAGAAGACCCTTTGAAAACAGCATTTGTGTCCATTTTAGATTCAGTAGGGATTAATCAGAATGTTCTAGGACCGACCCATAATGGTCACACCCTTGATCTAATACTAACATTCAGGTTAAACATAGACAATATAGTCATGCTTCCACAGTCTGAAGTTATCTCAGATCATTATCTCATCTCATTCAAACTATGTCTGAGTAATAATATATGCACCTCACCACGCTACTGTATTAAACATACATTCATGTCAACTACTGCACAGAGCTTTATAAATGATCTCCCAGAGTTATCAACTTTGATTGGGTCACTGTCAGCCCCTGCAGAACTTGATCAGGCAACTGAATGTTTAGAGTCAACATTCCTCCATACCTTAGATAATGTAGCTCCTCTAAAAAGGAAAATGGTCAGAGACAAAAAATTAGCACCCTGGTATAATGATGACACTTGCACATTAAAACAGACCACTCGAAAATTGGAACGTAAATGGCGTCAAACAAAATTGGTAGTGTTCAAATTAGCGTGGAAGGAGAGCTTCCTGAAGGATAGAAAAGCTCTTAGTGCTGCGAGATCAACATATCTCTCCTCCCTAATAGAAGATAAAAATAATCCTAGATTCCTATTTAATACTGTAGCAAAATTAACCAGGAATAAGTCCACTATAGACACATGCACACCTGCAGTATATAATAGTAACGATTTCATGAATTTTTTAAAATGACAAAATTGAGAATATCCGACAAAAAATTCAAACTACTAATTTAAGGTCAGACAATGAAAGTGACCTTGTAGTTAACTATATAACTCTATCAGATCATCAGTTAGAATGTTTTACTCCCCTGAAAGAAACTGAATTACTTTCATTAATCTCGGCATCAAAAGTCTCAACTTGCATACTAGATCCCTTACCTACACGTCTATTCAAACAGATAATACCTGAAGTAATTGAACCGCTTCTAAAAATAAATTCTTCTCTTACGATTGGCTATGTACCCAAATCCTTTAAACTAGCAGTTATCAAACCCCTGATTAAAAAACCTGACCTTGGTCCCTGTCAGCTGTCCAATTATAGGCCAATATCAAACCTCCCCTTTATCTCCAAGATCCTTGAAAAAACTGTGGCACAACAGTTATGCTCATATTTACATAGGAATAACATCCATGAATTGTATCAGTCAGGATTTAGACCTAATCATAGCACAGAGACAGCTTTGGTTAAAGTATTAAACGACCTACTGTTGGCGTCTGATCAGGGCTGTCTCTCGCTACTTGTGTTGTTTGACCTTAGTGCAGCATTTGATACCATTGATCATTCCATTCTTCTGGATAGACTAGAAAATGTTGTGGGAGTTAAGGGAACGGCCCTCTCCTGGCTCAGCTCTTATTTAACTGATCGTTATCAGTATGTTGATATAAAATGGTGATATTTCTAGACGTACTGAGGTAAAGTTTGGTGTTCCACAAGGTTCTGTCTTGGGTCCACTGCTTTTTTCTCTATATATGTTACCTCTGGGTAATATTATTTGTAAACATTGTATTAGTTTCCACTGTTATGCTGATGACACACAGTTGTATGTTTCTGCAAAACCTGATGAGAGACACCAGCTTAATAGAATTGAGGAATGTGTGAAGGACATTAGACACTGGGTGCTTATTCATTTCCTTCTGCTTAACTCTGACAAGACTGAAGTACTTGTACTAGAACCACATGCAGCTAGAAGTAAGTTTTCTGATTAGACAGTAACTCTGGATGGCCTTTCTGTTTCTTCACGTGCAGCAGTAAAAGACCTCGGAGTGATTATTGACCCCAGTCTTTCATTCGAAACTCACATTGATAACATCACCCGGATAGCTTTCTTTCATCTCAGAAATATTGTTAAGAAATTTAATGTCATTACATGACACGGAAAAACTAGTTCATGCTTTCGTTACCTCCAGGTTGGATTATTGTAATGCCTTACTGTCTGGATGTTCCAATAAGTGCATAAACAAACTCCAGTTAGTTCAAAATGCAGCAGCAAGAGTCCTTACTAGAACTAGAAAACTTGACCACATCACGCCTGTCTTATCCACACTGCATTGGCTCCCAATCAAATTTCGTATTGATTATAAAATACTACTATTGACCTTTAAAGCACTAAATGGTCTTGCACCACAGTACCTGAGTGAACTTCTGGTCCTCTATGACCCGCCACGCCTACTTAGATCAAAAGGTGCAGGCTATCTGCTGGTACCTCGTATAGTGAAGGCTACATCAGGGGGCAGAGCCTTTTCTTACAAAGCCCCACTGTTATGGAACAGCCTTCCAAGTAATGTTCGGGAATCAGACACAGTCTCAGCGTTTAAGTCTAGGCTGAAAACATATCTGTTTAGTCAAACCTTTTGTTAATGGTGTTTATGAGGTAAAGGTGTAGATCTGGAGGGTCCTCAGACAGGGTGTTTTGGTAAACTGGGATGTATGGATGCTGTCAGTCCCCACTCGCTTGCTCACTCGAGTTTGTTGATAGTGTAGTGGCTGCTGCTTTATTTTCTGGGGCTCCCTCATGCCTGTGTTACCTTCTGGCTCTCCCCTTTTGGTTATGCTGTCATAGTTAGTTGCCGGAGTCCCTGCTTGTACTCAGTGCAATATGTATACTGTTCCTACTTATTCAGGTGACATTGGGCATACCTAACAACCTGTGTTTTCTCCCCCCCCACCCCAAATCTGTCCCTCTGAGTTACATGGAGTCAACAGGAAATTTTTTGGTGGAGAGGGTGGAGACCTCGACTGGCTATCGTAGCCTGCAGGGAATTGGCTGTCAGACATTCTGTCGCATGTCCCAGACCCGGTGAAATGTAACTGAATTGTCTTGTCCAGCCCTAAGGGTCCCATCTGCATCCCATCATTGCTGAGGAGTGTGCTCCCATCACCCAATCAAGCATCCAGCCAGAGCAGGTCATATTTTTTTAACCATATTAACATGCCATTGTTGTGTATTATGCCTGATGTCAAGACTCTCGTCTCTGCGAGCCTACCACACCGACTTAATACTTATGTCATTTTTAGGGCATACCTAACAACCTGTGTTTTCCCTCCCAATCTGTCCCTCTGAGTTACATGTTGGTCCTGGGATTGAGATGCTGGCCTCTTCTGCCCCTTGGACCTGCTTGATCCATCCTGGTGCCCTGTGTCTGGTTGGAGTTTTATTGCATCGCTCCTGTGGAGGACGGCCCCATGAGGACAGTTGAGGGTTACACCTGGAGGATGCTCTGGACTCTTACAGTAATGCTTTTATGGCTGAGGACTACAGTTGACTTGCTAACTTTAGGACTGCAGTTGTCATGAACAGTTTTGCACTCAAGTTTCCATCAGTGAAGAATTACATCAACAAAACTGTCTTCATGTTAAAACTATTAATGTTATAGTCATGTTGTCTGTTGTTGCCCAAATGAGGATAGGTTCCCTTTTGAGTCTGGTTCCTCTCGAGGTCTCTTCCTCATGTCGTCTGAAGGAGTTTTTCCTTGCCACCGTCGCCACAGGCTTGCTCATTGGGGATAGATTAGGGACAAAATTAGCTCATGTTTTAAGTCGTTCAAATTCTGTAAAGCTGCTTTGCGACAATGTTTATTGTTAAAAGCTCTATACAAATAAACTTGACTTGACAGCTTAAACCTCTCGTCTCTAAAATCTTTATCTTTTGCCACACCCTTTCTTCCCTGTATTAAATTGTCTTATTTATTGGATTACTGTCTGTTCTGTTTTTGGATCCTAACTTCACCATACCTCCACCAGCCCTAACAAGAAGCCCTTGCAGGATGCTGAAGTTAGGTTAACATGGGGCAGCCATGGCCTGAGGTTGGGCTGAAGTGCCCTTGAGCAAGGACACCTAAACCACAACTGCTCCCCGGGTGCTGTAGCATAGCTGCCCACTGCTCTGGGTATGTGTGTGCGCTCATTGCTCACTTGTGTGCGCATGTGTGTGTTCACTGTTTCAGATGGGTTAAATACAGAGGTTAAATTTCACTGTGCGCTTAAGTGTACATGTGACAAATAAAGGCTTGGCTTCTTCTTCTGAAGTGAAATGAATATCTCTACAGACTGACCTTTATACTAGCTGCCACTTATGCAAAAAATAGTAGCAGAACTTCATGCTTTGGAACAGGAAGACTACCAGCAAGCTTGTGGTTGACTCTGGGGTTTTGTTAACCAATCAAATGAGTTAGCTGAGTGTTCTTGTTATGCCAGATGGTGCTATTTAGATCAAAAGTGACATGCAACTCTATGAGGAGCATCTCCTCCTTATGGGCATTACTTAGACACATGATGCTCCAGAAAATCTGCACTGTAGCTAGCTGAGCATCACTGTGCATACTGTCCACATTGTATAAGGCTAACATCGCCCCTCCACGATGAATGAACACAGAGGTAATCTCCAAACATCTTTCAGTTAGCCCTAATGCGGGTTGGTTCTTCATGGCATTATGGCACATGCTGTCCAGGTGATATTCACTGCCTGGAGGCTAATAAAAGTGAAAAAGAATATTAGTTACTTGTGTTGTAGTTAAGACCACCTAAACCAAGTCATGACCAATACCAGAGTGTATCCAGATCGAGACAAGACCAAAACTTTGAGGGGTTGAGACCAAGAACAAGGCAGGGCGAGACCAAATCATGACCAGGACGTGTGTGAAGAGGGTGGGGAGGAATGACAGCTGTTAACAGGAACAAAAAATTCCTTACAATAATGAGTCATATTATTGGTTGCATCTGAAGCAGATAATTTTGCATCTAATCGCAGTAACGATGTTAACAAAAAAAAATCAGACAATGCACGGGCAATTTAGTGAAATCCCAGCAGTTGTGATCTTGACCAGTCTTGAAATAAAATTCCAAGTCCTCCATGTCTAAGACTGAGACAAGTGCAAGTAAAAATGCGGTCGATTCTGAAACAAGACTGAGACCTTCAAAAAATATGGATCTCAAGTCCCACAACACTACTTCAACCTCAAATCCAAAAAAGTTGAGATGGTATGTTGCAAATTTAAATTAAAACTGAAAACAATGATTTGTAAATAACCTTTGATCTGTATTGCATTCAAAAACAAACTAGCACATTATATGATGATTTACCTCAAATGTTATTGTTTTTTCAAAATAAACATTTTAATTTTGATTCTTGCAACACATTTTAAAAAATGTTTGGACAGTAAAGTATTTACCACTTTCAAATGTTGCCATTCCTTCTCACAACAGTTAAAAGATGTTAAGGGACTGAAGACACCAAGAGATGAAGTGTTTCAGGTGTTATTTTGTCTCATTCCTCCTCCAAACAGGTCTTAAGGTGTGCGACAGGAAGGGGGTATCATATTTTTTTTTATTTCAAAATTCACCACACATTCTCTATTGGGGACAGAGAGGACAGACACCCACAGCTTCCACAAACTTCCACAGCTACGCCTTTGTAATGTGTGCAGAATTTGGTTCTGCATTGTCTTGTTGAAATACCCCTGGAAAAGATATCGTCTTGAAAGTACCATATGTTGCAACAAAATCTCAGTGTACTTTTCTGCATTAATTCTGCCATCACAGAGGTATAAGTTAGATTTGTCAAGTTCACTGACAACAAACCCATACCATGACACACCTTGGGTTTTGGACTTGTTGCTGGTAACACTCTGGAGTACCTGGTGTCCATTTCTTTAAAAAAAAAAAAAAGAAAAAAGACCTGGAATACTGATTCATCTGTCCACAATACATGTTTCCACTGTGTGATGGTCCATCCCAGATGCCTCCGAGCCCAGAGAAGTCAGTGGTGCTTCTGGACACAGTTAACATAAGGCTTCCTTTTTGCACAATAAAAGTTTTAACTGGTGTTTGTGGATGTAACTCTGTCTTATAGAGCTCGACAAAAGTTTGCCAAAGTAATCAAGAGTCCATGTGGTTTTATCAGCTATAGATGAATGACGGTTCTTGATGCAGTGCCGTCTGAAGGATCAGAGATCACAAGTGTTCAACTTAGGCTTGTGCCCTTTCCCTTTACACAATGAAATTCCTCCAGGTTCCTTGAATTGTTTAATTACATTATGCAACATAGAGGGTGAAATATCCAAA
Source organism: Neoarius graeffei (assembly GCF_027579695.1). Lineage (NCBI taxonomy): Eukaryota > Metazoa > Chordata > Actinopteri > Siluriformes > Ariidae > Neoarius > Neoarius graeffei. The sequence continues at coordinate 45,101,155 of NC_083590.1, read as the reverse complement.
TCCCATCCTATCTTTCTTTGAGGAACATTGATTTTAAATGTTTTGATAATTTTCCCATGCATTTGTTGACAAACTGGAGATCCTAGGACCATCTTTGCTTCTCAAAGGCTCGTCCTTTACTTAATACTGATTTTGTACCAAATCATGAATACATTACAAATACACTGTTGACATGACATGTTTAAAATCACAACATTGTTTGTTTTACCTCATTACTAGCCCTAAATTCCCTAGTCTCAACTTTTTTTTGGAGTGTGTTGCAGGCCTGAAATGCAGGAATAGATGTATACAGACAAATGAAATGAAGTTGAACAGACAAAACACGAAATATCTTTGTTCATTCTGTCTGCAATGAAATACAAGTCAAAGTAAATTTAGAAATCATTGCTTTGTTTTTTATTTGCATTTTCCATACCATCCCAACTTTTTCTGATTTGGCGTTGTAGTTACATACATAGCTGTGGTTCTTTGAACACCAAATAACCACCAGCAGAATGTAGGGAGAAGGTTCCAAAAGAACGTTGACTATGACAAGACTATCACTAATGCTACATCGAATAGTCACTTCATGGTTTTAATGAAGATATTGGTCAGCATGTGCATGCACAAAACAGGTGCATATTCACCAACCCTGCTGCTCACAGAAGTATAGTTACAGACTGTATGGGTTTACCTTGGGCTTCTCCAGGAGTCAACTCAATGAAACTTCGACATTTCTCTCCTGAAACGGAAACAAAATTACACCCTGATTTAATTTTAAACCCATTTAGATGATAAATTATTTTGTTCAATATCATTAGAAAACTGTATAAGATTGCTTACAATTTCTGGGGGATTGCACTATTCATATGACTACAGTTTAGCAAAAGAAGTGAATGCACAAGGCCAGGCAAATTTTCAGCAGATGTGCTTTAGGTAATTTTACTGGCCAAATCATGAAAATGTTATTCTTAAAACACAGCATCAAGATTCTTTTCTTCATTTCCAAGACTTATTTTGTTGATGTAGAATGGTCATTATTGCTCAAAGTTTTTTTTTCAACATATCCTTTTTTGGTAATTCTTATGGATACACACCTTTTTGTAAACACAGTGTTAAAAAACTAAATTTAAAGTGGATATACTGTATATACTGAAGGTATATTAAATAACAGTCACAAATGTGTCTGAAGACTTATTTCCTATTACTGTAGCAATACTACTAATAATACATCCATCATCTGTCGCCGCTTATCCTGTGCAGGGTCGCGGGCAAGCCGGAACCTATCCCAGCTGACTATGGGCAAGAGGCAGGGTACACCCTGGACAAGTCACCAGATCATCACAGGGCTGACACACAAACAACCATTCACACTCATGGTCAATTTAGAGCCACCAATTAGCCTAACCTGCATGTCTTTGGGGGAAAACCAGAGCACCCAGAGCAAACCAAAGACATGGGGAGAACACGCAAACTCCACACAGAAAGGCCCTTGTCGGCCACTAGACTGGAACCCAGAACCTTTTCGCTGTGAGGCAACAGTGCTAACCACTACACCACATAATAATAATAATAATAATAATAATAATAATAATAATAGTAGTAGTAGTAGCAGCAGCAAATTGCTATCAAAGTTAGAGGTAAAAATTGCTTGCGACCATGGCTCCTTTACTTGAATTAACTTGATCTAAAAAAGTGTAGACCTGGGGATGCAAGGGAACAGGGAATATACATGACTCAGTGTTCAGTTCACACAGAAAAAGTGTCGTCATGTGTGATGGTTTCTCGGCATCCTCACTTCACTGTTCCATGCTTATAAATACATTTGTGTGTGTGTAAATAACCTCAGTTAACCATCACTGGACACAGTCCAACCTGAATTGTATGGTAATTAATTAGGAAGGCGATATACTGAACCTGGGGACACAATGGTTAGAGAAGCAGCTTTGGGCTTAAAAAGTTGCTGGTTTGATTCCCTGGACCAGCAGGAATGGCTAAAGTGCCCTTGACCAAGGCACCTAACTTCCAACTGCTGTGATGTTAGTTGCTCTGGATAAGAGCATCTGCTAAATGTATGTAAATTCTGATTTTCTTGGAGAAGAAATAGCCAGAAAAAGGACAATTGCTGTCTTACCTTCACCGCTATGGTGTTTTTCACAAGATAGCCAGAAACCCGTGTGAAAGTATCTCAGCATGTATTTGTCCTCTCCTGTTTCCCAGATATATTGGACTACATTGGCCAGCTTCTTTGCCTTCATTAGGACTTGCTCCTTCTTCTGCTTTGGGGAAACTGTCACATTAGACTCAGGCTTTAGAGTTGGGCTCTCTGTGTTGGGGTTTGGAGTGGAGATAGAGGGGAAAATGTGTGGATAGCTCTTAAATTATAAATCATTACATTATATATAATTATTAATGAGATTATATGGATTCACTGCAAATGAAATGCAAATTTGTGTTGAAGATGAAGATGACTAAGATTTCATTCCAAAGCCATAAATATTTATAATCTTGTCTATAGATAGATAGATAGATAGATAGATAGATAGATAGATAGATAGATAGATAGATAGATAGATAGAGTACCAGTTAAGAGTTTGGACACTCCTTCTAATTCAGTGTTTTGTCTTTATTTTTATGAATTAAAAGACACTTCATGTCTAAAAGCAATGATGGATGTTGTTTCTCTTTACGTAGTTGAGTGGTTCTTGACATAATATGGGTTACTGCAGTTGTGGAATAGGGCTATTTACTGTATTTTTATGATTTACTATTTACTGTTTGATCTCAAATGCATTAAGAAACTAGTCCACTAATTAACTTTTGACAAGGCAGACCTGTTAATTGAAAAGTATTTCAGGTGACGACCTCATGAAGCTGGTTAAGATAATGCGAATAGTGTGTAAAGTGTCAAAGTAAACGCTGGATACTTTGAAGAATCTAAAATAGGAAACATATTTTTTAAACACTTTTTTTGTTTATGACATAATTCCATATACATCCCATATGTTATTTCATAGTTTTGATGTCTTCGGTATTGTTCTACAATGTAGAAAACAATCAAAATACAGAAAAACCTATGAATGAGTGGTGTGTACAAACTTTTGACTGCTACTGTACATACAGTGGTGCATGAAAGTTTGTGAACCTTTTACAATTTTCTATATTTCTGCATAAATATGACCTAAAACAACATCAGATTTTCACACAAGTAGATAAAGAGAACCCAGTTAAACAAATGAGACAAAAATATTATACTTGGTCATTTATTTATTGAGGAAAATGATCCAATATTACACATCTGTGAGTGGCAAAAGTATGTGAACCTCTAGGATTAGTAGTTCATTTGAAGGTGTGTGGCAGCGGAGGCGTGGTCAAGCGTCAGTCTGTGACTGGAGGGCGGAGTCAGGGAAGGTAAGTGGCAGAATCACTGCACCTGATGTCAATTAACCTGTGTTTGTGTGTCTTCCCCAGTGACTGCGCCCTATATAAGGAGGGAGAGAGCGGAGGGAGGGAGCTCTCTCCCCAACCAGACAACTGATGTGTGCGCGCGCGTGTCTGAGTGTCTGGGAGAGTGTAAATCAGGGGTGTCCAAACTGATCCATAAAGGGCCGTGTGGCTGCAGGTTTTCATTCCAGCCATGCAGCAGCACACCTGACTTGGCTCATTCAATCAACTGAACTGTCTTCACACAGTCAAATACTTGCAGCCACACCCACCCTTGATTAAAGGGTGGGTGTGTCAGTTGATTGAATAAGCCAAATCAGGTGTGCTGCTGCATGGCTGGAATGAAAACCTGCAGCCACATGGCCCTTTATGGATCAGTTTGGACACCCCTGGTGTAAATGCTGAAAAGTGTGACCAAGAGTTTTTGGAAACTCAGTTCTGGCCTGCCGTACTTCTGTGCTCCACCCACCCGCTCAAAGTTTTACAGTGGTGCCGAAACCCGGGACGGAGCACAGAGGAGAACAGCCCCATTGAGTCCTCCCCCTTCGCAGACCTGATCCACCGCCCTCACCACGGCCCAACAGAGCCAGCACCAGGTGCTGATCGCCCTCCGAAAGGAGCAACGGTTCGAGGCCCTGGTGCTGGCACAACAGGAAAATTGTCAGGCCTTCTGGCACCTCCTCGCGTCGGCGGGGTCCACCGCCTCCACCCCACCCCACCTCACCCTAACAAAGATGGGCCCGCACGACAACCCCGAGGCCTTCCTTGCGCTATTCGAACAAGCAGCAGAGGCCTGGGGCTGGCCGGTGGAACAGCATGCAGCGCGCCTCCTCCCCCTGCTAACAGGCGAGGCGCAGCTGGCCGCGCTAAAGCTCCCTGCCGACAGCCGGCTGGTCTATGCAGACCTGTGCTGGGCCATCCTCCAGTGTGTGGGGTGCACCCCCAAACAACAACGCCAGCGCTTCCGCACTCTACACCTAGAGGAGGTCGGCCGGCCATTCGCATTTGGCCAGCAACTCTGAGATGCCTGCTGGCGGTGGCTGAGGGCTGACAACCGCGACGCCGAGGGAATCGTCGATCTGGTGGCACTGGAGCAGTTCATTATCCGACTTCCCAAAGGAACAGCGGAGTGGGTCCAGTGCCATCGCCCGGCATTGCTGGATCAGGCCATAGAGTTGGCGGAGGATCATTTGGCGGCTGTTCCCATGGCAAGACAGCATGTCTCCTCTTCTCACCTCTCCTCTCCCCCCTTCCCTTCTGTTCCTCGTCCACCCCAGCCAGCCCGCCGCACCCGCGGTGCCCTCCCGTTTCTCGCTTCTGTGTCTGTCTCTCTCCCCCCTCAGGTGAGTGAGCCCCAGAGCGCCGGTGCAGAGAGAAAGCCCGGGCTGGTTTGCTGGCGCTGTGGGGAGCCGGGGCACCTCCAGCATCAGTGCTTGGCCATGGAGGTGGGCGCGTTGGCCCGGATCCCTGACGTGCCAGGAACCGCCCTCGATCGGGCCGGAGCGTATCGCATATCAGTGAGTGTCCAAGGGGATACGTATCAGGCTTTGGTGGACTCTGGCTGTAATCAGACCTCAATCCACCAAAGCCCGGTGCAAGAGGGAGGCATTGGGGGGAGCACAATTGGTGAAGGTGTTGTGTGTGCATGGGGATGTTCACAACTACCCTTTAGTGTTGGTCCACATTCTATTTCGAGGGGAGAAATTTAGTGTAAAGGCGGCGGTTAATCCTCGCCTTACCCACTCGATAATTTTGGGGACTGATTGGCCGGGATTTCGGGAATTAATGACTCATTTAGTGAAGAGTGGGTCCTGCCGTAGTTTAGCACGGGGAGGTCCCAGTGTGGCATTGGCGGGAGCAGCTGTCACAGAGCCATCTACGTCATCTCCGCATCAGCGTGAGGAGCAGCAGGCTCCTCCTCCCTCTCTCGGGGAATCCCTTGTGGATTTCCCGTTAGAGCAATCGTGAGACGAGACTCTGCGGCATGCGTTTGACCAAGTGAGAGTAATCGATGGTCAAACGCTCCAGCCAAATGCCACCCCGTCCTTCCCCTATTTCTCCATTATGAGGGATGGATTATACAGAGTGACGCAGGACACTCAGACTAAGGAGACGGTCTCACAACTTTTGATCCCAAAGAGCTGCCAGGAATTGGTATTCCAGGCGGCTCACTTTAATCACATGGCTGGACACTTGGGGCAGGATAAGACACTAGCCCGAATAATGGCCCAGTTCTATTGGCCAGGGATTCACGGCGATGTCCGTAGGTGGTGTACGGCATGCCGCGAATGCCAGTTAGTAAATCCAGCGGCCATTCCAAAAGCACCTTTGCGCCCTCTACCATTAATCAAGACCCTGTTCGAAAGAATTGGGATGGATCTCGTCAGGCCATTAGATCGGTCAACACGAGGGTATCGCTTTATTTTAGTTCTGGTGGACTATGCAATGCGATACCCGGAAGCAGTGCCTCTTCACAATATCTCAGCACGCAGTATTGCGGAAGCGCTCTTCCACGTCATCTCCCGAGTCGGAATCCCCAAAGAGATTCTGACTGATCAAGGCACTTGGTTTATGTCATGCATGCTGCACAAACTGTATAGGTTACTGAGAATTAAGCCAATCCGCACCAGCGTTTATCACCCACAAACGGATGGTTTAGTCGGATGGTTCAATCGCACCCTCAAGAACATAAAAAGTTTGTAGGCAAGGATGCACGCAATTGGGATAAATGGCTCAAATCCCTGTTATTTGCAGTGCAAGAGGTCCCACAAGCCTCCACGGGGTTCTCCCAGTTCGAATTATTATATAGGCATAAGCCGCGCGGCATCCTAAATGTACTGAGGGAAAATTGGGAGGAGGGACCTTCACCGAGCAAAAATGAAATCTAATATGTTATTGACCTGCGCGCAAAACTCCACACACACACACACCTAACCCAGGAAAATTTGCGGCAGGCCCAAGAACGGCAAATCCACCTGTATGACAGGCGTACGCGCCTTAGGGAGTTCGCACCGGGAGATAAAGTACTCGTGCTGTTGCCCACGTCGAGCTCCAAATTGATCGCCAAGTGGCAAGGACCCTTTGAGGTCACACGGTGAGTCAGGGACATTGACTATGAGGTGAGGCGAATGGACAGGGGTGGGGCGCTACAGATTTACCACCTCAATCTGCTCAAACTCTGGAACGAGGAGGTCCCCGTGGCATTGGTGGTGGTGGTTCCGGAGAAGGTGGAGCTGGGGCCGGAGGTTCAAAAAGGGACATTGACATCGTTTCCTCTCCGGTCCCCTGTGGAGACCACCTCTCCCCGACCCAACTCATGGAGGTTGCCCAGTTGCAGACCGAATTTTCGGACGTGTTCACGCCCCTGCCCGGCCACACCCGCCTCATAGAACACCACATTGAGACGCCCCCGGGGGTGGTAGTGCGCTGCCGCCCTTACAGGCTACCCGAACAAAAAGGGGGTGAGACAGTTCCTGGGGCTGGCTACTATCGTAGGTTTATACCTAATTATTCAGACGTCACCAGCCTGCTGACTGATCTCACTAAAAAGGGGGCACCAGATCCGGTCCAGTGGACGGAACAATGCCAGCGGACTTTCTCTGAGGTGAAGGCTGCACTGTGCGGGGGCCACTGTAACACTCCCCTGACTTTTCTCTCCCCTTTATGTTGCAGATGGACACGTCGGACAGAGGGCTGGGGGCTGTTTTGTCCCAGGAGGTGGAGGGGGAGGATCGCCCCGTGCTGTACATCAGCAGGAAGCTGTCAGTGCGTGAGGGGCGCTACAGCACAATAGAGAAGGAGTGCCTAGCCATCAAGTGGGCGGTCCTCGCCCTCCGCTACTACCTGCTGGGACGCCCTTTCACCCTCTGTTCGGACCACGCGCCCCTCCAGTAGTTCCATCGCATGAAGGATGCCAATGCGCAGATCACCCGTTGGTATCTGGCACTCCAGCCCTTTAACTTCAAGGTGATCCACAGGCTGGGGACGCAGATGGTCGTGGAGGACTTCCTCTCCTGTCAGGGGGGGGGTCTCGGCTGCAGGCCAGACGGCTGCCCGGCCTGAGTCGGGCAGTGGGGGTATGTGGCAGCGGGGGTGTGGTCAAGCGTCAGTCTGTGACTGGAGGGCAGAGTGAGGGAAGGTAAGTGGCAGAATCATTGCACCTGATGTCAATTAACCTGTGTTTGTGTGTCTTCCCCAGTGACCGCACCTTATATAAGGAAGGAGAGAGCAGACGAAGGGAGCTCTCTCCCCAACCAGATGACTGATGTGTGTGCGCGCATGTCTGAGAGTCTGGTAGAGTGTAAACGCTGAAAAGTGTGACAGAGTTTTTGGAAACTCACTTCTGGCCTGCCGTACTTCTGTGCTCCACCCACCCACTCAAAGTTTTACAAGGTGAAATTAGAATCAGGTGTTTTCAATCAATGGGATGACAATCAGGTGTGAGTGGGCACCCTGTTTTATTTAAAGAACAGGGATCTATCAAAGTCTGATCTTCACAACACATGTTTGTGGAAGTGTATCATGGCACGAACAAAGGAGATTTCTGAGGATCTCAGAAAAAGCATTGTTGATGCTCATCAGGCTGGAAAAGGTTACAAAACCATCTCTAAAGCGTTTGGACTTCACCAATCCATAATCAGACAGATTGTGTACAAATGGAGGAAATTCAAGACCATTGTTACCCTCCCCAGGAGTGGTCGACCAATAAAGATCACTCCAAGAGCAAGGCGTGTAGTAGTCGGCGAGGTCACAAAGGACCCCAGGATACTTTCTAAGCAACTGAAGGCCTCTCTCACTTTGGCTAATGTTAATGTTCATGAGCCCACCATTAGAAGAACACTGAACGACAAATGGTGTGCATGGCAGGGTTGCAAGGAGAAAGCCACTGCTCTTCAAAAAGAACATTGCTGCTCATCTGCAGTTTGCTAAAGATCACATGGACAAGCCAGAAGGCTATTGGAAAAATGTTTTGTGGACAGATGAGACCAAAATAGAATTTTTTGGTTTAAATGAGAAGCGTTATGTTTGGAGAAAGGAAAACCTTGCATTCCAACATAAGAACCTTATCCCATCTGTGAAACATGGTGGTGGTAGTCGTATCATGGTTTGGGCCTGTTTTGCTGCATCTGGGCCAGGGCGGCTTGCCATCATTGATGGAATATTGAATTCTGAATTATACCAGCAAATTCTAAAGGAAAATGTCAGGACATCTGTCCATGAACTAAATCTCAAGAGAAGGTGGGTCATGCAGCAAGACAACGACCCTAAGCACACAAGTTGTTCTACCAAAGAATGGTTAAAGAAGAATAAAGTTAATGTTTTGGAATGGCCCAGTCAAAGTCCTGACCTTAATCCAATCGAAATGTTGTGGAAGGACCTGAAGCGAGCAGTTCATGTGAGGAAACCCACCAACATCCCAGAGTTGAAGCTGTTATGTATGGAGAAATGGGCTAAATTTCCTCCAAGCCGGTGTGCAGGACTGATCAACAGTTACCGGAAACGTTTAGTTGCAGTTATTGCTGCACAAGGGGGTCACACCAGATACTGAAAGCAAAGGTTCCCATACTTCTGCCACTCACAGATATATAATATTGGATCATTTTCCTCAAAAAATAAATGACCAAGTATAATATTTTTTGTCTCATTTGTTTAACTGGGTTCTCTTTATCTACTTTTCGGACTTGTGTGAAAATCTGATGTTTTATCCATCCGTCCATTATCTGTAGCTGCTTATTCTGTCCTACAGGGTCTCAGGCAAGCTGGAGCCTATCCCAGCTGACTATGAGCGAGAGGCAGGGTATACCCTGGACAAGTCACCAGGTCATTGCAGGGCTAACACAGACACAGACAACCATTCACGCTCACATTCACACCTACGGTCAATTTAGAGCCACCAATTAGCCTAACCTGCATGCCTTTGGACTGTGGGGGAAACTGGAGCACCTGGAGGAAACCCACGTGGACAGCATGCAAACTCCACACAGAAAGGCCCTCGCCAGCCACTGGGCTTGAACCCAGGACCTTCTTGCTGTGAGGCGACAGCGCTAACCACTACACCACCATGCTGCCCCGATGTTGTTTTAGGTCATATTTATACAGAAATATAGAAAATTCTAAAGGGTTGACAAACTTTCAAGCACCACTGTACAGTCCATATGAAAATGCCTCTGCAGCTATCTGTGCAACTTGAATCCTTCTTACCGGTGGTGTAGGGCCAGCTATTGTTCTGGCCACAGTTCTTCATTTTCACAACAGACAGGCAGAGTGGTTTCACTACTTTGTGTGTCCCCTCACACCAGTAGGAGGTGCAGAAGGCCAGCACAGAGAGAGTCAGGGCCAGAGAGGTTAGAGAGAGGGACAGCAGGGAGCGGCTGCGTCTGGACATGCACTTCAGCATAATGAATAAAGGAATGCAAGAGTGTAGAAAGACACTAGAAAAAATATTCTACAAGTACCAAAGGAGGTGAACACGGGAAAGATGAAAGAACTACAACAAGACCTACAAGGCAAGATGGACAGGAAGTGTTATGGATGAGATGATAGAAGCACTCTTTACTGTCGGGGAAGTGGTCTGAACAGTGGAGAGATATAAAAATAATCTCAGTATCCAAGATCAGCAAATCTGTGGAAGAGAAACAGATGATTTCGAGAGTAAGGACAAGACAGATTTGCTTCAATAACAATAAGCTTAATCTTCAGGTGGATGTTGGACTAAATATGGGGGCAGCCATGGCTTGAAGGTTAGGGCCCAAAGAGTCACCGGTTCGATTCCCAGGACTGGCAGGAAAAATGTACCTAACCCCCAACTGCTATAGCATAGCTGTCCACTGCTCTGGGTGTGTGCTCACTTGTGTGTGTTCAGTGCAGAGGAGGAATTTCACTGTGCTTGTGTGTACATGTGACAAACATGCCATCCATAAGTGGCGGTTTAATTAAAGCATTTATATTTTCTCCTTTGGACACACTGTAACTGAATGAATACACCAAGTAATTGATTCCTCATGCTAAAATCTATTCAGTGTTCCTTCACAGTGATAAACACGTTCTTGTTGATTCAACATCGTTTGTAATTCTGCTGCAAGTCACTGAGCAAAGTTCGACACACAGTTCTCAACATTCTCACATGGCGGTCTCGTTTTCCTAAATACTGGCGTCATCAATCTCAACTCTGTGTGTTAATGAAGGAAACCACATCTCACCTGTGAAAACTCAATTCACCATAATCATCCACACATACCCATTCTCCATGAACAGGGAACAGGTCCTGTTCTGGTTCATGCACCAAGTTTGAACAGTTTGGAGCATTTTGACCAAAAATACAGTACATTGGTTCAGAACCTAAAAAGTTGGGTCCCAGCTGGAACCAAATGATAGTTTGTTTTTTCCAATGCGAACCATGATGACATCAGTGGGTGTGTCATTAGTTTGGAGAGTTTCTACATCTCTTCTGGGTTCGAGCCCAGCAGCCGGCAGGGGCCTTTCTGTGTGGAGTTTGCATGTTCTCCCCGTGTCAGCATGGGTTTCCTCCGGGTGCCCAGTTTCCCCCACAGTTCAAAGACATGCAGTTAGGTTAGATTAATGTGGGGGGCCTTGGGCTGAAGTGCCCTTGAGCAAGGTACTTAATCCCTGACTGCTCCCCGGGCACTGTAGTGTGGCTGCCCACTGCTCTGGGTGTGTGCGCGCGCACGTGTATTCACTGCTTCAGATGGGTTAAATGCAGAGGATGACTCTCACTGTGCTTGAAGTGTCCATGTGACAAATAAAGACTTCTTATCATTAGTAATTGGTCCATTATTCTTCTTTTTTTGGATGAAAGCAAATATATGCAATAATGGAACAAAAGCTCACAGGTACAGTACCAGTCAAAAGTTTGTACACCCCTACTCATTCATAGGTTTTTCTGTATTCTGACTATTTTCTACATCATAGAACAATACCGATGACATCAAAACTATGAAATAACATATAGAACATGTATGGAATTCTGTGGTAAACAAAAAAAGTGTGAAAAAACAAAATGTGTTTCATATTTTAGATTATTCAGAGTATCCAGCGTTTACCTTGACACTTTACACACTGCTAGCATTATCTTAACCAGCTTCATGAGGTAGTCACCTGGAATACTTTTCAATTAACAGGTGTGCCTTGTCAAAAGTTAATTAGCGGACTAGTTTCTTACCTTCTTAATGCATTAGAGATCAAACAGTAAATAAAAATAATACACAAAATATCCCTATTCCACACCACAACTGTAGTAACCCATATTATGTAAAGAACCGCTCAACTATGTAAAGAGAAATGACATCCATCATTACTTTAAGACATGTAGTGTCTTTTAATTAATAAAAATAAAGACAAAAACACTGAATTAGAAGGAGTGTCCAAACTTTTGGCTGGTACTGGAATCAATGCACTTCGCCATCTTGCTACTACTCTTTACTTCCACTGTGCAATGCCTTCCATTGATGTATCCTTGATTACAGTAGTTCCACTCAAAACTGGTGGAAACATGGAGTGGCTTGCCAGCTAGTACCATGGTTCAAAGAATCCTGAACAGAAAGCACTCCCTGTTGGTCCAAAAGCAGTTAAGAGTTTTCCCAAGACCCTGCTGTTTTATAGCCAAGTCCTCATGATCACAAGATGATGTCCAAGTCTTCATGAAAAAAAAATTCTTTATGTTTCAGTGTATGTAAAAAAATGGTGGTTTGGATATCGGAGAAAACATGTCACATATCGGCTTCTGTAACAAACAGCAAAGATTAGTATTGGCTTTGGAGGATAAACTTATTTTGGGGAATGGAAATATTACATATAAAGAGACTTGACTGGCTTTACTTCCATCCATCCTTTACACTGCTTATCCATCAGGGTCATGGGGAAGCTGAGAGGCAAGAGGTGGGGCACACCCTAGGCAGGTCGCCAGTCTAGCACAGAGCTAACACAAAGATGAACCACCATTCACACTCACACCTATGAGCAACTTAGAGTAGCCAGTTAACCTATTCTACATGTCTGACTGTTGGAGGAAACCAGAGCACCCAAACAGGCACAGGGAGAACATGCAAACTCCACACAGAAAGGCCCCAATTGGCTTTAAGGTTCGAACACAGAACCTCCTTGCTGTGAAGCAATAGGTGGTGCTAGCACCACCATGTCACCTACTAGCTTTATTATATTTACAATGCAAGTGATTTCTGGGTGAAAGAATTTAATTGCGAAATGCTTCGGTTTAAAAAAAAACAACATTTAAAGCTTTTAAAGAAACAAACAAGCAATCTTATTTGTATCAGTATCAACCCTTGATTGTTTAAAAAAAATACAGCTAGTGTGGCTCCACTGCCTCCCGTTCTATAGAAATGAAGCCAAAATTCCTTTGCCATGTTGTCAAATTTAGAGCCAGAATCTACGCAGTAGAGAGGAGAGTTGAAGTCAAGTACACCTACTCATTTGGTAGACCTGCCCCTTCTCCCAATACCGAGGTCCATTGGCCAATCATTTAATTTCCATGTGTATCCATGTCTTCTTATGATGTAGTAGAATAATGCTTTAAAAACTAATTTCTGTTGGAAAATAAATAAAAATGTGCAGATATCAGCGTTGGGAAAACTAACTATTTGAATTAGACATGGTGGACGGAAAGAGTGTTTAGATGAGAAAAGTGATACTGTATTTTGTCATTGAAGAATATGTGGATGGGAGGAGCTACACATTATACTGGAACCAGCCAGCAGGGGTGCTAGATCTGTAGGGGCTTCACTGTCCATGTGTTTTTTTTTTTTTTTTTTGTTTAAATAACAGTCATTGGGATCAATTGATACTCAAGGTTGCAGTATGTTAATTGGAAAATGACAAAAATAGTTTTAAATAATTTAACAGAACAAGAACATGACAAGTAAACAAGCCATTAATTTGAAACAACAACAAAATGCTAAAAGGGACTGGTCAAACTACCAAAATGACTAAAATAACATCCGGTCTGTTTTAATTTTATTTGATGTGTTTTAGTGTTGATATGAAATGATGTAATGACATAAAAAAAAACCCAGCAGCAACAACAAAAAAAACCCAACACTATTAACACAACTGACAAGTTTCCTGTCTACAATTATGATTATTTTCTAATTTTAATGCTATCACTTTTACTACTCTAGTTACAGTACATGCTGTAATAATTCACACAAAATTGATATTATTTATCTGCTAATCAAACATTTCTAAGGTAGGCTTCCACTGAAATTTACACATACACAGACCAGATGCGAGTTTGATTGCACAACTTTGATGAATAGTTGTGTTATTAGGAGGTAGATTCAAATGAAGATCTTAATTATTTTTATTTTGCATTGCTTATTGCAAAAAGGTGTCACAAAAGTACATCATTTTTGCAGTTCCGTTTTGTTCAAGCATTAGAGCTCAAGAAAACTGTAATTCAATTCTAATTTACAATTGCACTTTTAAGGTTTTTCATTTGACTTACCTTTGTACATCTCCGAGCTGTGTACATCAGTATACAGAATCTTCTAGAAGACATCTGCCCGTGTTAAATATTCACTGGTCTGATCTTCCGTTCTTGTGACATCTTTCTTCTTTGCATCCTTTGTGTGATCCGTTTCCTTGAGAGATTAAGGTTTTATGTGTTTTGTCTGGGATTAGTCCATGTCTCAGTCATCATCGAGAATTTCTGTTTAATCCTTTGTGAATGATGTTAATCTTTGAGATAAAAGTGCATCTGTTCCGAGTCTTTTTTTCTGCCTCGATCTTGTTTGGCCATCAGAGAGCCTGAACTCTGACCATCATAGATAATAGTTGGTATTAATTCTGGTCTAAATTATTGACAGATTATAAATGAGGTTTAGTGAATGTTTAAAATATGTTTCAGATTTTAAAATGGTTTCATTCGTACCAGTCATCACTAAGTTGATGAATATGAATTTTTTAGAAATTAATTTTGCTAGAATTTCCCAGAAGATATATCTATCTATCTGCTTCTTGTGAATGCTAACCTGATTTGTCCATCGCTACACAAACATTATCATACTCAAGAGACTAACAGCCACTAGAGGTTTCAAGGCAAAACTGATGTGACTCAATTCCTTTCATTTAACATTAAAGGTGATGTATTATACCCCTTTTCCACAAGTTGACACAGTTCCCGGAGGTCTTAATCAGGCTTGTAGCACTCGAGTCCGACTCGTGCCCTAATTTTGAGGACTTGTGACTTGATTGATCAAACTACCAAACCAGACTTGAGTGCTGGACTTGGACTCATAAAGTGAAGACAAGGACTCAGATTTTTTATTTATTTTTTGTAACATGCCATAATAATTTGGCACAAGCTATTTATATCTACATTAATTTTTGTACTAATTTTGTGCAAGAGTGTCACACCTGCATGCCTTGGCGCGTGCTGTCAGATAGACTCTCGGGCGCTCTGGACAGTGCACGTGCCAAGCAGACTCTCGCATGCGCGCCGTAAATGACTTGCACCTGCACAGGATTAAGGCACAATCAGCGCGCCAATATAAAAACTGTGAAAACACACTTACTTTGCGAAGTATTGAGTTGCGTTGCTGACACATTACCAAGTCTTATTTCCTTGTTTGGGTTCCTGATCCCTGATTTCCTCGTCTTTGATTCTGCCGAGTCTACGATAGTCTGTTTGTGCCTCACTTGACCTATTCCCTGTTTCACTGTTTTACAATTTTGCCTGCTGTTCTGGATTATTTACCTATCTTCACTTGTATTAATAAACACATCATCTGCACTTGCATCCGTCTCCCAACCATCTCTGACAGAATACTTCACACTCCCTGACAAAGAGAAGCACATTCACCTGTTCATACGGCATGTTCAGGAACAAACTAATGTTAATGGGGCTAAAACATCCACCGTCAAATGGTGCAGTTGGAGTCTTGTTCTTGGACTTGACTCAAAGTTTTTTTTTAACGACTTGGACTTGACTCAGACTTGAACACTGGGGACTCGAGACTGGGCTCGAGGTTTAGTGATTCGACTACAACACTGGTCTTAATGAAATGTCTGTGATATACCTTGGTCGAAATCCCACAAGGATAAAGCAACATGGCTCCCTTCTCAGCCTGATTAAACGGCCCTTTTGAGTTCCTGTTCCTTTAAAATGAAGAGTCACTGCTCACCCCACCTCCTCTTTCTCCAGCAG
Source organism: Neoarius graeffei (assembly GCF_027579695.1). Taxonomy (NCBI): domain Eukaryota; kingdom Metazoa; phylum Chordata; class Actinopteri; order Siluriformes; family Ariidae; genus Neoarius; species Neoarius graeffei. Next base: position 45,085,554 of record NC_083590.1, on the reverse strand, counting down.
ATCGAGTCGCACTTACATCATGAATATTCATTCACAAAAGCAGTTCTCAAGCCATGAGTGGAAATGAAGGGATAATTCGAATGAGCTCTGCTTGTGACATCAAAAGAGGAGCCAAATTTGAATGGCTTATCGAAGCACACGTTTTCTGAAACAGACAGCACAAAAGAAACTAACTGGGTATTTTATGTCAGAGTTTGTGGGTTGGTCAACACTCAGTGCACAAGCAATGAAAAAAAAGCAAGCTTTTCATAATAATCCCTTGACAACAAAAATGCTGGTGTTCAATGAAACCTGGCTGAACCAGCTCACTTTTAGACGACTAGATATCAAAATCTATCAAAACCACCGCTGACAAGGATGAGCCGGTCTGGCTGCTGTTTATGGCAATAGTATAAAAACTCTAAATCCACAGCAACTTTCATGTTGTAAAGCATTATTATTATTATTATTATAATAGCTCCTCTTCTTTAGGGATCGACACAGGGGCTCATCTGCATGTGTGATTTGGTATAGGTTTTTACACCAAATGCCCTTCCTCATGTAACCCTCCCCCATGTATCCGGGCTTGGGACCAGCACTAAGACCCCAGTGGCTGGGTGTTTTACCTAATCTGCATATGTTTGGACTGCGGGAGGAAACCGGATCACCTGAAGGAAACCCACAGAGGCACAGGGAGAACATGTAAACTCCATACAGAACCCAGAACCTTCTTGATTTGAGGTGACAGTGCTAACTACTGCACCACAGTGCTGCACATTATTATTAAGAACCACCTACTGTTTAATCTCTCAATCAAATTGCTAATCATTCACCAAAAATAAAAAAGGAAGTTACCTCTCTTTCACAGATATGACCAGGCTTATGTTTCTTCCATCATCCTGATTTTTTATTTTTACCCTGTCACTGTTTTTTTTCTTTGTGTCAAATCTACCCGGATTCCTTTAATCTATCATTTAAGGCCATCTGTTCTTTCCTCTCTCGTCTGCGAAAGCTTCTGCAATGAAGTCTCAGTCTCTGGCAGGCGCTTTAGAACGGCATTAAAGGGGGGTGTCACTTCACATACCGGTATATCTATATTGCAGGACTCTGTTTATTTTTACTCCCAACCAGCAACAGCTCGAGCAAATCAGATCTCATATATGATTTTATCTTTCAAGGAAAATAGAGAGATTTTTAGTTATCTGCTCACATTTAGCGCATAGAGGTCATATAAAAAAAAAGCTATAAGAAAAGCAACTTTAATTACAAAGGAGAGCTTTAGAAGAATGAGAAACAACGGGATATAAAACAGTCAAGTAAGAAAGTTTCAATGCTTGTGAGGCTCAGGTACTCTACAGCTGTACAATAGAAAAAACTAGATAGAACTTGACGCCAATGGTGTCGATGGGGATGCCTCCGCCTGGTAGACCACACGCCTTAAGTTTTGATTTGGGGATGGACATTTGACCTCACAGTAATCTTGACCTGTGACCTTTTACCCTCAAAATCTAATCAGTTCATGTTTGTCCCCAAATGAACAAATGGTGAAAGTTTGGTGAAATTCCTTTCATTTGCCTTGGAGATATTGTGTTCCCAAGGTTTTCGGACAGACATTTGACCTCACAGTGACCTTGACCTTTTGATCTTAAAATCTAATCATTTCATGTTTGTCCCAAAGTGCACAAATGGTGAAAGTTTGGTGAAATTCCTTTCATTAGCATTTGAGATATCGTGTTCACAAGGTTTCGGGACGGACGGACCCACACACGGATAACCCGAAAACCTTAAGGTGGCGGAGGCATAAATATAAGAAGGGAACAGGGATAGAGAAAAGTAATGAGTGGGAAAGAGAAGGAGAAGCAATGTTAAATTTAAGTCTGATTGAGTATCACACTAAGCTGCCAGCTTCTAGGTTAACAGCCTGATATTTCACTTGCACCATTGATTTAAAAGGGAAGTGAGGCAGGTACCAAGCTGTATTCAAGGTCTTCGATGATGTTTTTAAGAATATCGTCCTGTATTTCGACATTAATCTCATGATCTGACTCCATTCTTTCCTGCAAATATTCAGGGGCCAGTAGTAAGACTGCAGATGGAATAAATCCATTATTAAAGAAGAGTCCAATTTGAAAAGGAAGCAGTTTCAATCATCACACAATGCATATTTGGGAAACATAGGTTTAGGGGCAGGAAATAAAGGATGTGTGTAATATACATTTTATTTACCAGCTGGGAGGTCCGTATGGTGAAATACCGTGACCGAGGTCTTGAAAGTATTCAAGGCAGAGGTCACGGCATTTCACCCTATGGACCGACCTTAAGCTGGTAAATAATATATTTATTTTTTTCTTTACTAAATTCTAACAGAAAACGAGAGCGCCCGAAAGGGAAAACCGAGCCGAGCCGCCATTTTGAATCCTCATTCACGGCTGTAATGCAAATTGCTTTCTCCTTGGACTTTCTCTCCTTGCACTTCCATGGCAGGAAAAAAAAACAAAACTACATTTTGCCACCTATTTATACAAAATTGAGTCATTCAGGATTCAGCCATGTTTTTGTTCGGTGTTAGCAAGGTTTTTAGCTTTCTCCTGAAATGTTTTCTTTTATTTCGTCTTCCTCAGGGTAGGAAAACTCGCTTTCGCTGTATAGACTGTCGTTATCGCTATCCATGCTGTAAAATTAATGCTATTCTCCTGAGAAATGCGAAAATAAATGTTGACAAAAATTGCTACCATGTTTGTTGTTGTGAACGAGCGAGTCGCCAGAGGTCCGTAATCCTATGGTACGGACCTGCTCGCCAGCCGATCAGAGCGCAGGATTTGATGGAAACCAGACCGTGAAAAAAATAAGTAATAATCTGTTGCTTTGATAGTGCACATAGGCTTTGAAGAAGGTTTACAGTTTCTGAGAGTTTACTACAAGCTACATTATAGGGCTGTGAGCACACCTGACCATGACACTCGTGTCCATTCCAAACCCATGGGCATTAACAGAGTTAGTTCCCCCTTTGGTATTTTAATACCACCACTCTTCCATGAAGGCTTTTCACTTAGATCTTGATTTTAATACCACCACTCTTCCATGAAGGCTTTTCACTTAGATCTTGGACCAGTGCCAGTCAGTGTTCTAGTTCATCCGAGAGGTGTTTATTGGGGTTCTGTGCAGGACACTCAAGTTCTTCCACTCCAAACTTGGCAAAACAAGCTTTCATGGCACTTGCTTTGTGCACAGGGGCATTGTCATGCTGGAATAGGTTTGAGCCTCTTCATTCCAGTGAAGGGAACTTGTAAGGCAATAGGCAATAGTGTACAAAAACATTCATTCAATTGTGTGCTTCCAACTTTGTGGCTTCAGACTGGAAAAAACCCCACCGATGGACGTGATGGTCAGGTGTTCATATAGTTTTAGCCATAGTGTGTGATATATATATATATATATATATATATATATATATATAAAATTGATCTTTTTGGCCATCATGGGAAATGCCATGTGTGGCACAAACCCAACACCCTGAGAACACCATCCCTACAATGAAGCATGGTGGTGGCAGCATCGTGCTGTGAGGATATTTTTCATCTGCAGGGACAGGAAAGCTGGTCAGGACTGAAGGAAAGATGGATGGCACTAAATACAGGGCAATTCTGGAGGAAAACCTGTTTGAATCAGCCAGAGGATTGAGACTGGGATGAAGGTTCACATTCCAGCAGGACAATGACCCTAAACATACTGCTAAAGCTACACTGGAATGGTTTCAAGGGAAACATTTAAAGTCTTGGAATGGCCTAATCAAAGGCCAGACCTCAATCCAATTGAGAATCTGTGGCATAACTTGAAGATTGCTGTACACCAATGCAACCCATCTAACTTGAAGGAGTTGGAGCAGTTTTGCCTTGAGGAATGGACAAAAATCCCAGTGGCTAGATGTGCTAAGCTAATAGAGACATACCCCAAGAGACTTGCAGCTATAATTGCAGCAAAAGGTGGCTCTATAAAAAGTATTGACTTCTTTTTTTTTTGGGGGGGGGGGGGGGGGGGGAAATACCTATGCACACTCCAGATTTCTGTTTTTTTTCCATCTTAAGCATTGTTTGCATCACAAATTTTTTTTTTTCACCTTTAAAGTTGTAGGCATGTTGTGTAAATCAAAATGCTGCTAACCCTCCATCAATTCATTTTAATTCCAGCTTGTAATGTGACAAAACAGGACAAACACCAAGAGGGATGAATACTTTTGCAAGACACTGTAAATAGTATCACTTCCGACAATCACACTGCTAACCAGCAGAGCTCACCATTTCCAGAATACAGTATTACTCCAGTTAACACTGCACACCTTGCTTGTTTATTAAAGTCACCCCCACCAGATAATAATGAAATGGAGGCCAAATATGATTGCATTTTGACATGCAAGGGCCAGATATGGCAATGGTGAATGTGAGCCAAAAGTGACTTAAAAGTTAAACAACCACTTTTTAAGTGTAACTCCAACCACTGCGTAATTTTGAAAAGTGCTAAAAAGTGGGCAAGGGGCATACAGTAGTTACATGTGTACACAAATTGGGTTCAAACCCATGATTCACTCCCCTTACTATGCCTACACACACATACTTTCACCTCGGGACAAAGTATCATAGCAAAGTATCATCTAATGACTACGTTTCTGAAGGTGGGAGGAAACCAGTGAACCTGAAGGAAACCCATGTAAAACATGCAAAGAAACTGCACAGACGAGCTTAGGATCATCATGACCCTGGATGCTGGATTTACGACATGTTAATGCTCCCCATCGTGCTACTGTGTCATCCCCCAGCACCGCCAATCTGCCACTGTTGGGCCCTTGGGAAAGGCCCTTAACCTTAACAGCTTAACCTGTCCACATCGACCCCACATAGAAGTAGGTAAAAGGTGTAAGATGATTAATACACTTAACATGTTCTTCAATGGAACAATTATTTCTGTACATTTAAATTGTACTTTATTATGTCTGCTGTAAAATATGTATATTTTAATGTTCTGCCTTTGAGTTTATGTTTGAACTTAATGTACTTCACAGTGCTGTGATGCAGCTTGATACTGTAACACCACCACACGCTATTCTTGTCAGAGAATTCCCCCCCAGGTGGATTGATGAAAGTTAGAGTGCCATCTCTCGGATCTATTCAACTGTTTGTGTTTCAGTTTTTGCATCCTATGCTCTTCTTTCCAGGGCTTCTTTGACCTGGAATGCGAGATACTGCATGTGTACTGCAGTGTAGATTATGCCAACCATACCTGATGTCACTCATACACCAAATTACTAGAGCTCTGTCCACAGCGCGCGCGCACACACACACACACGGTACTTTAGATAGAAACTGTAGAAAAAATACAGAGCAGAAAGATTTAGCCATGAATTCATACCTTCAACTTTATTTAATTCTTCCAATTATAATTCTACACATTCACAAGAAACAACACTCAATAGAATAAATATATTAATTTACTGTCCAAAATACAACTTGTATTTACAACAGCACTCATTCCAATTTCCTTTCTTAATAGTGAAGTGAAATTATACTGCATGTCCAGCATTAATGGTAAGAGCAATATTGAAGGTTACAAAATCACAATAAATAAATAAATAAATAAATAAATAAAAGTTGATGGATAGGTTTGTCTCAATGACGAAATACATTTTTTTCTTTTTACATTCAAGTACAATATTCAATACTTACTTGAAATCTGAATTTGAGTTGCTCATTCACACATCAGACCAACATCACAACACAGAATGTGCAGGTTTAAAGATCGACTACTTTACTAGGCACATTTACTCTACAGCTGCACTAAATAACCTGCCATAGAGTCAACTGAAAGTTGTACTTTGGCCGACAACCTACACGGGATACAAAGCACCCTGTGTAACAAAAAACAGGGGAAATGTTGATGAATTATTGTGAAATTAAAGGGAGAAACTCGCCCTTCCCAGAAGCTTCTGTACAAAGTCATGAGTTGCCATTTTCAATGCCATTGTTATGTTTGAAAAACAAAACATTCTGCAACAATGCAGGGACACCATAGGCCATAGATCATTAATTTTAGCATGAAATTGAAGATATTTTGTCAATAAGTTTTGTATGATTATTTTGGTGTAATGGGCCAGATTCTGCCTCGTGCACAGCCATGAAGGAAAGAAAATAGAGATATTGTGTACTTTTTATTCGCAAAAAAGTTTTTTTTTTTTGCAAAGGCTCAGTATTCAGCTAGGTGAGCACACATGAAGAAAGTTAGCAGAGTAGTGGTCATGTGCTTTCAAAATGGAGTGGTCCGTATGTAAACAAAAACAATGCATTGGATTCTGGGAAGGGTGAGCCGGCCCCTTTAAGCTTAATCTGTCATTCAGGTCACTGACAAATAAAAGCTAGTTGACCGGAAACTGCCTGACAAACCTGGTCTCATTAAGCAGCCCGAGCCATGTGTCTTGTTTCTACCTAGTAGACAAGAACAGACAGATAAATAATCTCTTGGATTTAAATGCATATTGGGTAGATTAAGGAAAAAAGTTATTCAAATGTTACTAATGCAGCGCTATCAATAAGACAGTTTAACTACTTATAAAGTACTCTTAAAAGGCTCTTGAATGGCGAAACAGAAAGGCGCTCACCATCATCCTGAACTCATGAGTTTGAATACTGATGACGCTTCAGCCATCCATGGCCGAGAGCCCAAGAGAGCAAAACTGGCCTGGGAGGGAGGGGTGAAGGAGAGCTTTCATCTGTGAATCTTGAGTAGGCAGCAAAGTAGCATGATGTGAAAGATAATCAGGGAACAGCTTCATGGCTTCAGGCGTTTTGGTTTTCAATGAGCTCAAAAGCACAATGATTAAATTCTAAAAGGTTATCCATGTAAATAAAATATTTACACGCAACTTGCACTTGTCAGATATGTCATCAATGTCATAACAGAATACTAGATGAGAAAGACACCAACAATAAACCAAGTTAATCATTTCCAGGCTGCCACTGTGGGGGAGAAGGGGGGGGGGGGGGAAGCTTCACATAAAGCATATTTCTGCTGATCAATTTGAAATGTAATCACAGACATGCACAGGCAGCAGGCTCTAAGCTAGCATTTACTAAGTGAATGTGTGAAAGATAGATGTCTATGGAGGAATGTAAAAAAAACAAACAAAAAAATCCCCTCAGAGAGTTCACCGTTCCAGTCCCCCAAACTACTAGAGACTCCTTAAAGCATATACGCAGAGCCATGGCCTCACTTTCGTTTATAAATGCCTTGAGACCTCAAGAATGGCACAGGAATAGTTTTAAGTGTTAACAATAAATCTAATATAGTAATTTTTACGATTAAAGTGATTTATATAGGTAGCGGTCTGAGTGAATGACCTTGACGTCCATAACGTCACAGCAGGAAGTCTCATCGCCATTTCCGCTATACTAAAACACAGAGCTGACTGCAACTCCGAGCCTCCATTTTGATCCAATTTATTACCATGCCACGTAGATGTGTTGCTGGATGGTGCAGCAACATGACAGAAGCTGGATTTACATTGCATTCATGGCCCAAGAATGTTCAAACTGCAAAGATTTGGATATGTTTTGCGAGAAGTTCATGGGCACATTGGCTGGCTACAAAGTGGTCTCTCCTCTGCTCTGTACATTTTACTGAAGACTTGTACGAGACCTCTGATCTGTTGAGGAGCGTTGGCTATAAGCCTGTATTGAAAGAGGGTGCAGTATCAACAATTAAAGAAAACTACAAGAAAAGGGAAGTATTTTATTCATTTTTTTAAAGGAAAGTGAGTTCAGCTGCGCCAGTCCTCCTGGAGTGAGCCGAGGGTTGTTGCTAAAACCCGGGACGGAACATATCGCTCAGGCAGTGACCTCCCCGCAATTGTTGCCAAAATGGGTGACATCCCATTCCGTCACGGGTTTTAGTAATTGCCTGAGCCCAGCAGTAATGGTGGAATGCACAGTATGGAGAAAAGTGAATGAGTGGAGCAGCTGTCTGATTTCTAAACTGGATATTACTGCCATCTCTCCCTTAGGCGGGTATTTCTTACTTTCACCATACATTTTTATTTATATGACTTTGGTCTATAGCTGTAAAAGGCGTCGGCCTTAAAACCGGTTACCGCAGTGATGTCACTCACTCAGGGCTGGCTGGCTCAGCGGGGCAGCTCAAATGCCAACTTTGAGGTCAATTTTAACTCTCAAAAAAATATATATTTTTATTCCCATTTATGCAGCATACAAGAGTCAAGGATGGAGATACTATCCACTCAGAAATTTATTTAAAAATAAAGGCTCTGCATACCTCCTTTAAGAACGCTCCAAGTGGTGAGAAACACTGGCATGTCTCCATTCCAGCCCACCACCCCAACAACCTCCTCCACCTCTACTGCTGCCAGGGCCTCTCTACAACTTCACACCTTGAAGGCCCATCTACCCTCCACTACAGTCTCAACTCTCTCCATTCTGGAGAGAGACGTTAACAAGCTCTTTAAAAAGCTGAACCCCCACAAAGCAGCAGGTCCCGACTCAGGCCCTGTCCACACGGCAACGGATTCAGGTGACTCCGATACAATTGCTTATCGTTTAGGCCTGGCGTCCACACGGCACTGGCGTTTTGGGTGCCCAAAACGCAATCTTTTTGAGAACGGGTTCCAGAGTGGAAAGATCTGGCAACGTTGCCATTGCGAAGTCGTCTGGATGAGTAGAACGGATTTGTTTACGATGACGTCACAACCACATGACTGTGAGTGCTTCACGCCGGGTAGAAGTGTAACGAACTCGATGCGAGTTGTCAACAAATCCTATAACTTGGTTCATGAAACGCGCTTACAAAATATTTTCACTGTGAATATTTATTGTGTAATGGTGCAAAGTGAGAGAGAGAGAGACTCTGCCCTTAGGGCAGAGTCAATCCCGCCAGCAAAAATAGGGAAAAAAAAAAAGGAGCGATCTCACCTCTTCAGATGTGGGTTAAGTTCTACAATACATTCCTCAAAAAGGGCGTAGAAGAAATTAATCCATCAACGTGTATCATTCAATTTATTCCGGACCATTAAAGACGCCGCCTTCCGCGTAGAATCATACGTCATCCTCGTCGCCATATTGGATAGGTCAAAGCGGAGAATAAAGATTCATGTGCTGCGTTTAACTGTACCAACAGGTTTACCGTCCAAACGAGATCATATGGGATTACCTTTCACAGGTGAGAAACAAAAAATTAATCCATCAACGTGTATCATTCAATTTATTCCGGACCATTAAAGACGCCGCCTTCCGCATAGAATCATGTCATCCTCGCCGCCATTTTGGAGAGGTCAAAGCGGAGAATAAAGATTAGCTGCGTTTAACTGTACCAACAGGTTTGCTGTCCAAACGAGATCACATGGGATTACCTTTCACAGGTGAGACTGGAAAAATACTTTTCATTGTATTTGGTCATTATAATGTAATTTTACAAACAGATTTTCCTGACTTTGTGGCTAATATGAAGTCTCGCGCATAATAGTTTATGCGCATGCGTCGTAACTTCTATTGTTCTGGTGTCTCCGAAGGGACCGTCTTACAGCGCCCCTAGAGGTGTGGCATGTGTATTGCATCGTTTTCAGCAAGTGTTGCGTTGCCATATGGACCTGATATTTTACATTGGGACGCGATATATTTTTAAATAACATCTCGTTGCCGTTGTCGTGTGGATGTAGCCTCAGTCTCAGCATTTACCCTGAAGCACTGTGCTGATCAGCTGTCTCTGGTGTTCACAGACATCAACACCTCACTAAAGATATGCCATGTGGCAGCCTGCTTCAAGGCCTCCACCATTATCCCTGTCCCCAAAAAGCCAAGGATCACAGGATTAAATGACTACAGACCCATCACCCCTGACTTCTGTGGTTATGAAATCCTTCGAGTGCCTTCCGCTTTACCACCTCAAAGCTATCACTGACCCGCTCCTGGACCCCATGCAGTTTGCTGACAGATCCAACAGATCTGCTGACGATGCTGTTGACATGGCTCTTCACTTCATCCTCCAGCACCTGGACTCCCCAGGAACCTACACTAGGATTCCGTTTGTGGATTTCAGTTCCGCCTTCAATACCATCATCCCAGCTCTTCTGCAGGATAAGCTCTCTTCCGGACCTGGACGAGTCCAGGACCCTGAGGAGAGCAGAAAGGATTGTGGCTGACCCCTTTCACTTCGGACACAAACTTTTCAAACCACTCCTCTCTGGTAGGAGGCTGCAGTCCATTAGAACCAAAACCTCACACCATAAGGCCAGCTTTTTGCCCACTGCACCTGCCTCATCAATAAGGCCAGAGACCCTCACTCACTAATCTCACACTTCTAATCTGTGACATTAATGCACTTTGTCTCTGAACTGCATTTCTGCACATTTCAAGGTCATGTCCTACATCTCCATTCTGTGAACCTTGATTGTACATTCCAGCTCACACCGTACAGCTCGTTATTGACTTAGCCCACTACACACATTCTCTTCCTTTCACGCACTCATATCTCTTCTCCAGCTTCATCATCATGTGACCTATTTTTGTACATTCCGGACATACTGTACAGCTTGGACTCCAACAACTCATGCACATACCCCTTAAATATGTACACTTTTCAAATTTGTATATTTCAGATTCTTTCATTTCTTATTCTATGTATATACTTTTCATCTTTGCTAAATTCTTTTATTTTAACTGTTCAAGCACCAATCACCAAAGCAAATTCCCTGTATACAAGAAAGTACTTGGCAACAAACTTGATTCTGATTAAGACGTCCCATAGTGCTGGGTTCTACCATTCTGTACATCCTTTTTAGGTAGGACCAAGCTAAAGAACATGGGTTGGAGGTGCTACTGGTGAGTTTAAGCGAGCAAGAGAAGATCAAACCATCATGGGGTAAGTAAATAAAACAAACATACATCATGCTGGATGGAAAATGTAAAAATACCCAGACGTGGCCATTTGATATGATGCAACTGTGGGATGCTGGTTTGGTACAAAGCAAAAAGAGCAAGCAGGAAGCAACATGAGAAACAAATGGAAACAGAAAGCAGAGAAATGGGAGGGCTGGAAACGGAGGGGAAAGGAGGACAGTTACACCTACAGTGACAACATCTATCCACAAAACATGATCTAATCAAAAAACAGTCCACTTGAGTAATTTAATTCCCTCTCTACATGAGAGAGTCGAGATCCACCAATGAGGCTCCTTCCCCCAAAAAACTAGATGGGTTTTTGGAGTCTTCACTGGGCACAGATGAGGATACATCACCTGTGGATGAACACAGGAACAGCAATGTGACCATTACATAAATGATAATAAAGGCAGAACTGTTTATAAATAGACAAGACTAGGTGGCCTTGGTGAACGAACAGACAACTTTCCACAAATAAAAGCTCACTGTGGCACCATACATTACACTTCTCTTCACTCACTACGTTTACATGCACATAGAGAGAATCGAATTTCTGCCGTTGCTCGACTGAAATCGAAGTTCAAAATGCCATGTATACACCTTAATTCGGTTGAAATTGAACCGAACTTGATTTCTCGGAATCGAGCTACACGACCTAGTTTATGCGATTTCTGCCGAGCTACTTTGTGCATGTATACCCTATCGAACTAGTTGTCGAGCTACTTCCGGAAGTGACAAGTGACGAGACCACAAGCGGGAAACACAACAGCCTCGGTCGGCATGACAACAGTAGTAGCGAGCAGCAGAAGAGGTCAGGAGGAACAAACGGAGAAGAGAAAATGGCAATGTAGAGCTCTCTGAAGTGTGGGTGGAGCACAGAGGACGGCAGGACAAAGCTTCTGGTACTAATAGGCTTTTTATTGTCAGACTTTTCAGTTTAACAGCCTACTTTTATTCTTGAGAGAAAAAAAACACACGTGCGCTGTGTTCTAGTCCCGGGATGAGCTCTCCCCTCTACTCTCCCTCTGCCTCCTTAAATAGGGCGCGGTTACTGGGAAGCCACACAAACACAGGTTAATTACTGTCAGGTGTAGTTATTCTGCCACTCACCTTCCCTGGCTCCGCCCTCCTGTCACAGACCGGCGCTTGACCACGCCCCCACTGCTACAGGCAAGCAGAAACGTGCACTTCTGGAGCAATGAGGAGAAAGAGTTCATGCTCATTCAGCTTAAGGAGTTGAATATATTAAAATTCATGGACGGGAGAAAAACGCGCAATGGAGAACACAGAACTGATAACTTTGTTTACACTCTTGAATAGCTCTTCTTCATGACGACAACCGGAAGTGTACCAACACGATGGGGCGTGTTGCGCCACCTGTGGGTCGGGTGCACAATGCACCTCACACAATAGCCCGATTTCAGTTGTGTGCATGTAGGATTGGATTTCTCTGGCACCCTGCTGGGACCTTCAGCTCGATTACCGACAGCAGCTCGATTTGGATGTGCATGTAAACGTTTACATGCTTTGTCCTGCCGTCCTCTGTGCTCCACCCACACTTCAGAGAGCTCTACATTGCCATTTTCTCTTCTCCGTTTGTTCCTCCTGACCTCTTCTGCTGCTCGCTACTACTGTTGTCATGCCGACCGAGGCTGTTGTGTTTCCCGCTTGTGGTCTCGTCACTCGTCACTTCCGGAAGTAGCTCGACAACTAGCTCGATAGGGTATACATGCACAAAGTAGCTCGGCAGAAATCGCATAAACTAGGTCGTGTAGCTCGATTCTGAGAAATCAAGTTCGGTTCAATTTCAGCCGAATTAAGGTGTATACATGGCATTTTGAACTTCGATTTCAGTCGAGCAACGGCAGAAATTCGATTCTCTCTATGTGCATGTAAACGTAGTGACTGACACAATCATATTAACGAATTGATTTTTAAAAACCCAAATTAACCAAATAACACCACAGTAAAACCAGTGTTCAAACCATCAATGAGTCCAACGCAGACTTGTAGTACTCGAGTCCAGGACTCGTGCCCTAATTTTAAGGACTCATGACTTGACTTGAGCACTGATGACCCGGCCTTGGACTCAGACTGGATCGGAACTGCATTGGGATTCGTAAATTGGAGACGAGGACTCTGATTTTTTCCTTTATTTTTTGTAAAATGCCATAATAATTTGGCATAAGATATTTACAGTGGTGTTTGAAAGTTTGCCAACCCTTTAGAATTTTCTAAATTTCTGCATAAATATGACCTAAAGCATCATCAGATTTTCACACAAGTCCTAAAAGTAGATAAAGAGAGCCCAGTTAAACAAATGAGACAAAAGATATTATAATTGGTCATTTATTTATTGAGGAAAATGATCCAATATTACATATCTGTGAGTGGCAAAAGTATGTGAACCTTTGCTTTCAGTATCTGGTGTGACCCCCTTGTGCAGCAATAACTGCAACTAAACGCTTCTGGTAACTGTTGATCAGTCCTGCACACCGGCTTGGAGGAATTTTAGCCCGTTCCTCCGTACAGAACAGCTTCAACTCTGGGATGTTGGTGGGTTTCCTCACATGAACTGCTCGCTTCAGGTCCTTCCACAACATTTCGATTGGATTAAGGTCAGGACTTTGACTTGGCCATTCCAAAATGTTTAAATTCTTCTTTAACCATTCTTTGGTAGAACGACTTATGTGCTTAGGGTCGTTGTCTTGCTGCATGACCCACCTTCTCTTGAGATTCAGTTCATGGACAGATGTCCTGACATTTTCCTTTAGAATTTGCTGGTATAATTCAGAATTCATTGTTCCATCAATGATGGCAAGCTGTCCTGGCCCAGATGCAGCAAAACAGGCCCAAACCATGATACTACCACCACCATGTTTCACAGATGGGATAAGGTTCTTATGCTGGAATGCAGGGTTTACCTTTCTCCAAACATAACGCTTCTCATTTAAACCAAGAAGTTCTATTTTGGTCTCATCCATCCATAAAACATTTTTCCAATAGCCTTCTGGCTTGCCCACATGATCGATAGCAAACTGCAGATGAGCAGCAATGTTCTTTTTGGAGAGCAGTGGCTTTCTCCTTGCAACCCTGCCATGCACACCATTGTTGTTCAGTATTCTCCTGATGGTGGATTCATGAACAAACATTAGCCAATGTGACAGAGGCCTTCAGTTGCTTAGAAGTTACCCTGGGGTCCTTTGTGACCTTGTCGACTATTACATGCCTTGCTCTTGGAGTGATCTTTGTTGGTCGACCACTCCTGGGGACCAATGGTCTTGAATGTCCTCCATTTATACACAATCTGTCTGACTGTGGATTGGTGGAGTCCAAACTTTTTAGAGATGGTTTTGTAACATTTTCCAGCCTGATGAGCATCAACAACGCTTTTTCTGAGGTCCTCAGAAATCTCCTTTGTTTGTGCCATGGTACACTTCCACAAACATGTGTTGTGAAGATCAGACTTTGATAGATCCCTGTTCTTTAAATAAAACAGGGTGCCCACTCACACCTGATTGTCATCCCATTGATTGAAAACACCTGACTAATTTCACCTTCAAATTAACTGCTAATCCTAGAGGTTCACATACTTTTGCCACTCACAGATATGCAATACTGGATCATTTTCCTCAATAAATAAACGACCAAGTTTAATATTTTCATCTCATTTGTTTAACTGGGTTCTCTTTATCTACTTTTAGGACTTGTGTGAAAATCTGATGTTTTAGGTCATATTTATGCAGAAATATAGAAAATTCTAATATTTTTGTCTCATTTGTTTAACTGGGTTCTCTTCATCTACTTTTGGTACCTGACTGTCCTATTTTAGCTAATAGGCTACAGATAAGAAGCTTGTTCATCACTCAGCAAGCCCCGCCCACTATCAATAGGGTAAATAACATGAGAGATGTTTTAGGTCATATTTATGCAGAAATATAGAAAATTCTAAAGGGTTCACAAACTTTCAAGCACCACTATACGGTATCTACATTAATTTTTATACTAATTTCAGGCAAGAGATTGCACATTCACCTGTTCATACATCATGGTCAGGAACAAATTAATGGCGCTAAAACGCCTGGAGAGAATGCCCCTAGGATTGTCCGCTTTGCTTATACAGACTTCTTGTGCAGTGGGGAAAAAAATGCATTGCTATATGTTCCATATATAGAATTACTATCGAGGAAACAATGGGGACAACCTCGAACTTCAATCGTCATTTGGCAAGATTCTACCCACAGAAGGAAGTGACACACTATGTTCATTGCTTTGTTGACAGCAGGGCTTGCTTGCTGACTGATGAACTAGTTAGAGTTAACTCTCTCATGTTATTTACCCTGTTGATAGTGGGTGGGGCTTGCTGAGCGATGAACAAGCTTCTTATCTGTAGCCTATTAGCTAAAATAGGGCAGTCAAGCAGGAACATTAGTTCAACACAGTAGCAGAGATGGTTTCACATAAAGGCAGCAAAAGCCACCGTCAGATAGTGCAGTTGGAGTCTTGTTCTCGGACTCGGCTTGAATCAATAGAGATCTTGCAGTCACGTGACCGGAAAGTACACAGACGCCATCTTGTCGGTAAAAAACACCGCTGAATACTGCTGCACTCGTGCACAGAATGGATCGATTTCAACCGACGGACTACACGGCTCATTTTTCTAATGAACAGATAACTAGATACATGTCTAAAATAAACGATCTACAGATTAGTGACCCTTATGGCTTACCGGACGGAGTTTTCACGACCGTGTCAGTGGATATGGAACTGCCAGCGGAATACCCAGACGTGTATAATTACCTCATCAACTTTCCCTCGCTGTTCAGTGGTGAAGCACTGCGTGCTTATAAATCTCTGGACAGTTATCTTTACAGAAATTCAGGATTTGTCAGCCCCCCTAAGATGTGGCATCTTGTAAAGAAGAAAATAATCCTCATTGGATGGGTAAGTCACTTAAGTATTACTAGTACTGCACTGACCAGCCGATTATAGAATAGAATAGAATAAGGTAATTCCAGCTGTAATTCCAAATCGTCTGTTTTGTTTACCATGGATCTGGCGTTGGAGAGGTAGAGGCTTAGCAGTGGAGGTTTGAGTAGCTGTTTTCTGAGCTTAGTCAACAGGCCGGCTCTACAGCCTCGCTTTTGCTTCCGCTCCTGGCGCCGCCTCCTTCGCTTTGCTTCCAATAACAATCCACGGAGACCCCGCTGGTCTCGCTATCTCGTCCGGAATGTTGTGCATGCGATGGAAATCGCTACAAACCGTCATTTTCTGCTGGAAACCAGTGTCCAGTAAGTCCATACGGTTGTAGTGGATATTGAAGTCCGGTACAGATGAACAACACGCAAAAATACACACAAAAAACATAAAAAACGTGCACAGGTAGGGAGAGCTTGTAGCCGCAGCCATTGTAGTAGAATTGTATATAGTAGGGTTTTCCAGAAGGTAGAAGTAGAAGGCGGAAATATGGCGTTTGACCGACAAGATGGCGTCTGTCACAATCTGGATCGGCTGTGACGTCACATGCAAGTGCTCCATAGTGGACTCGACTCGAAATTTTCTTTAAATGACTTGGACTTGAACACTGGGGACTCGAGGTTTAGTGATTGGACTACAACACTGGTCCAACGTGAACCAACAGCTTATTTAACATGCTTCTATCAACTGAGGTGTGTACAACTTTTGGCTATAGTTCTCCGTTTATACACTCGTATTTATTTTGCAGCACCAGCGAGTGGCCTAGTGGTTAGCGTGTCCGCCTCTCAATCGGGAGATCGCGACTTCTACTCACGGTCGGGTCATACCAAAGATCATCATAAAAATGGTGCCTACTGCCATCTGGCAAGGCACACTGCAATACAGATGTGAGTGGGGAGTCAAACTCTCGCGGTTACCAGAGGACCAACCCCCCCACCCCCCACTGTAACCCTAGCTATGTAATATAGGCGAGAGGCTGAGGGCTACAAAATGGAGATCAGTGCCGCCAAACGTGGCATGAATGGTGCGGGAAGGACTTTGCTTTATTTTGCCAGATTTGAACATTAGTTTTATTAGTCTTAATTTATAGTTGTGCGTTAATGCTTGGTTTCACAAAACGTGCTCGATGGTACTCTTCATGCCTGACCTGTTGAACTAGAATGAGGGTGTGTTTTTGACAGAGACTGCATTTTTAAAAGGTCGCTGTTGATAAGGGCATCTGCTAAACGCTGTAAACATGACAAAATTTTGCAATTTAAACTTGCCTGTGTAATCCATATACAAAAGTGTAAATTGAACAAAGTCTAGGTTTACATTTGTTTGTGTTCTCATGCGTAAATTTACACACACTCCGGAGTACAAGTAGGATACGAATGGGTTTTTTTTTTGGAAAGTAAAAGGATTTGTAGGAACATTTACACAAGAAATGTGGTATTCATATTCATGATTTATGAATTAAGGATGGGTATTTCAAGCAAAAATATATTATTCAATGATCACTGGGAACCATTTGACCATCTTTTGAAGATTGGCACTCCGGCAAACAACTGTTCGGTGTATTACCACCACCTTCTGGTGGTAGTAACATGTGACTTACTCCCAGGTACAGGAAAAAAATAGGGGAAAATAATTTTAAAAGATGATAGTTGCATAATTATGATTTTAAAAAAAAAATAATTTAATGACCATTTGAAAATCATGACCCATTCCTATTATGAATCCATCTATTTGTATTCATCTTGATATATGAAGCCCAGTGTTAATTAAGGGAACTTTAATGCAAAATGTTACCAGGACCAATTGATAAAGTTCAAAGGCCATTTGTTCATTGGTCTTACTCTCTGCAGCAGCCCCCCAAGCATCTGAGGTTCCTCCATCACCAAAGGGGTCAGCTTTTACTGATGCATTAGTGGAAGTTGCTGGAGCACCCCAGGGATCATTCATTGGAAGTGTTGAAGAAGCTAAAGGTGGGTGAGAAGATGCACAGAAAGTTCACTGTTAAAAAGCATTATGAAAAACACAAAGTGGACTACTTCTCTGCTTGTATCTAATTACTGTATGTTGGAACTAGTATGTGCATTTGTCATGTGCAGCTTTTGAATGAGCCAACTCATCAGAAGCTAGATAAAACAATCTTCTGGACTCTCAGTAAGAGTGATGATATAAAAACAGATCATATAAGACAAAGTTACTTGATCTCCTGATCTCTTTGGAGATTTTGTGAACTGCAAGCCAATGCTTTTGATGTAGCTTGAAAGAAGGAACAGATGAGAGCTCACACTATTCTCATCAGATATTTAAAGCGGCAGTGTGCAAGATTTACACCATTACTATCACAGCTATCACGTCCATTTTGATGGAAGCATTTTTGCGTAGATCTTAAGCCATCTTAAATACATTTTGCCAAAACAGAAGATGCGCCAAGTAGAGATGCAAGACTTGTTTCTCTCTCTTTTTTTTTTTTAAATATCCCACTCCCAGAGTTATTATATTCATTTGCACCTCACCTTGATGTTCTCTAATGTGTCTTTAAATATGCTGCCAAGCAAGCAACCTGCTGTGATCAATATGCACCAGTGTTGCTTAACATGTCCCCAGAGTTTCATATTTGACCGTTCACGCTATCAACTTTTTTTTTTGCTGGGTCCCATGGGATCCTAGTGCTGACACACACTTCTATTGCCCTCATTTGCACCCAGAAAGACAGTCAAAGATGATCAAATAAAAAAATACAAGGGAAAAAACAGCTCAGGTAATATAAAAAACAAAAAAAAAAAACCAACCAAAAAAAAAAAACATGCTGAAAGCAACCAGGTTTCATTTGAGCTTGTTCTTAACATCGTCTTTGAGCTAGCCAACTCTCGTATCCTGCTCTCTCGCTACCACTGGCCTCAGAGTCTTGCAGAGAGCAAGTAAACTTACAGCATAGTCCTGCACGAACAAAAGCTCTGAGAGAACACGGTATATGGAACAGCATTTCTCGACCTGAAAGGGGATTCATCCCCAAATCTCAAAACCATACAATACATCCAGCAGCATTGATAAACCTTATCTTTTAGTACGCATTTCAGGCGAAAATTCAAATTCAATCCAAACTGCTCTCACCGAATGCAGAACACACTTTTTTTTTAAAGATCTTTTGAGGGGCTTTTTTCACCTTTATTGGATTGGACAACGTAGAGACAGGAAATGAGCGGGAGAGAGAGACGTGGAGGGATCGGGAAATGACCTCGGGTCGGAATTGAACCCGGGTCCCCGGATTTATGGTATGGCGCCTTATCCACCTGAGCCATGACACCCCCAGAATATACTTTTTTACAGAAAAAAGGCTTAATTTTTAGAAAACTGCTGTAATATTTCTGTATGAGGGTCACATGGTCCAAAATGGGCCTCATTAACCAATGAGATCAAATGTTTTTTCTTCATAACGCTTCTATTTTCCCCCAAGATATTTACATGGAAATTGGCAGGCACGCAGATGGTTGTATACTGAACACAAAATTCGAAAAATTAGTAAAAACAAATGATGCAAATTAGTATTTGTGCTAATAAGGTTAAAAAAACCCCACGTTAAATCGCGACACTCTTCTTCATGGTTTCACCAAATGGCTTTATTTGTGCAATATAAAGCTGATCTTAACTCTTATTTATACAAAGGAGAAATCAATGTTAATTATAAAATAAATGTCATTCACATCTACCATTCTCTATCAAAATAAAGTAATAAAAGAACATTTCTAATCCCCCCTTTGCGCTCTGTAGGCCTTTGTATTTCTGAGTAGGGACTACTAGTGTTTATATGAAAGAATATAAATGACTATTTTGATTAATATTTACAGCTTTCAAGGCGAACCTCAAAAAAACTGAGAGTCACATCCAACTGAACTGAAATTGACGCTTGCATTTCTGACTTCCGTTTTTTTTTAAATACATCATTCCGACCACTAAGATCTCAATATTTTTCATCAAAACAACGACAGTTATATTCTAAACTAGTTATTTACATGAATCAGTTTGGTTTGAAAAAATAAGTCAGTAAAGCTGTGAAAACTCAGTCTAGAAAACAAAGTCTCCCGTGAAGCACAACATCGAAACTAGCTGATGGGAAATTTTGCTGAATCCTTCATCAGAAACAGTGAGAACATTTCTATAAAAGTTATCTGAATGATATTCACGAGTAATCCAGTGGGAAACCGATCAGGAGAGAGAGAGAGAGAGCCCGACCGCTTTCCCGTGACTCAAACAGCACCGGCAGTTTCCTGACGTCACGCGAGCAGAGTTTTTACTCTGTTGTACCAACTTCAACCTGCCGTTACTCCCAAAGTACTGAACAGATCATAACGAGATAATTTTCCTTGGAAAGCAGAGGTAAGCTTTTAAATGATAGTGTTCACGATACAAACTATTCAAGAGTTAAGCAATGACAGATTTGGGAACTTAAATGAGCGTTTGCATGCACAATTTTCACAGCACAGAAAGCGAGCGTCCGATATGCCTACTTTTAGCAAGCCTTGTAGTCTCTTTTACATACCTAATGTGTCCCATGGGTCATTATCAGCTTTGGGCCCATCACTAAATGGATCAATGGGTGACACTACTGAAGTTCCATTATCCCCACCCCATGGATCTGACTTAGCCAGAGGTGTCTCCGACGGTGTCTCCCAGGGGTCTGACGTTGCAGGAGCAGACTCGACTGGTGCACCCCAAGGATCCGTCTTTGTCGGCTGTGAATTTGCTACCAAATCATTTGACGTGCCCCAGGGGTCATTAGTAGCTGGAACTTTGTCTTCTGTTGGGACTGCGGAGTCACCCCATGGACAGTTTTTGGGAGGTGGTGATGTCTTCTCATCTGGTAAACCACCCCATGGATCGTTGGAAGCAACAGCAGTGTCTTTCACTTCATTCGCTGACTCACCCCAAGGATCGTTGGAACCCATATTTGAATCTCGGGAGTCATTTGTTGGTGTGCCCCACGGGTCGTTCATTGCAGGACCCACGGCTTTTGGAGCATCAGATGGAGTTCCCCAGGGATCCGAGGTCGAAGGAGGTGCCACTGTTGCAGCTTGTTCCCACAGATCAGGCTCTGCATTGCCTTCCTTTGCCTAATGGAAATTTGCATCCATTACACGATTTACATAATTATTATGCACTAAAATGAAATTGCAACATAGTTAACCCTTGTTAGGTTTGCCTTCCAAATACAGCACTCACACGTCTCTCTTCTTCTTTCTTCTTTTCCTCAAGTATCCTCTTCTCTTCCTTTTTCTTTGCCATGCTGGCTGTCAGATCTGCCACCGAGGGAATGTTGTCCAAGGATGGCAGCCCCGTATATGGAGGAATCTCTGTCTTTGCTTTGTTACTGGTCTCTAAGGAGGCTAAAAATAAAAAGACAAAATTAAGCATACATTTTGAATCAGTCCCAGAGCCAAGCACAAGTATACCCTGTATGTAGAGTTCCTGAAGTTTTGGTTATTAGGAGATGAGAGAGATAAACCACTATGTTATGGGACTGAAAGAGAATATTACCAGTTGCCAGTTTGTCCTTAGTCTTCATGGCAAACTCCCTCTCTTCTTTACGTTTCTCTTCATCACGTATAAGTAACATCACTATCTTGGCTTTCTCCCTGACATTCACACCCTGAAGAGAAGACATCATTATTAAAATTCCACATCAACAGGAGCCACCCATGACGACCTAAAGCAGGGGTTCTCAACCTTTTCTGCTTTAAGGCCCACCTATTCATACTTGTAATGAGTCGAGGCCCATTAAACTGTACAAAATCTCAGTTCCTCAACATCTGAATTGGACATTCTGCCCACCAACTTTTTTAAGTCTGTTCTTCATCTTATAATTACAGATGTGCTTCAAATTATAAATACATCCCTGGAGACTGGCGTTGTTCCTGTGTCCCTAAAAAAAGCCGTTGTAAAGCCCCTTCTTAAAAAAAATAATCTGGATCCTTCAGTATTAAATAACTACAGGCCAATATCAAATTTACCATTCATTGGGAAAATCCTTGAAAAAATTGTCTTCAATCAATTAACTGCCTTCTTGATAGCAAACAGCCGTTTTGATAATTTTCAGTCAGGATTTCGTGCCAATCATAGCACTGAAACAGCGCTGATTAAAGTTTTAAATGACATACGTCTTAATACTGATGCAGGCAAAACATCGGTCCTGGTATTACTGGACCTCAGTGCAGCTTTTGATACTGTTGATCACAACATACTGCTATATCGACTTGAACACTGGGTTGGATTGACTGGTAAAGTTATCAATTGGTTAAATTCATACTTAAAAGATAGAAGCTTCTCTGTTACCCTGGGAAATTGTTCCTCAATGTCAATGTCCTTGACCTGTGGCGTCCCCCAGGGGTCGATTCTTGGACCATTACTTTTCAACCTTTATATGCTCCCACTTGGGCAAATTATCAATAAAAATTCAATTTTGTGTCACTGCTATGCAGATGACACCCAAATTTATTTTGCTCTATCACCTAATGATTATGCCCCCCTTGAATGTCTCTACCAGTGTATCGATCAAATCAACAGCTGGATGTCACAAAATTTTCTTCAGCTGAACACAGATAAAACGGAAGTAATTCTATTTGGAAAAAAAGATGAAAGGCTCAGGATTACCACTATTCTTGACACAAAAGGGATTAAAACTAAAGAAATGGTTAAAAATCTTGGTGTTTTCATTGACAGCGAGCTAAACTTTGACAGTCACATGAAAGCAATCACTAAAACGGCATTTTATCACCTAAAAAAACATTTCCAAACTAAGAGGACTTATGTCAAAAAATGATCTGGAAAAACTAATACATGTCTTCATCTCTAGTAGGGTTGATTACTGCAATGGCCTTTTCACAGGCCTGCCAAAAAAGACCATCAAATGACTTCAGCTGGTTCAAAATGCAGCGGCTAGGGTTCTCACACGAACAAAAAGAACAGAGCACATTACTCCAATTCTAAGGTCCCTTCACTGGCTTCCAGTAAGCTACAGAATTGACTTTAAAGCATTGCTGCTGGTGTACAAATCTCTAAATGGTACAGGGCCCAATTACCTCTCTGATATGTTGCAGCGGCCTAACCCAATCAGATCTACCAGATCAAAACAGAAAAATTTACTATTAAAACCTGTTGTTAAAACAAGGTATGGTGAAGCAGCTTTTAGCTACTATGCAGTACAGCTATGGAACCAACTGCCAGAGGACATTAAAAATGCTCCTGCTGTTGGCAGCTTCAAATCTAGGTTAAAGACCAAGCTGTTTTCAGATGCTTTCTGTTAAATCATTAATATTGTCGTCTTTACATTTTTTATAATCTTTACTTTCTCTGCATGTTTTAAATTTACTTTAATTTTAACTTTATTCTATTTTATTCTTTATTCTATTCTGCTGGTTTCTTTTTTTTTTCTCCTCCTATTTGAACTTCTACTTCATTTTATTATTTTATTTCTACTATTGTTTAATTCTTATTATTTTCTTTTAATTCTTTTAATTAATTGTTTTAGAATAAAAATAAAATTTTATGTAATTTTATTTCTCTATTGTTTACTGTTTTTGTTTTTACTTCTGTAAAGCACATTGAACTGCCATTGTGTATGAAATGTGCTATATAAATAAACTTGCTTTGCCTTTAAAAGAGATCCCCAATTATTTTGGTTCATTTATTCTATTAGAATCTAATAATCTATTGTAAAGTGTATTAACAGAATGCAACAGCATTCCCTGTTATAGATGGGAGACCAGGAATTAAATAAATGTAATAAAAACAAACTGTTTTGAATTGTAGCTATTGTATTTAAAACTGTATGGTTGTACCAGAAGCCAACATAAAACCATGCATGCAGGACATTCTCACTCAAAAGGGATTAATGATCCAAAAGTGGAGTCTGGTCCATTAACACAAAGAACTTATTGCCATGTTTGTGTACAGCAAACAAGCAGGTTATTAAAACCAAGACGTACACTCAAAAGAAGTAGATATAGAAACCACTCAATGGGATAGACACGTTAAAGTAGGATTTTTCCTACGAGTTGGAAAATTATCCATCCGTTGAGTTCTCCGACATATCAAACTATCTGGTGTTGCAGACATCGTTCTACATGGACACACAGATGAACACTGGGAGAGCATGGAGGTGTACAACTTTTTATATGTGGCTGGGTTAAAGATCTGGGGATCAGGACACCACGAGATAGACGGCAGCAGACGGATCGAAGTGCAGGAAGAGTGTTTATTAGCAGGTGTGATATTTAAGTCAAGTTTATTTTTATAGTGCTTTTAACAGTAGACATTGTCACAAAGCAGCTTTATAGAGAATTAAAGACTTTAAACATGAGCTAATTTTATCCCTAATTTATCTCCAATGAGCAAGCTTGTGGTGACTGTAGCAAGGAAAAACTCCCTCAGAGAACATGAGGAAGAAACCTTGAAATAACCCAAACTCCAAAGGGAACCCATCCTCAAAGTACAACTGTATAACCAGGAAATTCATTATAGTTTTAACATGAAGTCTGTTTTGTTGAAGTTATAAAATGTTCATTGATGGAAACTTGAGTGCAAAACTGTTCATGACAACTGCAGTTCTAAAGTTAGCAAGTCAACTGTAGTTCTCAGGCATAAATGTATTACCGTAAGTGTCCAGAGCTATCTTCCAAGTGTGTGTGTGTGTTTTTTTTTTAACAAAAGCAAAACGAAAAGCAGAGTATTTAAAAACAGTGTTATAAGCATGGCTAGAAACAAACAAGATAATGATAATGCTTCACAAAGCCTCTGTGAATAAACAGCGTCCATATCTGTGCGTGCTGATTTGCGCTCAAATCAGCATCAGAGCAATTCCAGCGTTATGGACGTGACACTTAACTCAAAATGGCAACAAATGACCCAGTGCATGTTTTATTGTCTCCCAGTATTTAAACAGGTGTTGCATATTTTAAGGCTGTACCATACTGGAGAAGTGATAGAACAAGAACAATTCCCATAGTACATCTAGGGCATGCCAGAAAATGCCAATAAAAGATGCGTTATGGATGTGACAGAAAAAGTATCACTTTTCTTGGGTGACTGTACATTTTTATCAAACTCTGTGAAATTGTAAACCTAATGTCGAAATGGAGATATCCATTTGATAGAGGGGTCCAAGGTGAATATTAAAAAATCTTTGTTTAAAATATTTTGTATTTCATGCAGAGTTTCGGAAGGAAAAGTCAGCGTTATGGATGTGACGAAATTCCGTTATGGATGTGACGCGTCTGAAATAGACATGGCATATGTTTAGAAAATCAGCAATTTAACCACCATAACCCTTTGAAAAACTCTCTAAATATCAGCTAAAACTATCAAAGTTCTTAAATAATATTTAGGATGGCTATTGTTTTGCTGTTTTGTGGATTTTAGCATACATTTCTGTGGCTTGTGGCAATAATATAGAATTGTACATGATCAAAGTTGATTTTAGCTTGGGTTTTACATTATAAGAAAGAAAGACTGACAGTGACATATTAGGTTGGTTACAAATTGGTTCAACTTATTCACATCTGTAAAATACAGGCCTAGGTGATATCTCTGGGAGTGGTTTTGATGTTTTACATGTTGCTTTATTTTTGCATGGTGAGGTTGACATTTACATGGAATTGCCCATCAGGTGTTCCCCATAATGACCAGGTCCCAAGTGCGCACCACGCGCTCCATGAGAACGTGCGGCTGCTTGAGCTGCGCCAGACTCAAGCGCGCGAAGGCATGATGGTCAAGTGTTCACCTACTGTGTGATCACAACTCCTGTGTATATCGCCATTAAAATGCCTCATTTTCATCGATAACCCATCGCAAAGCATTGCGAGCTGTAGTGTGACCATAGCTTAATGCGGTGGATGTGATGTCGGGTGCAACCCAGCAATGGTACCCTACTACGAGTAAAAATTAGCTTCAACTTTTTTTTTTGGGGGGGGGGGGGGGGGGGGGGGGGAGAAATCGCAGCCCATTAGATGGTGTTTCGCGGCCCCACTTATTTCTACCTCAGGTAACAGCCCATGGCTTGTGAATTTATATATGTTTGCCTCTACAAAACTTTGACAAAATCCAAAATCACACTAAGTGAACAGCAACTAAATGAAACTTGTGGCTTCTTGGGGAAACGTGTCCATTTGTTCATTACTGAGCTGAGATGCTCGTTCTTGTTTTGCTAAGTATCAGGGCTTGTGCAGAAATAAATCACCCGCCTTGGTTTTGAAAAACGACCCTGAAGTCTGTTTAAAATGGCCGGCTACTATTTAGGAGGACCGTTCAGAGCTCTCACTCACAGGAAGAGCCTACAGAGGGAGCAGGGGATAAGCATGATGACTTCAGAAATGTACCACAGCCATAATTTTCATTACTTGAGTCATGTAATGCAAACCACAAGTTTTTTTTTTTTGGAAAGTCCACATTCAAAAGTGAATCGTTAAATGTTTAGAACTTTGTAAATATTTAAATCCCTCCTCACTGTGTATGAGGGCAGTGAGTAATGAGGGAGGCAAAAGAAAAAGAGAACTTTAGTTTAATTGACTCTTAGGCTAGTCTTTTTTTTTTATCTCGCCTGCTACGGAATAAGTGGGGTGACGTATTGTTTTTGGTCGAGTTTCTTTTTTTTTGTAAACGACATTACGGGAAAACAGCTGGATCAATCTTTATGAAACTTTCAGGATAGATGGGCATTGGTCTCAAATAGAACGTCCAACATTTTGAGCGTCATCTGATCAAGGTCACCAAAAAGGTCAAAATCGTTTTTGTTGTGGCTACTGCCTCATATAGAGGCTCTAGCCACTACATCATCGTACTGTAAGAACGCAAGTGTAATGATTGCGCACTGTGCAGGGCTCGAAATTCTTTTTTTTTTTTTTCCACCAGCCAGCCGGACTAGTAACCTTCCAAAGTAACTCGCCAAACAGAAAATCAACTCACCAAAATTTGTTCATGTATGAATTTTACTTCTGTCAAAAATAACACAAAAGAGAGTAGTAACCATTGTTCATGACTAATGTGCATTTATTTCAAGACCCGAGTATTTGATACTGTTTTTTTGCACACTTTACAAATTGGCATTTGCTGTTCCACATCCTCCTTGCGATATCCAAAAAAAATGCCAGATGACTGACCCCTTACTCGTTCTTTTAGGAACCAATTCGTCCGCTTCCATTTTTAATTTGTCGCTGAAATTGACAGAGCTTACACGGTAGCCTATGCAGCACCAGCGATTGCACGAACTGAGTCAGCGCTGTAAACCGAAACTAGGAAATCTTCCCGCAAGTTCCTTTCAGCACCGAGATGTCGCCCAGGATTGGTTGGCGAGTGCGTGACGTTATTGGGTTTTTTTTTACCCTTAGGCAGCCTCTCACGTTACTGCCTGAGGGACAGGGAGAAAACCATCGGAAAAGGTTTTAAACAAACACAACAAAACACGAAATAAACGCAAGTCGGCAGATGACCATAAAATACTCGATAGTTACGATATAATAATTATATGTATCTCACACAGAATTTTCGGAGATATATAGAGTATATTTGATATATCGCACAGCCCTAGTCTGAATCTTCGCTTCATATATATATATATATATATATATATATATATATATATATATTATTTTCAACTAGCCAGCCGGGCTGCCGAGTGACAGGAATTACCTGCCAAATGACAAATTAAGTCGCTTTAGGCGACCGGACCACCGCGAATTTCGAGCCCTGCTGTACATACATGTGTTCTGATTAAAATGACCGGTGAGTGTATACAATTCGGTTCACCATTCGAAATAAATGGACTAGACAAAAGAAATCGCTTTCAGACATGTTTATGCTTATTACAGAGGGAAAGTGCATTCCACTGAGCTCTAGCGCTGGGCCATTTCCAGGAAATAAGAGTTTGGGTCATGGCGACAGAATGTGTATGTCAGCTTCGGTTCGGAGGTTTCAGTTTTGAAAACTGTAAGAGGTAAGAGTAGAATAATATAAAGTACAGACACTTGGTATACTTTACTTCTGTGATTTTTAAATTGTTCATTTTTGGATTACGCTTCATTTTTGTGGCTACTGCCTCATAGAGTAAATATTTATGCTATATTTACTGTATGGACATGGGATCAGAAACAATTTTATTTATAAGCAGTAGCCACATGTACCCATAGGGTGCCTATTTTTTTTTTTGCAATATCTTCATTCATATTTTGCCTGGCAACACTTTTTTTTTTTTTTTTTAAATTAAAGGGCCCGGTCCCACAACACGGATAACTATACCTTTAACTACAGCTATGACTATTCTTATGCCCGAATTTAGTTCCAGTCTGGAGCAATCACACCACAACTATAATCCCCACTATAATATCGCTTGGTCCTGCCACTTAGGTAAAGAAACGCATGCAACTTAGAAATAGTCATGGAAATTTTTCCCCAAGTAGTAGCACATTATTCTGGGTCATACTATACAGCTTGGACTTCAAAAACAACCCATGCACATACTCCGGTGGTTGATATAATATAGATAGATCACAGATTATGGAAACATCATAAAAAGGGATAACAAAATACAGAGTGGTTACGGATTTTAACTTGGATGCATCATAGGTGCTAATAATTTACACCTTGGTCACAAACGTTTCAGTATATTACAGATTGGTTACCGATTTTATACGGCTGATGCATATGAATAAAAAATTAAGTCGTCAAAAACAATTAAACGTTTGGACTGCCGAAGTTCATAATTAAAATATCTTACCTGCATTTATATGGTTATTTTATTAATTTACTATTGCTATTTCATGGAAAAATCACATATCTGTGAATAAAAGATGCGTGCTTTGCATTTTATTTTTTTTTATTTTCAGTGAACCCGTATTCCATGACATGCAACAAAGATGTACAAAAATGCCCAGAGAAAATAGCACGTGCTCAGACGTGACACGTAAACAATGACCTGATTGATCAGACGTTTTATCAGATCAGGTCCAGGCCTGGAAAAATCACTCCAGAAGCAATCTCACCGATACAGATAAACCTAGGCCTGGGCTACAAGTATCGTTACCAGTCTGGAGTGACCACCAACCACATCAACTGCAGGGGACCGATTTATTTATGGTTCTCATTATAGTTGTAGTTATCAGTATTGTGGGACTGGGCCTTAAACTACATTATTGTTACAATTCCATAACAACAAGCAGTTTGTAAGGGTAAAAAGAAGCCTCATGAAATAGAGCATGAAACTTGTCTAGAAATGGAGTAGAGGCTGGGTGCATTCCAAACGAGGAAAATGCTGCCTCAGGAGGATGTCTAACAAAACAGCAAGGCATCAAGGACCGCTCAAAATGGATCGAACTCTCACTTCCTGTTTTCTAAAATGCCTTCAAACTGCCACAGTTGAAGGTAATATTGTTGTATCTTCGATGCTGCCTATTACCCATAAATCTGTGCGGCAGCTCCAACAAGTAAGGGAGGGGAGAAAAAAAAAAAAGGCAGACCAACGTCACAGAAAGTAGAGAAATATAAGTATTTGGGCTTTTTTTGGCTTAGCGTTTTGAAACTTTGCCAGGAAACACACACAGCACCATCTAATAACCGTGACTGTAACCAAATAAATTTGTTTGATGAGATTGTGAAGTATGTGTTACTCAAATAGCAAACTCTGGTTTAGCTACACGGCATGCTGATGTCACGCTACCTTAAAAGGCCGTTTGAAATGAATGTCCTAAACAACGCCTTTGGCCGAAAGTCCTGTCATATGAGACGCCTGTCTATTCTGACAGCAAGGCAACAACCTGTATTTCTGTTTCCAACACAGCCTATGCGTGTTTGTTTTTTTTAATAATGTAGGTTAAAGGCCAAACTGTATCAATGGAAAAACTTGAGGCTCTTCAGACTCAATTCCGCAAACAAATCTCTGGTAAAACAACAATTTCCCCGAGTATAGTCTGTATTCCACATACTAATAAGCTGAAGGATCAACTAACAGTTATGCTCCTTACTTGAATGTAACGTACTAGCTATCTATTTAGTGAAAAAACAGTGTTTGTGTTTCCAGTGGCAAGTATTGGATTTCCATCATCTTAGTCATTTATAAGCATGGCCATCACTTATAATTAGTCAGATATCATGCTAGCTAGTGAACATAACAGCCCTTTTAGTATGAAGGCTGAAGAACCATCCTACCAACCAGTCTCTCTCATTAGCACACTCATGTAGATAAGAAAGAACCCGTCAACATATTTCATTTAACAGAGAACAGACACGCAAGTTCGTCCTCAAAAGATAAAGAGCCAGCAAAGAAGAAAAGGTCCTGCAAATTTTTCTAATGCAATACAACACTTTCTCAAAGCGTGGTCTGTGGACCACTGATGGTCCACGAGCGACCCCTGGTGGTCTGCGAGTTGATGTCGTAAAATATGTTTTAAATCAGTGTTTCTCAAATCGCCCATGTGATTCCAAAAGCAAAAGTTCTGAGTAGCACAGATGAGTTGTTTTCTATACTGAATAAAGTCTTATGTAAATTCAAATAGTCGCCTATTATTTGCTTCTGACATGAAGCAAGCCAACAGTTTTGCGATACTGCCGATAGCTCAGTCAGTTTAGGTTACACTTTCATATCAAGGTCACCTCTGAACGTGGAGGGAATGTGGAGAAACTACAAGTAAACAAATTAGAGTTAGCATCAAACTGTCAAAGATAATGGATCGGTGAGTGAAGACTGGGTCAGTCAGAAGAAAAGCACAAGAAACATCTGACAAGAGCAAGTGCAAAGACATGATGATTCACTGTTTGAGAAAACAAAGCAGCGCAACCGGATCAATGTGGCCCCCAATATGAGCCAGACATTGCTCACTGGTGCATCAGAATAAGCAGCACATCCCATTAAGTGAGTTGGCAATACTATTTGTAAAACTAATTTCATTAGTGTGTAATTTGTAATACACTGTTGAAGTAGGCTCATTGTTTTTTGTTCGGGATATTTAGGGGGTCTGCAATTTTTTTTTATGGATAAAGTGGTCCTTGGTCTGAAAAAGTTTGAGAAACACTGCAATACAACAACTTTACTACAAATTATAGCTTTACTGACAACTACTTGAATGAAAAAGCAGAATCTTACAATACAATATTTACAAGAATTTCAGAGTTTCTTGTATTTGTGATATCCGTTTTTTGCTTTAATGACAGCGTACACTCCAGCTGGCATGGATTTCGCAAATTTATGCAAAACCTTATGATCCATTTTAGATAAATTCCGTCAGAGTGTTGTCTGATCACGTGCTTCAATAGAAGAGATTAAACATGAGAAAAATCTGACCTTTTGGACGAAGCAGTTAACATGGTCAATATCACACACTTGCTTACATTTAAATAGGGACAGAGAAATAGTGCAGGATCTTAAATATAAATTCAATATTCAAAGATATTGAACATTTACTTAACTTGTTTTAAATATTTCACAATTCTGAAACATTATTTCCAATTAAAAAAATAAATAAAACAGACTTTCAATGTGGTCTCAAACTTTTGGACCCCACTATATCTTAGACTTGGGTGGCGCATCTGGGTTTCAACACATTAAAAATATTTAGCAGTTAAAAATGTGATTCAACTCTTATTTGGCTGTTACAAGAGCCGAGTTAGCATTTAACTTGTGAGATACTGCACTTGGTTAAATACTGTAGGTAAATATACTACATGTAAATCGAGCTGGTTTTCTCTTATTGAGAATTCCTAACTGCAGTTTCTGCGGCTTTCGGGCCTAGTACAACAAAGTACTTTTGAGTAGGTGAAGCTGTCTGATATCCACAAAGCCTCAAGGTGTCTTTGTGCGACACTCTAATAGCGTTAAAGACTGCAAACAAAGGAATAAATTATTTTGTTGGTTAATAAAGCAATTTATATTGATCGAGAAATTTACATCTAGTTAACCCCCCTTACACATATAATAAAAGTGTTGCACACAATTAAAAAAAAAAAGCAGGTAAAAGGTACAACCCCGAATCCAAAAAAGTTGGGACAAAGTACAAATTGTAAATGAAAACGGAATGCAATGATGTGGAAGTTTCAAAATTCCATATTTTATTCAGAATAGAACATAGATGACATATCAAATGTTTAAACTGAGAAAATGTATCATTTAAAGAGAAAAATTAGGTGATTTTAAATTTCATGACAACAACACATCTCAAAAAAGTTGGGACAAGGCCATGTTTACCACTGTGAGACATCCCCTTTTCTCTTTACAACAGTCTGTAAACGTCTGGGGACTGAGGAGACAAGTTGCTCAAGTTTAGGGATAGGAACGTTAACCCATTCTTGTCTAATGTAGGATTCTAGTTGCTCAACTGTCTTAGGTCTTTTTTGTCGTATCTTCCATTTAATGATGCGCCAAATGTTTTCTATGGGTGAAAGATCTGGACTGCAGGCTGGTCAGTTCAGTACCCGGACCCTTCTTCTACGCAGCCATGATGCTGTAATTGATGCAGTATGTGGTTTGGCATTGTCATGTTGGAAAATGCAAGGTCTTCCCTGAAAGAGACGTCGTCTGGATGGGAGCATATGTTGCTCTAGAACCTGGATATACCTTTCAGCATTGATGGTGTCTTTCCAGATGTGTAAGCTGCCCATGCCCCACACACTAATGCAACCCCATACCATCAGAGATGCAGGCTTCTGAACTGAGCGCTGATAACAACTTGGGTCATCCTTCTCTTTAGTCTGAATGACACGGCGTCCCTGATTTCCATAAAGAACTTCAAATTTTGATTCGTCTGACCACAGAACAGTTTTCCACTTTGCCACAGTCCATTTTAAATGAGCCTTGGCCCAGAGAAGACGTCTGCGCTTCTGGATCATGTTTACATACGGCTTCTTCTTTGAACTATAGAGTTTTAGCTGGCAACGGCGGATGGCACGGTGAACTGTGTTCACAGATAAATGTTCCCTGGAAATATTTCTGAGCCCATTTTGTGATTTCCAATACAGAAGCATGCCTGTATGTGATGCAGTGCCGTCTAAGGGCCCGAAGATCACGGGCACCCAGTATGGTTTTCCGGCCTTGACCCTTACGCACAGATTCCTCCAGATTCTCTGAATCTTTTGATGATATTATGCACTGTAGATGATGTTCAAAAACTCTGCAATTTTACACTGTCGACCTCCTTTCTGATATTGCTCCAATATTTGTCGGCGCAGAATTAGGGGGATTGGTGATCCTCTTCCCATCTTTACTTCTCAGAGCCGCTGCCACTCCAAGATGCTTAGTATTTTTTTTTTCTTTTTTAACAGACATCTAATTTTTTAGGTTTGTTTACCTGACATGTTTCGACGTATAACTTCCGTCTTCCTCAGAGTGTCTCCGGATGTTGTTGGTGACGCATCTTTTATCAGCTGATGTTTCTGAAGGCGTGGCCTTCCTGTCTGGATTGACAGGTCGGTCACGCCTTATACTGTCTGTTCGTCCCCTGCAAGATGGCACTCCAGGTATGGGAGAGCATGTATGCTCCCTCATCCCGGTTGATGGTCCTCGGGCTTCGCTTACGGATCTCCATGGCCTCCCTGATCCAGCGCTGATGTTTGTTATCAATACAAGAAAAAATGAACATAAGAAAGAGTGCGAAAAGGAGACAGCTACAAGACAAACCCGAACAATAAAAGAAAAGGCACAACAGGAAAATTATAAGTCAGCTATAACAGATCATTGCAAAAGGGAAAATCACATTATGGACTGGGGGAATGCCAGAGTCATCCGCACAGAAGATAACAAACATCAGCGCTGGATCAGGGAGGCCATGGAGATCCGTAAGCGAAGCCCGAGGACCATCAACCGGGATGAGGGAGCATACATGCTCTCCCATACCTGGAGTGCCATCTTGCAGGGGACGAACAGACAGTATAAGGCGTGACCGACCTGTCAATCCAGACAGGAAGGCCACGCCTTCAGAAACATCAGCTGATAAAAGATGCGTCACCAACAACATCCGGAGACACTCTGAGGAAGACGGAAGTTATACGTCGAAACATGTCAGGTAAACAAACCTAAAAAATTAGATGTCTGTTAAAAAAGAAAAAAAAAAATACTAACTATATTTAATATAAGACATAATGAACGTAATCGAAATAACTCCAAGATGCTCTTTTTATGCCCAGTCATGTTAATGACCTATTGCCAATTGACCTAATGAGTTGCAATTTGGTCCTCCAGCTGTTCCTTTTTTGTACCTTTAACTTTTCCAGCCTCTTATTGCCCCTGTCCCAACTTTTTTGAGATGTGCTGCTGTCATGAAATTTCAAATGAGCCAATATTTGGCATGAAATTTCAAAATGTCTCACTTTCGACATTTGACATGTTGTTTATGTTCTATTGTGAATACAATATCAGTTTTTGAGATTTGTAAATTATTGCATTCCGTTTTTATTGACAATTTGTACTTTGTCCCAACCTTTTTGGAATCGGAGTTGTGTATGTGACAAACCACGATAAAAATTTATGATTATTTGAATTGATGAAATAAATGAATTGTGATTATTATCAGGCTGCATGATCTCTTCATCTTTCCTAATCGTGTTGCTTAAACAGCAGAGGGTGCAATAACGTACAATAGCAGGAATGCACGTGAGTTAACTGTGGGTGGACAAAACTGCTCTAATGCTGCAAAAAACAAAACAACAACAAAAAAAAAAAAAACCACACACGATCTAAAATGTGAAAGCGCTGTTGTGTGACTGTACAAATAAATTTAACAAGAAATCGGAGCTCTCTTTTTACAGACTGCTGAAAGCTAAAGAAAAGGAAATGGAGATAATACAAATGTTCATCAAGTTTATTAAGAAAAGGCCCATTTGTTATGAACTTCTCATTTTTCATGAAAGGACTATTTTAGTTAATAGGCTATTTTACTCCAACCTTTACAAATGTACGGAAATAATTATTGGTTATAAAAAAAATTAAACGTTTTTTTAATTTAATGACAGGAATATTTAATCTGATAAAGAGTAGGAAAATAAAACGTTGCTTTTTTGGGAATAAAATTTCCATTCAATTTTTTTTCAAGAATATTGTGGTAAAATCAAAGTGTGAATTGGATGAATCATTACATGCCTATAAATGACTTGTATTCCAAAAAAATGGGAGATGTATAAAATATGCTCTTTTACTGAACACATTCAGTGCCGTGCCATTCCTAATCAAACTGTATTCTACAGTATTGCTGGTTAGCATGGTATAAAACAACATGTAACCTTGTCAACACTATTGTTGTCAAACACACCTGTGATATAAGCATTCAGCCCAGTGAATATGTTAGTTCACGTACCTGGTCTTTCCCGTCCTTGTCCGTGAAGCGATACTCTATCAGAGGTTTAATAATATGAATATTTTCCTGACTCTGCTTTGGAATGCGGTCAGAACCAGTTTTCAGGAGATACTCTAGTAGCGTTAAAGACTGCAAACAAAGAAAGACATTATTTTGTTGGTTAATAAAGCAATTTATATTCATGATATTCAATACATTACTGAGTTTTCCATAAAATTTCATAAAAGTTACATTCCAACTGCATTAGTTTGTTTTGTATATTCTTTCGAATTAGTGCTAAATAATTTACAGTGGTGCTTGAAAGTTTGTGAACCCTTTAGAATTTTCTATATTTCTGCATAAATATGACCTAAAACATCATCAGATTTTCACACAAGTCCTAAAAGTAGATAAAGAGAACCCAGTTAAACAAATGAGACAGAAATATTATACTTGGTCATTTATTTATTGAGAAAAAATGATCCAATATTACATATCTGTGAGTGGCAAAAGTATGTGAACCTCTAGGATTAGCAGTTAATTTGAAGGTGAAATTAGAGTCAGGTGTTTTCAATCAATGGGATGACAATCAGGTGTGAGTGGGCACCCTGTTTTATTTAAAGAACAGGGATCTATCAAAGTCTGATCTTCACAACACATGTTTGTGGAAGTGTATCATGGCACGAACAAAGGAGATTTCTGAGGACCTCAGAAAAAGCGTTGTTGATGCTCATCAGGCTGGAAAAGGTTACAAAACCATCTCTAAAGAGTTTGGACTCCACCAATCCACAGTCAGACAGATTGTGTACAAATGGAGGAAATTCAAGACCATTGTTACCCTCCCCAGGAGTGGTCGACCAACAAAGATCACTCCAAGAGTGTAAAAGTCGGCGAGGTCACAAAGGACCCCAGGGTAACTGCTAAGCAACTGAAGACCTCTCTCACATTGGCTAATGTTCATGAGTCCACCATCAGGAGAACACTGAACAACAATGGTGTGCATGGGAGGGTTGCAAGGAGAAAGCCACTGCTCTCCAAAAAGAACATTGCTGCTCGTCTGCAGTTTGCTAAACATCACGTGGACAAGCCAGAAGGCGATTGGAAAAATGTTTTGTGGACAGATGAGACCAAAATAGAACTTTTTGGTTTAAATGAGAAGCGTTATGTTTGGAGAAAGGAAAACACTGCATTCAAGCATAAAAACCTTATCCCATCTGTGAAACATGGTGGTGGTAGTATCATGGTTTGGGCCTGTTTTGCTGCATCTGGGCCAGGATGGCTTGCCATCATTGATGGAACAATGAATTCTGAATTATACCAGCGAATTCTAAAGGAAAACGTCAGGACATCTGTCCATGAACTGAATCTCAAGAGAAGGTGGATCATGCAGCAAGACAATGACCCTAAGTACACAAGTCGTTCTACCAAAGAATGGTTAAAGAAGAATAAAGTTAATGTTTTGAAATGGCCAAGTCAAAGTCCTGACCTTAATCCAATAGAAATGTTGTGGAAGGACCTGAAGTGAGCAGTTCATGTGAGGAAACCCACCAACATCCCAGAGTTGAAGCTGTTCTGTACGGAGGAATGGGCTAAAATTCCTCCAAGCCGGTGTGCAGGACTGATCAACAGTTACTGCAAACGTTTAGTTGCAGTTATTGCTGCACAAGGGAGTCACACCAGATACTGAAAGCAAAGGTTCACATACTTTTGCTACTCACAGATATGTAATATAATATGTAATATCATTTTCCTCTATAAATAAATGACCAAATATAATATTTTTGTCTCATTTGTTTAACTGTGTTCTCTTTATCTACTTTTAAGACTCGTGTGAAAATCTGTTGATGTTTTAGGTCATATTTATACAGAAATATAGAAAATTCTAAAGGGTTCACAAACTTTCAAGCACCACTGTACCCTGTCAAGACGTATACAGATAGTGGGACATTTTAGCATGTTTACTGTATTTAGACCTTAAAGTGCCATTCCACCATTGGATGTATTCTTTGGCATAAAATACAATATATTTTATGACAACATGACTAGACAGAGAAATCTTTTAGCTTCAAAATGATATATCAAACAATTTTTTGACAACGACAAGTATATTAATTTTGCGACCAAAGTCACCTACCCTTTTAATTTCCGCGCGGTAGTGAAACGTGATGTCATCGGCAGGTTCCCCTTCTTGTGTACCATGTGTCGGTCTATTTTTAGACCAGGAAACCCCCAAAGTGAGAGAGTCAATTCTCCTCATATATGGGGGCCAAAAAAATTGCAAAAAATTGAGTTAATCTTTCAGTTAGCTAGATTTATTGGTATTTGCTAGATTTATTGGTATTATTTTTATCGCGTTCTATCCGCCATTGCTGATAATATGTGCCACGTCACACGGTACACAAGAAGGGGAACCTGCCGATGACATCACGCGTGGAAATTAAAAGGGTAGGTGACTTTGGTCGCAAAATTAATATACTTGTCGTTGTCAAAAAATTATGTTTGATATATCATTTTGAAGCTAAAATATTTCTCTATCTAGTGATACCATTTATATATGTTGTCAAAATGTATTCTATTTTATGCCAAAGAATACATCCAATGGTGGAATGGCACTTTAACACCTTCCGTAAAAGCAGGGATACACAAATGACAGTTTAACACAGTTGTAGATCAAATTGTTATTTCAATCATAAAAATAACAAAGCCAACATATAATTTTCATTTATTAAACAAGAGAGTCTAATGTTAAAAGATCTTATTTAGAAAGTGTGTGTCCATGTTCAGGTAAAAGGACAATTTAGAATCTGGCGTGAGTTTTCAAAGTAGGAAAACCAAACATCACAGTTTCACATCGGGACATTATCTAAATTGTGAAAGATGGTGGTGGCAGTGTTTTAGTTGAGTCCCTAAACCTCGAGTCTGAGTCCAGTCTCGAGTCCCCAGTGTTCAAGTCCGAGTCAAGTCCACGTCATTAAAGAAAACTGAGTCTGAGTCAAGTCCACTATTGATCCGAGTTGAGTCCGAGAACAAGACTCCAACCACACCATTTGACGGTGGCTGTTTCAGCACAATTAACATTAGTTTGTTCCTGAACATGACGTATGAACAGGTGAATGTGCTTCTCTTTGTTGGCACGTGTGGTGTAGTGGTTAGCACGGTCGCCTCACAGCAAGAAGGTTCTGGGTTCGAGCCCCATGGCCGGCGAGGGCCTTTCTGTGTGGAGTTTGCATGTTCTCCCCGTGTCTGCGTGGGTTTCCTCCGGGTGCTCCGGTTTCCCCCACAGTCCAAAGACATGCAGTTAGGTTAACGTTGGGCGGCCTTAGGCTGAAGTGCCCTTGAGCAAGGTACCTAACCCCTGACTGCTCCCCGGGCGCTCTAGTGTGGCTGCCCACTGCTCTGGGTGTGTGCGCACGCGCGCATGTTCACTGCTTCAGATGGGTTAAATGCAGAGGATGAATTTCACTGTGCTTGAAGTGTGCATATGACAAAGGTTTCTTCTTCTGTCAGAGATGGTTGGGAGACGGATGTACGTGCAGAAGGTGTGTTTATTAATACAAGTGAAGACAGGTAAACAATCCAGAACAGCAGGGAAACAGGCAATAGGTCAAGCGAGGCACAAACAGACTATAACAGACTCTGCAGAATCAAAGACGAGAAACAGGAAATCAGGGATCAGGAAACCAAACAAGGAAATAAGGCTCGGTAGTGTGTCAGCAACGCAACTCAATACTTCTCAAAGTAAGTGTTTTTTCACAGTTTTCATATCGGCGCACTGATTGCGCCTTAATCCTGTGCAGGTGGGAGTCGTTTATGGCACACATGCAAGAGTCTGCTTGGCGCGTGCACTGTCCGGAGCGCGCCCGAGAGTCTCTCTGATGCATGCACCAAGGCACACAGGTGTGACACTCACACAAAATTAGTACAAAAATTAATGTAGATTTAAATATCTTATGCCAAATTATGATGGCATGTTACAAAAACTAAAAAAAAAAAAATCTGAGTCCTTGTCTCCAGTTTACAAGTCCAAATGCAGTTAATGCACGAGTCTGAATCAGTGATCAAGTCAAGTGTCCTTAAAATTAGGGAACGAGTTGGACTCGAGTACTACAAGCCTGGGTGGCGGCGGCATCATAGTTTGGGGCTGTTCTGAGGCCATGATATGAACACATCTCTGAATTCTAACTTGTATGAGCAGATTTTAAAGGCCAATGTCAGCTTTTCTATCTGTGACCTAAAGCACAGGAAATGGTGTGTCTTGACCTCAACATGGCGTTAAATACGTATGTCAGTCTAATCAAGAAAAATGAAAGGAAAGCTTGAAGAAAGAACAGGTCAAAATTTGTCCAAGTCCATATGCAGGACGAATCAACAGTGACACAATGACTGTGTGAATCTGGAAAATGCAGGTACTGTACAAGGGAATAATAAAAATGAATAAATTTAAAAAAAAAAGGGGGGGGGGGGGGAAGGTGGAAATAAATAAATAAAATCCAGCGCAAAGCTATTACATCTCTCTCATGCTTATTACATACAATCAGAAAACAACACTATCCACAATTGAATAATACATTTTACTTATGATGTGAGGACAGACCACCACAGTTTGTAGCCAAACTGTTGACCAGTGACACTGATAAATGACACAAACATGATAAGTTACACGAGAAACTTTGCTAGAGGATAATCATCAAATGCTTGTTCATTTCTCTTCCACTCACACTCTTTAGCTTACCCAGTTTCTGGGCAATAAAACATACACTCACTGGCCACTTTAATAGGAACTTGTTCTTGATTCCTGTTCTTGGCTGCAGGAGCGGAACCCAATGTGGTCTTCTGCTGTTGCATGCCGAGATGCTTTTCTGCTCACCACAGTTGTAAAGACTGATTATACGAGTTACTATATCCTTCCTGGCAGCTCGAACCAATCTGATCATTTTCCTCTGACCTCTCATCAACAAGGTGCTTGTTTCCACCCACAGAACTGTCCCTCCCTCTTTTTTTTGCACCATTCTGTGTAAACTCTAGAGACTGTTGTGTGTGAAAACCCCAGGAGATCAGCAGTTTCTGAAATACTCAAACCAGTCCATCTGGCACCAACAACCATGTCACAGTGAAAGTCACAAAGATCACAATTTTTCCTATTCTGATGTTTGATGTGAACATTAACTCAAGTTCTTGATTTGGATCTGCATGATTTTATGCATTGTGCTGCCGTTAAGGGATCAGTTGATTCGATAACTGCATAAAACAGCAGATGGATGGGTGTTCCTAATAAAGTGGCCAGTGAGTATGTTTTATTGAACATTGGTATTTCTCCTCCTGTAGGACCGTTATACTGCTACAACCTCTCATAGCAGCATGTCAGTGAGGTATAAACATGAACAAATGGAGGCACTTTAGGTATATCAGACACTTGCTGGCCGTGCTGTGAAAATTGTGCATGCAGACGCTCATTTAAGTTCCCAAATCCGTCATTGCTTAACTCTTGAATATTTTCTATTGTGAACACTATC
Source organism: Neoarius graeffei (assembly GCF_027579695.1). Taxonomy (NCBI): domain Eukaryota; kingdom Metazoa; phylum Chordata; class Actinopteri; order Siluriformes; family Ariidae; genus Neoarius; species Neoarius graeffei. The sequence continues at coordinate 45,044,859 of NC_083590.1, read as the reverse complement.
ATTTAAAAGCTTATAATCTCTGCTTTCCAAATAAATTTCTCTCATTAAAATCTGTTCAGTACTTTGGGAGTAACGGCAGGTTGAAGTCGGTACGACAGAGTAAAAACTCTGCTCACGCGACGTTGGGAAACTGCCGGTGCTTTTTGAGTCACGGGAAAGCGGTCGGGCTCTCTCTCTCTCTCTCCTGATCGGTTTCCCACTGGATTACTCGTGAATATCAATCAGATAACTTTTATAGGGATGTTCTCTCGCCCTCACTGTTTCTGATGAAGTATTCAGCAAAATTTTCCCTCTGATCGTTTCGATGTTGTGCTTCATGGGAGACTTCAAAGTGAGTTGAGTTTTCACAGCTTTACTGACTTATTTTTTTCAAATCAAACTGATTCAAGTAAATAAATAACTGTTTTAGAATATAACTAGTTGTTTTGATGAAAAATATTGAGATCTTAGTGGTTGGAATGTGATTTAAAAAAAAAAAAGTCAGAAACGCAAGTGTCAATTTCAGTTCAGTTAATGTGAATTGTTTATTGGATATGACTCAATTTTTCCACTTTGAAGAAGAGAGTGTACTGATAAAATGTTTACCTAATTACCATAATTAATACTAATTTGCATAACTGTTTTTTACTAATTTTTCAAACTTTGTATTTAGTATACAACCATCCATGTGCTGCCAATTTCCATGCAAATATCCTGAAGAATAAAGTTAAGAAAAACCATGTTCTCATTGCTTACTGAGGCCCATTTTGGACCATGTGACCCTCATACAGAACATTACAGCAGTTTTCTAAAAATTAAGCTGCTTTTTCAATCTTTGATTTGTAATATCTCAAGAACGGATAAACATTTTAATTCTGTAAAAAGCAATTTGTTCTGCATTCAATTCTGGATTCAACATTGCACAGTTGTACTCAAGATGCCGTGAGCTTGTTACCCTGCGATGTGCTAACTCGGACTACAACTCTGTGGAGGTGGGTTTAATTTATATATTTCATTGATTGATGTGAGGGGCAAACAAAAAAGTATTTAGCCATCAGAAGTAGCCTACTCCTGGTCAAATCTTTTTTTCTGCGCATTGCAGATGTTCAATTGACGGTAATTCAATAATTTATTTAGCCTATCTGTTTACTGGTTTGCCTGATAAAAGACGTGCAGCCAGAGCTACGGTAGCCCTTAATGCATATGGGTGGAAATAAGATAAGCTATTAAAAGAGCCATATGAAATGTGTAACAATAACGTATTGTCTTTTTGTTTCTCTATTATGAAAGCCCTCTATTTCCACTTCTAATTTTACCATCAGAGCATTTTTTTTAAATTTTATTTTTATTTCGCGTGCTCGCTTCAAATTTTTCCTGAAAAAAATCAGAGAACCAACTAATTAAATTGGTGTGGCCATAGTAAGAATTGTATCTTATTTCCTCATCAACTCATTCAGCTCAAAACAAACATGACCCCAACAATAAAAATAGGTACCCTATGCGTACATGTGGCTACTGCTTAGAAATAAAAAAATTTCTGATACCACGTCCATACAGTAAATATAGCATATGCATTTACTATGAGGCAATAGTCACAAAAATGAATTAAAAAAAAATTTTCACAAAAGTAAAATATACCAAGTGTCTGTACTTTATTATTCTACTACTCTTACTTCTTACAGTTTTTGAAACTGAAACCTCCGAACTGAGGCCGACATACACGTGTTGTCGCCATGACCGACACTCTTATTTCCCGGAAAAGGCCTGGCACTAGAGCTCAGTGGTCTCTTTTCAACAACTTACTGTAACAACTCGGAAGTGCGTCACATCTACATCACACAATGGGACCACTGGTCAAAGGCGGCGAAGAAAGGGGAACAACCTGGAGTACATTTTAAAATAGGAACGCACTTTCCCTCAGTAATAAGCATAAACATGTCTGAAAGCGTTTCCTTTAGTCTAGTCCATTTATTTCGAATGGTGAACCGAATTGTATACTCACCAGCCATTTTAATTGGAACATGTGTATGCGCAGTGCACGACTGTTACACTCATTCTTATATCACGATGACACTGTGGCTATAGCCTCAAGCAGTAGCCACAAAAACATTCATAGTATTTGTTAATGCAGTGGTTGATCTTTTACTCAACTTATATGCACCAGCAGTGAATCCTGCTATTAAAAAGAATTGCTCACTGAACACAGCAACCTTAAAACAACAAATAATTTAATAGTAAGGGAGTCTGAGAGCTAAATTTTATTCTTCTCAATCTTTACCAATCTTCTTTTGTCTCCTTTCAGTCCTCCACCCTCACCTTGTATACATGCCTCCAGTTCTTGTCATCGTTCAGGCGCTTCCACAACATTCCCATTATTTCGTTGCACGCCACCACGTTGTAGGTCAAGTCTGAGATATCTGCCATCTGCGAGCTGGATGGCCCCCAGGGGTCATTAGAGGTCGCCTCTCTCACCTAGAAAACACAAGTGAAGTCCCAGCTGCTCTACAGTTGGAAACATCACTCAATGAGCCTCACTGGAAATTCTTACAACACTGCCTGACTGAATACACCACACCTAGTGTAGGGTATAAATGAAAACAGGAACGTTAAGGATATTCACTGACTGCAAGAAGTGACTGAAACCGAGCGAATGATTTTCTGCACGAGCAAAAACAGTGACAATAACGGTCTCCCTTACCTTCACTTCAGCCTCAGAGAAATTCTGAACAAGATTCTTCAGGGTTCTACGTATCATTGACTGGGTCATGGTACCAGGTGTGTTACCTACAATGCTTTAAATGGAAACAGGACAAAAGAACAGTGTGAGCAAAGGAACCTGTAATGACAAAGACTTGTATCCAATTGACAGATGCATTTCATTCCACTATTATGCGGACGACAGTCAGATCTATGTCCCTCTTAAAAGGAATGATGCACACCCTGTCACGCCATTGCTCAAGTGTTTTGATGACATAAAGGCCTGGACGGCTCTTAACTTTTTAAATTTTAATGAAAATAAGACAGAGGTGATGGTATTTGGAGGCACCACTGGGAACCCCCCGTAGATCTGGGGTCCTTGGCCAATTATATTAAGCCAACCATCACCAACCTAGGGGTTAAAGTGGACGCTGATCTTAAGCTCAATGGTCAGATCAGGGCAGTCGTTAAATCTGGCTTTTTCCAGTTGAGGCAGCTGGCCAAAATAAAGCCAATTCTTTCTAGGCAGCACTTTGAGACCGTAATCCATGCCTTTGTCATCATTCGGGTGGATTACTGTAATGCACTCTATATGGGGGTTAGTGGGTCCTCCATCGCCTGTCTCCAGATGGTACAAAATGCTGCCACGTGTCTTAATTGGCACACATAAATATGAGCATATTTCCCCCTCATTTTAGCCTCATACCACTGGCTACCCATACAGTTTAGCAGAGGTGGAAAGAGTACTAAAATATTATACTCAAGTACAAGTACTGTTACTCTGATGAAATTTTACTTAAGTACAAGTAAAGTTACCAGACAAAAAAATCTACTCAAGTAAAAGTAAAAAGTAGATCATTTAAAATGTACTTTGAGTAAAAGTAAAACGTTACTTTTAACAATGGGTGTTTTCTGCCTCCATTGTGTTGTGCAAAAATGAAAAAGAAGAGGAAACAAGGATATATGTACATCTCAACCCAGATGTTTTATTTAAAGGAAGTGTATCAAATTGAATGCTTAGGATAATGCTGCATTAAAACTGAGACAAATAAAAAAGGTCAATACACACAGTCATGTCGTTTACATCGCCCTGACCACACACAAAGCATTGTACACGAAATATGAAAGTGAAATGTTGCACCGAAATCTCGTAGCTTGCCTGTGTGCACTGTGTGTTATTGAACAATTCAATTCAAACATTTTTTGTTTAGTATTCCTTTCTGGCCTGTTGGATGTAGAATGGTAGGAGGACTGATCACGTCAGGTTGGCGAGCTAACTTGCTTGCATGATTAGCCAACCAAATAACAGACTAGTTACCGTTATGTTACAGTACCAACAGGTTGCTACTTCAACATTAGCAATGCCATCCACTATTTTTGGAATATAACCAGCCTATTGTCGGTTTTACTATGGAAAGGAAACATTATGATCAGGGGCGCAGATACGTTTTTTGAACTGGGGGGGGACAAAAAACTGGGGGGGACAAAGCTGCCAGCAAACCAACCCCAACATGCCTGTCAAACTTGTTGTGGGTAACCATAGCAACCAAGCTCGAGCTCGCAACCTGTGCAGTCTGCGCAGCTCAACCAACCGAATATCAGTCTTTGTTTTGTTTTATGTGAGTTGTTGCAACTATGTATACACTGCTGTGCACCTCAATAAACCGAATGGTAATTAGTCTTTTGATTTTTCCGTGAGGTTTGCCTTATGCAAAGAAAGACAGCATAGACGTTTTTTCCTCCCTATAAGTGGGGGGGACCGAATGAGGTGAATTTAAATCTGGGTGGGACGAATCCCACCCGTCCCACCCTCTATCTGCGCCCATGATTATGATGCCAATGACAATACTTACCTCAACATGCTTGCGCAGATTAGACGTCGAATTTTTGTATGCCGCAATGGTTGTCTTATTGGGCACACATAATCTGCATTGCATAATGAAACTGTCACCCCTTTTCTCTACGAAGCTGAAGTGATCACGTATGTAGGGCCAGGGGTGCACTTCATTACTGGAAGAAATTGCGTTTTCTGCAGGGTCGTCCACCACAGGTTCCTCGGTCTCCTCCATGTCCGCAGGGGCGCTTTATCAACACCCGTGGCCCAGGGGCTAGGCCCCTCAAAGGCTACCTGTCAACCCTACCTTTACCGTTGGCCAGGAAAACACTCTTATTTTATTTGCAATACGTGTCAAGCATTTACAGTGTAAGTGCGTAATTAGCCTAGAAGCCTACGATAGGTTACGTTTGGCTCAGCGTAGCTGCGCAAGGCCCACGCTCACATCACTCAACACATCCGACCACAGAGGGAGAGAAGAACGCGCACATTATCATTACAGAGCCGGTTCTGATTATTACCACGGACAGGACAGTGATACTGCATAACTTTCACGCAGGGGCATGGCCAGAGATAACCACACAAGCCTGCGTGCACTATAATGTAGACCTATGTGTTGTAAACATAAAACACACACACCTACAGACAAGTCCTTTTAAAAAATAAAATACATAAAAATAGCTCGGCGGCATGAAAACAAACATTCACTGCAAGTCAAGGTACTTGGCTCGGTGGCCACATGAAACGTAAACACCATGGACAGCAGCCAAACTCATAACTCTACAGACCGAAATACATGAAACCAAGTCCTACTAGGGTCTATTTTACCGATCTATGTTCAAGCATCATGCAAGTCTTCCTTCTCCTTGAATGAGACAGTGCATTCAACTGCCTTTTTGACATGACTGCATCAAAATACCACTTGCAACAATATTTCACGCTAGGGCTGTGCCGATAGACGATGCCATCGTCCATCGACGATGGTGGTCATCCATCACGATGGAGGGCCACCATCGTGATACCACGCCCCCTCCTGTCATAATCATGCATATACGGTATCATCTGGGCCTATTTAACCTAAAAAGTTAGTTTTTTGTTAGTTTAGTTAGTTAGTTTTGTTTAATATATAAATATATAACATATTATAAATACATAATTATATAAATTATAAAGTAATATCCTATTACCGCTTGTTCACGTAGGCTATGGTGCAGGGATGTGCTAGTGAACATAACATGTGGTTACACAAATACAGTATGCTACTACTAATAAATTTTGACTTCATTTTTTAGCCTACACTATACTTTTAATGTAAAATTTGTCATGTTGTTCAAACAAATAGCCACTATTAACAGTCGGGAAATATTTCACCTTATCAAACGGCAGTGAAGCGCAGACTTCGGCAGAAGTCAAATAACTTTAATCTGGTAAATAGGCCTACTTTCAGACTCAAAATGGTCCACTCTAAGCCATAATGTCAAACCAAATGGAAGAATGAAGGTGATTCTGACAAATGTAAAGACAGTATAAAAAAAAAAACAAACAAACACAATATTAAATCATGATTTTAAAAGCTGGTGCAATAATTCAAACACTAATAAATTGGAAAAATTAGCGCGTTCAAGTGCGCACTAAAGGCCGAAACGCATCTTCAATTGATATGGTGTAAATAAACAATGAGTAATAGCTTAAGTGTAGTTTCTTCTCATAGTTTGAATACTAGTCTTTCATTGTTAGAGCCGATTAATATCTTGCCGTGATCAGTGAGTGCTCAGGGAGGTTCATTTCCACCTGCGCTTTGTGCAGCTCATTTCTCTGAAGCCAGCTGTGCGCAAACGCAGTGTTGACTGCTCGGCAAACTCCAAACGCTCGGTCTGTACTGGCCCTCTGTTGCGCAAGCGAGTTGGTTATGGCCAGGTTCAAATTGTGCCCAAAACAACTTAACCACGGCCATTTCAATTGCCTGATGGCTGTGACAATATTCGCCCCGTTGTTATACAGGCGATCTTTTTCTCCTCTATTTTCCATTCGGCAAGTGTCTCGCGCAATGCGTCTTCTAAATTGTCCGCTGAATGTGTCTCTGGCATGAAACTCGTCTTGCAGGCATTTGGACTGCATTGCCCACTCTCAGTCCACATAATGTACGGTAGCTGACATATGGACCCTTTTCATGTGACGTCACGACAAACGCGGCCGCCATTTTGGACATGTACTACCAGTAGTTTACCACAGCCAACATTGAGGAACGGCAGCAAAGAAAGTGTTTATTTTCAGCAAGACTTCCATCATGCCACTATGTTGTTGTGCACCTGGATGTAGTAACCATCAACAAACAAGGCAAGGTTTATCATTTTATCGGATCCCGGTAGATGCTGACCGACGGAGAAGATGGATAGCAGCATACCAACGCTTGTGTAGTGACCACTTTGTTGGAGGTAAGACGAATAAAATTAGCCAGAAAAGGCATTACATTGCTGTTAACATTCCATTCTAGTTTACTGTAATTATGATCTGGCAGCTATTTACACCGGATCCAGTGTAAATAGCTACCGGAGCCAACGTCCGAGGTTCCGGAGCGCGCTCGCTCCCGGCCGGAGCCGGCGTGCTCGCTCCCGGCCCGGCCAGAGCCCCGGAGCCAGCACGCGCGCTCCGGAACCTCGGACGTTGGCTCCGGCAGCTATTTACACTGGATCCGGTGTAAATAGCCGCCAGATCATAATTACAGTAAACTAGTAAATACGGTTTTCTGCATCTCGCTCCTTTTTCTTTTATGTTTGTCGCCTTCCTCGCATTCAAACCGATTTGAGCCGAAGTCCACTACATGTCCAAAATGGCGGTCGCGTTTACGAAGGTCACGTGACTGAAAAGGGTCTATAGGGCATCATGTTGCAGCTGGACCACATATCAGTTATCAAGGCCAAATATTCTACATCACCTAGCGCTTTTTTTTCTTAACGTGCCAAAGCCTCGGATGAGTATCTAATACTTTTATTAATAATAATAATAATAATAATAATAATAATAAATTTAATAATGTGGTATTAAAATCCCCCCCCCCACGATATGATCGTCCATCACGATGTTTGCACTGTAAACATTGTCGATGCCAATTAAGGGGACATCACACAGCCCTATTTCACGCACTCCATCAAGAAAAAAAGTTAAACATGATGAACACAGGCATACTGTTTTGAGCATACGATTTTTTTTAAACTAGCTACATCAAAGTCCTTCAATAAACCCATCCTTTAGCGCAAATGAGCTTAACCTAGTTCAAAGCATGACGCTAGCAGTAGCTGCATAAGGCAAAATCATGTGGGCCTTTCGTCAACAACAAGCCACGGCGGGCAAACATTAATAATCAAGTGTCCTTACCTTAAAACGCTGTCTTGACCACAGAACTTCTCAAGTATTTCACTTAAATCCACACGGGTTAACAACACACCCACACAGCTAGCGAGAAATGTGGATCTGCGCTAGCTTTGTATTGCTATTCCCCTCAGTATGCTTACTCTGTCTGCCGCCCGAACTGTGAACATTATAGGCTACAATCTTTTCATCAATTTCTTCAGTAGATGCCGTTTTAGACATTTTATTATCCCCATCGAAATATGCTATTATACTAACAGGATTATAACTCAAATCACACGACACGTATTCAAATCACAACTGATTTATTTTACTGTTGGACAGATCATAGCATATCTAGCCTAGCTGCACATAGCCTAGCTGCTGGTAGGCTGATAACTGATAAGTAGCTGATATTCTGAACAGATTGGTGATCCTTACCTTAAAAAAGTCTGTGACTTTAGGCAACGATTCTATCATTACCTGCATCTCTCTTTTTTCCTTTTATGCGCCCCGCTAACATGTGAATGCTTCATCTTTCAAAGCCTCTAAATTTGTGTCTCTGTGGTCTGCAGTCTTTGGCGCGCTTTCGTGCGTGACGTTACATTTTGTTCCATTTTATTCTGGTACAGTTGTGGGTGTTCGTTTCGCAAACCACATCCACCATGTCTCTTACAGCAGGCTACTGTGCGCTCATTTATTTCTAACCTTATTTCTATCCGTACATTAATGTAGGCCCACGATTCCGACAGTTTATTATTTTATTAATATTACAAGGCCCCTGATTGGCTGTGGCCCAGGGGCGTGAGCCCCCCGAAGCCCACCCCCCTTAAAGCGCCGGTGCATGTCCGCCATCGTCTGTGTGAGACTCGCGCGCGCGACAACTGTCCTTCCCGTGATTCATTTCCAGAACGCATTTCCCCTTCTCCGTTTTAGCCTTTTTAAAAAAATTTTAATTTATTTATTTTTTTTTACTCAGTAACGGTTGTGATGTAAAATGTACCGAAGTACACTACTTAAAAGAAAACGTACTTAAGTAAAAGTAAAAGTACACTCTTTAAAAATTACTTGAAAAAGTATAAGTACACAAAAAAGCTACTCAAGTACAGTAACGAGAGTAATGTAATTCGTTACTTTCCACCTCTGCAGTTTAGGATGTATTTAAAAATTCTTTTATTTGCTTTTAAATCCCTTAATGGTCTTGCGCCGCCCTACCTCTCTGAGGTACCACTATACCTCAGACACCACTATACTCCCACCTGCTCTCTCAGGTCAACGGATCAGCTGCTCCTGAGTGTGCCTAAAACTAAGCATAAGCTTAGAGCAGTGTTTCTCAAACTTTTTCAGACCAAGGACCAATTTCAGGGATGTGATTGGCCAAGGACAAAAAAGCAGGAAAATATATAGACCCATAATGCGACACGGCAGCAGTGTGGTATAAACAGACAGTTTCAGAGAACTTTACCCATGAGATGTTATAATGACTCAGCACCCCATTAATGACCAAATGGAATTCAAGGTGAGCAGTTTAACTCCACACAGAAAGGCCCTTGCTGGCCACGCGGCTCGAACCCAGGACCTTCTTGCTGTGAGGCAACAGTGCTAACCACTACACCACTGTGCAGTCTAATAATAATAATAATAATAATAATTATTATTATTATATATCATATAATTATCATCATGATTATGAACAGGCCAAATCCCAAACGGCTCCTGGTTGGAGACGGAGTGCACTACTGTAGAAGCCTTTTTATACTTTCTATAGGGCGGTTTTGGAGAGAGCTGGGGGGCATTTGGGATTCAGTTAATTATTATTATTATTATTATTAACAAAAGAGCAGCTAGCTGCGGCTGAATCCCAAATGCCTCCCAGCTCTCTCCAAAACCGCCCTATAGAAAGTATAAAAAGGCTTCCACAGTAGTGCACTCCGTCTCCAACCAGGAGCCGTTTGGGATTCAGCCTGTTCATACGCATGCGTAATAGCGCTCGTTTATAGATGTGTTACTAACTAACTACAATTTCCAGTGAATTCAAACTGGGACACACTTTAAAACTACTACCTGGAAAACAAAACTGTTGATGAATTAACAAACTGATTAATTCCTAACTTCACTCGTGTGTACTTATGTAAAGTATTAAATTAGTTTGCAAGCTAACAGTGTAATGTGTTTCTACATCCAGGCTGCTTTAGCGCGCGCGCGCACACACACACACACACACAGCCAACATGGACTGAGAGAGGAACCCCCCCCCACACACACACACACACACTCACCCAGAAGTTTCTTCACCTCATCTTCACTCATGTAAACGTTGACACTCAGGTGGTTGTTATGGCTGTTGGTGCTGATTATCCCGCTGGGTCTGGCGAGGCACAGGGCCGCCTGGAGCAGCACGCAGCCCCCGAGTGTCCTGAGGGCTGGAAGCGGCCGAGCGCGGAACTCTGTCCGGCGACCCTCAGCGCCCCGCGCCGCCTCCTTTTGCCCCAGCATCGCACCTTCACTCTTCCCTCACACTGCTTTAGCAAACCCTCAGGCTCTACCCTCATCCAAAACTTGAGTGGCCTCCGGTGGGCAGCATTCCTATAGTAGGTGATGATAACGACGCTCACAAAAACCCCGCTCCGTCTCCAGCCTGTTGTCCGGTGCTTCCTGGCCGAGCTAACCGTAATGCTAACGACGCCAGCTAGCTAGCTAACTTTGTTCAAGTCTTCAAGACTCGGGTCACATAAAGGTTACTCTTGCGTTATGCATAATGGGCTTTTTTTTTATTATTATTATTGGTACCGCTTAACCTAGGGTAGGTTATTATGCGCATGCGTGGCTCATTGGAGTTGCCTATGGATAATGTGGTCCTACTCCCCCCCCCAAAAAAAAAAAAAAAAAAAAAAAGAATTTGCATGATTCACGAGGGTCGCATTTTTATGTCTGAAAATCCGGAATTCCGGAAAAATCCGGAAGAATCACATCCTCGCACTTTGTCCCAAAAAAAAATTTCAGGGACCACCTGTCAACACCCGCCTCCCCGCCCCACACAACACACACACACATACATACATATACACACAGAGACCATACAGAGATGTGTACTATTAGGTGTTTTTAATTGAAAAAATTATGGTTAACTAAATACATTAAAGGCCTATCCATTCCATATCCTCCGTGGTTTTTAAAGGCAAAAGTATGGAGGTTTAAAATTCAGCAAACAGTTAATCAGAACATTTCAAAATCCCAACTTTAGATATTCATTGTGGTATTTTCTTTTCACCTTTGCCGTTGGTTTAGTCTGCCGAGCTTGTTTTTCTTGTTCTTCCTGTGTTGGGGACTCAGTGTTAACTGAATCTTCTTTTCTTTGCATTTTCTCCTTATTGATGCTTGTGTCGGTAGTGTCAGGTTTTTTCCTCTTAACTGAACCTGTCAGCCACTTCTCCATCCTTGTTGTTTCACTTTCAGTAAATTAAAAAAAAAAAAATCGCCACGAACACAAGCTAGTAAGGATTAGCCTATTATATGTTCAGAATTTTCGTTTGCTTGTTTTCAGGTCTGCCTGCCTGTTTGCCTGTGAGGCAGAGATTTGTGAGGTGACTGTTGCCTTGAGACGAGAGGCGGAATAAGAGCACGTGCACACTACAAGTTTTATGTGGTGCAAATTCAGATGCAGAACGCTTTTTAAATAATAATGAAATTGAATGCCTGTTTGATTGCCGTTAAAAACAAGATTGGATAAATTTAACTTTCTAATAATGTTACAAAGCAATACACTAGCTTATCTTGAAAACGCTGACTACATTTGTAGATCACCTCACGGACCACTTGAGGTCTCTCGCGGACCACACTTTGCGAAACACTGGCTTAGAGGGAGACCATGCTTTCGCTGTTGCAGCTTCTAAACTGTGGAACAATCTGCCTTTGCACATTAGACAGGCCTCTTCTACGACTGTTTTTAAATCTCTTCTTAAAACCCATCTCTTCTCCTTGGCTTTTAACACCACATAAGATGTTGACTGATTTGTTTTTATTATCGGGCTGCTGTTTTTATTCTTATGACTTAATTAAATAAATAAATAAATAAATAAAGTCTTGTTTATTTTACTGTACTGCACTTTGGTCCACTGTGGTTGTAAAGTGCTCTATAAATAAAGCTGGATGGATGGAACTTTGTTACACAATGCAACTTATAAGTCAGGCACAATTACAGTAATTACAGAAGCAAGTTTTCACCAACTGACCACAAACGAGTGAAAGATGTATTCTTCTACTCCTGCTGGATTTTTAAATATGCAATCGTGTTCCTTCTCAAATGAAAAAGCCATCTGTACAACTATGGTAGAAAACAAACATCGGGATTCTTTTGAAAATTTCCTTCTTGCATTCACTCTGGAGCTTCTTAGGACAGAATGTGGCCTTACAAAGTATGGAATTTTTCAATGAAACTACTAGGACTACGTTCAGACTGCACCCTGAAACGACCCATATCCGATTTTTTTGCCCATATGCGACCTGTATCCGATTTGTTATTGACAATCTGAACGACACCGATCCGATTTTTCACATGCGACCCAGGCCGCTTGGATATGTGGTCCTAATTCCGATGCATATCCATTATTTTCACATGCGACTGCAGTCTGACCGGACAGGTCGCATTCATGTGACCTACACGTCATCAACAAGAGACAAACGTCACTATTCTGCGTTGGCTAATCCCGCCTCTTTGGTGGAAAACAACAACGACATAATGCGCTATCGGTGGTTCTCAACCGGGGGGGCGCGCCCCCCTGGTGGGGCGCGGAGGTACTCCAGGGGGGTCGCGAGTAGGCTTCATGTATGGAGGAAAAAAAAAATCTGGGGCTAACAGGCTATAGTAGCTAAGCAGATGCAACACATTTACCCATGTCAAAATGCAGAACACATTGGACTATTACATACAAATCAATACTATTATAAAATCTATCATCAATCTATCATAAAATCTTGTGTGTAGGTTATTTTAAGCCCGTGACGCGAACATGACGCAACGTCACGTGAGTGAGTCTGCATACCGTGGCCACCGTGTGAGTGTTTGCCACACACACACTAGTCTGGTTTCTTGCCGAGTTAACTCGTGCCGACTCTCGCTAGTCTACTATCATCAATCCATCGATACAGCGCAAAACCCAAACAGTCTTTTTAAAGACTACTACCCCACACTGTATTTTTGCTTTCCCCATTTCAGCTCTACCCAAATAATTTGTTTTTGTTTTCTTACTGCTAGTCTACTACCCCTTTGCCTTTTTCACCCTGCGTGTGAAAAATCCAACTGTCCCACACACACACTCACACGAGTAAGTACACCATTCACACCTCGTTAAAATTTGCAACTATAAAATCCCCGAATAAAGATATCGATCGTGTTTCTCACTGATAAGCCCCATACGTTCCCTCTGGTTAGCCCCCTTAGCCTACTACAGACTTAGCCTACTACAGACTTATCGTTACAACTTTATTACACAAGTTTATTCACAAATACTTTAACAAAATGGATAGATTTCTTGTCAAAAAACCCAAGACAACTGACGTAGGTCTACCACCAGCTGCGAGAAAGCTTCGGAGGTACGATGAATTATACCTGCAGTTTGGTTTTACTGTCACCTCTGATCTTCGTCCTCAGTGTGTCGTGTGTGCCGAGGTGCTGGCAAACGAAAGCATGAAGCCATGCAAACTTAAAAGGCACCTCGAAACGAAGCATGCTGGCCTGAAGGACAAACCGCTTGAATACTTTCAAAGAAAGCGTGATGGCCTGCATCAGCAACAGGCAACAATTTCCGTGCACAGCACTGTATCTAAGCAGTGCCTGGAGGCATCATATGTGGTGGCAAAAAGAATAGGTAAGCTAGGCAAACCGCACACTGATGCCGAGAAATTCGTTTTGCCAGCTGCGCAGGACATGTGCAGAATATTCTTCGGGGATAGTGCAGCAGCCAAATTAGGCACCGTGCCACTTTCAAATGACACAGTTGCTCGGAGAATTGCTGATATGTCCAATGATATCAGAGAGCAATTAATACAGTTTATTAAAAATAGTCCATACTATGCCTTGCAGTTGGATGAGTCTACCGATATTGCTGGACAGGCACAGCTTCTTACATATGTCAGGTATGTCAGGGATAAATTAATTGAGGAGGATGTCCTTTTTTGCCGCCCTCTTCAGTCACACACAACTGGAGAGGCCATCTTCAATGTCCTTGATTCATTTATTCGCGAGAATGGGTTGGCGTGGGACCGATGCATTGGCTTGTGCACGGATGGCGCACGAGCAATGACGGGCCGTGAGCAAGGTCTAGCTGCTCGCGTTAAGCAGGTAGCTCCACTTGTAAAATGGACCCATTGCATGGTTCATCGCGAAGCACTCGCTGCAAAAAAAATGCCGTCTCTGTTGGAATCCGTGCTGAACCAATCAGTAAAAATGATCAACCTCATCAAGTCACGGCCGCTAAACTCTCGCTTGTTTGAGGTCCTCTGTCAGGAGATGGGGTCAGAGCACGAACAGCTGCTTCTGCACACTGAGGTTCGCTGGCTGTCCAGGGGGCGGGTGTTACAACGTTTGTATGAGCTGCGAGATGAGGTGAAGCGGTTTTTGACACAAATCAATTCAGACCTGGCGAAAAATCTGGATGACCCTTTGTGGCTAGCGTGTCTCTCCTATTTGGTCGATATATTTGACCGCTTGAATGGCTTGAACCTGTCTTTGCAAGGCCGAGAAACTCACATTTTGCTTCTCGCAGAGAAAGTGGATGCCTTCAAGCAAAAACTTGACCTCTGGTGTGGCCACATCAGTCGGGGGAACTGTGATATGTTCCCAAGCCTTGCAGACTTTATCAGTAATGCAGGCACTTCCCACGATTTCTCATCTGTCTTTCAAGCAGCGTCAGAGCACCTGTCGGTAATGAGAAAACAGTTTGCGGCATACTTCACAGAGGATTATCGCTCTTTTGCGTGGGTTCGAGATCCATTTGTGTGTACTGCTGACGAACTTCCAGTTGACATGCAGGAACAGCTTATTGAGCTGAAGAGTGACAGTAGACTTAAGGCAGTCTTCACCTCATGCCCTCTTTCGACATTCTGGGCAGCATTGATGCAGGAGTACCCGCAACTGTGTGACGTAGCCTTGAAACTGCTCATCCCATTCGCATCGACCTACTTGTGTGAGGCAGGATTTTCAAAAATGACTGCGCTCAAAACGAAATATCGCAATCGTGCGCAAATTGAGGATGACTTGAGACTGTGCTTGTCAAACATTTCGCCAAGAATCGAGGATCTTTGTAAGG
The DNA here is from genome assembly GCF_027579695.1 of Neoarius graeffei. Lineage (NCBI taxonomy): Eukaryota > Metazoa > Chordata > Actinopteri > Siluriformes > Ariidae > Neoarius > Neoarius graeffei. The sequence goes on along the minus strand of NC_083590.1, from coordinate 45,029,694 downwards.
CAAAGCAGGCTCAGGTCTCGCATTAACGCAAATGCAGATCACAAAGGCACAGTAAAAAGTAAAACCTAAATTCACGCCTGGTCCCAATTCCCAATGATATCAATAGCCAGCTAATGATAAGCCTAATAAAATACCTAATAAAAACACTAATAATAATAATAATAATAATAAACGATGCCTATTAATAACAATAGCATAATAATAATAATAATAATAATAATATCAACAACCAACAACAGCAATAATAATAATAATAATAATAATAATAGGCCTAATAATAATAATAATGCCTGAAAGAACATAAGTCTTGTACTACTGCCAACAGCTTAGTAATGATAATAGGCCATAATAATAATAATAATAGGCCTAATAATAATAATAATAATAATGCCTGAAAGAACATAAGTCTTGTACTACTGCCAACAGCTTAGTAATGATAATAGGCCATAATAATAATAATAATTATAATTATAATAATTATAATTATAATAATGACCGAAAGCAGATTAGAAATGTGGTGCTACTGCCAATTATAACAATAGCCTAATAATGATAATAGGCCTATGTATTTCTATGGAATGGATAATGCTACTACTGCTACTACTACTACTAATAATAATAATCTAGCCCAGGGCTATCTATCTATCTATCTATCTATCTATCTATCTATCTATCTATCTATCTATCTATCTATCTATCTATCGGTCGATATAAGGTGCTGTAGGTCGGGTGGCGTCACTGCGGGTGAGTGTGTTTTGGGGGGGGGGGGGGATGGGGGCGGGGCGAGAAGAGGGGCCCCCAACTGCAATGAACCAGCTTTGGTGGGGCCCAGGTTGCAAAAGGTTGAGAACCCCTGCGCTACATGAACAGGCGCACACACAGTCTCTCTCGCACTCCCTCGCGCACTCCGTCATATGCGCGATGCAGACATTAATGTTTCGCGTGCACGCGCTTGCTCACTTGCTCTAGATTCCGGGAGATATTCTCCAATTTGCGGGCATCAGGGAGCCGCTATCAATATGCGGGAGACTCCCGGAACTTCCGGGAGACTTGGGATGTCTGCACTAGACAGTGTTTATGTAGAGAGCATGCGCACTTCAATCAATCAATCAATCAATCTTTCAACGGAGGTTGCTGCCACGGCCCCACTCACTCACACACACACACCCTCTCTCTCACACAGAGACACACTCTCTCTCTCTCACACAGAGACTCTCTCTCTCTCTCTCACACAGAGACTCTCTCTCTCTCTCTCACACACACACACACACTCTCTCTCTCTCACGCAGAGACACTCATTCACACACACACACACACACACACACAGAGACACTCTCACTCACAGCATACAATGTGCTTATTACGTGTCAATTTGCGCATGCGGGACACTTTTGGGTCATTTTCCGTTCATATTGGAGATCGCATACAAGTCTCATATAATTGGTAATGTGAACGGCCTAACAAAAAAATCGGATTTCACAACAAATCGAATATGGGTCGTTTCAGATTGCAGTCTGAACGTAGTGTTGGATATGGCTGTACTTTGATGAAACACATCAATGCTGGTGTTAAAGGAATACTCTGGAGTGAAATGCTTTTTAGGGCTATTTTCGCATGATTGGGAGTGCATACGTTGAGTTGGTAGCACAATCACGTCAATCGGTTGTGTTTTGAGAAAGTTGTTTTGTGATTTAAACCAAAAGTGCTAACACAGCAGTGCGAGGGGCATGTCATTTCGCCGATACAAAACGCTGTTTTTAAAACCATTGCCAACATCCAAACAACATTACAGTTCAGTGGAAGTGAGTACAGGGTTCCTACACACAAACTGAAGTGTCCCTGGCTCTGTAAGTGTACGGACAGATCGTCTAGAAGACTGAATGCAAAACATGTACCTACCCGAAAGTAGTTGTTCTCCAGACGCCATCTTCATGGGACAGTCCGTAAAAGTCGAGTTCCGAGTGCAGAGCTAAATCCTCTGGAAATGCACAATTTCGTAGCATTTTATGGAAACACAGTCTAGTGTTTAGTTCGAAATTAAAAGGAAACTGCATGCAACAACATTATAGTCCAAGCGGGTTGGAATTTTGAATGGGAGGTCATGTGATGCTACGAAATTATGCATTTTCAGAGGATTTAGCTCTGCACTCGATTTTTAACTCAATGTATGCACTCCCAATCATGCGAAAATAGCCCTAAAAAGCATTCCTTTAATGTTGACAAAATTACCAAAATGACATCTACTGGTTAAAATCATACTGAACCTTGCAAGGCCGATACTGATATAAAGTCATTTGGTACTTCTTTACGTCATGAAACATATTATACATAGAGGATATTACATGGTTGCATGAAGATATGAAGTTTACCTTAGAGTGGTGAAACTATTCACGAGTGAGTGAAGCGAACAAATGAAAATATTTTCAACACAAGACGACAAACTTCATATCTTTGTGCAACCATGTAATGTTCTTCATATTATATGGACACATCCACAAAAAAAAGCAGAGTTAATCCAAAGAATTTAAATTTTGAACCGGTTTGCCATTTTGACAACGTGTGTCTAGTCAGCAGGAAAACACTGGGAGTGATGTCATCGAAGTGAAATATCAGGAATTATTCTACATACAGGACACTTTTTCTATGGAATTAAAAAAAAAAACCTACACGTGTTCTATTCCCTTCTAGTACGTTTCATTCATTTGATTTCATAGCATGCAATATCGTTAGGACATCGCTTATCCTATGTGGATTACGCCACTCTATCCAATGGAGAATGAGCATTGGATATGGTTTATGATATCACATGATTGTAAAGACAACACGATGTCACATGTCGGAGATGATGCAAATATTAACTGAGAAAGTTTTCTGCTGCACATGCACAGAGGCATTTCTTTGTTCCCCAGGAAAGAGAAAGACGCGTTGAACACCCAAAAGGCTACCAAAACTTCATTAGGTATTCTTCACCAGTGGCGAACTGTTACTATTACAGCTGGGACTTGAGCTCAGCCCAAGCTTAGCCAGACACACCAAAATAACAGGGCAAAGGATTTTGCTCGTCTTCAACTCGTTCAATATCATGCTAGCTGAATGGAATATATCTGATAGACCACTCAACGCCAGCCAATATTATTGAAATAGATCACTCAGATCCATGATGTATTTTGTATGAAAAGTGTTTAACATGAGAAGATAAACTTCATATCTTCAAGCCAACATGTGATTTTCTTTTTATTACATAGACACATTCACAAACGAAAAGTACCCAAATTTATCAAAAACAATTCACTGATTTCCTCACGAGTGACATCGAGAGATTTACATCCCAGTTTGGGTTCTCCATATCCTGGATGTAGCTCGTATGAAAATACAAGTGGTGTATTTCCCAGTAAAGCGCTCGTGTCTATATGACACTAGTAGTTACTGCCCGTGAACCTGCTTTCCTCTGACTGGCCCAGTGGAGAGCTGAGTGGACACGTGATTAATTTTTTAAAAATATAATATAGGTTTTCACTGTGTTCTGTCAAAACGACGTAAATCACTCTCTGCGTCTCCTCAGTGACGTAGACTCAGCCCTAATGGAAGTCTCCGGCGAGGAGAGCTGATTGCGAGGTCTTGTACAATCCAAACTCTCAGGCGAGTGAGGGAGGGGATTCCCCACCAAGGCTGCGTGCAGTGTGTTAGAGCAAGCATGTAGTCTATGGGAAATGAATAGTGTGTTGGATTATAGCACTAATCCCGTGTTTTGGAAAATCGAAAAATGTTGTCTTGGGTCCCTCTGGGGTGTGACTAATTCATGTGCAAAGTGTGGAGTATGTGCGTTCAGCCGTATGAATTTGCATAGGTGAACAGTCAGAGACAGATAGCCTTCCTTTAGTAGTATAGCTCGAAGATAGATATGATGTCCTCACAGGGTTTCCCATACATAGACCATTGTGTGGCGCAGCACCACACAATGGATTCCTATTGCCACACAATCAGACTCGCCATTTTGAAAAAAATAAATAAAAATTCCGTTGCGTTTCGTTCATTCATAGTGCCTTTTCTTCTCATTCACGCGCGCGCACACACCCACACACAGAGACAGAGAGGCGTGTACACAGGCCTGCCGTTGCGCACATACCCGAACTGCAAGTAGGCCTGTTAGGCTAATTAAAAATAAACGCAGCCTTCCCGATTCGCCTTCTAACCCCTTATTTTAAAAGGTAGCCTACGTCGTGCTCGTGATGAGCTTTATCATAGCCTTCTTGGCTTACATGAAACTGACATCCCTGAGTCAGGCTATAAACCAATTTTGATGTATACAGTAGCAGCTTGACGTGAGGAACCGGCCTTATTGCATTATCCCGTTTATCCCGCTTCAGCATTCATGCAAGTTATTAATAATGGCTTGACATTCACAATAAATAAGGATTTCCCACTAGCCTAAATAAAATGTTATACTCGCGGGGATGCCTAGTTGATGCTATCTGAAGCATAAAATCTGAATAGTTTAAGAAACATCTTTATTAGCTTTATTGGTGAAGTAGAATTGCGAACGGGATCTCTCAGCTATGAATAGGGTAAGCACATAGAAATTCAGTATTCCTTTGGATATTTTTTTGATGTAATGGAAATTTTTAGTGCTTTGATAAAGAAAATGTACTTTTTTTTTATCCATAGATTAAAACAGACCTCAGGAATAGGCTCCAAGGGGAACACCTGGCAGCCTGCTTACGAATCTCTATAAATGGTCCCGAACCCAATGACTTCCCTTACGATAGGGCAGTTGAGTTTTTTTTCAGGAAGCCACGCAGAATTAAATGTTCTGATAGGGCATGGAGGCTTTGCACCAATTAGGGTAATACTTTTTCATTATTGTTAGTTGCCTTCGTGTTACCTTAAGTGGTTTCTTACATCTAATTATGATATTTTATTTTATTATTTTGTTGTTACATTATACTATTTATTTCATTTTAGTATTGGTTAAGGTAAGTCTTGAGTTCAATATTTAAAATAAACTCCAGCTTGTTTTTTGCAATTTATTCCTTGAATGTCAACTAAAGAATGATTGAAAGATTGCCACCAAAAAGGCAAAAAACTAAAAACTTTAACTTCAATTTTGGTGAGTAATTTTCATAAATTTAAAAGACAGGTTTTCCACCGGGTGGCACGGTGGTGTCGTGGTTAGCGCTGTCGCCTCACAGCAAGAAGATCTGGGTTCAAGCCCCGTGGCCGCCGAGGGCCTTTCTGTGCAGAGTTTGCATGTTCTCCCCGTGTCCGCGTGGGTTTCCTCCGGGTGCTCCGGTTTCCCCCACAGTCCAAAGACATGCAGGTTAGGTTAACTGGTGACTCTAAATTGACCGTAGGTGTGAATGTGAGTGTGAATGGTTGTCTGTGTCAGCCCTGTGATGACCTGGTGACTTGTCCAGGGTGTACCCTGCCTCTCGCCCATAGTCAGCTGGGATAGGCTCCAGCTTGCCTGCGACCCTGTAGAACAGGATAAAGTGGCTAGAGATAATGAGAGAGAGAGGTTTTCCACCAACATCAAGCCCAGCAAACTAATGGCCTGCCCTGTAATGTAAAGTTGGGTCGAGGAATGAAACCAGGCAGGGTTCTGGTAAAAATTGTTTTAGCTGTCTTCTCTTAAAGAACTTAAAAGAATTTAGATTGAACTGAATAATCTCAAATGCTTCTTGTAGCTTTAAAATAGTCCCAGCAGGTGACTCTGAAGAAAAATACTGTGTTTGAACACTGCCCGCTGTAAACACTTTGCATACACCCCAGTGACCGACTCCACCGACCGCCACGACACCACCGCACACGATTCCCTCATCGGCACAGTGGAGCACCACAAATTGCTACCTGGTCTGTGGGAAACAGTGCCTCATGTGACATCATATATGGAGGTGTGGTCAGCATCAAACATGAAGCTGACCTCTAAAATACTGAGCACGGGAAAATGATATGCTTTGACTATTTTCTGAGAAACTTGTCATCACTATCATATATTTATAATGTAGATAGACCTACTGTACACTATTGGAATAGAATAAGCAAAACATTTGTTCAAATCATGCACAGATGTCAAGATGTCCCAAATGACCAAACATAGCTTGTTAATTTGAGACAGCATCATTCAGGGTAATTGTGACAGCCTTAAAATGCCATAAGCAGAGAAAGGAAAATTGAAGTGATGGATATCATGAAACACTAACAACTATGATTAAATGAAACATTGATGGATTTTATGTGCATTATGCCAGGATCAGACTACACAATATTTTTGTCTTTCCAACTGAGCAACGCGTCAGCTTAGTCAACTATAGTGCCATAAATCCTTGCAGTGTCTTGATCAAGAGACTGGCAACGTTACGAGTTTGACCCCGACCAATCATCGTTCATGTCCTTGCATGCTGTCAGGGAGGAGGGTCAAGAAGGCATCAACCATGGCTACATGTTCCCTGATGTCCCTTCTGTAGCCATGATTGACATCATCTTGACCCTCCTCCCCAACAGCGTGCAAGGACATGAACGATGATGGGTGGGGGTCAAACTCGTAACGTTGCTAGTCAAGACAAAACAAGAATTTATGGCACTATAATCTATTAAACTAGTTGAGAAAATAAATGAAATTCTGACATGCTAGATCAGGGTGGGTGGCACGGTGGTGTAGTGGTTCGTGCTGTCGCCTCACAGCAAGAAGGTTCTGGGTTCAAATCCAGTGGCCGACGGGGGCCTTTCTGTGTGGAGTTTGCATGTTCTCCCCATGTCAGCGTGGGTTTCCTCCAGGTGCTCTAGTTTCCCCCACAGTCCAAAGACATGCGGGTTAGGATAACTCATTCATTATCTCTAGCCGCTTTATCCTGTTCTACAGGGTCGCAGGCAAGCTGGAGCCTATCCCAGCTGACTACGGGCGAAAGGCGGGGTACACCCTGGACATGTCGTCAGGTCATCACAGGGCTGACACAGACAACCATTCACACTCACACCTACGGTCAATTTAGAGCCACCAGTTAACCTAACCTGCATGTCTTTGGACTGTGGGGGAAACCGGAGCACCCGGAGGAAACCCACGCGGACACGGGGAGAACATGCAAACTCTGCACAGAAAGGCCCTCGTCGGCCACGGGGCTCAAACCCGGACCTTCTTGCTGTGAGGAGACAGCGCTAATGCGAGTGTGAATGGTTGTCTCTATGCATCAGCCCTGTGATGATCTGGCGACTTGTCCAGGGTGTACCCCACGTCTTGCCCATAGTCAGCTGGGATAGGCTCCAGCTCAGCCGTGACCCTGCACAGGATAAGTAGTTATGGATGATGGATGGATGGATGGATGGATAGATCAGGGTGTCATGGGGCATGCCAGATACCACATCACTGTTCAAGAATGTCACACTACAAAACCTGCTCGTCATTCCCGAGGTTTATATTCAGGCCTGGTGCTGGAACTTTGTTGGCAAATTAATGTCAAAATCGTGCTGAATTCGTGTTGTCTGATCCGACATTAACTGGTGTTTTTATGAGGCATTTTAAGAAGCAGGGAAATAAGATAGTCTGAGAAATTTAGAAGAATACCGAGACTTACGACTTAGTATGGAGAAATTTTTACTTAGTGTAATGTGATTATCATCATTTTACAGATTCATGTTGATACTTATTAGTGATGCAGTGCCTAGGCACGCATAACTATTGTTCTTCTGTGTGTTTCTTATTATTATTAGTGAAGCAGTACCTAGGCTCCCTAGAAATTTTGATTCTTAATAACCCAATAACCGTACAACCCCGATTCCAAAATAGTTGGGACAAAGTACAAATTGTAAATAAAAACGGAATGCAATAATTAACAAATCTCAAAAACTGATATTGTATTCACAATAGAACATAGACAACATATCAAATGTCGAAAGTGAGACATTTTGAAATTTCATGCCAAATATTGGCTCATTTGAAATTTCATGACAGCAACACATCTCAAAAAAGTTGGGACAGGGGCAATAAGAGGCTGGAAAAGTTAAAGGTACAAAAAAGGAACAGCTGGAGGACCAAATTGCAACTCATTAGGTCAATTGGCAATAGGTCATTAACATGACTGGGTATAAAAAGAGCATCTTGGAATGGCAGCGGCTCTGAGAAGTAAAGATGGGAAGAGGATCACCAATCCCCCTAATTCTTCGCCGATGTTGGGTCAAATTTTATTATGTGTAGATTATGATCAGAATATGAATCAGAATCAGTAGGTTAAATCAGGATATATGTAGGTATATGTAAGTTTAGTGAAATAGTAATTCTTAGCTTATTCTGTGTCAAAATTTAGTTTGAAATGACCTTAGGTCCGGCTGGACATTGTTTGGGAACATTTTGTTTATGAATGTGTATTTTGAACAGAGAAGTGTCTGAAGGTCTGTTTCAGTGTCAGATCGACCCATACACACTCTGAAATGGTAGAATTAAAGTTCATGATCATGTTAATTCATTCAGTTGAACCTTAGGTCATAGCTTCATAAAAGCTATGAAATATACTGAAATATATTGAAATATACTATGGTAATGATTGTTAGTTTTATAGGTCCCGTAATTAATGAATGCATTCTGTGATTAATGTTAGTTTTATAGTTCTAGATTAGTTCCATAATGACATTATAATTATAATTAAGATCTTATGATTCTAAGGATTTTTAGTTTAAAAGCATTAACCTAATTTAGTTATGAGTTTAATCCTGTTAGTTGTTCAATTGTTCTCTCTCTTTCAGACATATTCTCATTGTTCTTGTGGTTAAGTTGTTCTTATTTTTCTTTTATGTTTATTCTCTTATAACATTCCTTGTTTTAGCATTATGAAAGACATACTGTTATTTGTTATTTTACTTATGATGATGGAATCAAGATGTAATTTACTGACTTAACACACATTCATGTGTTAAGAATTATTCCTGTTAATTAGTAAGATCCTTTCTGTGCAAACTAGTGTTTTTTGACCTTCTTCGTAGGCAAGACATTATCTATGTTTAACATTCCAAACTATTCCACGAAGAATCAGACATAATATTGATTATAAGCCAAAACTCTGATATCTATCTGTACCTTACTGTCAGCAAATATGTTTTTATATTATGATTGATTCAAGATCATTACACACTTACACAGACACACACCCATTACACACACACACACACACACACACACACACACACACGAAGACAAAACATACACACAAACACTAAGATGCTTCCAAAAATGTTTTCATTGGGACGAAGTGACTGAGCGAATAAACTGGCATGTGAACAACTCTCACGTGTTCCCTTGTCTGTGTTCGAGCTGTTGATTCGTCTACCTCGGGCCCGAGGGAAAGGCATTCACGAAGGAATCCAGGGTCTCTTTCTGGGTGAACCCAACAGCCGACAAATAGTGGAGCAATATCAGAAAGGAGTTCGACAGTGTAAAATTGCAAAGAGTTTGAACATATCATCTACAGTGCATATCATCATCAAAAGATTCAGAGAATCTGGAAGAATCTCTGTGCGTAAGGGTCAAGGCCGGAAAACCATACTGGGTGCCTGTGATCTTCGGGCCCTTAGACGGCATTGCATCACATACAGGCATGCTTCTGTATTGGAAATCACAAAATGGGCTCAGGAATATTTCCAGAGAACATTATCATTCACCGTGCCATCCGCCGTTGCCAGCTAAAACTCTATAGCTCAAAGAAGAAGCCGTATCTAAACATGATCCAGAAGCGCAGACGTCTTCCCTGGGCCAAGGCTCATTTAAAATGGACTGTGGCAAAGTGGAAAACTGTTTTGTGGTCAGACGAATCAAAATTTGAAGTTCTTTATGGAAATCAGGGACGCCATGTCATTCGGACTAAAGAGGAGAAGGACGACCCAAGTTGTTATCAGCGCTCAGTTCAGAAGCCTGAATCTCTGGTGGTATGGGGTTGCATTAGTGTGTGTGGCATGGGCAGCTTACACATCTGGAAAGACACCATCAATGCTGAAGGGTATATCCAGGTTCTAGAGCAACATATGCTCCCATCCAGACGACGTCTCTTTCAGGGAAGACCTTGCATTTTCCAACATGACAATGCCAAACCACATACTGCATCAATTACAGCATCATGGCTCTGTAGAAGGAGGGTCCGGGTACTGAACTGGCCAGCCTGCAGTCCAGATCTTTCACCCATAGAAAACATTTGGCGCATCATAAAATGGAAGATACGACAAAAAAGACCTAAGACAGTTGAGCAACTAGAATCCTACATTAGACAAGAATGGGTTAACATTCCTATCCCTAAACTTGAGCAACTTGTCTCCTCAGTCCCCAGACGTTTACAGACTGTTGTAAAGAGAAAAGGGGATGTCTCACAGTGGTAAACATGGCCTTGTCCCAACTTTTTTGAGATGTGTTGTTGTCATGAAATTTAAAATCACCTAATTTTTCTCTTTAAATTATACATTTTCTCAGTTTAAACATTTGATGTGTCATCTATGTTCTATTCTGAATAAAATATGGAATTTTGAAACTTCCACATCATTGCGTTCCGTTTTTATTTACAATCTGTACTTTGTCCCAACTTTTTTGGAATCGGGGTTGTACATCGCACACAGACAAGCAATATATCAAAACGTGCGGCTCGATCGGACTTGGTGTGCTATTACTTTGTTCATCATTCTGGGATTTTTTCGCGATGTGGTCGTGAAAAAAAATCACCCAAAATTTCCCATTCATTTCTATGGAATTAAGTGAAAAACGCACATTTTCAACGTTTCTCAAGCCTCCGCTGCTCTGGCATGTTTTCACCTAGAGACATGATTCAAACTTTAAAACGTTGACAAACTTCTCCTGTGTGGATCTGGCATTCAACTTTTTTGCTAGGGTCTATACTTTTTGATCAGTCACAGATCAATCACCATGAGCAAATCTGGAGAAATTCAGGCTTTATAATGGGTGTCTATTGCGTTACACACCAGTGGAGCTCAGGAATTTAGAGTGTAGGCAGCTTGAAAAAAAAGTTATAACTTTCTCGTTTAAACTGTGTTTTCAGCCACAATTTTCACTCTACACACAATTTTCTCAAAAGTTGTAGTCACACTTGTCCTGATTCACACAATGTGTCTACCTACACGATAGGATTTACAGTTTTTGAATGAGAAGCCTGAAAGTAAGGAGAGGACAGGCGCGCTGCCCCATAGACTCTAGGCTTGGCACGGTTATGGGAAAAAAAACGAACCGTACGATACGCCTGTTGCGGTGCAATACGCGTATAAACCGTGGTACCCCTATTTAAGACGTTCGCCAAAAAAAAAAAGCCGAATGCCCGTATGAAACCACGTGGTTCTCTTTCGCGCGAACAGGGGTGATAGCGTTCTGGCGCCGCGCCGGATTTCCGGCGTACTGCGGTGCCGGAAAAAAAAAAAAATCTAGTTCGCCCATTATCCTGTGTCATTCTGAGATGCGCAGATAGACAGTAAAGGGAATTCGGAATTCCCTTTACTGTCTATCTGCGCATCTCAGAATGACACAGGAGAATGGGCGAACTAGATTTTTTTTTTTCTGGCGAGGGGAGGGGAGGTTTGTTTTAAACAGTGCAGTGATTGGTTTTATTGCAATATTTTATATTGGCTGTGTGCGTATTTTGTTATAAATCGTTCTAAGAATACAGTGGCACTTTAAGATTAGATAAGAAATCCAGCCATACGTTTCAAAACACTGCACTTTAATTTCAAGTGAAAAAATACATCCTCACTCTCAGGGATTAGAAGAGTTTTTGATTCGTTTTTTGTATATAGGTGGTTGGTTGGTCGCCACATAAAAGTTTAAGTTTTAACACACACATCTGTTCAAAAGTAAGCTTTAAGAACTCATTTTTATTTCTTCCAATTATGAAAACTCTGTGACAAAAGACACCTGGTTCCTCTAGATGCCACAACATGGCAGCAAACACTCCTGACACTTTGTATAAATACTGTAGTAAATAAAAAAGCTGTTGAAATCATCCATGTCTTCCCTCTTGCTGTTTCAAAATACTACCTGGCTTTTCATCAGAGATTGTTCATAAAATGTGCTTATGTCAACTCAAACTCAGTTTGTGCATGATTATTTCATTGTAACTATAATTTTAACCTCTCTTAAATGCTGTATCCTAAACTATGTTTACTTAAGGTAAATAGTAGGCTATATGCCCAAATACAGAGTACTTAAGATTTAAAAAAAAAAAACGCAATACGTACCGAACCGCAGACCTCAAACCGCAATACATACCGAACCGCGACTTTTGTGAACCGTGCCACCCCTAATAGACTCCCATTATAAACGTGGCAGCGCTTTTACTGCACAATCAGAAAAGTCACTCGTTTTTAACTCGCTCTATTGTCCTCATTTCTTACACTGGAGACAAAAAAAAATTACATCAATGTGTTCATCAGAGCCTTGTAGTGCTCAGTGAGAGAGAATTTTGTGAATATCTTCTTCCGTTTTCATGTAAATCCCCGTTGTTTGGAGGGAGCACTCTGAGAAAATCCTTCACTTTCTGTGTGCCACTCTGTGTTTTTACATGCACATAGAGAAAATCGAATTTCTGCCGTTGCTCGACTGAAATTGAAGTTCTAAATGGCATGGAAACACTATAGCTCGGCTGAAATTGAACCGAACTTGATTTCTCGTAATCGAGCTACACGACCTAGATTATGTGATTTTTGCCGAGCTACTTTGTGCATGTATACCCTATCGAGCTACGTAGTCGAGCTACTTACTTCAGCACTGCCCCTTCCGGAAGTGACGAGACCACAAGCGGGAAACACGACAGTCTCGGTCAGCATGACAACAGTAGTAGCGAGCAGCAGAAGAGGTCAGGAGGAACAAACGAAGAAGAGAAAATGGCGAGCAGAAACGTGCACTTCTGGAGCAATGAGGAGACAGAGTTCATGCTCATTCAGCTTAAGGAGTTGAATATATTAAAATTCATGGACGGGAGAAAAACGCGCAATGGAGAACACGGAACTGATAACTTTGTTTACACTCTTGAATAGCTCTTCTTCATGACGACAACCGGAAGTGTACCAACACGATGGGGCATGTAGCACCACCTGTGGCTCGGGTGCACAATGTACCTCACACAATAGCTCGATTTTCTTGTGGGCATGTAGGATTGGATTTCTCTGGCACCCCTGCTGGGACCCTTTGCTCGATTTGGATGCATGTAAACGTACTGTGTCTCTCTGCTTGCAGCGCGAGGGTAGGGGAGGGGCTGCTCGCTCTCACACACACACACACACACACACGAGGGAGGGGCTGCTCCCTCTCAGAGAGACATGTTTGTAGCCTCATGGCAAGTCACACATTCACACAGTACAGTGCAGCTCCTGCAATAGCGACTGCTACGCGCACTGCATCACTCTCACAATTTCCCACAGGGGAATTGTCTCTAGTTATAATTACTTCTTTTGAAAATCCTGTGTTTTGCTGCTACTGCAAGAAATAAATTATAGCAGAGCTCCCCATGCACGAAGCACACAGAGAGAAGCGCCATACTTAAAGGAATGGAAAATGTAACGTAAATGCATGCATGGGTTGGTAGCTTGTAATATTGAGAGCATGTAAGAAAAGTTTCAGGCATGTTTGACCATTTATGAGAAAGTTGTGAGCGTTTTTGTATGGCTGCTCTAATGCCACCAGTAGGCTGCCATGCAGCCTGTTGGAAGGGTGATGCGTGACGTCACTTGGGTGCAAGGCTGAGTGTCGCTCTTCAGTACTGAAGGGGCCAAGTGTTAAGCGGTAATCAACTTCTGCAGACAAGGTGGCAGAAAGTGACTCGGAAGGCAGCGAGTATGAATTCATTGCAGATTCTGCTGGCCTAGTTTGAGCCAAGAGTTGAGGAAGGTGATTCTCAAGAAGAATCAGAATAGGAAACCAGCTCTTCAGATCCCGAAGCTGAAGAGGAACAACGGATGGGCAACACTCAATGGTGTTCGTGCAAATGTTGTGATCACACATGGCTGAAGCATACTAACAAGTGCTTATGCTGCCAGGAACGTGTAAAAACTCACACACTTGCCTCTTCAACAGATTTAGGCAAGTCGGATTGTAAGCAGATCTGTTTGGAGGTAGTCTAGCAAGGTTACAGTCCACAGAACGAGGCTGTCACAGCAGCACTACTTGTACCGGGGATACAACTCAGCTGTTTCCTGAGTTGTTCGCGCCGAGTCCTTTTTCCCGCGAGTGCCGGCGTTAATTACTAATCCTTTTTTAACTTTTTTTCTATAAATAAATTTCCAGTATCGTCTTCATTTTTATTATACTGTCGCTTTCATTTTTGTACTTTTCACTTTCCTTTTTCCGGTTTTTTTTTTCCGTTTTTTTTCTCTTTCTTTTTTTGGAAGAACGCCGAGACCGGAAGCTTTCTTTTTTTCTCCTCCTGTGTAAAGTCCACAAGCGGAGGCCATCTGATCTGCTGGGGCACCAGCAGCTTTAGTCAGGTGTATACCGGGAGCCAGGTAGGGTCATCATGGCACACCTTCAGCCTGTTCAGTGTGCTGAGTGCAGGATGTTTAGTCATTCTTCCTCCGTCACTAGCGATAGCTCTATTAGCTTTACTTGTGATAAGTGCAGATTAGTTAGCTCTCTGACGGAGAAGATTTCAGTGCTAGAAGCGCGTGTCCAGGCTTTAGAGCAGGTTAGTGAGCGTGAGAACAGTGTAGTTTCTGTTAGGGAAAGTCTGGACGCCCTAGGTGGAGTTAGCAATCCCCCAACTCCGGCATTAGAGCCCTTACAGCGGGGCGAATGGGTGACGGCTCGGCGGCATAAGCGTAGAGCCAAAGCTACCGCTGAGGCTCGCCCACGGGAGCACCACTCCTCTCCGCGTCACGTGTCGAACAGGTTTGCTCTCCTTAGTGATGCACCCACTGAGAAACCTGAAAGAGCTCTGGTTATAGGGGACTCTATCATACGGCACGTGAAATTAGCTCAGCCTTTAGGGGCACCAGCAGCTTTAGTCAGGTGTATACCGGGAGCCAGACATAGCAGGTAATCTTAGGGTCCTAGGCAAGCACAGGTTCTCAAAGATAGTTATCCATGCAGGAGCTAATGATATACACCTTCGTCAGTCTGAGGTTACTAAGAGTAACTTTGTAGAGGTGTTTAAATTAGCGAAGGCGATGTCCGATGCTGTAGTATGCTCTGGCCCCATCCCAATGCGGCGTGGCGATGTAGCTTACAGCAGGTTATGGTCGCTAAACTGCTGGCTGTCCAGATGGTGCTCTGAAAACAGTGTGGGCTTTATAGATAATTGGGCTAATTTTGAGGGCACTGCTGGCCTGTTAGGGCGGGACGGTATCCATCCCACTCGGGAAGGTGCTGCTCTCATTTCCTGCAGCATAGGTCATAGTCTCAGAACAGGCCTAGTTAATTTCTGACAATCCAGAGCCAAGGCCAGGGAGCAGACGAACAGGCTAAACCGACTGTCTGCTAGCTGCACAGAGTCGTCACTCAGGGCCCACTACATCGAGACTGTGTCTGTTCCCCGAGCTCAACAAAAAGGTAGAAATTTTCAGAGAGTTTGTTCCAGTAACCTACCGTAATCAATATAAAATTAGATCAGACTGACTGTACAGCGGCTGCCAGCACCTTTGATCTAAAGGTGGGGCTATTAAATATTAGATCTCTTACATCTAAAGCGCTAATGGTTAATGAACTCATTACTGATCAGGAGTTTAATGTACTGTGTTTAACAGAAACATGGATTAAGCCAAATGAATATATAGCATTAAATGAAGCGAGTCCTCCTGGATACAGTTATATACACCAGCCTCGTCTAACTGGCAGAGGAGGAGGCGTCGCGGTTATTTATAACGATTATCTAGGTGTAACACACAAACCTGGTTATAAATTTAATACATTTGAAGTTCTTCATACTCATATAATGTATGTAGCCTCGAAAAATAAGTCTACCCAGTTAATTCCATTGCTTATTATTTACAGGCCCCCGGGGCCATATTCTGAGTTTCTTTCTGAATTTGCAGATTTTATCTCAGATTTGGTTATTTCCTTAGACAAAGCTTTAGTTGTCGGAGATTTTAATATTCACTTCGATAACCCAGAAGACCCTTTAAAAACAGCGTTTGTGTCCATCTTAGATTCAGTCGGGATTAAGCAGAATGTCATAGGACCGACCCATAATGGTGGTCACACCCTTGATCTAATACTAACATTCAGATTAAACGTAGACAATATAGTCATACTTCCACAGTCTGAAGTTATCTCAGATCATTGTCTCATCTCATTCAAAATATGTCTGAGTAATAATATATGCACCTCACCACGCTACTGTATTAAACGTACTTTCACGTCAACTACTGCACAGAGCTTTATAAATGATCTCCCAGAGCTGTCAACTTTGATTGGGTCACTGTCAGCCCCTGCAGAACTCGATCAGGCAACTGAATGCTTAGAGTCAACATTCCGCCATACTTTAGATAATGTAGCTCCTCTAAAAAGGAAAATGGTCAGAGACAAAAAATTAGCACCCTGGTATAATGATGACACTCACACATTAAAACAGACCACTCGAAAATTGGAACGTAAATGGCGTCAAACAAAATTGGTAGTGTTCAAATTAGCGTGGAAGGAGAGCTTCCTGAAGGATAGAAAAGCTCTTAGTGCTGCGAGATCAACATATCTCTCCTCCCTAATAGAAGATAAAAATAATCCTAGATTCCTGTTTAATACTGTAGCAAAATTAACCAGGAATAAGTCCACTATCAACACATGCACACCTGCAGTATGTAGTAGCAACGACTTCATGAATTTTTTTAATGACAAAATTGAGAATATCCGACAAAAAATTCAAACTACTAATTTAAGGTTAGACAATGAAAGTGACCTTGTAGTTAACAATATAACTGTATCAGATCATCAGTTAGAATGTTTTACTCCCCTAAAAGAAACTGAATTACTCTCATTAATCTCTACATCAAAAGCCTCAACTTGCGTACTAGATCCCTTACCGACACATCTATTCAAACAGATAATGCCTGGAGTAATTGAACCGCTTCTAAAAATAATAAATTCTTCTCTTATGATTGGCTATGTACCCAAATCCTTTAAACTAGCAGTTATCAAACCCCTGATTAAAAAACCTGACCTTGATCCCTGTCAGCTGTCCAATTATCGGCCAATATCAAACCTCCCTTTTATCTCCAAGATCCTTGAAAAAGCTGTGTCACAGCAGTTATGCTCATATTTACATAGGAATAACATCCATGAAATGTATCAGTCAGGATTTAGACCTCATCATAGCACAGAGACAGCACTGGTTAAAGTAGTAAACGACCTACTGTTGGCGTCTGATCAGGGCTGTGTCTCGCTACTTGTGTTGCTTGACCTTAGTGCAGCATTTGATACCATTGATCATTCCATTCTTCTGGATAGACTAGAAAATGTTGTGGGAGTTAAGGGAATGGCCCTCTCCTGGCTCAGGTCTTATCTAACGGATCGTTATCAGTATGTCGATATAAATGGTGATATTTCTAGACGTACCGAGGTAAAGTTTGGTGTTCCACAAGGTTCTGTCTTGGGTCCACTGCTTTTTTCTCTATATATGTTACCTCTGGGCAATATTATTCGTAAACATTGTATTAGTTTCCACTGTTATGCTGATGACACACAGTTGTATGTCTCTGCAAAACCTGATGAGAGACACCAGCTTAATAAAATTGAGGAATGTGTTAAGGACATTAGACACTGGATGCTTATAAATTTCCTTCTGCTTAACTCTGACAAGACTGAAGTACTTGTGCTAGGACCACATACAGCTAGAAGTAAGTTTTCTGATTACACAGTAACTCTGGATGGCCTTTCTGTTTCTTCACGTGCAGCAGTAAAAGACCTCGGAGTGATTATTGACCCCAGTCTTTCATTCGAAACTCACATTGATAACATCACCCGGATAGCTTTCTTTCATCTCAGAAATATTGCAAAGATAAGAAATTTAATGTCATTGCATGATGCAGAAAAACTAGTCCATGCTTTCGTTACCTCCAGGTTGGATTATTGTAATGCCTTACTGTCTGGATGTTCCAATAAGTGCATAAACAAGCTCCAGTTAGTTCAAAATGCCGCAGCAAGAGTCCTTACTAGAACTAGAAAATATGACCACATCACGCCTGTCTTATCCACACTGCATTGGCTCCCAATCAAATTTCGTATTGATTATAAAATACTACTATTGACCTTTAAAGCACTAAATGGTCTCGCACCACAGTACCTGAGTGAACTTCTGCTCCTCTATGACCCACCACGCCTACTTAGATCAAAAGGTGCAGGCTATCTGCTGGTACCTCGTATAGTGAAGGCTACATCAGGGGGCAGAGCCTTTTCTTACAAAGCCCCACTGTTATGGAACAGCCTTCCAAGTAATGTTCTGGAGTCAGACACAGTCTCAGCATTTAAGTCTAGGCTGAAAACATATCTGTTTAGTCAAGCCTTTTGTTACTGGTGTTTATGAGGTAAAGGAGTAGATCTGGAGGGTCCTCAGATGTAGAGTGTTTTGGTAAACTGGGATGTATGGATGCTGTCAGTCCCCACTCGCTTGCTCACTCGAGTTTGTTGACGGTGCAGTGGCTGGCTGCTTTATGTCCCGGGGCTCCCTCATGCCTGTGTTACCTTCTGGCTCTTTCCTTTTAGTTATGCTGTCATAGTTAGTTGCCGGAGTCCCTGCTTGTACTCGGTGCAATATGTATACTGTTCCTACTTATTCAGGTGACATTGGGCATACCTAACCACCTGTGTTTTCTTTCTCCCCCCCCCCCCAAATCTGTCCCTCTGAGTTACATGGAGTCAACAGGAAATCTTTTGGTGGAGACGGTGGGGACCTCGACTGGCTATCGTAGCCTGCAGGGAATCGGCCGTCAGACATTCTGTCGCATGTCCCAGACCCGGTGAAATGTAACTGAATTGTCTTGGCCAGGCCTAAGGGTCCCATCTGCATCTCATCATTGCTGAGGAGTGTGCTCCCATCACCCAATCAAGCATCCAGCCAGAGCAGGTCATGATATATTTTTTACCATATTAACATGCCATTGTGCGTCATGCCTGATGTAAAGACTCTCGTCTCTGCGAGCCTACCACACAGATTTAATACTTGTCATTTTTAGGGCATACCTAACAACGTGTTTTCTTTCTCTCTCTCTCTCTCTCTCTCTCCCCCCCCCATCTGTCCCTCTGAGTTACATGTTGATCCTGGGATTGAGATGCTGGCCTCTTCTGCCCCTCGGACCTGCTTGATCCATCCTGGTGCCCTGTGTCTGGTCGGAGTTTTATCGCCCCACTCCTGTGAAGGACGGCCCCATGAGGACAGTTGAGGGTTATACCTGTTAAAACTGTTAATATTATAGTCAGGCTGTCTGTTGTTGCCCAAATGAGGATGGGTTCCCTTTTGAGTCTGGTTCCTCTCGAGGTTTCTTCCTCATGTCGTCTGAGGGAGTTTTTCCTTGCCACCGTCGCCACAGGCTTGCTCATTGGGGATAGATTAGGGATAAAATTAGCTCATGTTTTAAGTCGTTCAAATTCTGTAAAGCTGCTTTGCGACAATGTTTATTGTTAAAAGCGCTGTACAAATAAACTTGATTTGATATAAATATGAAACCTGTTAGTGTTACAGCTGACACATCACTGCCATCAGTTCAGTTTTAGGGGGTCTTGAGCAAATATACAAAAGGGTCTAATACTATGGAAAGAAATTAGAATTGCTCCTTCAAAAACAGCCATGTGATGTGGTTCATGTTGAGCGATAATAGGGCATCAAGCAATCAGTTAGCGCATTTGGTCTTCCTAATGCGAATAGATCTAAACAGACAGACTGCCAAAATTACTTTTACT
Organism: Neoarius graeffei; assembly: GCF_027579695.1. NCBI lineage: Eukaryota > Metazoa > Chordata > Actinopteri > Siluriformes > Ariidae > Neoarius > Neoarius graeffei. The sequence goes on along the minus strand of NC_083590.1, from coordinate 45,009,842 downwards.
AGATAAAAAGAATATAAATACCTCTTTAATAATGCCCTCCCTTTCTCGTTTTTGTATCCTTGACACCGTACTTGCATGTTCTTTCGGAGCCTTGCCCTTGCTATGTTCAAATTCTGTTGCCACAACATCTTCCTTCAATCATCTCTGTGGCAGAAGGCCAGAAGAGACATTGATGTACTTGGCGTACAAATCCTCCTTAAAACAGGTATCCAGAAAGTGTGCTGAAAACAAGCGGGAATTCGTTGTAGGAACGAAGACCATCCTTTTCATGTTGACTAGCCATTTCTTGAGCAAGTCTGATTTTTCAGCGGAAAGCCATAGAATGTGCAGCCATACTGCTGACCTGATCCAGTCCTGCATGTGCACCCAACTGCTGCACAGCTAGGCATTTTGTTCTCTCGGTCGTCGAACAACCTTCTTGAAAAATTTCCCTGCTTAGTAAGGTCTGTTTGAGACCAACAGTGTCCTTTAGTGCAGGAAAATGGTGAAAACAATGGTTGATGTAATGGCTTACAATCCCAATGCTTCAAGTCTTACTCGCCATGCGGAGCTTCCATGTGCTGCGCCCAAGTAATGCCAGAGCATTGCCGCAAACGACCGTGGGGGATTTTTCTGATGGGTTAAACTATTTTCAATGGTGACATCTATGAAGTTGTCGATGGGGGAATTATGCATAGAAACTGACTTTCGGAGATGGATCTCTTATTTGTGTGAGCGCCTTATTTTCAACTATTCGCATAAATCATTAGTTTATATCATAACCCATCTTCATAACTGTATGTTAACCATGTGGTTTTCCTTTAAGAGAATATGGTAATGCCAGGGTTTCCCATACATAGACAGCGCCACACAATGGATTCCTATCGCCGCACAATCAGACTCACGTCGTGCTCGTGATGAGCTTTATCATAGCCTTCTTGGCTTACAGGAAATGGACATCCCTGAGTCAGGCTATATACCAATTTTGATGCAGACAGTAGCAGCTTGACGCGAGGAACCGGCCTTATTGCATTATCCCGTTTATCCCGCTTCAGCATTCATGCAAGTTATTAATAATGGCTTGACATTCACAATAAATAAGGATTTCCCACTAGCCTAAATAAAATGTTATACTCGCGGGGATGCCTAGTTGATGCTATCTGAAGCATAAAATCTGAATAGTTTAAGAAACATCTTTATTAGCTTTACTGGCGAAGTAGAATTGCGAGCGGGATTTCTCAGCTATGAATAGGGTAAGCACATAGAAATTCAGTATTCCTTTGGATATTTTTTTGATGTAATGGAAATTTTTAGTGCTTTGATGATGAAGAAAATGTACTTTTTTATCCATAGATTAAAACAGACCTCAGGAATAGGCTCCAAGGGGAACACCTGGCAGCCTGCTTACGAATCTCTATAAATGGTCCCGAACCCAATGACTTCCCTTACGATAGGGCAGTTGAGTTTTTTTTTCAGGAAGCCACGCAGAATTAAATGTTCCGATAGGGCATGCAGGCTTTGCACCAATTAGGGTAATGCTTTTTCATTATTGTTTGTTGCCTTCGTGTTACCTTAAGTGGTTTCTTACATCTAATTATGTGACATTATACTATTTATTTCATTTTAGTATTGGTTGAGGTAAGTGTTGAGTTCAATATTTAAAATAAAAACCTCCAGCTTGTTTTTTGCAATTTATTCCTTGAATGTCAACTAAAGAATGATTGAAAGATTGCCATCAAAAAGGCAAAAAACTAAGGTAAAAACCAGAGATGCACCGATTGGCTGGCTGCCGACCGGAATCGGCCGATTTTCACGTGATCGGCCATGACTGGCGACCGGCTGGGCAAAATTAAAATATGCCGATTTTCTGCCGATCAAAACTTGTGTATCACAGAGATGAAAGTGGAAATACTCGTAATTCGCAACTAAAAAGACTGCAGCTACACTGGCAGCTTGAACATGCTTTCTAGTGCGATTGTGTTGTGCTTGCGCAGAACAGTGCCAGTCCTGCCCGCCTAACGAGCTCCGGCGCACTGTTAACAAAAAAAATAATAATTCACTATATTTGGATATCCAAATATAGTGATTTTTTTTGTGCCAGATATTGGATGTGAAAAGAAGAAAAGGTTTGTGGTTGTGTGAATTTCCCATTACAGGAATTAATACGTTAGCCTATTACCAAACATCTAGTTAGATTTGTACAAAGAGAATGTCTTTGTTCGTTTCACGACCTTGGTTACACTTGATTCCATTGGAAATTACTCTACAAATACATATTTAACAAAGATGATAGAATGGCTATGGTATAAGTATGACTGGAAATTATTTTTGTATTTTGATACTGAATGAAGAAATGGTTCTATAAGGCAGAAGTTTTCAGATCTACAGTGGGGCAAAAAAGTATTTAGTCAGCCACCAATTGTGCAAGTTCTCCCACTTAAAAAGATGAGAGGCGCCTGTAATTTTCATCATAGGTACACTTCAACTATGAGAGACAGAATGGGGGGAAAGAATCCAGGAAATCACATTGTAGGATTTTTAATGAATTAATTGGTAAATTCCTCAGTAAAATAAGTATTTGGTCACCTACAAACAAGCAAGATTTCTGGCTCTCACAGACCTGTAACAACTTCTTTAAGAGGCTCCTCTGTCCTCCACTCGTTACCTGTATTAATGGCACCTGCTTGAACTCGTTATCAGTATAAAAGACACCTGTCCACAACCTCAAACAGTCACACTCCAAACTCCACTATGGCCAAGACCAAAGAGCTGTCAAAGGACACCAGAAACAAAATTGTAGACCTGCACCAGGCTGGGAAGACTGAATCTGCAATAGGTAAGCAGCTTGGTGTGAAGAAATCAACTGTAGGAGCAATTATTAGAAAATGGAAGACATACAAGACCACTGATAATCTCCCTCGATCTGGGGCTCCATGCAAGATGTCACCCCGTGGGGTCAAAATGATCACAAGAACGGTGAGCAAAAATCCCAGAACCACATGGGGGGACCTAGTGAATGACCTGCAGAGAACTGGGACCAAAGTAACAAAGGCTACCATCAGTAACACACTATGCCGCCAGGGACTCAAATCCTGCAGTGCCCCCTGCTTAAGCCAGTACATGTCCAGGCCTGTCTGAAGTTTGCTAGAGAGCATTTGGATGATCCAGAAGAGGATTGGGAGAATGTCATATGGTCAGATGAAACCAAAATAGAACTTTTTGGTAAAAACTCAACTTGTGTTTGGAGGAGAAAGAATGCTGAGTTGCAGCCAAAGAACACCATACCTACTGTGAAGCATGGGGGTGGAAACATCATGCTTTGGGGCTGTTTTTCTGCAAAGGGACCAGGACGACTGATCCATGTAAAGGAAAGAATGAATGGGGCCATGTATCGTGAGATTTTGAGTGAAAACCTCCTTCCATCAGCAAGGGCATTGAAGATGAAATGTGGCTGGGTCTTTCAGCATGACAATGATCCCAAACACACCGCCCAGGCAACGAAGGAGTGGCTTCGTTAGAAGCATTTCAAGGTTCTGGAGTGGCCTAGCCAGTCTCCAGATCTCAACCCCATAGAAAATCTTTGGAGGGAGTTGAAAGTCCGTGTTGCCCAGTGACAGCCCCAAAACATCACTGCTCTAGAGGAGATCTGCATGGAGGAATGGGCCAAAATACCAGCAACAGTGTGTGAAAACCTTGTGAAGACTTACAGAAAACGTTTGACCTCTGTCATTGCCAACAAAGGGTATACAACAAAGTATTGAGATGAACTTTTGTTATTGACCAAATACTTATTTTCCACCATAATTTGCAAATAAATTCTTTAAAAATCAGATAATGTGATTTTCTGGATTTTTTTTTCCTCATTTTGTCTCTCATAGTTGAGGTATACCTTTCATGAAAATTACAGGCCTCTCTCATCTTTTTAAGTGGGAGAACTTGCACAATTGGTGACTGACTAAATACTTTTTTGCCCCACTGTAAATAGGCTTATGAAAGTGTGCTCCATAGCAGTAGGCAAATAATATATGAGGGGGAAGTTGTTTTTGTGCCAGATATTGGATGGGAAAAGAAAAAAAAAAAGTTTGTGTGAATTTCCTTGCCTGCGACCCTGTAGAACAGGATAAAGCGGCTAGAGATAATGAGATGAGAGATGAGGAATTAATATGTTAATGCCAAACATGAAGAAAGATTTTACAATGTCTTTTTGTTTGTTTTCAACCTTTGAGGTGTTGAAAATTTATTACTGAAAATCTGGCAGAACGTTCTATTAAAGTGCTGATGACACGTTTTTGACATCTTTGGCGATATTTTATAACATAAAAAGTAATTCCCGATGATCCATATATTAATTCACGAAGGCGCCTATTTTACAAGTTATGATGATAAACGCAGCTATTTGGGCAAATTTGACGGGGCTGCAGCACCCAGGAGACGAAGGAGGAGGAGGAGCTATATGACGTCAGCGAAAGAACCTTCCTCCTAACTTACCAGTTCGTTGTCGATGCGACAGGTGTTCAGTTTATCATTATTAGTATTTTTATTATACATTATTTTTTTATATATATATATATATATATATATATATATATATATATATATATATATATATATATATATATATAGTTATTATGCCTTCGCGTTGTGTTGCCGGCTTTTGCTCCAAAACCCACAAGGATGGGGTAAGTTTATTCAAGTTTCCCAGAGATCCCGAGCTGCATGCGAAGTGGGTGAAGCAAGTCAGGCGCACTCGTGACAAGTGGGAGCCCTCACCAACATCCGTCCTGTGCTCTGAACACTTCGATTTGGATTGTTTTGACACCCTTCCCAGCTTAAAAGAATCTCTTGGGTGTGCAGTTCAGCACAAACGTGTGTTACTACCATCAGCAGTGCCTACACAGTGTTGCCAGATTGGGAGGTTTCCCGCCCAGTTGGGCGGTTTCAAGTGCAGACTGCTGAAGTTTTCCAGCCCAAAATATGTTCAAAACCCACCAAAATGCACTTGAAACCGTCCAACTGGGCGGGAAACCTCCCAATCTGGCAACACTGCCAGTATTCCGGAGGGGGTCTACTAGTACTGTAGCTATGCCGGATCCAAAGACAGTCCTCCTGTCAAAACATGTGTTGTGAAATGACATAAGATAAAGGTACGTAGAGCTATAGATTTTACATGATAATCATAAATGTAAATCATAAAGTCGGCGTGATATCAGTCATGTATTTGCTTGTGAAAACTTGCGGCTTTCATGTAACTGCCGCCTAGCAACGAGAGGCAAAGGGTAAAGAGGGTAGACTATCATAGATTCTATTTGGAAGAGATCAACACAATTCTAGACTCCCAGAAGAGGAAGAGCTAGCACTAGAGAGTTCACCGGCATTTTCATGCACCATTTCCATTGAGTAGAACCAAAGTAAAACAGCCAGTGAACCGCAGCGTGTTCTTCCGCTGACATCACAACATGGCCGCGAGCCACGGACCCACTTTTCTTGCGCTGTGCAATTAAAAGTTGGATATTTGCATAACAACAGCTTCTTTTCATGTAATTATAAGAGAAATCTAACATGTTTGCCATGTTGTATAGTTTATTTAAGAAATTGCATAGAGTCATGTTCGTGTCATCAGCCCTTTAAAGAAAAGATAAAAAGAAAATAGTCTTTGTGTGTGCTGTGAAGTAGTTTGAAAAAATGAAATCAGAATCGGCCAAAATCGGTATCGGCAGGTCACACTCCATGGGAAATCGGAATCGGCCCAAAAAATTGCAATCGGTGCATCTCAAAATGAAGACGCACCTAAACTTTAACTTCAATTTTGGTGAGTAATTTTCATAAATTTAAAAGACAGGTTTTCCACCAACATCAAGCCCAGCAAACTAATGGCCTGCCCTGTAATGTAAAGTTGGGTCGAGGAATGAAACCAGGCAGGGTTCTGGTAAAAACTGTTTTAGCTGTCTTCTCTTAAAGAACTTAAAAGAATTTAGATTGAACTGAATAATCTCAAATGCTTCTTGTAGCTTTAAAATAGTCCCAGCAGGTGACTCTGAAGAAAAATACTGTGTGTTTGAACACCGCCCACTGTAAACACTTTGCATACACCCCAATGACCGACTCCACGACACCACCGCGCACGATTCCCTCATCGGCACAGTGGAGCACCACAAACTGCTACTTGGTCTGTGGGAAACACTGAATGCATCAACCTGATTTTTGATAGCTTTTGCGTCCATATGAACAATGTACATGCACCACCGCAGGGAACCCATTTGTAAGTGCAAGGCAACATATCCCCAATGTTTGACCACCGGCCAATGAAATTTGTATCTTTATCTACATAAGATAGATGGGTTTTTATCCAGCACTTTTTATTTTTGCTTTATAAAAAACAAACAAAAAAAACCCCATGGGATTATTTACGAACAAATTTTATGGAAAATATTCACAACAGTTTCATATAAAACTGTTTTAACTAGTTTTATTAGTCCACCAGCTTGTTGGACAGTTGACAGCTGTAACCAGACAACAGTTTGATGCATCAAGATTGCAGCTAGAACCCTTCGAGCTCATACGCTGCATTAAACCAAGGAGCATGTTTTCCAGTAGTTTTTTTTTCCCCCCACAGTGGGCAATGTATTGGTGCACTGTGTGCTTTTTTTTTTAACCCCAACGATTTCTTACTCTGCACACTCGTGTAAACAATTATTGTACAGTTCAACAGCAATTATGAGCATCTTTCCTTAAATGTTAGATAATCAAAAACTACTTCCTCTCGTTCTTCTTTCAGCTGCTCCCATACATTCTGGGTCGCCATAGCGGATCTGTTCTGCATATTTGATTTGGCATAGGTTTTACACCGGATGCCCTTCCTGACACAACCCTCCCCAATCTATCCGGGCTTGGGACCGGCACCAAGTATGCATTGGCTTGTACAACCGCAGTGGCTGGGTAGTTTACCATACCTAATCTGCAGGTCTTTGTAGTGTGGGAGGAAATCTGAGCACCCAGAGGAAACCCACACAAGCAGAACATACAAACTCCACACAGAAAGGCCCCGTCAGCGATGCGGTTCAAACCCAGAACCTTCTTGCTGTGAGGCGACAGTGCTAACCACTACACCACCGTGGTACCAACAGATAATCTAAAACTGCGATATTGATTAGTTCTTATGTTCAAAAATATTAAAATCATAACTATATAGTAATGATGTAAAGTGAAAGCACTGGTTCACTTCTGTCTACCAGGTCCCCAGCAGAGTCAGACCATAATAAATTTCGTGTTGCTTTTTGTGGTGCATGACATGCGGTATCAAAGAAAGGAATAAATATGTATTCATAAGTAGGGCTGTGCGATATATCGAATATACTCGATATATCGCGAAAATTCTGTGTGCGATACATAAAATTATTATATCGTAACTATCGAGTATTTTATGGTCATCTTCCGACTTGCGTTTGTTTCGTGTTCGTTTAAAACCTTTTCCGGTGGTTTTCTCTCTGTCCCTCAGGCAGTAACGTGAGAGGCTGCCTAAGGGTAAAGAAAACAATAACGTCACGCACTCGCCAACCAATCCCGGGCGACATCTCGGTGCTGAAAGGAACTTCCGGGAAGATTTTCTAGTTTCGGTTGTGTTGCCAGATTGAGCGGTTTTAAGTGCGTTTTGGCGGGTTTTGAACATATTTTGAGCTGGAAAACGTTAGCAGTATCTGGCAACACTGCCGGCGGGAAGATTTCCTGGTTCCGGTTTACAGCGCTGACTCAGTTCATGCAATCGCTGGTGTTGCATAGGCTACCGTGTAAGCTCTGGCAATTTCAGCGACAAATTACTTCCTAAAAGAACTAGTAAGGGGTCAGTCAACTGGCATTTTTTGGATATCGCGAGGAGGACGTGGAATAGCAAATGCCAGTTTGTAAAGTGTGCAAAAAAAAAAAAAAAACCTGTCATCACGAAAGGCAGCAGCACTACAAATATATTCCATCACCTGAAACTCATCCGGTACAGTATGAAGAGTCTCTTAAACTCCGAACTACTTGCCCACGAGCTAAAACCCCCCACGAGCTAAACAAATGGCCATAGCGGCCTCGTTCCCCAAAGCCCCCCCATATGAGAAAACGAGTCGGAGATGGAGAGCTATAACGGATTCAATCAGTAACTTCATTGCCAAAGACATGATCCCAATTAGTATAGTGGAAAAACGAGGCTTCCAAAAATTACTAAAAACACACTCGATCCCAAATACGAGTTGCCTGGTCGCAGACATTTTACAGAGAAGGCAATACCGGAATTATACACATCTGAGAGGCAGAGCCAGAAAACACTCAGTTCAAAAGTGTGCAAAGAGAAAAATTATGTTTTGCAGATCTCTCTCTTCTCTCCCTCAATCTCTCTCTCTATTGTGAATGTTCCAGTGGTTCTCAGTAGTCAGGTTAATAGCTTGGAGATCTATTTTTTTTAAATAATTTAATGAATGAGCACTTTTCTTATTTAGGCTAAATGTCTCCCTCAGTGTTGAGCTTGCACTTTATTGGTTTGAGCTCTGAGCAGCTCTGTATTGTGTTGCCCCTTTGTTGCAATTTTCAAGATTGTTTTTGCAGTTTGTGCCACATCTTTGTTGAATAAAAATAGTCTTATTTCAACTCAATTGTGATTAATCACTAACATGAAAATTTAAAATGTGTTGTTGAAAACCACCTGTAAAGTTAACCAAGAATGTTATTTAATCTGCAGGGATTGTAGTGAAAACAGTAAAGAGTAAAAGTTAGATTTCATGGGGTCCTTTAGAGGAGATTTAAATATATCGAGATATATATCGTATATCGTGAAATGGAGAAAATGTATCGGGATATTCATTTTTTCCCATATCGCACAGCCCTATTCATAAGTGTGATACGCATCTCATTATTGGTATCAGTCACAAAACATTCTCCTCATGTCTGCATGGGCTTCCTTCAGGTCCAGAGATATGCGGATTCGGTCAACTAGGTCCTCTAAATTGTCCATAAGTGTGAACGGCTGTCTATATCTTTGTGTTAGCCCTGCAATTGCTGGGTTTCGGTCATATGACTTTTCTTAGCGGTTTTACTGGAAGTGAAATAGCTGGTGGTCTAAACGGCTGCCATAGTGCAAACAACTAGTGATAACTTATCAGAGGACACTCGTAATCTAGAAGCCACTGCTGGCTTTAGATATATTCAGAAGATTACTATGTGCAGTGGAATCGACCCCTACAGTCTGGGAAAGAAGGATTTGTCATACGATCTCGAAAACTACCCTTCAGCCGAGTTCCCCGACATCTTGAATTATCTGGTGTTGCAGACGCCCTTTGACACCGCAAAACAGATGAAAGCATGGAAGAGTATGGAGGCTTACAACTTTTTAAGTATGTGGCTGGGTAAAGGACCTCGGTAGCAAGTCACTGCCGAATGAATCCTGTATTGTTTTTGACCATCTAAGTATTTTTTTAAGCTTTTCATTCATGTCTTTACAACGAAGCGCTGCAAGTTGAAGTGTAAACAAACAACAGTTCGCTTGATTCTCACTTGTGTTGGGTCTTATCTCTCAGGTAAATCATTCACAAAGATCATCAGAAACCGCTTTAAAGACCTGGATCTTAGTTAAACAAGACGGAGAAGTGATCACGGCGCATTGTAACTGTACAGCTGGGTAAGAATTTTGTCACAACCTTCATGCATATGGACTTTGTAAGGTGTAAACAAAGAAACAGCTGGGGACTTTAGTGCTTTGTGACTTTAAAAAAAAAAAAGTATCGTAAAACAATGATACACAGCAAGAAAAGTACTTGGAAAACATTAAGGCCATAGCTGAGAGGGAAATACAAACCTTTCACCAAGTGATCACTGCAAACTCGAGCGTGCTTCGACTCGGCTTCCTTCGATTTCAGTGAGCGGTTCAAAAGCCACCTTTCTCAATGTCTTTTTATGAAATCCTGTGTTCGTTCACCCTTTTTTATTAGTTCATGGGGAACCCTGAAGAAACTTATCAGTTTCACGGTTTGTTCAATTCAAACAACCTAAAACAAGACAAGTGTAAGGTGTTTTTCATGCGAGCAATGCACCTTCTCCATACAAACGCTTTGTCAGCTGAGCTTTGGTAGACCACCAGCTAAAGTTTTGAATAACTAATGAGGTGGATGTAATGTCACATGAAACCCAGTAATAGATCGACGACCTGTCCAGGGCGTACCTCGTCTCTCACCTGATGTCAGCTGGGATTGGCTCCAGATTCACCCATGACCCGGATAATGGATAAGTGGCATAGAAAATGAATGAATGAATGAATGAATGAATGACTGCAATAAGTATGGCAATATGTTCAGAGAAGAACAACTAAATTTATAATGAACTATCCCCAGAACTTGACTTATAATTAGAGACTGACTAAACTTAATCTTTTGCCTTTAGAACATCGTAGGGAAATATCTGATTTACTGCTCCCCCCGCCCCCAAGTCCAGAAAGTGCCTTATTTCTACTGACATTAAGAATTACATGGATAAGTTTGAGCCACGCGGCACGGTGGTGTAGTGGTTAGCGCTGTTGCCTCACAGCAAGAAGGTCCTGGGTTCGAGCCCCGTGGCCGGTGAGGGCCTTTCTGTGCGGAGTTTGCATGTCAGTGTGTGCTACGTTTAATTTCATGTGAATTATGTTTACATTTATCGGTTGCACATATCGGTTATCGGCATCCCGATTCTATAATAATCGGTATTGGTATCGGCCCTGAAAAAAACATATCGGTCGATCCCTATTTAAGACCAGCCTGATTAATATTTATGTACTGAAGTGAGGCACATACAATCCTCCAGGCTAGAAATTAGACATCACATATTTAAGCAGATACCATATAGCCAGTTTTTCCATTTGTAAATACAACATTGAGAAAGTGTAACCTACCGTACTGCATGTTGGCGCCTTCTTATATTATCTCAGTGTGGTAACGGAGTTTGTCATGAATATTTTTGCCTCCATCATTAATTGCTGCCTTATTTAAAGTAATGTATATTTTTTCTAATCTCCTAATAGTATTTCTGTAATTTTTAGATAGTGTATCTTATCCTTTTAATCAGTTAGGGTTAGGTCGTCATTGGGACGAAAGTTCTGTTCCTTTCTCCTGTCACACCTCTCTATTTAGTTTTTCTCCGTTACACGTACATGACTATTTTGGTATCAGTTTCTTAGTAGGGCGGCACGGTGGTGTAGTGGTTAGCGCTGTCGCCCCACAGCAAGAAGGTCCTGGGTTCGAGCCCCGGGGCCGGCGAGGGCCTTTCTGTGCGGAGTTTGCATGTTCTCCCCGTGTCCGCGTGGGTTTCCTCCGGGTGCTCCGGTTTCCCCCACAGTCCAAAGACATGCAGGTTAGGTTAACTGGTGACTCTAAATTGACCGTAGGTGTGAATGTGAGTGTGAATGGTTGTCTGTGTCTATGTGTCAGCCCTGTGATGACCTGGCGACTTGTCCAGGGTGTACCCTGCCTTTCGCCTGTAGTCCGCTGGGATAGGCTCCAGCTTGCCTGCGACCCTGTAGAACAGGATAAAGCGGCTAGAAATAATGAGATGAGAAGTCTGAACCACGTTATAGAACACATAACAATTACAACTTCATTTATTTACACAAACAGGATTACTATAGAAATTCCTACTTTCTTAGAACTGCAGAACTCGTTGCCATCTACTATTAAAGCAATCAACACAGTTTAAGACTAGGGGTCGACCGATAATCGGCCTGGCCGATATATCGGGCCGATATTCTGCATTTTTAGGGTTATCGGTATCGGCCATAATTTCCACTGATATGCCGATAACATGCCTTTTTGCAGCCATTTCGTTCCTAACGCGACTGTCACTGCACGTCCTTTCCTGCACTCGCCTCTCTGAGTTCAAGAACACGGTCCCGCCCACCACAACATCTGATTTGTTTGGCACAAGGGATATAGCCAATCGACACGTGTAGCTAAACGCTGTGAACTGTTTCAAGGCAGCCGTACGGGCACTCGGGCAGAAGCGGCACAAGGGGCCAATCAACATGCGTAGCTAAACGCTATGAACCGTTTCAAGGCGGCCATATGGGCACTCGGGCAGAAGCAGATCCCACTTCAAGGTAAGGACACGCTGCTTTTGCCGCAATAAGTCACAAACACACAAGTTGCAAAAGCACAACATCATTATATGTTTACATTCTTCATCTACTACTCGTTAAAATTGTCCATTTGCATCTGTATAGCCAGGCAAACTTAGCTTACGGGAGGAAGCACTTGAATTAGCCTACAACCAACTAGTCTCGCTGAAACTACATGTAATGCTTCCTTCACTACAATATAATCCTCCTAAATTGGGAATATTAGGCTTGGGCATTAAAAGCATTAAAATGTAGATGGTTGCTTATTAAGTTGTTACATAATAGGGAGTGATAGCCTACTTTATGTTTGATTTTACTTTTTAAAAAATGCTGCAGGCAGCTCCCTACACTTGATTTGTTATTTAAAAACTACTTGAAGTTGGTAAGTCTTACTTAGTTCTTAGTGTAAAAGAATCCAGAGTGCATTTTCATTTATTTTCCACTGAAAATGGTGAGCTGTAATATAGTAGGGAGTGATTTATTTTTTTATTGGTGAATATTTTATTATTATTTTATTTCTCATTTTATTCTAACTAATGTTTGACTTTATTGTACAAATGCTGCTGGCATCTCCCTGCACAAAATTTCATGTTCAATTTTACAATTAAACATGCATTTCATGGAAATGAAGGTCTGTGTCAGTGTGTGCTACGTTTAATTTCATGTGAATTATAATGTTTACATTTATCGGTTGCACATATCGGTTATCGGCATCCCGATTCTATAATAATCGGTATTGGTATCGGCCCTGAAAAAAACATATCGGTCGATCCCTATTTAAGACCAGCCTGATTAATATTTATGTACTGAAGTGAGGCACATACAATCCTCCAGGCTAGAAATTAGACATCACATATTTAAGCAGATACCATATAGCCAGTTTTTCCATTTGTAAATACAACATTGAGAAAGTGTAACCTACCGTACTGCATGTTGGCGCCTTCTTATATTATCTCAGTGTGGTAACTGAGTTTGTCATGAATATTTTTGCCTCCATCATTAATTGCTGCCTTATTTAAAGTAATGTATATTTTTTCTAATCTCCTAATAGTATTTCTGTAATTTTTAGATAGTGTATCTTATCCTTTTAATCAGTTAGGGTTAGGTCGTCATTGGGACGAAAGTTCTGTTCCTTTCTCCTGTCACACCTCTCTATTTAGTTTTTCTCCGTTACACGTACATGACTATTTTGGTATCAGTTTCTTAGTAGGGCGGCACGGTGGTGTAGTGGTTAGCGCTGTCACCTCACAGCAAGAAGGTCCTGGGTTCGAGCCCCAGGGCCGGCGAGGGCCTTTCTGTGCGGAGTTTGCATGTTCTCCCCGTGTCCGCGTGGGTTTCCTCCGGGTGCTCCGGTTTCCCCCACAGTCCAAAGACATGCAGGTTAGGTTAACTGGTGACTCTAAATTGACCGTAGGTGTGAATGTGAGTGTGAATGGTTGTCTGTGTCTATGTGTCAGCCCTGTGATGACCTGGCGACTTGTCCAGGGTGTACCCCGCCTTTCACCTGTAGTCAGCTGGGATAGGCTCCAGCTTGCCTGCGACCCTGTAGAACAGGATAAAGCGGCTACAGATGAGATGAGTTTCTTAGTATTTTATTGTAAATTTGTGACAGCCATTAAACTAAACTAATACACAGTATATTGTACATAGTTTGATAGTATTTAATTCATTCAAATACTACCCCTCCTACCAGGACGTTCAGCCATTTCCTATACAAATCATTATTATATGACTGAATTATCTCATCTCATCTCATTATCTCTAGCCGCTTTATCCTTCTACAGGGTCGCAGGCAAGCTGGAGCCTATCCCTGGACAAGTCGCCAGGTCATCACAGGGCTGACACATAGACACAGACAACCATTCACACTCACATTCACACCTACGGTCAATTTAGAGTCACCAGTTAACCTAACCTGCATGTCTTTGGACTGTGGGGGAAACCGGAGCACCCGGAGGAAACCCACGCGGACACGGGGAGAACATGCAAACTCCACACAGAAAGGCCCTCGCCGGCCACGGGGCTCGAACCCAGGACCTTCTTGCTGTGAGGCGACAGCGCTAACCACTACACCACCGTGCCGCCTGACTGAATTATATTAATGATTAATCATTAGTCAATCGATGAGCTATAGTGAGAAATAGAACCAGAACCGATACCTGCACAGGACCTGCTGGGTTTATAATGCATCCAGATTAAGGTGGGGGTTTTAATTTCACCAGGACTGAACTGGGAACCAGTATAAAAATCAACTTGTATATTTTGTTATCCAGTGAAATGCGTATCTATACAGCAGAGTGCAGAAACCGCTAACAGCTTGTTGTGCAGCAGCAATAAAAATCCTCCCTAAAGCTGCCACAGACACGAATTAGAGCTCATGGTTTCGCCACTCCAGCATATTTTATGCCAAACAGCATCACTGAATCCGGATGGTGCACTTTGTGTCATTCGAGAAGCTTCCTGTATTAACCACAGAGCTACGTTTGAGCTTTCTAGCTCTATAAAAGCCTCCACTGGACAAGAGAAGAACACACATAAAAACGTATTTTTAACCGGTTGTTATTTTGTGGAATTTCATCAATAAAATTATTAATTCATTATTGATACCAACCTTCGAGAAGGTGGACGGATAAACTGGATGTAAGTCGGGAGCGACGGGAAACTGAGACGCCCCGAAACTAAGAGTAATTTCCGCTTCCGTTTCCGTTAGCTGCCACCTGAGGGGGGAAAAAACAACAAAAACAGCTCCAGAGCCTCTCGCGAAAGGACCGGCGAACTGCCCTCCAAGGTTTCAAATCGAACGCGTTATAAATTGATCACAAATTTACCTGAGCACTGTTCTGTATGTCAGGATAAATAAATATACAGTGCACACAGTATCATTATTTTTCACGCTCTTAGACTGCATTTAGTGATGAAAACTCCGGCTCTTTTCAGTGAGTCGGATCATTTGGCTCAGTTGACCTGGAAGAGCCGACTCTTTCATCTCCCAAAAGGAACATTTCCGGGTTTTTCCCCCGGAAAACGTTTTTTTTTTTTAAATTTATTTTAATTTAACCAGTTTGTTTTTCTTTGCATAACTCCGGCTGCAGTTATTTCCTAAACTCTTACTCTATGGTGCAAATAACAGAATATCATCAATATTATTTATTTATATACTAGTGCATCTCAAAAAAATTAGAATATTGTGAAAAAGTTCAATATTTTCCATCAGTTATTTAAGAAAGTGAAAATGTTATATATAACCCCTATGGAGGAAAAATCCAGGACCGTGACGTCGCCCGGTAGGACGCAGCCGGGGCCCCACCCTGGAGCCAGGCCCGGGGTTGGGGCTTGTATGCGAGCGCTTGGTGGCCGGGCCTTTGCCCATGGGGCCCGGCCGGGCTCAGCCCGAAGAGGTGACGTGGGCCCGACCTCCTGTGGGTTCACCACCCACAGAGGTAGCAGTAGGGGTTTGGTGCAGTGTGGATTGGGTGGCAGTCGAAGGCAGGGGCCTCGACGACCTGATCCCCGGACACAGCGGCTGGCTGTTGGGACATGGAATGTCACTTCGCTGGGGGGGAAGGAGCCTGAGCTTGTGCGGGAGGTTGAGAGGTACCGGCTAGAGATAGTCGGGCTCACCTCCACGCACAGCTTGGGCTCTGGAACCCAGCTCCTTGAGAGGGGCTGGACTTTCCACTTCTCTGGAGTCGCCCGTGGTGAGCGGCGGCGGGCTGGTGTGGGCTTCCTTATAGCTCCCCAGCTCAGCCGCCATGTGTTGGAGTTTACCCCAGTGAACGAGAGGGTCGCCTCTCTGCGCCTTCGGATTGGGGAGAGGGCTCTTGCTGTTGTTTGTGCCTACGGGCCAAATAGCAGTATAGAGTATCCAGCCTTCTTGGAGTCCCTGGGAGAGGTACTGAGGGGTGCTCAGACTGGGGACTCCATTGTGCTACTGGGGGACTTCAATGCTCACGTGGGCGATGACAGTGACACCTGGAGGGGCGTGGTTGGGAGGAACGGCCTCCCCGATCTGAACCCGAGTGGTGTTTTGTTATTGGACTTCTGTGCTAGTCACAGTTTGTCCATAACGAACACCATGTTCGAGCATAGGGGTGTCCATAAGTGCACGTGGCACCAGGACACCTTAGGTCGGAGGTCGATGATCGACTTTGTAGTCGTGTCATCTGATCTCCGACCCTATGTCTTGGACACTCGGGTGAAGAGAGGGGCTGAGTTGTCAACTGATCACCACCTGGTGGTGAGTTGGATCCGCTGGCGGAGGAGGAAGCTGGACAGACCTGGCAGGCCCAAACGTATGGTGAGGGTCTGCTGGGAACGTCTGGCCGAGCACTCTGTTGGGGAGGTCTTTAACTCCCACCTCCGGGAGAGCTTTTCCCAGCTTCCGAGGGAGGCGGGGGACATTGAGTCTGAGTGGACCATGTTCTCTACCTCCATTGTGGATGCAGCTGTTCGGAGCTGTGGCCGCAAGGTCTCCGGTGCCTGTCGTGGCGGCAATCCCCGAACCCGGTGGTGGACACCGGAAGTAAGGGATGCCGTCAAGCTGAAGAAGGAGTCCTATCGGGCCATGTTGACCTCCAGGACTCCTGAGGCAGCCGACGGGTATCGGCAGGCCAGGCGTGCTGCAGCTCGGGCAGTTGCGGAGGCAAAAACTCGGAACTGGGAGGAGTTTGGGGAGGCCATGGAGAAGGACTATCGGTCAGCCTCGAAGAAATTCTGGCAAACCGTCCGGCGCCTCAGGAGGGGGAAGCAGTACTCTGCCAACACTGTTTACAGTGCGGGTGGGGAGCTGTTGACCTCGACTGGGGACATTGTCGGGCGGTGGAAGGAATACTTTGAGGATCTCCTCAATCCCACCGTCATGTCTTCCACTGAGGAGACTGAGGCTGATGACTCAGAGGTGGACTCGTCCATTACCCAAGCCGAAGTCACTGAGGTGGTTTGCAAGCTCCTCGGTGGCAAGGCACCGGGGGTGGATGAGATCCGCCCTGAGTATCTCAAGTCTCTGGATGTTGTGGGGCTGTCTTGGTTGACACGCCTCTGCAACATCGCGTGGCGGTCGGGGACAGTGCCTCTGGAGTGGCAGACTGGGGTGGTGGTCCCTCTTTTTAAGAAAGGGGACCGGAGAGTGTGCTCCAATTATAGGGGAATCACACTTCTCAGCCTCCCAGGGAAAGTTTACTCCAGGGTACTGGAGAGGAGAATTCGACCAATAGTCGAACCTCGGATCCAGGAGGAACAATGCGGTTTTCGTCCTGGTCGCGGAACACTGGACCAGCTCTATACCCTTTATAGGGTGCTCGAGGGTTCATGGGAGTTTGCCCAACCAGTCCACATGTGCTTTGTGGATCTGGAGAAGGCATTCGACCGTGTCCCCCGTGGTATTCTGTGGGGGGTGCTTCGGGAGTATGGGGTTCGGGGCTCTTTGCTAAGGGCTGTCCAGTCCCTGTACGAACGGAGCAGGAGTCTGGTTCGCATTGCCGGCAGTAAGTCAGACCTGTTCCCAGTGCATGTTGGACTCCGTCAGGGCTGCCCTTTGTCACCGGTTCTGTTCATAATTTTTATGGACAGAATTTCTAGGCGCAGCCAGGGGCCGGAAGGAATCCTGTTTGGGAACCACAGGATTTCATCTCTGCTTTTTGCGGATGATGTTGTCCTGTTGGCTTCTTCAAACCAGGACCTTCAGCATGCACTGGGGCGGTTTGCAGTCGAGTGTGAAGCGGCTGGGATGAGAATCAGCACCTCCAAGTCCGAGGCCATGGTTCTCGACCGGAAAAGGGTGGCTTGCCCTCTCCAGGTTGGTGGAGAAGTCCTGCCTCAAGTGGAGGAGTTTAAGTATCTCGGGATCTTGTTCACGAGTGAGGGAAGGATGGAGCGTGAGATCGACAGGCGGATCGGTGCAGCCTCCGCAGTGATGCGGTCGCTTTACCGGTCCGTCGTGGTGAAGAAGGAGCTGAGCCAAAAGGCGAAGCTCTCAATTTACCGGTCGATCTACGTTCCGACTCTCACCTATGGTCATGAGCTTTGGGTAATGACAGAAAGAACAAGATCGCGGATACAAGCGGCTGAAATGAGTTTCCTTCGCAGGGTGGCTGGGCGCTCCCTTAGAGATAGGGTGAGAAGCACAGTCACTCGGGAGGAGCTCGGAGTAGAGCCGCTGCTCCTTCACATCGAGAGGAACCAGCTGAGGTGGCTCGGGCATCTTTTTCGGATGCCTCCTGGACGCCTCCCTGGGGAGGTGTTCCAGGCATGTCCCCCCGGGAGGAGGCCCCGGGGAAGACCCAGGACACGCTGGAGGGACTATGTCTCTCGGCTGGCCTGGGAACGCCTCGGTGTTCTTCCCGAGGAGCTGGCCGAGGTGTCTGGGGAAAGGGAAGTTTGGGCTTCCATGCTTAGACTGCTGCCTCCGCGACCCGGTCCTGGATAAGCGGAAGAAGACGAGAGACGAGAGAAAATGTTATATATTATAGACTCATTACACAAACTAAAATGTTTCAAGCATTTTTCTATTTTAATTTTAATCAGTATGACATACAGTAAAAAAAATCTCAAAATATTAGAATATTTCATTTCGAGTTTGAGTAAAACAGTATGAACACAATGTATCTCTCGGTCTAGTTCAGTACACACAATCACAATCATGGGGAAGACTGCTGACTTGACTGTTGTCCAGAAGATGATCACTGATGCCCTCCACAAGGAGGGTAAGCCACAAAAGGTCATTGCTGAAAAGGGTGGCTGGAAAACACGGGCGATTGCTCTAAGACAACGAGGGAGGCTCAGCCTCCTCTAAAAATGACGAACATCGTGTAAGATGAATTGCGCTAGGCTTATGTTATAGCCGACCTTATAACATTGCTATTTCAGATCCAGAATCATAGAAATATATGTGCTCAACAATGCCGGGGTGGCCCTATATTTAGCCGGGACCATCCCCGGCCCAAACCATCAATGGTGGCCTGCTTGGAGCATGGGGAAAATAATTTTCATTAATTTTGGTCACTGATCTTATTCTTGCATTAATCATCAATTCAACTGCACTCTGCATTTTCACATGGCAGCCCAGACGCCGACAGCATCGCAGCAGATTAAATAGGCGCTACCAAATAAGGAAATTCTCCCCTCCCCTCCCCTCTATTGCAGTTGGTTTGGTCCAAGACTCCTCCTCTGTATTGCGGGGAACTTAAACAACATTGGTGCGAAACAGCGCGCGTCAGTGATGGAGGGCAGAAAGAGGCCAGGTGGAACCGAAAGGGCGAAGCTTAAAAAAAGGAAGGAGGTGGCAGCAAAATGTGCCAAATTGACAGATATGTTCTCAAGACCAGCTGGTAGGTTACGAAAGATATGGAGTATGATAACCCTGTTTGTCGATTTTATCAGTCTATGCTAGGCCTATAATGTGTCGATAGTTCTCATCTCATCTCATTATCTCTAGCCGCTTTATCCTTCTACAGGGTCGCAGGCAAGCTGGAGCCTATCCCAGCTGACTACGGGCGAAAGGTGGGGTACACCCTGGACAAGTCGCCAGGTCATCACAGGGCTGACACATAGTGTGTCGATAGTTTGCGATGTCAATTCAGCTTTTTGATGTCATGTGAAATCTCGCAATTTACACGGTATAGATGTGGTGTATGTCTTAATTCTAAGAAGAACCGGACATTGCTTTACATCCCAGTTATTAACAATTTTAGATGAACAGGTCCCAAATGTGCTGTTGCGCGTTATTTCCTCATCCAGCCTATTTCATCTCGCTGTCACACCGTGCATTTCCACAGGCGTGCGCACATTGTGGTTATGAACACATAGGCCTAGAAGTCATATTTGATGTTAAATAATTGTTGTTAAATATATAACTTAGAAGAGGTGTATGTGTATGCCAATATTCTAAGCAGAATCGAACACTTGCTTTAGCCTACATTTCATTTAACCATTTTTGAGTTGCCTAATGCACCCTCACGCTTTATCTGCCGGTTGCTGAGTACCCAGCATTGTTGATTTGCCATTTTTTTCGAGGCGTATGCGGCATGTAATGCACAAGCATTGGTTCAAATGCACGCGAGATGGGTGCTTTCGTTATTTTAAGACTATGTGACTAAAAATGTGTTGTGTAATTAGTCTTAAATAACGCGAAACAATCAGCCATACTCGCTGCTTTGCTATTTGGAGTGGCAGTCAGCTGGATTTCGCCCCCGACGTAAAAGTTCATTCCCACACCCGGGCCGAAGATGCCGATTTCTGAAGATGCATGTCCTTTGGATGTGTTTTCAAATATTTTCACTAAGGAACTTTGGGACATGTTGGCGACACAGATGAATGTATATGCGGATTAGACACGCGGCCACACACCATCCAATTTTAAGTGGAGCCCCGTCTCATACTAGATGAACTCGTTCGTCGGTCTCTGCATTACGTTTGTGGTCATTAAACTACCACGTAATGGAAGTTTTATTAACCCTAAAGTAATGCAGAGAACGACGAACAACATACATTGTCACTACCTGAATTTAAACCAAATAAAAAGCATTGTGAAAGAACAGTTATTTGTTTTATCTTTTTTAATGTACTCAAATTCCTCCTCCATTTCAAAGTGGCCTGAATGTGAATTAAACTCCCGGACTGAAAACAGGGCCCACTCCGGCCCTGGTGCTCAACCCAACTACAGTGCGAAATCATTCCGTTATAACTTTCCCCATTTCGCCTAATGTGTGCGTGAGTTTTTCCCCCTCGTGACAGCGCGATGCAGCCCAGCCTCAGTGGACTTCACTGGCATTTGGGAGCTATGCGCTTTTCAATATCAAAATGCAAGACAGTTATTGGACAAATACTGCGAAAATGCCCGCCCACCGGACTCCCAGCCTCAGTGGACTTCAATGGCATTTGGGAGCTATGCGCTTTTCAATATCAAAATGCAAGACGATTATTGGACAAATACTGCGAAAACGCCCGCCCATGGACTCCCAGCCTCACAGTGGGAGGGACATGGCAAAGCTTTCCGCGAGGAGACTGGTGATTGGTGAAAGCGGACGGATATTTTCTTTGATTGACAGCTCATTTCAAATATAGACAGGCAGCTGTGAATTTCAGTTCAGTCCCATGCGGATTCACAAGTGCTGTGGTGTATTGTAAGAGATCAGCTTACATTTCGATTTCATTCATTACATACGGTTTCTACCAGCTTTTTTAGTTTGTATATATTTTCATTGTAAATAAAGTGTAAATATAGTGTTGTCAAGTTTGCTATCTTAGTTCCAGAAATTTCGTTTATTTGAGTGACTGAACTTGAACTTGAGGGGGCTAGTCAGCTAGCAAGAAAGCTGCGCACAGATGCCGAGCATTGCTGATTTAATTTTGGCGAAGCCATTTGCCAGTCTTCCTTTCGAGGAAAACATTAAAATTAAAGAGCAGGGTAGACCAACGCCTCAAATTGACTTGGTGAAAAAGGTAGGGAATAATACTCGTTCCTTTCAGCTCTCCTGGTACAAGAAAGTGAATTGGCTAACAGCAAGTGACCCACATCAACAACAGTGAATAGGCTACTTAAGTAATATGTCATGGATGGACCAAAAATATAGAATCTACTTAAAATGTTTATGCTGAGTATATTATATTGGAAATATATTTTTCTGGATATGAATTAAACACAGCTACAATTTGGAAAACATTTTTAAACAAAAACACAGCCGAGAACATTTCACACTACAGACCTGGATTAAAAGTGAAGGGTTATCAAAATTGTCAATAAAACATTTCTCAGTCAAAATAAGTAAAATATAGGGAAAGTGTCATTGAATGAAATGTGTGGCACCCAGCTCTATGTTTGGCTCCCCAAGGTCAGTGCTTGTGCCTATTCCAGAACACTCTGCTGTTACTGCTGAGGTTCCTGACAAAGAGCTGCTTTCAGTAATGATCAATTTTTAAACAACATGCCACATGCCACAATTTTAAAATATAAAATGTTAAAATATACCCCCCCCCCCAACACCACCATCATGTATATTGGACAGTAGGCTAATGGGCCAAAAGAACCTGTTATTTCACAGTTTGTGACCCTGCCAACAATCAGCCAGATCAGAGGCAAGAGTTTGGGCAAAATTGATGTGTTTTTTCTTTTAAAATCTGGAAATATTGTAACCGACCAGCCTCCCCTGTTTGAAAGACTACCAGCTGCCACTGCTGGAAAAGGTGCACAAGCAACAGGGATGGCCGCAGTCTTGAGAGGATTGTCAAGAAAAGTTGATTCAAGAACTTGGGAGAGCTTCACAAGGAGTGGACTGAGGCTGGTGTGAGTGTATCAAGACCCATCACGAACAGACATCTTCAAGAAAGGGGATACAACTTTCGCATTCCTAATATCAAGCTACTCCTGAGCCAGAGACAATGTCAGAAGTGTCTTATCTGGGCTAAGGAGAGAAAGAAATGGACTGTTGCTCAGTGGTCCAAAGTCCTCTTTTCAGATGAAAGTACATTTTGCATTTAATTTGGAAATCACGGTTCTAGAATCTGGAGGAAGAGGGGAGAGGCACAGAATCCAATGTGTTTGAAGCCCAGCATGAAGTTTCCACAGTCTGTGATGATTTGGGGTGCCATGTCATCTGCTGGTGTTGGTCCACTGTATTTTATCAAATCCAAAGTCAACACAGCCATCTACCAGGAGATTTTAGAGCACTTCATGCTTCCATCCACTGACGAGTTTTTGGAGATGCTGATTTCCTTTTCCAGCAGGACTTAGCACCTATCCACAGTGCCAAAACTACTACCAAATGGTTTGCTGACCATGATATTACTGTGTTTGATTGGCCAGCCAACTTGCCTGACCTGAACCCCATAGAGAATCTATGGGGTATTGTCAAGAGGAAGATGAGAAACACCCGACCCAAAAATACAGATACACTGAAGGCCACTATCAAAGCAACCTGGGCTTCAATAACACCTCAGCAGTGCCACAGACTGATCACCTCCATGCCACACCGCATTGATACAGTAATTCATGGTAAAGGAGCCCCAACCAAGTCTTGAGTGTATAAATGAATATACTTTTCAGAAGTTGGACATTTCTGTATTGTAAATCCTTTTTTTGATTGATCTTAGGGAATATTCTAATAATTTGAGATTCTGGATTTCTGATTTTCATGAGCTATAAGTCATAATCATCAAAATTAAAACAAAAAAAAGGCTTTAAATATTTCACTTTACATGTAATGAATATAGAATATATGAAAGTTTACCTTTTTGAAGTAAATTATGAAAAAAGGAACTTTTTCATGGTATTCTAATTTTTTGAGATGCACTAGTATATTATATATATTATACACACACACACACACACACACACACACACACACACACACAGTGGGGCAAAAAAGTATTTAGTCAGTCACCAATTGTGCAAGTTCTCCCACTTAAAAAGATGAGAGAGGCCTGTAATTTTCATCATAGGTATACCTCAACTATGAGAGACAAAATGAGAAAAAAAAATCCAGAAAATCACATTGTCTGATTTTTAAAGAATTTATTTGCAAATTATGGTGGAAAATAAGTATTTGGTCAATAACAAAAGTTCGTCTCAATACTTTGTTATATACCCTTTGTTGGCAATGACAGAGGTCAAACGTTTTCTGTAAGTGTTCACAAGGTTTTCACACACTGTTGCTGGTATTTTGGCCCATTCCTCCATGCAGATCTCCTCTAGAGCAGTGATGTTTTGGGGCTGTCGCTGGGCAACATGGACTTTCAACTCCCTCCAAAGATTTTCTATGGGGTTGAGATCTGGAGACTGGCTAGGCCACTCCAGGACCTAGAAATACTTCTTATGAAGTCACTCCTTCGTTGCCCGGGCGTTGTGTTTGGGATCATTGTCATGCTGAAAGACCCAGCAACATTTCATCTTCAATGCCCTTGCTGATGGAAGGAGGTTTTCACTCAAAATCTCACGATACATGGCCCCATTCATTCTTTCCTTTACACAGATCAGTCGTCCTGGTCCCTTTGCAGAAAAACAGCCCCAAAGCATGATGTTTCCACCTCCATGCTTCACAGTAGGTATGGTGTTCTTTGGATGCAACTCAGCATTCTTTCTCCTCCAAACACAACAAGTTGAGTTTTTACGAAAAAGTTCTATTTTGGTTTCATCTGACCATATGACATTCTCCCATTCCTCTTCTGGATCATCCAAATGCTCTCTAGCAAACTTCAGATGGGCCTGGACATGTACTGGCTTAAGCAGGAGGACACGTCTGGCACTGCAGGATTAGAGTCCCTGGCGGCGTAGTGTGTTACTGATGGTAGCCTTTGTTACTTTGGTTCCAGCTCTCTGCAGGTCATTCACTAGGTCCCCCCGTGCGGTTCTGGAATTTTTGCTCACTGTTCTTGTGATCATTTTGACCCCATGGGGTGAGATCTTGCGTGGAGCCCCAGATCGAGGGAGATTATCAGTGGTCTTACATGTCTTCCATTTTCTAATAATTGCTCCCACAGTTGATTTCTTCACACCAAGCTGCTTACCTATTGCAGATTCAGTCTTCCCAGCCTGGTGCAGGTCTACAATTTTGTTTCTGGTGTCCTTTGACAGCTCTTTGGTCTTGGCCATAGTGGAGTTTGGAGTGTGACTGTTTGAGGTTGTGGACAGGTGTCTTTTATACTGATAACGAGTTCAAACAGGTGCCATTAATACAGGTAACGAGTGGAGGACAGAGGAGCCTCTTAAAGAAGAAGCTACAGGTCTGTGAGAGCCAGAAATCTTGCTTGTTTGTAGGTGACCAAATACTTATTTTACCGAGGAATTTACCAATTAATTCATTAAAAATCCTACAATGTGATTTCCTGGATTCTTTCCCCCCATTCTGTCTCTCATAATTAAAGTGTACCTATGATGAAAATTACAGGCCTCTTTCATCTTTTTAAGTGGGAGAACTTGCACAATTGGTGGCTGAAAAAATATTTTTTTTGCCCCACTGTATATACAGTGCCTTGAAAAAGTATTCATACCCCTTGAACTTTTTCACATTTTTCCACCTACAACCACGAATTTAAAAGTTTTTTATTGAGATTTTATGTGATAGACCAACACAGAGTAGCACATAATTGTGAAGTGAAACAAAAATGATAAATGGTCTTCAAAATTTTAAACAAATAAAAATCTGAAAAATGTGATGTGCATTAGTATTCAGCCCCCCTGCGTCAATACTTTGTAGAGCCACCTTTTGCTGCAATTACAGCTGCAAGTCTTTTGTGGTATGTCTCTACCAGCTTTGCACATCTAGACACTGAAATTTTTGCCCACTCTTCTTTGCAAAATAGCTCAAGCTCAGCCAGATTGGATGGAGAGCGTCTGTGAACAGCAATTTTCAAGTCTTGCCACAGATGCTCAATGGGATTTAGGTCTGGACTTTGACTGGGCCATTCTAACACATGAATATTCTTTGATCTAAACCATTCCATTGTAGCTCTGGCTGTATGTTTAGGGTCATTGTCCGGCTGGAAGGTGAATCTCCTTCCCAGTCTCAAGTCTTTTGCAGCCTCCAACAGGTTTTCTTCCAGGATTGCCCTGTATTTAGCTGCATCCATCTTCCCATCAACTCTTCTTTGCAAAATAGCTCAAGCTCAGCCAGATTGGATGGAGAGCGTCTGTGAACAGCAATTTTCAAGTCTTGCCACAGATGCTCAATGGGATTTAGGTCTGGACTTTGACTGGGCCATTCTAACACATGAATATTCTTTGATCTAAACCATTCCATTGTAGCTCTGGCTGTATGTTTAGGGTCATTGTCCGGCTGGAAGGTGAATCTCCTTCCCAGTCTCAAGTCTTTTGCAGCCTCCAACAGGTTTTCTTCCAGGATTGCCCTGTATTTAGCTGCATCCATCTTCCCATCAACTCTTCTTTGCAAAATAGCTCAAGCTCAGCCAGATTGGATGGAGAGCGTCTGTGAACAGCAATTTTCAAGTCTTGCCACAGATGCTCAATGGGATTTAGGTCTGGACTTTGACTGGGCCATTCTAACACATGAATATTCTTTGATCTAAACCATTCCATTGTAGCTCTGGCTGTATGTTTAGGGTCATTGTCCTGCTGGAAGGTGAATCTCCTTCCCAGTCTCAAGTCTTTTGCAGCCTCCAACAGGTTTTCTTCCAGGATTGCCCTATATTTAGCTGCATCCATCTTCCCATCAACTCTGACCAGCTTCCCTGTCCCTGCTGAAGAAAAGCATCCCTATAGCACGATGCTGCCATCACCATGTTTCACAGTGGGGATGGTGTGTGCAGGGTGATGAGCACTGTTAGTTTTCCGTCACACATTGCGCTTTGCATTTAGGCCAAAAAGTTAAACTTTGGTCTCATCTGACCAAAGCACCTTCTTCCACATGCTTGCTGCATCCCCTACATGGCTTCTGGCAAACTGCAAATGGGACTTCTTATGCCTGTCTTTCAACAATGGCTTTCTTCTTGCCACTCTTCCAAAAAGGCTAGATTTGTGGAGTGTACAACTTTATAGTTGTCCTGTGCACAGATTCTCCCACCTGAGCTGTGGATTTCTTCAGCTCCTCCAGAGTGATCATGGGCCTCTTGGCTGCTTCTATGACCAGTGCTCTCCTTGTTCGCTCTGTCAGTTTAGATGGACGGCCATGTCTTGGTAGGTTTGCAGTTGTGCCATACTTTTTCCATTTTTGAATGATGGATTGAACAGTGCTTCTTGAAATGTTCAGAGCTTGGGATATTTTTTTTATAACCTAACCCTGCTTTAAACTTCTCCAGAACTTTATCCCTGACCTGTCTGGTGAGTTCTTTGGTCTTCATGATGCTGTTTGTTCTTCAGTGTTCTCTAACAAACCACTGAGGCCTTCACAGAACAAGTGTATTTATGCTGAGAGTAAATTACACACAGTAGGACTCTATTAACTAATTAGATGATTTCTGAAGGCAGTTGATTGCACTGGATTGTATTTAGAGGTATCAGAGTACAGGGGGCTGAATACTAATGCACACCACATTTTTCAGATTTTTATTTGTTTAAAATTTTGAAGACCATTTATCATTTTCGTTTCACTTCACAATTATGTGCTACTCTGTGTTGGTCTATCACATAAAATCTCAATAAAAAACTTTTAAGTTCGTGGTTGTAAGGTGGAAAAATGTGAAAAAGTTCAAGGGGTATGAACACTTTTTCAAGGCACTCTATCTATCTATCTATCTATCTATCTATCTATCTATCTATCTATCTATCTATCTATCTATCTATCTATACACACACACACACACACACACACACACAGTCAAGCCCGAAATTATTCATACCCCTGGCAAATTTTGACTTAAAGTTACTTTTATTCAACTAGCAAGTTTTTTCTTGATTGGAAATGACACAGGTGTCTCCCAGAAGATAATATGATGATGTACAAGAGGCATCATTGTGGAAAAAAAATATTTCTCAGCTTTTATTTACATTTGAACAAAAAGTGGCATGTCAAAAATTATTCATGCCCTTCTCAATAATCAATAGAAAAGCCTTTATTGGCTATTACAGTAATCAAACGCTTCCTATAATTGCTGACCAGCTTTTTGCATGTCTCCACTGGTATTTTTGCCCATTCATATTTAGCGATGAGCTCCAACTCTTTCAGGTTGGAGGGTCTCCTTGCCATCACCCTGATCTTTAGCTCCCTCCACAGATTCTCAATTAGATTTAAGTCAGGACTCTGGCTGGGCCACTGCAAAATGTTAATGTTTTCGTCCGCTAACCATTTCTTCACCACTTTTGCTGTGTGTTTTGGGTTGTTGTCATGCTGAAATGTCCACTGGTGCCCAAGGCCAACTTTCTCTGCAGACCGCCTGATGTTGTTGAGAATCCTGATGTACTGCTCTTTTTTCATGGTGCCGTTTACTGTGATTAGGTTCCCTGGTCCATTGGCTGAAAAACACCCCCAAAGCATTAGGTTCCCACCACCATGTTTGACAGTGGGGATGGTGTTCTCAGGGTTGAAGGCTTCTCCTTTTTTATGCCAAATGAAGGACACATCATTGTGGCCAAACAATTAAATTTTTGTTTCATCTGACCATAAAACAGAAGACCAGAAGTCTTCTTCTTTGTCCAGATGAGCATTTGCAAAGGCCAAGTGGGCTTTTGTGTGCCTTATCTGGAGAAGTGGCGTCCTCCTTGGTCTGTGTCTGTGGAACCCAGCAGTGTGCAGTGTCCGTTGGACTGTCTGCCTTGAGATCATGCCACCAGCAGAGCCCAGATTCACCAGGATGGCCTTGGTGGTGATCCTTGGATTCTTTTTCACCACTCTCACTATCCTCCTGTCCAGCACAGGTGTCACTTTTGGCTTCCGACCACGTCCTCTGAGATTTTCCACAATGTAGAACGTCTTGTATTTTTTAATAATACTTTGCACTGTGGGCGGCGCGGTGGTGTAGTGGTTAGCGCTGTCGCCTCACAGCAAGAAGGTCCGGGTTCGAGCCCTGTGGCCGGCGAGGGCCTTTCTGTGTGGAGTTTCCTCCGTGTGCTCCGGTTTCTGCATGGGTTTCCTCCGGGTGCTCCGGTTTCCCCCACAGTCCAAAGACATGCAGGTTAGGTTAACTGGTGATTCTAAATTGACCATAGGTGTGAATGTGAGTGTGAATGGTTGTCTGTGTCTATATGTCAGCCTTGTGATGACCTGGCGACTTGTCCAGGGTGTACCCCGCCTTTCGCCCGTAGTCAGCTGGGATAGGCTCCAGCTTGCCTGCGACCCTGTAGAACAGGATAAAGCGGCTACAGATAATGAGATGAGATGAGACTTTGCACTGTAGCCACTGGAACTTGAAAACATTTAGATATGGCCTTATAGCCCTTTCCTGACTTGTGAGCAGCTACAATGCGCAGCTGCAGGTCCTCAGTGAGCTCCTTTGTCTTAGCCATAACTGTCCACAAACCAACTGCAGAGAGCTGCTGTTTTTCACCTGTTGAGTTGATTAAAACAGCTGTTCCCAATTAATCAGGGTAATTAGGATGCTTTAGAACAGCTTGGACTATTTGGAATGGTATAGAACTTTGGATTTTCCCATAGACTGTGACAGTTTGCAAAGGGGTATGAATCATTTTGGACATGCCACTTTTTGTTCAAATGTAAATAAAAGCTAAGAAATAATTTTTTCCACAATGATTGTTCTGCTCTGCATAATAAGTTTTTATTTTGATTTTAATAAGGATAAAATATGTTTACGTTAGAAGAATTTTATAAGGTTTTTAAAAGGTAAAGTGGTGTTTAATCTAAGTTTTGTACTACTTACTCTTATTTTGATATATCGTGACACAGGAAGTGGACTCAGGCAGAGGAAGTTTTCTTTATTTATTACGGAAGTCAGTTCAGTAATGCAGCAAACGAGGTGTGGTCGCTAATGTGTTGTGTGTGCAGTGTGTTTCATGAACCCGCCAGAAAGCAATGATTGTACGTATCATAGCTGGTTTAATTTGTCTGGTATTTCTTTTATGTAAGTTTAGTAATGTTTGAGTAAGGTTAATTTATTTGATAGTCGAATATTTCTTTCTAACCGCCATGTAATGTTATGTTAAGCTAACATGCGTTGTCGTTATCTTTGATGTCAGCATCTGTTGTTAATTTTATTAGCTTCCTACAGTACAGTAAGTAACGGAAATGTTATTTTCTTTCTTTTGTAGTTTCACTCCGATTCATGTTGCCATTTTGATGAAAGAGAAGTTATTAAAAGGAGCAAGCACGCTCATTTTCCTGGCTCTTGAAAAGGAGTTTGGCCGACTGTTTGATCTACGTTCACGCTCAGGGAGCATAACACTTAGAGAGAGCAGTACAGTGAAAAGTCATACCATCAGGAGGATTCACGCATTGTAGTCATGGAGACCCACGCAGCAAACAGACAAGACAGAGCTCCTTCAGTGGCCAGTTCCAAGCGCTCCTCGTCTTCAAGGTGTTCAGTAGCAGACGCCGCGGCCAGAGCCAGGGCAACTGCTGAAGCTGCACGTGCGTGAGCTACATTCGCACAAAAAGAGATGGAATTGAAGAAGCAGAGGGCAAGATTGGACTTGGAAAAGGCCACACTAGAAGCGAGCTTACAGGCACTTGAACTTGAGAGGGCAGCAGCTGCTGCCAATGCTGAGGCTGAAGTCTTAGAGGCGGCGGTGGCGGGAAAAGAGTCAGAGGACATGCACAGTCTCAGAAGCAGCGTCACACCACAGGAGAAACAAAGGCGGACGGAGGCTTATGTCGAACAACAAGCCGCTCAGGTCAGTTCCAGCTCCCAGGCTCCCCCTCAAAGCGCACCACAACCCCGTCAAATGAAAGAGTCACCACCAACGACACAGCGAGGCTCTATTTCAAACCTCATAGATCCCAATGATGCTCAAACAGTGTATTCAGCCGCACAAAGGAGCGTGTACTTACCCGCAGACCGGCCTCCACAACTCCCTAGCTCCTACCCTCACTCTCCATATGAAGATCATCAGCAGCAAAGCTACTCCTCACGCCATCGTCTAAGTCGCCCCCTCCATCCACCTAGAAATGACATCTACAACCCTCACATCACTCAGGGTGCTGACATGATAGACTTTGCCAGGTATCTAGCCCGCAGGGAGCTAGTTACTACAGGGCTCACTAAATTTGATGACAGGCCTGAGAGCTTTAGAGCATGGCAGTCCTCATTTTTTAATGCTATCCATGGCCTGGGGTTAACAGCTAGTGAAGAGCTAGACCTACTTATCAAATGGCTAGGGAAGGAGTCCTCTGAACACGTCAAGAGAATGCGAGCCGTGTACATCACAGACACACAGACTGCTCTTAAATTGTCTTGGTCAAGACTTCAAGAATGTTATGCCACACCAGAAGTGATAGAGAGCTCACTGTTCAAGCGCTTAGACAGTTTTCCTTGTTTAACTTCAAAGGAGAATGTTAAGCTGAGGGAGTTAGGTGACCTGCTCATGGAGGTACTCTTAGCCAAAGCAGATGGATATTTGCCCGGCCTCAACTACCTCGACACGCCGCGGGGCGTTAATCCCATCGTTGAGAAGCTGCCACTGAATCTTCAAGAAAAATGGCTGTCATCAGGCTCAAGATATAAGGAACAACACAGGGTTTGTTTTCCCCCATTTGCCTTCTTTGTAGACTTTGTTCACGGTCAAGCGAAGGCCAGAAACGACCCTAGCTTTATTCTGAACTGTAGTCAGGGTCAACAGCGCAGTGAGAGGGCCGCAGCAAAACCTGAGGGTTTGAGAACTGCCATATCTGTCCACAAAATTGACGTGGCTATGACAGAGTCCGGTCTGCCTCAGGGAGCGGGACAAGGCAATGATCCAGTTAAATTCTGTCCACTTCATAACAAGCCGCACCCCCTAGAAAAATGTAGAGTCTTTAAAATGAAGCCACTCGCAGAACGCAAAAAGTTGCTGAAAGAACACAAAAGATGCTACAAATGCTGCTCACCTTCTCACCTGGCTGAAGAATGCCTTGTTAAGCTCAAGTGCAGTGATTGTGAGAGTGATGAACATTGTACAGCTCTGCATCCTGACACCCCCCTCTCTCAAACCGCACCCTCTGTCACACAGTCACACATGGCACAGCAGAATGGTGCTCCTCCAGAGATTGAGTCGAAGTGCACCAAAATCTGTGGAGACAGTCTCCCTGTGCGTTCATGCGCGAAGATATGCTTGGTCCAAGTTTACCCACAAGGCAATAGAGAACAAGCCGTCAGAATGTATGCCATCCTGGATGACCAGAGCAACCGCTCGCTGGCCCGGTCAGAGTTTTTTCAGCTCTTCGGCGTCCACGGCAGCCCTTCACTCTACCTCATGAAGACCTGTGTGGGCACCTCAGAAATGCTTGGCAGGAAGGCAGTAGGGTTCCAGATAGAAGCCATGAATGGCAAGGTGTGCTTAGATTTACCCCCACTCATTGAATGCAATGAAATGACAAGCAATAGGGCAGAAATCCCATCACCAGAGGTCGCTCTTTCGCATGCCCATTTAAGACCTGTGGCCTCACAAATCCCAGAGCTTGATCCTGAAGCACAGATCCTAATACTGCTGGGTAGGGACATCATCCGTGTGCATAAGGTGAGGGAGCAGATTAATGGGCCCAACAGTGCACCCTTTGCACAGCGCTTAGACCTCGGGT
Source organism: Neoarius graeffei (assembly GCF_027579695.1). NCBI lineage: Eukaryota > Metazoa > Chordata > Actinopteri > Siluriformes > Ariidae > Neoarius > Neoarius graeffei. The sequence continues at coordinate 44,977,637 of NC_083590.1, read as the reverse complement.
GGGTCATAGTTGGGGAAGTTTGCATCGACAGCACACATAAGCCTACTGTAGCTGTCTACAAAACTAATATCCTACAGAATGGGCGTCCATCTTTCCTGACACCATGCCAAAGTTACATCAACGTGAAAGAGAGGGCAAGTTATGGCGGGGAGCAGAGCCATGGTCTCCCTCGCCATCCAGCAGTCAGTGTTCATGCTAAAAACGAGCTCGGCCTCAACGTGTTCAGTAGAACAGAAAACGACAATAAACCTGCATTGTCCTTTGAGGATGAGACATTTCTGAAAACAATGCATGAACAGTTTGTTCAGGACAAGCAAAACAGCTGGACTGCTCCACTGCCATTTCGGTCACCTAGGCCACATCTCCCAAATAACCGTGCTCAGGCGCTCTCTCGCCTCCACTCCTTGCAACGCACACTGAACAAAAACCCTGAAATGAAAGAACAGTTTCTTGCCTTCATGGAGGGACTCTTCAAAAACGGGCACGCAGAGGAAGCACCCCCTCTCAGCGAGAACACAGAACGTTGGTACTTACCCTTCTTCGGTGTGTTTCACCCCCAAAAGCCAGGCCAGATTAGGGTTGTCTTTGACTCTAGCGCACCAGAGGGTGGCATCTCGCTGAACAGTGTCTTACTCTCAGGCCCTGATTTAAACAACTCCCTTCTCGGAGTCCTGCTCATATTCCGAAAAGAGCTCATTGCGGTTACTGCTGACATCCAGCAAATGTTCTACGGCTTCTTAGTGAGAGAAGATCACAGGAATTACTTACGATTCCTCTGGCACAAAGACAACGACCCAAGAAAGGAGGTAACTGAGTACCGCATGCGTGTGCACGTGTTCGGGAATAGCCCTTCGCCAGCAGTGGCCACGTATGGCCTATGGAGAGCCGCTCAACAGAGTGAAGAGAGGTATGGATCAGACTCGCGTTGCTTTGTCGAGAGACACTTTTACGTGGATGATGGGCTCATCTCCCTCCTGACCGAAGCCGAGGCCATCGACCTGCTCAAGCGCACACGAGCATCACTTGCTGAATCTAATCTCAAGTTGCACAAGATTGCCTCAAACAGTGTTGAGGTGATGAAAGCATTCTCATCCGAAGATCTGGCCGCAGGCTTAAGAGACTTAGGCCTTGACAAGGAAGCTCTGCCTGTGCAGAGAAGTCTCGGTTTGTGCTGGGACATCGACTCTGATACTTTCACCTTCAGAGTGGCGGTCAGTGACAAGCCATTCACACGTCGTGGAGTGCTGTCCACAGTCAACAGCCTCTTCGACCCACTGGGCTTTGTTGCCCCAGTGACCATTCGAGGACGAGCACTGTGGAGGGAACTTTCCAAAGAGGTGTGTGACTGGGACACTGACCTCCCTGCAGACAAGCTGAATAAATGGGAAACTTGGAAAAAGTCACTACAAGACCTGAGCTGTCTTCACATTTCCCGCTCATACATACAGCAGTCCCTGTCCAGTGCCACATACACAGAGCTGTGTCTCTTTTCGGATGCTTCTAACTGGGCCATAGGGGCAGTAGCTTACCTAAGGGTCATCACACCAGGTGGGCAGTGCAGAGTGGGCTTTGTGCTCGGGAAAGCAAAGTTAGCCCCTCAACCAGAGCCAACCATTCCCCGCCTTGAATTGTGTGGAGCTGTGCTGGCCACGGAAATGGCTGAATTGATTCTGGAGGAGCTAGATCACAAGCCAGATGCGGTGAAGTTTTTCTGTGACAGCAAAGTGGTGCTCGGGTATATACACAATGAGACTAAGAGGTTTTTTGTATATGTACACAACCGCTTTCACCGTATACGTCAGTCAACCTCTCCCCAGCAGTGGCACTACGTGCCCACAGATCAAAATCCAGCTGACCTGGTCACTAGGTCGGTGCCCGCATCGCAGCTTAACACTACCATGTGGTTCACAGGTCCTGAGTTCCTTCACAAGTCGCAGCAGTCCGGGATTGACGAGATTTTTCCATTGGTGGATCCTGAAACAGACAAAGATGTGAGGCTACAGCTGACCACCCTTGCTACTCGCGTAAGCGAAAATAAATTCACAGAGCGCTTCAAGAGATTCTCCACTTGGGGGTCTTTGCTGCGGGCAGTCTCTTTCTTAATTCACCAAGCGTCATCATTCAGGCTAGGTTTGTCAGACACGTGCAAAGGATGCCACCTGTGTAAAAAACCTCGCTCTCCAGATGAGCTAGCTGCTGCTAAGAAGTACATACTCATGTCCGTCCAAAGGGATGCTTATCTGGAGGAGTATAAAGCACTGCAAGAGAATCGCCCTGTTCCAAAGTCGTGTCATCCTGGAGCTCGACCCTTTCCTGTGTGACGGCGTCCTGAGGGTCGGAGGACTTCTGAGACATGCGTCTGAGAACCCGGAGGTGAGAAATCCAGTCATTCTTCCAAAACAGAATCATGTCACAAAGTTGTTGGTGACACATTACCACACAGAAGTGCAGCACCAAGGGCGACACTTCACAGAGGGGGCAGTGAGGGCCGCTGGCCTGTGGGTCGTCGCTGGCAAGAAGCTGATAAGCTCAGTCATTCACCACTGCGTCACCTGTCGAAAGCTGAGAGGTAAGCTTGAGATACAAAAGATGGCCGACCTTCCCCCAGAACATCTGGACACATCCCCGCCATTCACACATGTGGGCTTAGATGTTTTTGGGCCCTGGAACGTGGTCACCAGACGCACCAGAGGCGGCGTGGCTCATAGTAAGTGGTGGGCTATACTCTTTACTTGCATGAGTACAAGGGGTGTGCACATCGAGCTGATCGAATCCATGGACTCAGACAGCTGCATCAATGCCTTGAGAAGGTTTTTTGCAGTTAGGGGGCCAGCGAAGCAGTTGAGATCTGATAGCGGCACAAACTTCATTGGGGCAAGCTCTGAACTGGGCCTAAGGCCGGACGATCCAGGTCAGGCCAGCACCGTGAAATACCTTCATGAGCATGGGTGCACATGGGAGTTCAACCCGCCACATGCGTCCCATATGGGGGGCGTATGGGAGCGCATGATTGGCGTGGCCCGCAGAATTCTTGACGCTATGCTGCTGCCAGCTAAGCGTGCAAACCTAACTCATGAGGTGCTGTCTACCCTAATGGCGGAGGTGTCTGCCATAATCAATGCAAGGCCGTTAGTCCCTGTGACCTCTGATCCCTCCTACCCAAGGCTTCTGACACCTGCAATGCTGTTAACCCAAAAACCTGGGGTGTCGGCTCCAGCTGGCAGTTTCAATGAGAAAGATCTTTTCAAGTGTCAGTGGAGACAAATGCAGGCACTTGCCAATGAGTTTTGGACACAATGGAGAAAAGAGTATCTCCATACCCTTCAGCCGAGGCGCAGATGGCGCACCGCAACTCGAGACCTACAGGCCGGAGACATGGTGTTACTCAAAGACATTCAGTCTCCTCGCAATGAGTGGCCTATGGGCCTGGTCACTGCTACCATCCCAAGCGTGGATGGAAAGGTCAGGAAGATTGAAATCAAGACCACTTCTCAAGACAAAGTAAAGACATTTCTCAGGCCAATTTCTGAAGTTGTTTTGCTCTTGCCAAAGGAAGGCCAAGGGTCTAGTTTGGACATTTAAGTGTTAAAGTGGCATTAAATGCCAGACGGGGAGTGTTCTGCTCTGCATAATTTTTTATTTTGATTTTAATAAGGATAAAATATGTTTACGTTAGAAGAATTTTATAAGGTTTTTAAAAGGTAAAGTGGTGTTTAATCTAAGTTTTGTACTACTTTTATTTTGATATATCGTGACACAGGAAGTGGACTCAGGGAGAGGAAGTTTTCTTTATTTATTACGGAAGTCAGTTCAATAATGCAGCAAACGAGGTGTGGTCGCTAATGTGTTGTGTGTGCAGTGTGTTTCATGAACCCGCCAGAAAGCAATGACTGTACGTATCATAGCTGGTTTAATTTGTCTGGTATTTCTTTTATGTAAGTTTAGTAATGTTTGAGTAAGGTTAATTTATTTGATAGTCGAATATTTCTTTCTAACCTCCATGTAATGTTATGTTAAGCTAACATGCGTTGTCGTTATCTTTGATGTCAGCATCTGTTGTTAATTTTATTAGCTTCCTACAGTACAGTAAGTAACGGAAATGTTATTTTCTTTCTTTTGTAGTTTCACTCCGATTCATGTTGCCATTTTGATGAAAGAGAAGTTATTAAAAGGAGCAAGCACGCTCATTTTCCTGGCTCTTGAAAAGGAGTTTGGCCGACTGTTTAATCTACGTTCACGCTCAGGGAGCATAACACTTAGAGAGAGCAGTACAATGATGCCTCTTGAACATCGTCTTATATTATCTTTTGGGAGAAGCCTGTGTCATTTCCGGTCAAAAAAAACCCCTTGCTGGTTGAATAAAAGTAACTTTAAGTCAAAATTTGCCAGGGGTATGAATAATTTCGAGAGAGAGCATTTTGTCATATTCTATTGTCATATTTCCCTTCTTTTTTTCCGAAACTTTATTCTCTTACCATAACTGACTATTCTATTCGAGATAGAACATCTATAATATTTTGATGTTATTCTATATGCTTCTAATACTTTTGATTCTATACAGTGATTATACAAAATATGTATATGTATTGTATTCTATTTTATACCATCATAATGCTTTTTATTCTATTCTATTCCATCATATTCCACTCTTTTCCCCCATAATGTATTGTTATATTGTCATAACTGTTTAGTCTATATAGAATATGTATAGTGTTTTTTGTCGTATTCTATTATATATATATATCTTCATAATGCTTTCTATTGTCATATTCCCTTCTTTCTTTGAATCTATTTTGTTGTATTGTCATGACTGTCTATCCTTTTATACAAACGTGTAGCATTTTGTCACATTCTTTTCGACAGCTTCAAAATGCTTTCTATTATATCATCTTCCCTTCTGTTCTCTTATACTCTGTTATATTGTCCTAATGTCTAGCCTATTCCATATTATTTTTGTCATGTTCTCTTCTGTGAACATGCATTCTATTCTCTATGTACTCTATTTTGTCATATTCTATTCTCTCCTAAGTTATCCTATGCTATTCTCTATTTCTATCCATAATGCATTACACTGGCATTCCTAGGCTTGGGTATGACTTTAAACTGCAACTGGTGGTGAGTCTCAGGTCCAGGAGGACTTGAGTATTGGGGAAAGTGGAGTTACCCCTTAATCATCATTGCTCCCAGGTCCGCTCTGACCCGGAGTGGTAGCCAGGCTTGTAGTACTTGAGTCCAGGACTCGAACTCGAGTCCAACTTGTGCCCTAATTTTAAGGACTCGTGACTCGGCTCGGACTCTAGCGCTGATGACTCAGACTCGTATATTAACTGCATTAGGACTCAGAAAATGGAGACAAGGACTCAGATTTTCTCTTTTTTTTTGTAACATGCCATAATTTGGCATAAGATATTTATACCTACATTAATTTTGTACTAATTTCATGTAAGAGTGTCACACCTGCGCATCTTGGCATATGCATCAGATAGACTCTCAGGCGCGCTCCAGACAGTGCGTGTGCCATAAAACGACTTGCACCTGCACAGGATTAAGATGCAAACAGCACGCTGATATAAAACTGAAAAGACACTTACTTTGCAAAGTATTGAGCTGTGTTGCTGACACATTACTGAGCCTTATTTCCTTGTTTGGTTTCCCGATTTCCTGTTTCTTGTCTTTGATTCTTCCGAGTCTATGATAGCCTGTTTGTGCCTCACTCAACCTATTGCCTGTTTCACCGTTTTACGATTTTGCCTGCTGTTCTGGATTATTTACCTGTCTTCACTTGTATTAATAAACATAACTTCTGCACGTACATCCGTCTCCCAACCATCTCTGACAGAATACTTCGCACTCCCTGACAAAGAGAATGCACATGCAGGTGCATGTGCATTCTCTTTGTCAGGGAGTGCAAAGTATTCTGTTCATACAGTGGTGCTTGAAAGTTTGTGAACCCTTTAGAATTTTCTATATTTCTGCATAAATATGACCTAAAACAATATCAGATTTTCACACAAGTCCTAAAAGTAGATAAAGAGAACCCAGTTAAACAAATGAGACAAAAATATTATACTTGGTCATTTATGTATTGAGAAAAATGATTTAATATTACATATCTGTGAGTGGCAGAAGTATGTGAACCTTTGCTTTCAGTATCTGGTGTGACCCCCTTATGCAGCAATAACTGCAACTAAACATTTACGGTAACTGTTGATCAGTCCTGTACACCGGCTTGGATGAATTTTAGCCCATTTCTCTGTACAGAACAGCTTCAACTCTGGGATGTTGGTGGGTTTCCTCACATGAACTGCTCGCTTCAGGTCCTTCCACAACATTTCGATTGGATTAAGGTCAGGACTTTGACTTGGCCATTCCAAAACATTAACTTTATTCTTCTTTAACCATTCTTTGGTAGAACGACTTGTGTGCTTAGGGTCATTGTCTTGCTGCATGACCCACCTTCTCTTGAGATTCAGTTCATGGACAGATGTCCTGACATTTTCCTTTAGAATTCGCTGGTATAATTCAGAATTCATTGTTCCATCAATGATGGCAAGCCGTCCTGACCCAGATGCAGCAAAACAGGCCCAAACCATGATGCTACCACCACCATGTTTCACAGATGGGATAAGGTTCTTATGCTGGAATGCAGTGTTCTCCTTTCTCCAAACATAACGCTTCTCATTTAAACCAAAAAGTTCTATTTTGGTCTCATCTGTCCACAAAACATTTTTCTAATAGACTTCTGGCTTGTCCACGTGATCTTTAGCAAACTGCAGATGAGCAGCAATGTTACTTTTGGAGAGCGGTGGCTTTCTCCTTGCAACCCTGCCATGCACACCATTGTTGTTCAGTGTTCTCCTGATGGTGGACTCATGAACATTAACCAATGTGAGAGAGGCCTTCAGTTGCTTACAAGTTACCCTGTGGTCCTTTGTGACCTTGCCGACTATTACATGCCTTGGTCTTGGAGTGATCTTTGTTGGTCAACCACTCCTGGGGAGGGTAACAATGGTCTTGAATTTCCTCGATTTGTACACAATCTGTCTGACTGTGTATTGGTGGATTCCAAACTCTTTAGAGATGGTTTTGTAACCTTTTCCAGCCTGATGAGCATCAACAATGCTTTTTCTGAGGTCCTCAGGAATCCACTTTGTTCGTGCCATGATACACTTCCACAACCATGTGTTGTGAAGATCAGACTTTGATAGATCCCTGTTCTTTCAATAAAACAAGGTGCCCACTCACACCTGATTGTCATCCCATTGATTTGAAAACACCTGACTCTAATTTCATTTTCAAGTTAATCCTAGAGGTTCACATACTTTTGCCACTCACAGATATGTAATATTGGATCATTTTCCTCAATAAATAAATGACCAAGTATAATATTTTTGTATCATTTGTTTAACTGGGTTCTCTTTATCTACTTTTACGACTTGTGTGAAAATCTGATGATGTTTTAGGTCATATTTATGCAAAAATATAGAAAACTCTAAAGGGTTCACAAACTTTCAAGCACCACTGTACGTCATGTTCAGGATGGAACAAACTAATGTTAATGGAGCTAAAACAGCCACCATCAAATGGTGCAGTTGGAGTGTTGGACTTGACTTGGACTTGACCTCGAAAATATATATATATTTCTTAATGATTTGGACTTGACTCAGACTTGAACACTGGGGACTCAAGACTGGACTCAGACTCGAGGTTTAGTGACTCGACTACAAAACTGGTGGTAGCACCTGCCTGGGTTCTAGCTAGGGGTTAAATAGTACATCACCAATAAGGCACTGGGAGCAGGGTGCTTTTCGGTGCAGTGTGGCAGATGAACCCAACAGGGCAATGGCACACCACCAGATGGCATGCGGAAGAGCCACTCAAATGGCCAATGGGTGACATCACTCAGCAAGTCAGTTGTCAATGCGGGGGAACTTCCATACCAGTCAGGTCTGTGGCACTTTTTGTACACCACTTGTCATCAGGTCTGGAGGGCCAGAGAGACAACACGATGGGGGAACGATATCATTTGACTTATCTTACTGTGCAAGGTGCTTCATTGGGAGAGGAGAATAAGAAAGCCCTGTGGCAATGTACTAAATGCGACATCAGCAGGTCTGAGAAGCTGGAAGTTGCTAGCAGGAACTTTACACACAGGTGGCTTGCATTTGATGGTCGCAGCCTACACAGCAAATTCCTCAGTGTTGAATTAGCACTTTCAGAGTTAATTTGTGTCCAATTGGACCTATATAAACACAGTAGGGTGTTAAATCAACACTCTGGGTGTTAATTCAACACTGGGGATTTTGCTGTGTAACTGAAGCTCTGGGTAATAGTGGGCTGAGGCAGCACTGTGGGTGTCCAGGCAGCCCTATTTAGGGAGAGCACTGCCTGTCCTGGAAAGGGAAACCCCTAGAAAAGGTGACGTAAAGAAAGCTTACCCAGTCCTTACCTGGGTGGCTCACCGTGACCAGTGGGTCTCCATAATAGTGGTAGAAAGATAAAGAATATGAAATTGATAGTTGGGACTTACAGTGGTGCTTGAAAGTTTGTGAACCCTTTAGAATTTTCTATATTTTTGCATAAATATGACCTAAAACAACATCAGATTTTCACACAAGTCCTAAAAGTAGATAAAGGAGAACCCAGTTAAACAAATGAGACAAACATATTATACTTGGCCATTTATTTATTGAGGAAAATGATCCAATATTACATATCTGTGAGTGGCAAAAGTATGTGAACCTTTGCTTTCAGTATCTGGTGTGACCCCCTTGTGCAGCAATAACTGCAACTAAACGTTTCTGGTTGATCAGTCCTGCACACCAGCTTGGAGGAATTTTAGCCCATTCCTCCATACAGAACAGCTTCAACTCTGGGATGTTGGTGGGTTTCCTCACATGAACTGCTCACTTCAGGTCCTTCTACAACATTTCGATTGGATTAAGGTCAGGACTTTGACTTGGCCATTCCAAAACATTTAACTTTATTCTTCTTTAACCATTCTTTGGTAGAACGACTTGTGTGCTTAGGGTCGTTGTCTTGCTGCATGACCCACCTTCTCTTGAGATTCAGTTGATGGACGGATGTCCCGACATTTTCCTTTAGAATTTGCTGGTATAATTCAGAATTCATTGTTCCATCAATGATGGCAAGCCATCCTGGCCCAGAAGCAGCAAAACAGGCCCAAACCATGATACTACCACCACCATGTTTCACAGATGGGATAAGGTTCTTATGCTGGAATGCAGTGTTCTTTCTCCAAATATAACACTTCTCATTTAAACCAAAAAGTTCTATTTTGGTCTCATCCGTCCACAAAACATTTTTCTAGTAGCCTTCTGGCTTGTCCACGTGATCTTTAACAAACTGCAGACGAGCAGCAATGTTCTTTTTGGAGAGCAATGGCTTTCTCCTTGCAACCCTGCCATGCACACAATTGTTGTTCAGTGTTCTCCTGATGGTGGACTCATGGACATTAGCCAATGTGAGAGAGGCCTTCAGTTGCTTAGAAGTTACCCTGGGGTCCTTTGTGACCTCACTGACTATTACACGCCTTGTTCTTGGAGTGATCTTTGTTGGTCGACTACTCCTGGGGAGGGTAACAATGGTCTTGAATGTCCTCCATTTGTACACAATCTGTCTGACTGTGGATTGGTGGAGTCCAATCTCTTTTGAGATGGTTATGTAACCTTTTCCAGCCTGATGAGCATCAACAATGCTTTTTCTGAGGTCCTCAGGAATCCACTTTGTTCGTGCCATGATACACTTCCACAACCATGTGTTGTGAAGATCAGACTTTGATAGATCCCTGTTCTTTCAATAAAACAAGGTGCCCACTCACACCTGATTGTCATCCCATTGATTTGAAAACACCTGACTCTAATTTCACCTTCAAATTAACTGCTAATCCTAGAGATTCACATACTTTTGCCACTCACAGATATGTAATATTGGATCATTTTCCTCAATAAATAAATGACCAAGTATAATATTTTTGTCTCATTTGTTTAACTGGGTTCTCTTTATCTACTTTTAGGACTGGTGTGAAAATCTGATGATGTTTTAGGTCATATTTATGCAGAAATATAGACAATTCTAAAGGGTTCATAAACTTTCAAGCACCACTGTAGAACATCTGCACCATGTTGGACAATGATAAGAGACCTGAGCATAAAAGAGCTGATTGTGAAGGAACTAGATTGCTGCACTCCAAGAGACAAGGCTTGAAGGACAAGGACAAGTGCAAGAGAGTGAATACACCTTCTGGAGTGGGAATATGGACAGAAGAAAAAAATGCAGGAGTTGCTTTTGCCATCATCATTTTCATCATTGTCACTGTAGTTATCATCAAGTTTCGTGTATGGGTTGCATTTCATCAAATCCATTTCAAATAATTGTCAAATCTGCAAGGTGCTGTCTATGTGCAAGAATCACTGCATGAAAATTACTATGTCTGAGCTTCATTAAAAAGAGTCACTTGACATTGACTACATACATTATGCCCCAGCCAAAGGGAAACCTGGGCATAGCATTAAAAAAATGACTTCCCCCTTTACCCACTCCCAAGGGCAACCAGTACCAACGTTGATTGCAGTCCAAAATACAAGTTGTTTATTTCAGTAGAGGTAAATTAGTGTCAGGGTAAGCATGGCCCAAAATAACAAAACAAAACAAACCATGTTAAATGTCCTCTAACTCACCTGGCCAACAAAGGAAAACAAAAGAACATACAGGGATCTTACCTGACTCCCTAATATAAACAGGAGAAAAATAGAGTGCAACTAAAAGGACTTCTCACTCCTACAGTTACCTGGACTGCTTTAGGAAAGTAGTTACGTTTACAACTTAAACCCTGTAATCCATGAACAACACAAGGCACAGTTCTGTTGGGAACCAGGAGAAAGTGAAACACATCCAGCTTCTCCAGAGAGCATTTTAAAGGCGGTGCAATCAACCATGGTCTAATCAGCTGCCACCACTTACAACTGAAACTTCATCTCATCTCATCTCATTATCTCTAGCCACTTTATCCTGTTCTACAGGGTCGCAGGCAAGCTGGAGCCTATCCCAGCTGACTACGGGTGAAAGGCGGGGTACACCCTGGACAAGTCGCCAGGTCATCACAGGGCTGACACATAGACACAGACAACCATTCACACTCACACCTATGGTCAATTTAGAGTCACCAGTTAACCTAACCTGCATGTCTTCGGACTGTGGGGGAAACCGGAGCACCCGGAGGAAACCCATGCGGACACGGGGAGAACATGCAAACTCCGCACAGAAAGGCCCTTGCCGGCCACGGGGCTCGAACCCGGACCTTCTTGCTGTGAGGCGACAGTGCTAACCACTACACCACCGTGCCGCCCACCCATGGTCATAACACTACAAAAAAAAAAAGCAAGTCGGTTCTCCTAGGTCACATCAAAGAACTGGTTCAAAGAACTGACTCATTCATGAATGACCCAATGACCCTCAAAATGTTCAACACAAAAGATTAGAGTAAATAAAAATATTTATAAGTACAGTACATCTCAATCAAGGTAAAACTGGCATGTCTTCTGTGTCTCTAGATAAGGGACAAGACAATTTTGGAAGATTTTAAACAACTGTATTCATGAGAGATGAAGTATTTGAATCCTCTGAGTCTTTTGAGTCATTTCAGTCTTCTCACTTAATTTAGTACTGAATCAACATTAATGGTGTAGTTTCATTGCTTTTGCTTGATGAAAAATTAATAATGAATATATACTGATTGTTGAAGATGGTTGGGAAATGCAATGTGTCTATGAATCAACAGAGTGATGTAGTATCTCCACTGATGCTGCAGAGGGGCCAATAAGTGTTACAACAACCAATAATAATAATAATAATAATAATAATAATAGTCGTCATCATCATCACTGTTGTCATTGTAGTCATCATCGTCATCATCATCATCATCACTGTCGCCGTAGTCATCATTATTATCATCATCGTTGTAGCCAACATTTTCATCATTGTCATCATCATCATCATCATCATAGTTAAACACTTTCCAGTATGCTGGCATCAGAACCTTAATTTCAAGGTGTGTGATCTGCTGTGACCTTTTTACCTGGTACCACAAGTCCAGTTTGATGGGTAGTAGGTACAGAGTTCCATCCATCCATTATCTGTAGCCGCTTATCTTGTTCTACAGGGTCGCAGGCAAGCTGGAGCCTATCCCAGCTGACTATGGGCGAGAGGCAGGGTACACCCTGGACAAGTCAAGGACAGAGTTCCTGTTGGTAATATTAACTGGAAGAACGGTGACCTGCTCAGACATAATTGCACTACCAAAACACTTCCTACATAATCTGTTGGCTCTACAGCAGCCATAGTTTTGGAAATTCTTACAATTGTAGATTTGGCTAATCATGCACTTCCTGTCCTAAAGTGTTTCTCACTGGCCTGTGTACCTCACAGTGAGTTTAAAGAAATTAACACAAGCATATGCCAATTAGAAAACCTCAAACATTTATTGGTCTATTAGCACATCTCAAACAATTATATCATCATGAAATAGTTCAATATTTTCCATCAGTTATTTAAGTAAGTGAAAATTTCATATATTCTAGACTCATTATATGTAAACTAAAATGTTTCAAGTATTTTTATATTTTACTTTTACATAACATAACATAACACTGAATCATTAATCTTTAGTAACCACTTTATCCTGGTGAGGGTTGGACAGGTCTGGAGTCTATCCTGGGGACACTGGCAGGAGAAGTCACTCCAGATGGGACACCCAACACAAGCATATGTCAAACCAGGGACCCAGGAGCTGTGAGGTGCCACCGTGCCAGCACACAAAATTAAATACCCCTTAAATTCAGTTTAACAACATAAATGGAAAACTATTAACAGATATTCCAGGAGGTTTATTTTTCTTTATTTGAGGTTAAGATCTGAGCTTTGAGTATATAAAATATGTGAGTCATGATTAACAACATCACATTATGAAACAGATTTTGATGTGGTCCTTTACAGGATCTGGCTTAAGTATGTATTCCTACAGATTTGTTTGTTGTTGTTGTTGGCCAATTCTAGATTTGAGAGAATTAAAATGGATGCCAGATGTATGCATTATGTAAATTTATTTCAGATGTCTATGTTATTACCAAACAAGTTACCAAACTAAAAATGAGTTCTCCTTGTTTTCCCACCCTGCAGTATTCCTGTGCACCCCCCCCCAGCAGACCATGCCACAGAGTATGAATATCACAACATTAGGCCTACAAAAATATGTGTTCATTTTACAGTTATGTGGAGATAATTCATGTGAAGGTCAACTACTTTCAAAATGATCCTGTTAAATTAGAGCAAAATTGTAAGCCTCTCCGTAGCCCGCTTCCCGCATGTACTTCTCAATGTCCAGTGGTTCAGATGCTTGAAGTACCACCGTGTCATTGGCATGCCTCTCAGCTATTTGGAGCATTGAAATCAGCTCTTTCAGTGGAGCTCGGTCTTGTGGTCTCCACTGACAACATGCTTGAATGATGGAGTATCTGAAAAATATCAAAATATCAATTATGTATACCTACTGCATATAGTATACAGACTATGTATATAGATTAACCCCTTACAAACAAGCAAACACCATCAACAAACATTTGTCCATCCAATCACCTTTGTGGATAACTAGGAATGAACCGATTCAGTTTTAATAAATAGCTTTAGTGATATAAAGTTCACTTATAATCATTAGTAGTTGTATTTTGTGCTATTTTATAATCCACAGATACTGTCTGTGTATTGTACACACAGATACTGTGTGTGTAGGCTTATTTTTCCCCATCCAGCTTGACCCACAGACAAGAACAGAAAATATGTCCAAGAGCATAAAACTTTATTTGAATACATTATATTACCACACCTGATCATCACACCCTTATGTGCTTGTCCTTCCCATTCCAAATTCATTCTCCCTCTTATAATAACTGCCACTCTTCTGGAAAGACTTTTTCAAGAGGGCCTGTCTTATTCTTATTATGTAGAATAAACGGGAGGCCCTGCTCCGCCAGTAAAATACCACAACTCTTATTGTTTCCTCATTAACCCAGAGAGGTAGGGAAGTGAGCCCCAGTGGGCTCTCGCTTCTGGCTTCCAAACCCTCCTCGGTGCCCCGGTAACCCTGGGGCCTACCGGGGGTGGTGAACTGCTCTGGGGACAGTAGCACGTGGGGAGTTTGACTGGGGTGGTACATCTGTCAAAGCATAATGCAGGTGTCCTAAGGTGAGCTCGGGGAAGACAGAAACCTCCTTTAAGTTTGTGACAGCCAAGCGTTCATAGTAATGTTGCTTTTTGATCCTTTGATGTCAGCTATCATCGTGAAGCAGAATTCACCAAGCGTTGTTCACCCATTAACAGGCAACGTGAGCTGGGTTTAGACCGTCATGAGACAGGTTAGTTTCACTGTACTGATTATGTGTTGTTTCAATAGTAACCCTGTTCAGTACGAGAGAAACTGCAGGTTCAGATATTTGGTGCGTGTGCTTGGCTGAGGAGCCACTAGTGCAAAGCTACTATCTGTGGGATTATGACTAAACACCTTTAAGTCAGAATCCCACCTAAATGTAGTGATACTGAGGTGCCGCGGATCTTCGGTTGGTCTGGCATAACCAAGGAGTCCCCCGTGGGGGACACTGGTGAGTAGAGCCATCTGTGAAAGGGCCAGGGTGTGGCCAGGTGAGCACCGCACCCTCTCCAATTGTGCACCGCAAGTTTGTGTTGAACCTGGTGCTAAATAATTCGCTGCGATTCACTGAAAGTCATCTCTCAATCCAATCTTTGCATCTGTCTTGCATTAGTAAGACAGGCACTGATGTTGGATGAGGAGTTCTGGGGTTCAGTTGGTGTTCCAGTCCATCCCAAAGGTGTTCAGTGGAGTTGAGTTCAGTCAAGGCTCTGTGCAGGACACTCGAGTTCTTCCACTCCAAACTTAACACACCATGTCTTCATGGAGCTCACTTTGTGCACAGGGGCATTGTCATGCTGGAACAGGTTTGAGCCTGTTCGTTCCAGGGAAGGGACATACAACTGCATCGCTCCTTGCACCAAATAAAAAACACTGAAAGTTGCTGAATTCTGAGCTTGGTATCTTTCTTGCTACCATTTGTGTTTGAAATTTTGAACCACAGACAAACACAGAAAAAATACTGCCAACAACTTTCACAGTTCATATGACCTTTATATCACATAGCTGGTGATATAGGCATAACTGAAACATTTGAATTGCTCTTAGCCCATTTTGTTTGGAGAAGTAAGATGTCACAGATACAGATTAAGAAATATAACCAATTAGAAGCCAACAGGGGATTCAAGCTTGTTGACACAGAGGTCCTTTGAGGCATATTCCACTTTATCCGTTCCATAAGATTCTGTGAGGCAAATGGAGTGATTGGCATGCCTTAGCTTTTGGGTTAGCCTCGCATTAAAAGATTTTATAATCTGGCCATGACAGGGTCTTGATCTTGTGGTCCTCCATCTACACCTTGATTGGCCTGGCTGTGTGGCATGGAGCATTGTCCTGCTGGAAAACCCAATCCTCAGAGTTATGGAACAAGTTTTCTTCCAGGATAACTGTGGATATGTCTTGATTCATGTGCCCTTCACAAACAAAAGTCTGTCTCATTCCAGCCTTGCTGAAGCACCCCCAGATCATCACCAATCCTCCACCAAATTTCATAATGGGTGTGAGACACAGTGGCTTGTAGGCCTCTCCAGGTCTTCATCTAACCATTAGACTACCAGGCGATGGGAAAAGCTGAAAATTGGACTCATCAGAGAAGATGACCTTACTCCAGTCCTCTACAGTCCAATCCTTGTGGTCTTTAGCAGACCTCAGCCTGGCTCTTCTTTGATTCTCATTGATGGATTTTTTTTCTAGCTTTGCATGACTTCAACTCCACCCAGTGGAGCCTGTTTCAAACTGTCTTTGCCATGCACTTAATCTCAGCTGCCATTTGCCTTTTTTTTTTTTTTGGTAGGTCTCTTGGTGTCATCCTACAGTTGTTGAGTGACATTTGAAGGAGTTAATGATCATCCCGGTCAGTGGAGAATCATTTTCACCCTTTGCCAGTGTGTAACTTTGTTGTCTCCAGTGTCTGCTGCTTGAGCTGCTGTTTGACCTTATGAACTGCCGTCTTTAAAATTTTGAGGATGGAAGCAACCTGATACTCACTGTATCCCTCTGCCAGTAAACTGAACCCTTCTTTTTCTCACACAAAACTTTTCTTTTTAACTCTTTTGGGATGATGAATAGATATTTTTATATTCCAATTAAATTTAAGGTACTACAAGCACTGTTTTTGCCATCCAAACTGGTCCTATTGCAAGAGGATAGTGATGACCACAACAGTTTTTTTATTTTAATTTTTATTTTTTTTAAATACTTTTCCTCGTTAAATAAGATTTGGTTCAGGTGATCATCTCATCAGTACCTCATTAAGTAAAATGAGGTGTGCTTGTGTTGGAATTCCAGCACAGACACTGGAATGAAATGGCTGCCATACATAGAGATGCTGATTTAAAAAAAAAATTTAACTGGTTTCTTAATTTTTTTCCAAAGCTGTATAATGATTTTTCAATCTCAATCATAACTGGAAACTTTACTGGAAATATGATTTCAGAGTAGAATAAGGAAAGGGTTAGGAAGTACTGTATGCATAGTACAATTTGTGGCAATAGCACCCGAATTTGTTTCTACAGTTGTTTAAAAAAAAAAAAAAAAAAAAAATATATATATATATATATATATATATATATATATATATATATATATATATATATATATATTTATTTATTTATTTTTTTATTTCCTAGAGCTGAAGAGACTGTTTCTTTTAATTACAAAGGCATTTACAGTGAAGGCACCTTGATGTCTGTCTTAGGAAAGGACCTAAAGGACCTAACAGAGGGCTCAGCCCCGAGTAGGTGAAAGAATGGAAACTCTAAGGAAGAACCTGATCACTGAGTGAGGTTAGGCCAGGCCCTGTGAAAATCTACACCTGATAATTCCACTGATAGAGAGGTGCATTCAAAATGCATAGTGGGTTTGGAGCTGGCTAAACTGACTCCTTACTGCATACACAGAAGAGATTTGACTAAAACTGATGTGAATATAGGATATAGCTATTGTGAAAGATTTCTTTCCTGTATCTGTTGGTATAAATGCTGAAAATACATCTCAAGTGTAGATGTGCTTGCTGAGCATTTAGATAACGTTTATTACACTCTATAATCTTTTGCTAATCAAATTGTTAAAGGTTTTTTGGGCTTTTAATTCAGTCTGTATGACAACATATGTAAATTGAGCTATTGCTAGGTTGAGAGATGCTTTTCATGGACAAAATAATACAACCTCAAATCAGAAATATAGCTGCAAGCAGCAATGCGGGGCCAAGCAGCGTGACCCAGCCTAAGTTGCCATGGCAACAGAAAGAACTGACCAGGCAGACGATCAGAGGCACGCACAGGAAGTGTTTACAAGCAGAAATGTACCTCCAACCAGATGGGTAGAGGCATGCATGGCGTCACCGTCAAAATCGATTGACTGTGATGCCTGAAATTACTTCAAGTGTACTAGGTGTGTGTGTGTGCTAAGAGACTGCTGAGATATGAGCTCAATGATATATGATCCTAAATACATTTTGGAAAGTTATAGCGCCCCCTAATGGCCAATGTGCACCAAATGTGGTATGGGACCTTTTGGAGGGGTGGGGCATAATCCCACCAAGTTTGGTTAAGAAAGGTCAAAGGGCTGCTGAGATATGACCACACTTCCTGTTTCACATCTGCACGGCCAAATTTGATTGGCCGCCACGGCCAAACGCTTATGAAATTCGAAAAACCGGGTAAGTTTTATGTGCAGCTTAGTCCAAAGTTGCCATATACCAAGCTTGGAAGGAATTGGTCAAAGATTGAGGGAGGAGAAGCATTTTAATTGATTTTCACAAAATTCAAAATGGCGGAAAATATACCAGGCGGAATATGACGCCATAGGGTGCGTTGGATTCGGGTTGACCCAAGGATACCATAGATACTTAGATTTTGACAATCAGAAGTACGGTTCAAAAGTAACAAGCAGAAATGTACCTGCAACTTTGACCTGTTGGTGGCGCTAGACAGTTTGAGATGATGAGTTGAAATTTGCTGACAAGAACCTTGAGGCAGCCTAGAATCAGTGTGCCAAATTTGAAAACCTCTAGTTAGACAGTTCTATGGGTTGACATAGAATTTCATTGATTTTAACAAAATTCAAAATGGCGGAAAATCCTCAAGGCAGAATATGACGTCATAGGGTGCGATAGATTCGTCTTGACCCAAGGATTCCAGATATAGTGGAATTTTGTTTCTATCCCAAACGGATCATGAGATATGAGCCAAAAGTCATTTTTCCTAGTTATAGCGCCCCCTAGCAGCCAATTTGTTCCAATTTTTTTGTGTTCCTTCATGCAGGGGTGGGGCATAATCTCACCAAGTTTCGTTAAGATATGCCAAAGGGCGGCCGAAATAGGAGCACACTTCCTGTTTGGCGTCTGCGCCTCCAATTTTGATTGGCTGCCACGGCCAAACGCTTATGAAATTCTAAAAACCGGGTAAGTTTCTTGTGGAGCTTAGTCCAAAGTTGCCATCTACCAAGTTTGGGAGAAATTGGTCCAAAATTGAGGGAGGAGAAGCATTTTAATTGATTTTCACAAAATTCAAAATGGCGGGAAAACTATATGGGCGGAAAATGACGTCATGGGGTGCTTTGGATTCGTCTTGACCCAAGGATTCCAGGGATACACAGATTTTGACGATCAGACATACGGTTCAAAAGTAACAAGCAGAAATGTACATGCAACTTTGGCCTGTTGTTGGCGCTAGAGAGTTTGAGGTGGTGAGTTGAAATTTGCTGACAAGAACCTTGAGCCAGCCTAGAATCAGTGTGCCAAATTTGAAAACCTGTCGTCAGACGGTTCTATGGGTTTCCATAGAATTTCATTGATTTTAACAAAATTCAAAATGGCGGAAAATCCTCAAGGCAGAATATGACGTCATAGGGTGCGATAGATTCGTCTTGACCCAAGGATTCCATAGGCAGTGGAATTTTGTTTCTAGCCAAAACGCATCATGAGATATGAGCCAAAAGACATTTTTCCTAGTTATAGCGCCCCCTAGCAGCCAATTTGTTCCAAATTCTTTGGGGTCCTTCATGGAGGGGTGCGGCATAAACCCACCAAGTTTCGTTAAGATATGCCAAAGGGCGGCCGAAATAGGAGCACACTTCCTGTTTGGCGTCTGCGCCTCCAATTTTGATTGGCTGCCACGGCCAAACGCTTATGAAATTCTAAAAACCGGGTAAGTTTCTTGTGAAGCTTAGTCCAAAGTTGCCATCTACCAAGTTTGGGAAAAATTGGTCCAAAATTGAGGGAGGAGAAGCATTTTAAGTGATTTTCACAAAATTCAAAATGGCGGGAAAACTATATGGGCGGAAAATGACGTCATGGGGTCCGTTGGATTCGTCTTGACCCAAGGATTCCAGCGATACCAGGTTTTTGAAAATCGGACATACGGTTCAAAAGTTACAAGCAGAAATGTACCTGCAACTTTGACCTGCTGGTGGCGCTAGAGGGTTGGGGGTGGGGACCTAAAAATTGTTGTGGGGAATGCTGAGACTGTCTAAAATGTGTGTGCCAAATTTGAGCATTTTCCTATGTGTGGCTCTATGGGCTGCCATTGACATCCCATAGGAGAAGAAAGTTGAATAATAAATATAGCTGCAAGCAGCAATGTGGGGGCCAAGCAAGATATGACGCCATAGGGAGCGTTGGATTCGTTTTGACCGAAGGATTCCAGCGATACTAAGATTTTGACGATCAGACGTACGGTTCAAAAGTAACAAGCAGAAATGTACTTCCATCTTTGACCTGTTGGTGGCAGTAGCTGCCTTGAGGATTTTCGTAGCAGTCACAGTTGCTGGAGCTGAGCTGCACTGTTTGAATGTGTGACTTGCCATGAAGCTACAAGCCTGTGTCTCTCTGAGAGGGAGCAGCCCCTCCCTCCCGTGTGTGTGTGTGTGTGAGAGCGAGCAGCCCCTCCCCCACCCGCGCACTGTGAGCAGAGAGACAGAGAAGCACACAAAAAGGGCAGTTTTTCCTCAGGGGGGACCCCCCAAACAACGGGGATTTACACGAAAACGGAAGGAGATAGTCACAAAATTCTTTCACAATGAGTGCCACAAGGGTCTCCTGAACACACTGATGTAATTTTTTTGTCTGTAATGTAAAAAATGAGGACATTAGAGCGAGTTAAAAACGAGTGACTTTTCTGCCACGTTTATAATGGGAGTCTATGGGGAAGCGCGCCTGTCCTCTCCTTACTTTCAGGCTTCTCATTCAAAAACTCTAAATCCTATCGTGTAGCTAGACACATTGTGTGAATCAGGACAAGTGTGGCTACTACTTTTGAGAAAATTGTGTGTGTAGAGTGAGAAATGTGGCTGAAATCACAGTTTAAAGGAGAAAGTTTGAGCTTTTTTTTCAGGCTGTCTACACTCTAAATTCCTGAGCTCCACTGGTGTGTAACGCAATAGACACCCATTATAAAGCCTGATTTTTGTCCAGGCACCCACACAGAGTTTGAGCTGGGACTGATCCAAAAGTAGAGACCCTAGCAAAAAAGTTGAATGGCAGATCCACAGAGGAGAAGTTTTCCTACGTTTTGAAGTTTGAATCATGTCTCTAGGTCAAAGCATGCCATAGCAGTGGAGGATTGAAAAAGTGGCTTTTTTAAAATTAATTCCATAGAAAATGAATGGGAAATTTTGGACGATATTTTTTCCTAGTTATAGCGCCCCCTAGTGGCCAATTTGTTCCAAAATTTTTTGGGACCTTTTTGGAGGGGTGGGGCATCATGCCACCAAGTATTGTTAAGATACGCCAAAGGGCGGCCGAGATATGAGCACACTTCCTGTTTCGCGTCTGCACAGCCAATTTTGATTGGCTGCCACGGCCAAACCCTTATGAAATTCAAAACATCGGGTAAAGGCCTTGTGCAGTTTAGTCCAAAGTTGCTATGTACCAAGTTTGGGGAAAATTGTTCAAAAATTGAGGGAGGAGAAGCATTTTAATTGATTTTCAAAAAATTAAAAATGGCGGAAAATCTACCGGGTGGAATATGACGCCATAGGGCATGTTGGATTCGTTTTGACCGAAGGATTCCACAGATACTAAGAGTTTGACAATCAGCCGTACGGTTCAAAAGTAACAAGCAGAAATGTACTTTCAACTTTGACCTGTTGGTGGCACTAGAGAGCTTGAGGTGGCGAGTTGAAATTTGCTGACAAGGACCTTGAGGCAGCCTAGAATCAGTGTGCCAAATTTCACAACCTCTCGTCAGACGGTTCTATGGGCTGCCATAGAATTTCATTGATTTTAACAAAATTCAAAATGGCGGAAAATCCTCAAGGCAGAATATGACATCATAGGGTGCAATGGATTCGACTTGACCCAAGGATTCCAGCGATAGTGGAATTTTGTTTCTACCCAAAACGCATCATGAGATATGAGCCAAAAGTCATTTTTCCTAGTTATAGTGCCACCTAGCGGCCAATTTGTTCCAAATTTTTTGTGGGCGTTTGGAAAGGGGTGGGGCATAATCCCACCAAGTTTCGTCCAGAGAGCCCAAAGGGCCGCCGAGATATGAGCGCACTTCCTGTTTTGCATCTGCGCAGCCGATTTTGATTGGCTGCCACGGCCAAACGCTTATGAAATTCAAAATACTGGGTATAACTTTTGTGCAGGTTGGTCCAATTATGCTATTTTCCATGTTTGGGAGAAATTGGTCAAAAATTGACGGAGGAGTAGCATTTTAATTGATTTTCACAAAATTCAAAATGGCGGGAAAACTATATGGGCGGAAAATGACGTCATGGGGTGCTTTGGATTCGTCTTGGCCCAAGGATTACAGGGATACCAAGTTTTTGAAAATCGGACCAACGGTTCAAAAGTTACAAGCAGAAATGTACCTGCAACTTTGACCTGTTGGTGGCGCTAGAAGGTTTGAGGCAGAGGCCTGAAATTTGCTGAGAGGAATGTTGAGACTGTCTAGAATCAGTCTGCCAAATTTCACAACTTTTTACCAGACGGTTCTATGGGCTGCCATAGACTTGCAGAGGCGGAAGTGGACTGAATAATAATAATAAGAAACAATAGAATCACTATGGGTGCCTTCGCAGCTTCGCTGCTTGGCCCCCAAATATAGCTGCAAGCAGCAATGTGGGGGCCAAGCAGCATATGAGCCTAGTCGGAAGGCCAGCAGAATGCACTTGGGCCAGGTAATGCCCTTGTGCAGCTTAGTCCAAAGTAGCTCTCTACCAAGTTTGGGAGAAATTGGTGAAAAATTGAGGGAGGAGAAGCATTTTAATTGATTTTTACAAAATTCAAAATGGCAGAAAATCCTAAAGGCTGACTATGAAGGCATAGGCTGCGATGGATTCGGCTTGAGCCAAGGATTCCAGAGATAGTGGAATTTTGTTTCTAGCCCAAAGGCATCATGAGATATGAGCCAAAAGACATTTTTCCTAGTTATAGCGCCCCCTAGCAGCCAAGTTGTTCCAAGTTTTTTGGGGACCTTTGTGGTGGCGTCTGGCATAATGCCACCAAGTTTCGTTAAGATAGCCTAAAGGGAGGCCGAGATGTGAGCACACATCCTCTTTCGCATCTGTGCAGCCAAATTTGATTGGCTGCCACGGCCAAACCCTTATGAAATTCGAAAATCCGTGTAAGATTCTTGTGCAGCGTCGTAGACAGTTGCTGTCTACCAAGTTTGGGAGAAATTGGTCAAAAACTGAGGGAGA